>NC_137461.1:180801743-181460762 GCF_964235325.1 Thermobia domestica | reverse complement strand
TGCTAACTTCATGCCAACAGGCCAACATATCAAAATCACCCTATAAATGATATTTCCGGTCCGGTTAGTGCTCGTTAGTACTATAAACATTAAAGTTAGTGTTTCTATATATACAGTTTTTTAGGTTAGACAAGGTGGTCTGTTTTATGAAACTGGTAGGCCACCTATGCCAGACCACGATTTTGACCTCATATATCGTTAGTGCTCCGTTAGTACTCGTTAGTGCCGCATATCCTATCGTTACTGCTTCAAACACAAAGGATATATATATATATATTTAAAAAAATCATTTTGCCCACCTAACTTCATGTCAACACGTCGCACAGAACTTACAGCAGACTACAATCTCGATTTCACCCATCGTTATTAAATGGTTAGTGGTCGTTAGTGCCGCATGTCCCATCGATCGTGCTCCATAAATAAAGCCTACAATTTTGAAGAAACATTTATTGGCGTACTAACTCATGACAGCAGACTAAAGGCGATACCTACTCCAGACCACAATTTCGATTACTCCCGTAATTAGTAGTACTTCGTTAAACTTGTTACTGAAACATATCCCATCGCTAGTGCTGTACAGATGACAGCTACATCTTTCAAAGAAACCCATTATTGGCCTGCTAACATGACGAAATCTACGACAGATGACACCGGATTAGTACTCATTAGTGCCGAATGTAATATCGTTAATACTCCATATATAATGGCTACTTTTTTTTTAATCCGTTAATGACCCGCAATATAATACCTTCATGCAACGGACAAAATGTACTGCAGACCTTAGTTTCTATTATATCCGTCATTAGTGCTTCGTTAGTTCTCGTTAGTGCCGCATCTTCCACCGTTAGTCCTTCAACGATAACGAATACACTTTTCAAGAATGCCATTCTTGTCCAGCTAACTTCATGCTAGCAGACCAGAAACGAAATCTACGGAGACCACAATTTTTATTACACTTGTTATTAATGTTTCGTTAGTGGTCGTTAGTGCTTTATATCCCATCGTTACTGCTCCACAGATAACAGCTACGTTCTTCAACAAAACAACTATTCGCCTCCTAAATACATGCCACGATACCAGGGACGAAATTTAGGGTAGACCGCAATTTTATTACACGCGTCATCAGTGTATCGTTAGTACTCGTTTGTGATGCATATTCTATCTTTAGTACTCCTAGAGATAATGGCTACATTAAAAAAAAAATCAATTTTCCATTTCTAATTTCATACCAACACGCAAGGAATGAAATCTACAGAAGACCACAATTTTGATGATATGGGACATTAGTGCTTCGTAAGTGTTGGTTACTGCCACATATTCTACTGTTAGTGCTACACAGAAAGCGAATATATTCTTAAATAAAGACATTATTGGCCTGTTTACTTTATGCCAGCAGACCAGGGATTAAATCTACACAAACCACAATTTTGATTACACCCGTCATTAGTGATTCTATACTGTTAGCTATTCCTCGTATCCCATCGTTAGTGCTCCACAGATAAGGACTACGTTTCTAAAACCTCCATTTTCCCGTCATAATTTCATGTCAAAAGACTACCAACTAAAACTACAGCAAACCACAATTCTGATTACAGCTGTCATTAGTGCTTCCTTAGTACTCGTTAGTGCTGCGTATCCAACTGTTTGCGCTTCACAGATAACGTCTACAATCTTGAAGAAAACCATTATTACCCTGGTAATTTCATGCCAGCAATCGAGGGACGAAATAGACCGCAACCTACAAATTTGATGACAACTGTTACTAGTTCTTCGTTAGTGCTCGTTAATGCCGCAAATCCGATCGTGCTTCGCTACTGCTCGTTAGAGCTGTATTTCCTATTCTTGGTGCTCCACAAATAATGGCTACATTTCTAAAAATGTCCATTTTCACCTCCTAATTTCATGTTAAAAATCCATACACGAAACCTACAGCAGACCACAGTTTTGATTACATTGGTCATTACTGCTTCCCTAGTGCACGTTAGTGCCGCATATCCCATCGTTAGTGCTTCACGAATAACAGCTACATTTTTTGAGAGGAAGTATTGGCCAGATAACTTGATGCCATCAGAACAGGGACGAAATCTACGGCAGCCTACGATTTATATTACACTCGTCAGTAGTGCTCGTTAGTGTCGCATATCAGACCGTTGGTGCCTCACAGATAACGACTACATCTTTAAAGAAAGACATTTTTTGCCTGCTAAATTTATGCCAGTAGACCAGAGACGTAATCTACGGCATATCACAATTTTGATTACATCTATCATTAGTGCTTCTTTAGTGCTCTTTAGTGCAGCACATCCAATCGTTCGTGTTCGTTAGTGCTGCATATATTATACTAAGTACTCCATATATTTTGGCTACATTTTTAAGAAAGTCATTATTGGCCTGCTAGCTTTATGGCAGGAGACAAGAGCCGAAATCCACAGCAGAACACAATTTTGATTACACCACTGAGAAGTGCTTCATAAGGAATTGTCAGTGCCTCATATCCCACCGTTAGCGATCCACCCATAACGGCTACATTTTTTAAGAATGCCATTAGTGACCTGCTAATATTATGGCAGGAGATCAAGGACGAAATCTACAGCAAACCACAATTTGGATTAGATTTTTAATTAGTACTTATTTAGTGCTCGTTAGTATCGCATATTTTACCGTTTGTACTTCAAAGATAACGGATACATTTGTCAAGAAAGCCATTTTTGTCCTACTAACTTCATGCCAGCAGACCAGTGACGAAGTCTACTTTAGACAACAATTTTTATTACACTCGTCATTAGTGCTCGTTAGTGATGCATATGTCATAGTTAATGCTCCACATATAGGGCCTACATGTCTAAAACATCCAATTTCCCCTCCTACTTTCATGCCAACACGCAACGCACGAAACCTACAGCAGACTACAATTTTGATTTTATCTATCAATAGCGCTTCGTTAGTACTCGTTAATGTTGTATATCATATCGTTAGTGCTCGACACATTTCCGTAGAAACCATTCTTTCTCTGGTAACTTCGTTACAACAGACCAGGGACGAAACCTGTGGCTAATCACAATATCATTTACAGCCGACTTTAGTCCTTCGTTATTGCTTGTTAGTTCAGCATATTGCATCGTTACTACTCCATAGATAACGGCTACAGCTAGGTCGTTACTGTTTTGATATGCCGCATACACCATCATTAATACTCACATGCAATGCCTATTTTCTTTTTTTCTTTTTTTTTTTTTTTAAAAAAAACATTATTGACCTTCTAACTTCCTGTCAACAGAACTGGCACGACACCCACTCCAGATAACATTTTTAATTTCACACATCTTTAGTGGTTCGTTAGTGCTCCACAGAAAATACCTATATTTAAAAAAATCATAAATTACCTACTAATTTCTTATTAAATGGCAGGCAGGCATAACACCTATGACAGAGCAGATTTCGATTTCACACATCGTTAATGCTTCGTTAGTGCTCGTTTGTGATGCACCTCATCGCAAGTGCTCCGCAGATGAAGCCTACATTTTAGAAAAAAAAAAACATTATAGGCTTTCCAACTTCATTTGGACGGGGCTGGCATTCTAACTACATCGGATATTTTTGATTTTACATATCGTCAGTATTTGGTTACTGCTCCTTAGTGTTGCAAATTCCATCATTAGTGCTCCATCTATTGCGTCAACTTATTAAAATAGTATATTGGTCAGCTACTTAATGGTAATACAGGTAACAAGCCACCTGCGGCGGACCACAATTTCGATTGAATGTAGGCCTAACGTTACGCATATAATGATATATGCAACCGAAATCGAGGTGTGCCGTAAGTGGCTTGCCAGGAATTGCCATGAAAGTAGCAGGTAAATGCATACTTTGAATAAGTTGGAGTTATTCCCGGAAATCCAACGATGGAATTTGTGACACAAATAAGGAATAACCAAGGACTAACGGTGTGTAATCAAAATTGAGGTGATAATCTGCAGAAGGTGGAATGAAGTTAGCAGGCCAATAGTAATCACTTTTATTTATTTATTTTTAGAAAAAAGTGAAGGTTATTTATAGTGCATTGAAGAAGGGATTTACAAGAGTAGCGAAGCTGTAACGACGTGTGGAATCATAACTGTGGTCTTCTCTGGTATTGCGCCCGGCCTGTGGCATCAAGCTACCTGGCCACTAATGGACTTTTAAAACATCAACGCGTTATCTCTAGAGCAGTAACGAGGGGATATGCGGCAATAACGAGAACTAACGACGTGTGAAATCGAAAATGTTGTCTTTTGTAGGTATCTTTTCTTTCATGTTTGCATGTAGTTCGCAGGCCGGTAATGACCTTTTTAAAAATGTAAGCGTTATTTGCAGTGCATTAACGATTGAATATGGGGTACTAAAGAGTACTAACGAAGCCCCCAAGACTTGGGAAATAGAAATTATTCGGCGTCGGTATTGTGTTTGGCCTGGGCACGAAATTAGCAGGCCAATAACAGTTTTTCTTAAATGAACGAGTTAACTACAGAGCACTAATGATGGAACATGCAACACTAACGACCACTACCAAAGCACTTAAGATGGGTGAAATCGAAATTGTTGTTTGTCGTAAGTGTCACCCCTGTTCTGTCGGCATAAAATGAGCGGGCCATTATTGGCTTTTTAAAAAAAAGTACCCGTTATCTGTAGACCATTAGCGATGGAATATGCATCACTAGCGAGCATTAACGAAACACTAATCACGGGAGTATTCAAAATTGTGCTATGGAGTAGGTTTCTTCTCTGGACGGCTGCCATGAGTTAGCAGGCCCATAAGAGTTGCTTCAAAAATGTAAGCATTATTTATGGAGCACTAACGATGGGACATGCTCACTAACGACCATTAACGATCTAATAACGATGACTGAAATACACCTTGTGGTCTGCTATTATTTCCGTTAAGCCTGTTGAACTAAAGTTAGGTGGGCTAAATCAAAATTTTCAAGCATATATACATCGTCTTTCAAGCACTAACGATGGGATATGCGGCACTAAAGAGCATTAACTGAGCACCAACGATATAAAAAATGAGGTCGAAACCGTGGTATGCGATAGGTGGCCTGCCAGCATCATAAAACAAGCCCACTTTGCTAACATAAAAACTGCATACATATGTAGAAGCACCAAACTTTAATGTGCTACGCTAAAGAGCGCTGACGCTGCTTGGACCAGTAAATTCATTTATGGGGTGATTTGACACCTTGGTCTGTTGGTATGACGATAGCAGGCCAACAGTGACTTAAAAATTGAGATATTGTCTTTGCAGCACTAAGGATGGGGTTTACTGCATTAACAAAACACTAACAGTGTGTAAAATAGAAATTGTGGCGTGCCATTGATAGCCTGCAAAGTTCACGGACATCGAATTTGGAGATGAAGTACTACAGGTGACAAAAATGGCCCAAATTTGAAATGACCTTCACTCGATACTTTGAAAGCAGAACATTTTTCTCGGGTGGACAAAAATGTAAAAATAAATAAATAAATAAATAAATAAACAAATTAGGAGTGAGTTGGAATTAAACTTTGAAGATGCCAGAATACAGGTCATAGCAGTGCTTAAAATTTTGAAATAAACACCTTTTCCAGTTTCCATGGTAAAATAGTTCTTCTAGGGTTGACCAAATTGTACAAAAAATGGATATAATTCTGAGGTGGTAAAATTTAACATTGAACATTGAACATGAACATGTCGCTTGAACTACAACTAAATGGAACCCGCTACTATGAAATACGGTATTATAAAAATATTTCAAGGAAGATATAAAATTTCCCGAGAAAACTTTACCCCCCTTGTACTTCTCATTGTTGGAATTATTGGGGGAAGAGAAATTTTGTTGTTAGTTTCAGTTAGGGATGTAGGTGTCATATACGTAGTAACTTTTATCTATCTACGCTAGTATGAATAATATAGCAGGGGGGTAAAAATTTCCCGGGACAGTTTTACCCCCCGTTGTACTTTTCGTTGTTCGAATTATTGGGGGAAGTGAAATTTTGTTGTTGGTTTTACTTAGGGATGTAAATGTTATATATGAAGTAAACTTTTTTCTATGTACGCTAGTATGAATAATATGGCAAGGGGGTAAAAATTTCCCGGGACAGTTTTACTCCACTTGTGTTTCTCATTGTTGGAATGGTTGTGGAAGGTGAAATTTTGTTGTTGGTTTTACTGAGGGATGTAGGTGTCATATATGTAGTAAACTTTTATCTACGAACGCTAGTATGAATAATATGGCAAAGGGGTTAAAATTTCACGGGACAATTTTACCCCCCTTTTATTTCTCATTGTTGGAATTGCTAAGGGAGGTGAAATTTTGTGGTTGGTGTTAGTAAGAGATGAAGGTGTCATATATGTAGTAAACTTTTATCTCTGAACGCTAGTTTCAATAATATAGCAAGAGGAAAAAATTTCCCGGCAAAGTTTCACCCTCTTTTCTGTTTCTCATTGCTGGAATGGTTGGTAGAGGTGAAATTTTGTTGTTGGTTTAGTGAGGGATGTAGGTGTCATATATATGTAGTAAACCTTTTTCTATGTACGCTAGTATTAATAATATGGCAGGGGGGTAAAAATTTCCCGACACAGTTTTACACCTTGTGTTTCACATTGTTGGAATTGTTGGGGAGGTGAAATTATGTTGTTGGTTTTAGTGAAAGATGCAGGTGTCATACATGAAGTAATTTTTTTCTATGTACGCTACTATGAATAATATGACAAAGGGATAAAAATTTCCCGGCACAGTTTAACACCCCTTATATTTCTCATTGTTGGAACGGTTGGGGGAGGTGAAATTTTGTTGTTGGTTTCAGTGAGGGATGTAGGGGTCATATATGTAGTAAACATTTATCTATGTACGCTAGTATGAATAATATAGCAGGGGGGTAAAAATTTCACGGGACCGTTTTACTCCTCTTGTGTTTGTCATTGTTGGAATGGTTGTGGGAGGTGAAATTTTGTTGTTGGTTTTAATGAGGGATGTAGGTGTTCTATATGTAGTAAACTTTTATCTATGTACGCTAGGATGAGTAATATGGCAGAAAGGTAAAAATTTCCCGGCAAAGTGTCACACCCTTGTTTTTCTCATTGTTGGAATGGTTGGGGGAAATGAAATTTTGTTGTTGGTTTTAGTGATAGTTTTAGGTGTCATATATGTAGTAAACATTTTTCTATGTACGCTAGTATTAATAATATGGCAGGGGGTAAAAATTTTACGACACAGTTTTACCCCTTGTTTTTCACATTGTTGAAATTATTGAGGGAGGTGAAATTATGTTGTTTTTGGTTTTAGTGAGGGCTGTAGGTGTCAAATAGTGCCGGTTGATATCCTAATTCTATTGCCTTCTGTATTTCATATGATACCCATGTTCCAGTGAGGCACCGCTCCTGATCGTTGTGCGTACACGTTGCTGTAGGGTCTGGGTTCATTTCTTCGGCACACGTAGCACACAGTGGAAAGAGTAGTTTCTTGTTGCATCGGTAAGGCAGGAGACCATGATAAAGATGGCGACTTGGTAATATCGTCATTTTGATCAGACCATTGACTTTATTTATGGATGGTATATTTTCATCACCCTGTAGATAAATTCTAGGATGGCCTACAGGGTATTTAGCACACTTATTTATGTAAGGATAAAGCGAAACAATATCGAAATATTTTATTACTTCCCCTGCTTTTTCGTCGACTTGGTGGTACAATTTCACACAATTGGTCCATCCTCCAAAAAAGCTATCTCTTGGATTTAATGGTCTACGGTTCATGTACGGGTGATTCTTCAGATACGTCGCCATTGCAGGATTTTGTTTCAAGAACTGATTAAATTCGCACTCCCACATTTCATGTACAATGTACCCCAATTCACGCAGTCTTGCATTTTTGCGTTGCGTTCGTTCATAACGGAATTCCATGGTGTCTTCTGGATTGCCATAGATGGGCTGATTACGGCCTGTAGTAATACACACTTTACACCCGTGATAAAAGCAGCCAGCATGCTCGTAGATGTGCTCCTCTAACGTCTCAGGATCTTGGTAGTAGCCATCAACATGGAATCCCGCAATAAACACTTCTTTTTGTCGGGCCGCATGTAAGATTTGTTTTCCTTCGCTTTTTTCAATGTAGGCCAGCCATTGCATTGCAGCGATCGATTGGGTACTTCTCCATCGATAGCCATGTGCCGGTAGAATTCCAATGGTGTTGGGTTTAAGGAAATTCCGGCGGAATACTAAATTGGAAGCACTGGCAATCGTGATCGTCTCCAAGAATGGATTCACTTTGGTTTCTGCTTCAAATGACGTCATAAACGAAACGCATGCTTGTCGCAGTACATTGACATCTTGAATACAATAGTTGATAATTTCTTTCTGGAAATCAAACATGTCATTACGATGATCGTTGTACCAATGCATGAACTTGTTTCTGTCTTCGACGGTCATTTCATTTGCACCATAATACTTCGTTTCTGGAAGTGGTCCAATATACGATTGATTCTCCTTGGTGTTGAAGAAATGCGGGAAGTAGCCTTTGGTTGCGGGTAAATTGAACGCTTTTGACAATTTACTTAATGCCATAGGCAGGAAGTTCAAAGAGTCAATGAACGTCAGATTATTCAAGGTTAAACTCAGTATCTTGGTCCAATTTAATATGACGTCAGGTCTCCATTGGCATTGTTCTACCATGGTCTTTAGGATGAAATGTCCATCGTATCCCTTCGAGTTGTGAGCAAGACAGAAAATCCTATTTATATTGGGACGACGTTCCCGCAAGTACTGGAGAAAATCATAAATTGGATCGTCTCCTTGGAAAATATGCTGGCGCTGACCACACGTACTGCAAGACTGCTGGATATTGTCGTTTTCAACACATGCATAACATACTTGTTGTGCAACCAATAAATTCGGAACGTGTACATACATATTATCACCAATATTCTTGTCTTGCATAGATTCTATATCGTAAAAAATCAATAATGCTTTCTTTGCATGCATGAGCGAAGGAACACCAGGTTTCAAGCATTGTCGATCAGGAAGCATAAAACATTGATGTGATCCCGGAACAATCTTCTTACATACATTGCAAAAGATCTCATTACAATCATGAATGCGTTGTCCACTTCGCACAAAAGAATATACTCTGTAGCATTTACTACATTGCTTCACCATTTTGCATACAGGTTCCCCATGATGATATACAATATTACGATGATTGTTAAAACATTCTTCGCCGTAAAATTGACGATTGCAGTCGTTGCATAATATCAGCGTTTGGTTCTTGTCGCATAGAGGTCTCTGTAAACATTTGGAGCATGTTACAGGACAATTTTTCACATGTTCATTACGTTTACTATACTTTTTATGGCACGCTTCACAGTAGAAATTGGTTGCAAAACAAGCAGTTAAGGATTGAGTGATGTCAAAATGGCCAGCCAAACAAATCAAATTTATGGGAGTGCGATTTTCATCGTTCGGTCCCTCGTACATGATGTCATGACCTGTGAAGCTAGTGTAGACTGTAATTTTATATTCTTTGAGGTATGACTGGAATTGCCGAATTTCATTTACACTGGCACCATGATCCAAATTCACTCCTGCATTTGCACATAACGCATCGACTTCATCGTCCACAATACATTTCGATTGGCGTTGATACTGCTTATAACGTTGCACATCTACATTCTTGTATGCCTTCAGGCCAATAGCAATAACAAGGGCGTACGTCAGGCACCTTGAATCTTGATTTTGTACACGTACAATCCCTCGCTTGGTACGTAACAATTCTTCGTTCTCCAGTACGCCTT
This sequence comes from Thermobia domestica, assembly GCF_964235325.1. NCBI lineage: Eukaryota > Metazoa > Arthropoda > Insecta > Zygentoma > Lepismatidae > Thermobia > Thermobia domestica. The sequence goes on along the minus strand of NC_137461.1, from coordinate 181,450,955 downwards.
GCCGCAAACCACCATAGCCACGTGGAATATCCACACGATGGAAATGAACGGTGAATGGTTCGTGCAGGAGAAATGCATTGTTACTTTGTAAAACTCTTTCAAAGGAGGCCCACATCGTTTCCAATGTCAGGTTTCGGGCTTGGCGAAAACTCACCCAAAATGGCTTATTGGTATTGCGTGGTGATATTACTGATAAACCAACCATCGCCTCATCGTCGACATTGGCTAATAAATGGTTCAGCATTGCTTGGAAACTGTTATGAACGTATTGGATAATATCGGTTCCTACGGGTGGTGCGTTGAATTGAATTTCGAGCATTCTACCTTCAATGTTAAATCGTCTATAATGACGAGTGATTTCGTTACGAACTGTAAAACCCGATTCGGCCATGGTTAGAAAAGGGGAAAACAAACAAACAGGTACGGTAAAATATGTAATGGGAAAAAAAGGAATTGAGCAGTGTGAGTTTACTACAAAAGAAAAGAAGAAAGAAAAATCTTAATCATCAGATAAACAGGATATCATAACATTCATGATAAATTCTTAACTAAGCAATTCATGTAAAGGTCCTGAATTTGATTCCCTGGCGGTGGTGTTCAGAATCACATTATGAAGGCACACGTACTAGAAATTAAAGTTTTTCTTTTAAAATAATTATGTTACTGAAATGAGTGTTTTATTGCTGTCAAACTCGAGACCATTGCATCAGCATTTAACTGACCTACCATTCTATAGTGATAAAAAGAATGCATGAATGAATGTTTTAACAGTGCTGAGACGTGACAAAATACGCGTCAGCATTTTTTTCCACTCACAACGACCTTTAAATGATGCGCTTGCAAGTTGAAGAGATTTACCAAACATTAACGTTACGCATACGTAATTGTCAAAACAAAATCTGTATAGCGTAAAACTTTTAACCAAATATTCATGCACTCGTGGCTAAGTGGTTAGCGTACATGCTTCTAACGTGGAAGGTCCTGGTTCAATCCTCAGTGGGTTTGCTTTCCACGTCAGATCGCTGTCAAAACTTTTCTGAAATGTATTATTCTCACGTTATCATACATTCTTTTCAAAACTAAGCTAAGTGGTTGACGTACACACCTCTGGCCCTGATTCAACACCGGACGGTTGCTCGAATATCACGTTAAGCTGAAGGGACGCTAAACTAAAGCAATGTTTTCAAAGGAATCGAACCATATTATTCTCAGGTGTAGTTTTCGAAATTTTGAATGCATTCTTTTCAAAGCCAAGCGCACACATTTTTAGCCATGGTTCAATTCCCGACGGACGCTCAGATTCAACATTAAGCTGAAGGGACGCTAAACCATATCATTTCTCGTGCTTAGTTCCTGATTCGATCTCGTGTGTTTATTCGCGTTACTCCCACTTTCCCATTCCACTAATTCCACATAGTCTAAATATTTCGTACTAAAAGTAAATCATTGTATGAGTGATCCACCCCACAAATATGAAATAAAAATGATTTTCGAATCTTGTGTGAAAAATAAAATCTCACTGAACTTACCTCAAATTCAATGAACAAAAAGTCGGTGCAATGAAGCTTAAATGAAAACACTTTTAAAAGTAGACCTTCTCACTCGATAGTTGAGAGCGATGTAGGATTTGAAAAATGAAATTTAGATTTTTATTTAGGTCGTTGTGAAAACGATGTCATCATCAACCAATCAGAAACGAGGAAATTTATAAAATGACATCACAACGAACCAATCAAAACGCTGCTTTTCGTCATGAATCATGAACCAAAACGATGTGTAACAATCGATCGTGACGTCATTCAAGTTTCTCAATAGTTACAACATCTAGTATCACAGTTCTGATCATGACATCATCCCAAAATGCTTTCTGTCAGGATCATGTCACTACCTGTCGTAAATTGTGACGACATTTCATTTTCCTCATAGTCCGTAAGAAAATGTCAATTTTTGCTTTTATTATGAATCATGCTGACACGTTCGTAGTAAAATTAAAGTAATACGATACAACATCCGCTGACGTTTGCATTTTCAATCATATGTGCTTCTATGTCAACACACAAAGAAATCTATCAGCATTTTATTTTAATCCGCGTTACATTGCCAGATTTATTATCTTAAAGTATAAGTGTATCATTTTCAAGAACCATGGTTCGAATCCCACCAAGCACGATTAAAACTGAATTCATTCATAGCTAAGCGGTTAGGATACACGTCTTTGGTTTGAAAGACCTGAGTTTGATTCCTGGAAAAACATTTCTTAGGATTTTTCTTTTTAGTTTTCTAAAACTTGGTTTAAATTTCTAGTTCGAAAATTTTAAAAGTTTAGTTCGAAAAAAAAGTTTGATTTGAAAATTTTTAGATGTGATTTACATCTTTAGTTCGAAACTTTTATTTTTAAAAAAATGTTTTAGTTCGACAAAATTTTGCTTCAATCTTTTTAGTTCGAAATTTTTTTGAAATTTTTTAGTTTCAAATTTTTAGTTCGAAACTTTTTTGAAATTTTTGTTTTAAAATTTTTAGTTCGAAAATTTTTTGTTTGAAACTTTTTGTTTAAAATTTTTTAGTTCGAAAAAATTTTTAGTTTAAAATTTCTTGCACTCTGCGGAACCGTTTCGAAAAGAATCGGAGCAGTTTAGGTAAGAAAAATCTGGCAACACTGTTTCCATTAATGATGCGCTTACTGAGCGTTTAAAAAAATCGCTTAAACTCACAACAATATGTTATAAGAAATCTACAAGCGACAACGATGGACCCCTCTTTCACCATTGTTACTTCCAGAGACATAGGCTACTAATTCAAGGACAGGATCTCCATCAAGGTAAGAAAGCTTGTAATCATCTTATCTGTCAAAGACAAGGATAATATTTAAGGTAAACTTCAGTACAATATCATGATACCAAAAAGGGTTATTTAAGGAGGTGGTTGAACCCTCCATGGGAACTTTAAGGATAACCATAAAAAAGGGAACAACATTCTAAAATCCAGGATCGCCGTCATAGCACTCTGAATTTCTAGCATTGGGGTGAGGGAAAGATTATGCGACTTCTATCAACCAATCCAAATCGTGGTACCAAAACATTCATCTTACCCGTAAAATGGAAACAAATGAGTGAGGAATTTCCCCACGTTATACCATGTAATCTGTTCACCGTGTGGTAGGTCTAAATAATGTGACTTCTATCAGCCAATCAGAATCGAGGTACCAAAGTATACATCAAAGAGGATACCTGAATTTCAAAAATCTCAGGGTCTAAGAATAATGTGACTTCTATCAGCCAATCAGAATCGAGGTACCAAAGTATACATCAAAGAGGATACCTGAATTTCAAAAATCTCAGGGTCTAAGATCATGCGACCTCAGGTATCAAAGTACTCATCTTATCCGTAAAAGGGAACGAATTTTTAAAAATCCCAGAGCCTAAGATCATGTGACCTCTATCAACCAATCAGAATCAGGTATCAAAACACTCATCTTAACCGTAAAAGGAAACGGATTTCAAATATCCCACAACCTAAGATCACGTGACCTCTATCAGCCAATCATCATCGTGGTACCAAAGCGTTCATGTTACCCATAAAAGAGAACGAATATCAAATATCCCAGGGTCTAAGATCACGTGACATCTGTCAACCAATCATAAACACTCATCTTACCCGTAAAAGGGAACAAATTTCAAAAATCCCTGGTGAGGGATTTCCCCGCGGGGTGACTCATGACGTCATACCACGTGACCTGGAAAATTTGAATTTCCCGCGTGGGTGGGGCCTAAAGTCACGTGACCTCTATCAGCCACTCAGAATCGAGGTACCAAAGCACTAAACGGGAACAAATTTCAAAAATCGTGGTCATAAAAGAGAGTGAGGATGAGTCATTCGGGCGAACGTCGGGGCCTACTACTTAGGTGTCCTGTATGTAGTAAACTTTTTTCTATGTAAAGATGTATGAATATTATGGCAGGCGGGTAAAAATTTCCCGGGACAGTTTTACGCATTTGTGTTTCTCATTGTTGAAATGGCTGTGGGGTGAATTATTGTTGTTGGCTTTAGTGAATGATGTAGGTGTTATATATGTAGAAAATGTTTTTCTATGTACGCTAGTATTAATAATACGGCAGGGGGATAAAAATTTGCCGACACAGTTTTACACCCGTTTGTTTCTCATAGTTGGAAGTGTTGGGGGAAGTGAAATTTTGTTCTTAGTTTCAGTGAAAGATGTAGGTGTCATATAAGTAGTAAACTTTTTCTATTTACGCTGGTATGAATCATATGGCAGGGGGTAAAAATTTCCCGTTACATTTTTACCCCCTTTTGTTTCTTATTGTTAGAATGGTTGCGGTAAGACAAATTTTTTGTTGGTTTTAGTGAGGGATGTAGATGTCATATATGTAGTAAACTCTTATCTATGTACGCTAGTATGAATAATATGGCAGGGAGGTAAAAATTTCCCGGCAAAGTTTCACCCCCTTGTTTTTCTCATTTTTGGAATGGTTGGGGGAAATTAAATTTTTTTGTTGGTTTTAGTGATGGATTTAGATGTCATATATGTAGTAAACATTTTTCTATGTACGCTAGTATTAATAATATGGCAGAAAGGTAAAAATTTTACGACACAGTTTTACCCCTTGGGTTTCACATTGTTGAAATTGTTGGGGGAGGTGAAATCATGTTGTTGTTGGTTTTAGTGAGGGATGTAGGTGTCATATATGTAGTGAATTTTTTCTATGTACGCTACTATGAATAATATGGCAAAGGGATAACAATTTCCCGGCACAGTTTTACACCCCTTTTCTTTTTCATACTTGGAAGTGTTGGGGGAAATGAAATTTTGTTGATGGTTTTAGTGAGGGATGTAGGAGTCATATATGTAGTAAACATTTATCTATGTAGGCTGGTATGAATAATATGGCAGGGGGGTAAAAATTTCCTCGGAACTGTTTTACCCCCCTTGTTTCTCACTGTTGGAAGTGTTGGGAGAGGTGAAATTTTGTTGTTGGTTTTAGTGAGAGATGCAAATGTCATATATGTAGTAAACTGTTATCTATGTACGCTAGTATGAATAATATGGCAGGGGGGTACAAATTTTCCGGGACACTTATACCTCCCTTTTGTTTCTCATTGTTGGAATTGTTGAGGGAAATGAAATTTTGTTCTTAGTTTCAGTGAGGTATGTAGGTGTCATATAAGTATTAAACTTTTTTCTGTGTACGCTGGTATGAATAATATGGCAGGGGTGTAAAAATTTCCCTGGACATTTTTACCCATCTTGTGTTTCTCATTGTTGGAATGGTTGCGGGAAGTCAAATTTTGTTGTTGGTTTTTGGGAGGGAGGTAGGTGTCTTATATGTAGTAATGTTTTTTCTACGTACGCTAGTATGAATAATATTATAGGGGGGGGGGTAAAAATTTCCCGAGTCAGTTTAACACCCCTTGTGTTTCTCATTGTTGGAATGGTTGAAGGAGGTAAAATTTTGTTGTTGGTTTCAGTGAGGAATGTAGGTGTCATATATGTAGTAAACTTTTATCAATGTACGCTAGTATGAATAATATGGCAGGGTGGTTAAGATTTCCCAGGTCAGTTTTACCCCCTTGTGTTTCTTATTGTTGGAATGGTTGGGGGAGGTGAAATTTTGTTGTTGGTTTTAGACAGGGATGTAGGTGTCATATACGTAGTAACTTTTATCTATGTACGCTAGAATGTATAATATGGCAGAAGGGTAAAAATTTCCCGGGACAGTTTTACACCCCGTTGTACTTCTCCTTGTTCGAATTATAAGTGGAAGTGAAATTTTGATCTTGGTTTTACTTAGGGATGTTGTTGCTTATTATGTAGTAAACTTTTTTCTATGTACGCTAGTATTAATAATATGGCAGGAAGGTAAAAATTTTACGACACAGTTTTACCCCTTGGGTTTCACATTGTTGAAATTGTTGGGGGAGGTGAAATTATGTTGTTGTTGGTTTTACTGAGGGATGTAGGTGTCATATATGTAGTAAATTTTTTCTATGTGCGCTACTATGAATAATATGGCAAAGGGATAAAAATTTCCCGGCAAAGTTTTACCCCCCTTGTTTTTCTCATTGTTGGAAATGTTGGGGGAAATGAAATTTTTGTTTTGGTTTTAGTGAGGGATGTAGGAGTCATATATGCAATAAACTTTTATCTATGTACGCTAGTATGAATAATATGGCGGGGGGGTAAAAATTTTGCGGAACACTTATTCCTCTTTTTTGTTTCTAATGGATGGAATTGTTGGGGAGGTGAAATTTTGTTCTTAGAACAGTGAGGGATGTAGGTGTCATATAAGTAGTAAATTTTTTTCTATGTACGCTGGTATGAATAATATGGCAGGGGGGTAAAAATTTTCCGGGGCATTTTTACACATCTTGTGATTCTCATTGTTGGAATGGTTGCGGGAAGTCAAATTTTTCTTGTTGGTTTTTGTGAGGGATGTAGGTGTCTTATATGTAGTAAACTTCTTCCTACGTACGTTAGTATGAATAAGGTGGCAGGGGAAAAATTTCCCGAGACAGTTTAACACCCCTTGTGTTTCTCATTGTTGGAATGGTTGGGGGAAATAAAATTTTCTTGTTGGTTTTAGTGAGTGATTAAGTGTCATATATATAGTAAACTTTTTTCTATGTAAAGAAGTATGAATATTATGGCTGGGGGGTAAAAATTTCCCGGGACAGTTTTACGCATTTGTGTTTCTCATTGTTGGAATGGTTGGGGGAGGTGAAATTTTGTTGTTGGTTTTAGTGAGGGATGTAGGTGTCATATATGTAGTAAACTCTCATCTATGTACGCTAGAATGAATAATATGGCAGGGAGGTAAAAATTTCCCGGCTAAGTTTCACCCCCTTGTGTTTCTCGTTGTTGGAAATGTTGGGGGAAATGAAATTTTTGTTGTTGGTTATATTTAGGGATGTAGGAGTCATATATGTAGTAAACTGTTATCTATGTACGGTAGTATGAATAATATGGCAGGGGGTACAAATTTTCCGGGACACTTTTACCTCCCTTTTGTTTCCCATTGTTGGAATCTTTGGGGGAAATGAAATTTTGTTTTTAGTTTCAGTGAGGTATGTAGGTGTCATATAAGTAGTAAACTTTTTTCTATGTACGCTGGGATGAATAATATGGCAGGGGGGTAAAAATTTCCCGGGACATTTTTACCCATCTTGTGATTCTCATTGTTGGAATGGTTGCGGGAAGTCCTATTTTTTTTGTTGCTTTTTGTGAGGGATGTAGGTGTCTTCTATGTAGTAAACTTCTTCTTACGTACGTTAGTATGAATAAGGTGGCAGGGGAAAAATTTCCCGAGACAGTTTAACACCCCTTGTGTTTCTCATTGTTGGAATGGTTGGGGGAATTAAATTTCTGTTGTTGGTTTTAGTGAGGGATGTAGGTGTCATATATATAGTAAACTCTTATCTATGTACGTTAGTATGAATAATATGGCAGAGAGGTAAAAATTTCCGGGTAAAGTTTCACCCCCTTGTGTTTCTGATTGTTGGAATGGTTGGGGGAGGTGAAATATTGTTGTTGGCTTTACTGAAAGATGTAGGTGTTAAATATGTAATAAACTTTTTTCTATGCACGCTAGTATTAATAATAGGCCGGCGGATAAAAATTTGCCGACACAGTTTTACCCCCTTGGGTTTCACATTTTTCTAATTGTTGGGGGAGGTGAAATTATGTTGTTGTTGGCTTTAATAAGGGATGTAGGTATCATATATTTAGTATCTTTTTCTATTTACGCTACTATTAAAAATATGGCAAAGGGATAAAAATTTCCCGGCACAGTTTTACAACCGTTTTGCTTCTCACTGTTCGAAACGTTGAAAGAGGTGAAATTTTGTTGTTGGTTTTAGTGAGGGATGTAGGTGTCATATATCTAGTAAACTTTTATCTATGTACGCTAGTATGAATAATATGGCAGGGGGGTATAAATTTCCCGGGACAGTTTTACGCATTTGTGTTTCTCATTGTTGGAATGGTTGAGGGAGGTGAAATTTTGTTGTTGGTTTTTGTGAGGGATGTAGGTGCCATATACGTAGTAAGCTTTTTCTATGTACGCTAGTATGAATAATATGGCAAAGGGGTAAAAATTTCCCGGGACAATTTTACCCCCTTATGTTTCTCATTGTTGGAATGGTTGGCGGAAGTGAAATTTTGTTGTTGGTTTTAATGAGGGATATAGGTGTCATATATGTAGTAATTTTTAACTATGTACTCTAGTATGAATAATATGGCAAAAGGTAAAAATTTCCCGGTTCAGTTTTATCCCCCTTATGTTTCCCGTTGTTGGAATTGTTGGTGAAGTTGAAATTTTGTTGTTGGTTTTAGTGAGGGATGTATTTGTCATATATGTAATAAACTTTTTCTATGTACGCCAGTATGAATAATATGGCCAGGGGGTAAAAATTACCCGGCACAGTTTTACCCTTTTCTTCTCATTGTTGGAATTGTTGGCGGAAGTGAAATTTTGTTGTTGGTTTAGTGAGGGATGAAGGTGTCATATATGTAGTAAACTTTTATCTATGTACGCTAGTGTAATTAATATGGCAGGGGGTATATATTTTCCGGGACAGTTTTACCCCAGTTGTGTTTCTCATTGTTGGAATGGTTTGGGGAAGGGAAATTTTTTTGTTGGTTACAGTGAGGGATGTAGGTGTCATATATGTAATAAACTTTTTCTATGTACGATAGTATGAATAATATGGCAGGGGGGTAAAATTTTGTCGGGGCAATTTTACCCCCCTTGTGTTTCTCATTGTTGGAATGCTTGGTTGACGTAAAATTTTGCTGTTGGTTTTAGTGAGGGATGTAGGTGTCATATATGTAGTAAACATTTATCTATGTACGCTAGTATGAATAATATGGCAGAGGGGTTAAAATTTTCTGGGACACTTTTACCTCACTTTTGTTTCTCATTGTTGGAACTTTTGTTGGAAATAAAATTTTTTTCTTAGTTTCAATGAGGGATGTAGGTGTCATACAAGTAGCAAACTTTTTTCTATGTACGCTGGTATGAATAATATTAGCAGGGGGGTAAAAACTTCCCTGGACATATATACTCCCCTTGTGTTTCACATTTTTGAAATGGTTGCGGGAAGTAAAATTTTGTTGTTAGTTTAGTAAGGGATGTAGGTGCCTTATATGTAGTAAATTTTTTTCTACGTACGCTAGTATCAATAATATGGCAGGGGGTAAAAAATTCTCGGGACAGTTTAACTCCCCTTTTGTTTCTCATTGTTGGAATGGTTGAGGGAGGTAAAATTTTGTTGTTGGTTTTAGGGAGGGATATAAATGTCATATATGTAGTAAACTTTTTTCTATGTAAAGTAGTATGAATAATATGGCAAGGGGTAAAAATTTCCCGGGACAGTTTTACGCATTTGTGTTTCTCATTGTTGGAATGGTTGGGGTAGGTGAAATTTTGTTGTTGCTTTTAGTGAGAGATGTAGGTGTCATTTATGCAGTAAACTTTTTCTATGTACTCTAGTATTAATAATATGGCAGGGAGGTTAAAATTTCCCGGGACAGTTGTACGCATTTGTGTTTCTCATTTTTGAAATTGTTGCGGGAGGTGAAATTTTGTTGTTGGTTTTACTGAGGGATGTAGGTGTCATATATCTAATAAACTTTTATCTATGTACCCTAGTATGAATAATATCGCAGGGGGGTAAAAATTTCCCGGGACAGTTTTACGCATTTGTATTTCTCATTGTTGGAATGGTTGGGGGGGTGAAATTTTGTTGTTGGTTTTTGTTAGGGATGTAGGTGCCATATACGTAGTAAGCTTTTTCTATGTTCGCTAGTATGAATAAAATGGCAAGGGGGTAAAAATTTCCCGGGACAATTTTACCCCCTTATGTTTCTCATTGTTGGAATGGTTGGCGGAAGTGAAATTTTGTTGTTGGTTTTAGTGAGGGATGTAGGTGTCATATATGTAGCAAACTTTTAACTATGTACGCTAGTATGAATAATATGGCAAAAGGTAAAAATTTCCCGGGACAGTTTTATCCCCCTTATGTTTCTCGTTGTTGGAATTGTTGGTGAAGTTGAAATTTTGTTGTTGGTTTTAGTGAGGGATGTATTTGTCATATATGTAATAAACGTTTTTCTATGTACGCCAGTATGAATAATATGGCCAGGGGGTAAAAATTACTCGGCACAGTTTTACCCTTTTTTTCTCATTGTTGGAATTGTTGGCGGAAGTGATATTTTGTTGTTGGTTTTAGTGAGGGATGAAGGTGTCATATATGTAGTAAACTTTTATCTATGTACGCTAGTATAAATAATATGGAAGGGGGGTAAATATTTCCCGGGACAGTTTTACCCCACTTCTGTTTCTCATTGTTGGAATGGTTGGGGGAGGTAAATTTTGTTCTTAGTTTAGTGAGGGATGTAGGTGTCATATATGTAGTAAACTTTTATCTATGTACGCTAGTATAAATAATATGGCTGGGGGTAAAAATTTCCCGGGACATTTTTCCCCCCTTGTGTTTCTCATTGTTGGAATGGTTGGGGGAAGGGAATTTTTTTTGTTGGTTATAGTGAGTTATGTAGGTGTCATATATGAAGTAAATTTTTCTATGTACGCAAGTGTAAATAATATGGCAGGGGGGTAAAAATTTTCCGGGACAGTTTTACCAACCTTGTGTTTCTCATTGTTGGAATTGTGGGGGGAGGTCAAATTTTGGTGTTTGTTACCGCGATCGATGTAGGTTTCATATAAGTAGTAAACATTTTTCTACGTACGCTAGTATGAATAATATGGCAGGGGGTTAAATTTTCCCGGGACAGTTTAACACCCCTTGTGTTTCTCATTGTTGGGGGAAATAAAATTTTGTTCTTAGTTTCAGTGAGGGATGTAGGTGTCACATAAGTATTAAACTTTTATCTAAGTACGCAAGTGTAAATAATAAGGCAGGGAGGTAAAAAATTTCAGAGACAGTTTTACCCACCTTGTGTTTCTCATATTTGGAATTGTGGGGGGATGTGAAATTTCGTTGTTGGTTTTAGTGAGGGATGTAGGTGCCATATACGTAGTAAACTTTTTCTATCTACGCTAGTATGAATAATATGGCAGGGGGGTAAAAATTTCCTGGAACAATTTTACCCCCTACTGTTTCTCATTGTTGTAATGGTTGGCGGAAGTGAAATTTTGTTGTTGGTTTTAGTGAGGGATGTAGATGTCATATACGTAGTAAACTTTTAACTATGTACGCTAGTATGAATAATGTGGCAAGAGGTAAAAATTTTCCGGGACAGTTTTATCCCCCTTATGTATCTCGTTTTTGGAAATGTTGGTAAAGTTGAAATTTTTTTGTTGGCATTTTTGAGGGAGGTAGGTGTCTTATATGTAGTAATGTTTTTTCTACGTACGCTAGTATGAATAATATGGCAGGGGGTAAAAATTTCCCGAGTCAGTTTAACACCCCTTGTGTTTCTCATTGTTGGAATGGTTGAAGGAGATAAAATTTTGTTGTTGCTTTTAGTGAGAGATGTAGGTGTCATATATGTAGTAAACTTTTTTCTATGTACGCTAGTATGAATAATATGGCAGGGAGGTAAAAATTTCCCGGCAAAGTTTCACCGCCTTGTGTTTCTCATTGTTGGAAAGCTTGGGGGAGGTGAAATTTTGTTCTTGCTTTTCGTGAGGGATGTAGCTGCCATATACGTAGTAAACTTTTTCTATGTACGCTAGTATGAATAATATGGCAGGGGCTTAAAAATTTCCCGGGACAATTTTATCCCTTCTGTTTCTCATTCTTGAAATGGTTGGCGGAAGTGAAATTTTGTTTTGGTTTTAGTGAGGGATGTAGGTGTCATATATGTAGCAAACTTTTAACTATGTACGCTAGTATGAATAATGTGGCAAGAGGTAAAAATTACCCGGCACAATTTTACCCCCTTTTTTCTCATTGTTCGAATTGTTGGGGGAATTAAATTTTGTTTTTGGTTTTAGTGAAGGATGTAGGTGTCATATATGTAGTAAAATCTTATCTCTGTACGCTAGTATAAATGATATATCAGGGGGGTAAAAATTTCCCGGGACAGTTTTACCCCCTTGTGTTTCTCATTGTTGAAATGGTTGGGGGAGGTGAAATTTTTTTGTTAGTTTTAATGAAGGATGTATGCGTCATATATGTAGTAAACCTTTATCTATGTACGCTAGTATGAATAATATGAGAGGGGGTAAAAGTTTCAAGGGACATTTTACCCCCCTTGTGATTCTCTTTGTTGGAATGGGGGGAAGAGAAATTTTATTGTTGGTTATAGTGAGGGATGTAACTGTCATATATGTAGTAAATTTTTTCTATGTATGCCAGTAGGGATAGTATGGCAGGAGGGTAAGAATTTCCCGGCACAGTTTTACCCCCTTGTGTTTCTCAATTTTGGAATTGTTGGCGGAGGTGAAATATTTTCGCTGGTTTTATTGAGGGATGTAAGTGTCATATATGTAGTAAACATTTTTCCATGTAAAGCAGTATGAAGAATATGGCAGGGGTAAAAATTTCCCGGGACAGTTTTACGCATTTGTGTTTCTCATTGTTCGAATGGTTGGGGGAGGTGAAATTTTGTTCTTGGTTTTAGTGAGGGATGTAGATGTCATACATGTAATAATTTTTTTTATGTACGCCAGTATGAATAATATGTCCAGGGGGGTAAAAATTTCCCGGGACAATTTTACCCCTTCTGTTTCTCCTTCTTGGAATGGTTGGTGGAAATGAAATTTTGGTGTTGGTTTAAGAGAGGGATGTAGGTGTCATATATGTAGTAAACTTTTAACTATGTACGATAGTATGAATAATATGACGGGGGGTAAAAATTTCCCGGGACACTTTTACATCCCTTTTGTTTGTCATTGTTGGAATTGTTGGGGGTGCTGAAATTTTGTTTAGTTTCAGTGAGGGATGTAGGTGTCATATAACTAGTAAACTTTTTTCTTTGTACGCTAGTATGAATAATATGGCAGGATTAAAATTTCCCTGGACATTTTTACCCCGCTTGTGTTTCCCATTGTTGGAATGGTTGGGGGAACTGAAATTTTGTTGTTGGATTTACTGATGAATGTAGGTGTCATATATGTAGTAAATTTTTTTCATGTACGCTAGTATGAAATATATGGCAGTGGGTAAAATTTTCCCGGGACAGTTTTACCTCCCTTGTGTTTCTCATTGTTGGAATGGGTGGAGGAGGGGAAATTTTGTTGTTGGTTTAGTGAGGGATTTAGGTGTCATATATGTAGTAAACTTTTACCTATTTACGCTAGTATGTATAATATGACAGGGGGTAAAAATTTCCCGAGACAATTTTACCCCCTTCTGTTTCTCATTGTTGGAATGATTGGCGAAAATGTAATTTTGTTGTTGGTTTTAGTGAGGGATGTAGGTGTCACATATGTAGTAAACTTTTATCTATGTACGCTAGTATGAACAATATGGCAGGGGGTAAAAATTTCCCGGGACGGTTTTACTTCATTTTTGTTTCCCATTGTTGGAATTGTTGGGGATGGTGATATTTTGTTGTTCGTTTTAGTGAGAGATGTAGGTGTCATATATGTAGTGAGCTTTTTTGTCTATGTACGATAGTATGAATAATATGGCAGGGGGATAAAAATTTCCCGGTGCAGTTTTTCGCCCCTTGTGTTTGTCATTGTTGGAATGGTTGGGGATGTTGAAATTTTGTTGTTGGTTTTAGTGAGGAATGTAGGTGTCATATATGTAGTAAACTATTATCTATGTACGGTAGTATTAATAATATGGCAGTGGGATAGGAAATTTTCGGGACACTCTTACCTCCCTTTTGTTTCTCATTGTTGGAATTGTTGGTAGAGGTGAAATTTTGTTCTTAGTTTCAGTAAGGGATGTAGGTGTCATATAAATAGTAAACTTTTTCTATGTACGCTAGTATGAATAATATGGCAGGGGGTTAAAATTTTTCGGGACATTTTTACCCCTTGTTGTTTCTCATTGTTGGAATGGTTGGGGGAAATGAAATTTTGTTGTTGGTTTATCTGAGGGATGTAGGTGTCTTATATGTAGTAAACTTTTTTCTACGTACGCTAGTATGAATAATATGGCAGGGGTTAAAAATTTCCCGGCACAGTTATACTCCTCTTGTATTTCTCATTGTTGAAATGGTTGGAGGAGGTAAAATTTTGTTATTGGTTTCAGTGATTGATGTAGGAGTCATATATGTAGTAAACTTTTATCTATGAAAGCTAGTGTGAACAATATAAACATTTCCCGGGACAGTTTTATCCCCCTTTTGTTTCTCGTTGTTTTAATAGTTGGGGAAGGAGAAATTTTGTTGTTCGTTTTAGCGAGGGATGTAGGTTTCATATATGTAGTAAACATTTATCAATGTACGAAAGTATGAATAATATGGCATGGGGGTAAAAATTTTCCGAGACAATTTTACCCCCTTCTGTTTCCCATTTTTGGAAAGGTTGGCGGAAATGAAATTTTGTCTTTAGTTTCAGCGAGGGATGTTGTGTCATATATGTAGTAAACTTTTTTCTATGTACCCTAGTATAAATAATATGGCAGCGGTAAAAATTTCCCGGGACAGTTTTACCCGCTTGTGTTTCTCCTTGTTGGAATGGTTGGGAGGGGTGAAATTTTGTTGTAGAATTTAGTGAGGGATGTAGGAGTCATGTATGTAGTTAACTTCTTTATGTACGCTAGTATGATTAATATTGCACGCAGTAAAAATTTCCCGGGACAGTTTTACCCCCTTTGTAATTCTCATTGTTGGAATGGTTGGTTGAGGTGAAATTTTGTTGTGGGTTTTAGTGAGGGATGTATGTGTCATATATGTAGTAAACTTTTTCTACGTACGCTAGTATGAATAATATGGTAGGGGGTAAAATTTTCCCCGGACAGTTTTACACTCTTGTGTTTCTCATTGTTGAAATAGTTGGGGGAGGTGAAATTTTGTTGTTGATTTAATCAGGGATGTAGATGTCATATATGTAGTAAACTGTTATCTATGTACGCTAGTATGAATAATATGGCAGGGGGGTACAAATTTTCCGGGACACTTTTACCTCCCTTTTGTTTCTCATTGTTGGAATCTTTGGGGGAAATGAAATTTTGTTCTTAGTTTCAGTGAGGTATGTAGGTGTCATATAAGTAGTAAACATTTTTCTATGTACGCTGGTATGAATAATATGGTAGGGGGGTAAAAATTTCTCGGGACATTTTTACCCATCTTGTGATTCTCATTGTTGGAATGGTTACGGAATGTCGAATTTTTGTTGTTGGTTTCTTTGAGGTATGTAGGTGTCATATATATACTAAACTCTCATCTATGTACGTTAGTATGAATAATATGGCAGGGATGTAAAAATTTTTAGGCAAAGTTTTACCCCCTTGTTTTTCTCATTGTTGGAATGGTTGGGGGAGGTGAAATTTTGTTGTTGGTTTTAGTGAAAGATGTAAGTGTTATATATGTAATAAACGTTTTTCTATGTACGCTAGTATTAATAATATGCCAGGAGGTAAAAATTTCCCGGGACAGTTTTACACCCCTTGTGTTTCTCATTGTTGGAATGGTTGGGGGAGGTGAAATTTTGTTTCTGCTTTCAGTGAAGGATGTAGGTGTCATATATGTAGTAAGGCGGATTTTCATGCCCGCGTTAGAACGGAAGCATCACATGTAGCGTATTCACCGTAAATTATTTTCGTTTTCATACATCCGTGCGTGTATTGCGCCAAATTACTACTCCCTAGCTAATGCGCATGCGTAAAATAGAAAGTTTGCGACTTCCGCCATGTTAGTCAGTCAATACAATAGTGTACGCGCGCTACTTCCGTCAGAATTGAACAAATTTCTACTCTGACGCGAGTGTAGCTGTTTAGCACAATCGCTCGCAACTCACGGAGGTAAAGGACACATGAAAATCCGCCTGTAGACTTTTATCTATGTACGCCAGTATGAATTATATAGCAGGGGATAAAAATTTCCAAGGACAGTTTACCCTCCTTTTGCTTCTCATTGTTGAAAGTGTTGGGGAGGTGAAATTTTGTTGTCGGTTTAATAAGGGATGTAGGTGTCATATATGTAGTAAACTTTTATCTATGTACGCTAGTATGAATAATATGGAAGGGGTAAAAATTTCCCAGGTAGTTTTACCCCCCTTGTGTTTCCCATTGTTGGAATAGTTAGGGGAGGTCAAATTTTGTTGTTGGTTTTTGTGAGGGATGTAGGTGTCATATATGTGCTAAACTTTTATCAATGTATACTAGTATGAATAATATGGCAGGGGGGAAATTTCCCGGGACAGTTTTACCCCCTCGTGTTTCTAATTGTTCGGATGGTTGGGGGAGATGAAATTTTGTTGTTGGTTTTACTGAGAGATGTAGGTGTCATATATGCACTAAACTTTAAACTACGTACGGTAGTATGAATAATATGGCAGGGGGGGTAAAAATTTCCCGGGGCAGTTTTACCCCCTTGTGTTTCTCATTGTTGGAATGGATGGGGAGGTGAAATTTTGTTCTTGGTTTAGTGAGGGATGTATGTGTCATATATGTAGTATACTTTTATATATGTACGATAGTATGAATAATATGACAGGGGGGTAAAAATTTCGCGGGACAGTTTTTTCCCCCTGCTTTTATTTCTCATTGTTCAAATAGTTCGGGGAAGTAAAATTTTTTTGTTGATTTTAGTGAGGAATGTAGGTGTAATATATGTTGTAAACTTTTATCTATGTACGCTATTGTGAATAATATGTCAGGGGGTAAAAATTTCCCGGGACAGTTTCACTCCCCTTGTGTTTCTCATTGTTGGAAGAGTTGGTGGAGGTGATATTTTGTTGGTGGTTTCAGTGAGGGATGTAGGTGTCATATATGTAGTAAACTTTTATCTATGTACGCTAGTAGGAATTATATAGCAGGGGGTAAAAATTTCCAGGGACAGTTTACCCTCCTTTTGCTTCTCATTGTTGGAAGTGTTGGGGAGGTGAAATTTTGTTGTTGGTTTTAATAAGGGATGAAGGTGTCATATATGTAGTAATCTTTTATCTATGTACGCTAGTATGAATAATATGGAAGGTGTTAAAATTTCCCAAGCAGTTTTACCCCCCTTGTGTTTCTAGTTGTTGGAGTAGTTAGGGGAGGTGAAATTTTGTTGTTGGTTTCAGTGAGGGATGTAGGTGTCATATATGTACTAAACTTTTATCAATGTATGCTAGTATGGATAATATGGCAGGGGGAAATTTCCTGGGACAGTTTTTCCCCCTTGTGTTTCTCATTGTTGGAATGGTTGGGGGAGGTGAAATATTGTTGTTGACTTTTGTGAGGGATGTAGGTGTCATATAGATAGTAAACCTTTATCTATGTACGTTAGTATGAATAATATGGCAGAGGGGTAAAAATTCCCCGGGACAGCTTTACCACCCTTTTGCTTCTCCTTGTTGCAAGTGTTGGGGAGTGGAAATTTTGGCGTTAGTTTTAGTAAGGGACGTAAGTGTCATACATGTAGTAAACTTTTATCTATGTACGCTAGTATGAATAATATGGAAGGATGTAAAAATTTCCCAGGCAGTTTTACTCCCTTGGTGTTTCTCATTGTTGGAATAGTTATGGGAGGTGAAATTTTGTTGTTGGTTTTAGTGAGAGATGTAGGTGTCATATATGTACTAAACTTTTATCAATGTATGCTAGTATGAATAATATGGCAGGGGGGAAATTTCCCGGGACAGTTTTACACCCCTTGTGTTTCTCATTGTTGGAATAGTAGGGGGAGATGAAATTTTGTTGTTGGTTTCGGTGAGGGATGTAGGTGTCATATATGTAGTAAACATTTATTTATGTACGATAGTATGAATAATATGACAGGGGGTAAAAATTTCGCGGGACACTTTTATCCATCTTCTCTTATTTCTCATTGTTCAAATAGTTAGGGGAGGTAAAATTCTGTTGTTGTTTTTAGTGAGGAATATAAGTGTAATATATGTAGTAAACTTTTATCTATGTACCCTATTATGAATAATATGTCAGGGGGTAGAAATTTCCCGGGAAAGTTTTACCCCCATTTGTTTCTCGTTGTTGGAATGGTTGGGGGAGGTGAAATTTTGTGGTTGGTTTTAGTGAGGGATGTAGGTGTCATATATGTAATAAACTTTTATCTATGTAGGTTAGTATGAATAATATGGCAGGGAGGTAGAAAATTTCCCGTTACAGTTTTACTCCCCTCGTGTTTCTCATTGTTGGAAGAGTTGGGGGAGGTGAAATTTTGATGCTAGTTTCAGTGAGGAATGTAGGTGTCAAATATGTAGTAAACTTTTTTCTATGTACGCTAGTATTAATATTATGGCAGGGGGATAAAAATTGTCCGAGGTAGTTTTACCCCTCTTCTGCTTCTCTTTTTTGGAAGAGTTTGGAGAGGTGAAATTTTGTTGGTGGTTTCAGTGGGGAATGTAGGTGTCGAATATGTAGTAAACTTTATCTATGTACGCTTTTATGAATAATATGGCAGAAAGGTTAAATTTTCCCGGGACAATTTTACCCCCTTTTTGTTTCTGATTGTTGGAATGGTTGGGAAAGGTGAATTTTTCTTTTGGTTTCGTGTGGGATGTAAGTTTCATATATGTAATAAACTTTTATCTATGTATTCTAGTATGAATAAAATGCAGGGAGGTAAAAAATTCCCGGAACAGTTTTACTCCCCTCGTGTTTCTCATTGTTGGAAGAGCTGGGGGAGGTGAAATTTTGTTGCTGGTTTCAGTGAGGGATGTAGGTGTCATATATGTAGTAAACTTTTATCTATGTACGCTAGTATGAATAATATAGCAGGGGGTAAAAATTTCCTGGGAGAGTTTTACCCTCCTTTTGCTTCTCATTGTTGGAAGTGTTGGGGTGTTGAAATTTTGTTGTTGGTTCTAGTAAGGGATGTAGGTGTCACATATGTAGTAAACTTTTATCAATGTACGCTCTTATGAATAATACGTCGGGGGGTAAAAATTTCCTGGAAAGATTTACCCCCCTTTTGTTTCTCGTTGTTGGAATGGTTGGAGGAGGTGAAATTTTTTTGTTGGTTTTAGTGAGGGATGTAGGTGTCATATATGTACTAAACTTTTATCAATGTATGCTAGTATGAATAATATGACAGGGAGGGGGGAAATTTCCCGGGACAGTTTTACCCCCTTGCATTTCTCATTGTTGGAATGGTTGGGGGAGGTGAAATTTTTTGTTGGTTTTAGTGAGGGATGTATTTGACATATATGTAGTAAACTTTTATCTATGTACGATAGTATGAATAATATGACAAGGGGAATAAATTTCGCGGGACAGTTTTATCCGCCTTTATTTATTCCTCATTGTTCAAATAGTTCGGGGAGGTAAAATTTTGTTGCTGATTTTAGTGAGGAAGGTAGGTGTTATATATGTAGTAAACTTTTATCTATGTACGCTATTATGAATAATACGTCAGGGGGTAAAAATTTCCCTGGAAAAATTTACCCCCATTTTGTTTCTCGTTGTTGGAATGGTTGGGGGAGGTGAAATTTTGTTGTTGGTTTTAGTGAGGGATGTAGGTGTCATATATGTAGTAAACATTTACCTATGTACGCTTGTATGTATAATATGGCAGGGAGGTAAAAATTTCCCGGAACAGTTTTACCCCCGTTTTGTTTCACATTGTTTGAAGTGTTGGGTAAGGTGAAATTTAGTTGTTGATTTTATTGAGAGATGTAGGTGTCATATATGTAGTAAACTTTTATTTATGTACGCTAGTATGTAAAATATGGCAGGGGGTAAAAATTTTCACGGGACAGATTTACCCCCTTTGTGTTTCTCATTGTTGGATTGGTTTGGGGAGGCTAAATAATGATTTGGTTTCAGTGAGGGATGTAGGTGTCATATATGTAGTAAATTTTATCTATGTACGCTAGTATGAATAATATGGCCGGAAGTAAAAATTTCCCAGGTAGTTTTACTCCCTTTGTGTTTTTCATTGTTGGAATAGTTATGGGAGGTGAAATTTTGTTGTTCGTTTTAGTGAGGGATGTAGGTGTCATATATGTACTAAACTTTTATCAATGTATGCTAGTATTAATAATATGGCAGGGGGGAAATTTCCCGGGACAGTTTTACACCTCTTGTGTTTCTCATTTCAGAATAATAGGGGGAGGTGAAATTTTGTTGTTGGTGTCAGTAAAGAATGTATGTGTCACATATGTAGTAAACTTTTATCTATGTACGCTAGTATGAATTATATGACAGGGAGGTAAAAATTTCTCTTAACAGTTTTACCCCCCTTTTGTTTCACATTGTTTGAAGCGTTGGGTAAGGTGAAATTTTGTTGTTTATCTTAGCGAGAGATGTAGGTGTCATATATGTAGTAAACTTTAATCTATGTACATTAGTGTAAATAATATAGCAGAGATGTAAAAAACATCCCGGGACATTTCACCCCTTTTTATTTCTAATTGTTGGAAGAGTTGGGGGAGGTGAAATTTTGTTGTTGGTTTCAGTGAGGGATGTAGGTGTCATATATGTAGTAAACATTTATTTATGTACGATAGTATGAATATTATGACAGGGGGTAAGAATTTCGCCGAACAGTTTTATCCCTTTTTTTTCTCATTCTTCAAATAGTTAGGGGAGGTAAAATTTTGTTGTTGATTTTAGTGAGGAATGTAGGTGTCATATATGTAGTGAAATTTTATCTATGTATTCTAGTATGAATAATATGGCAGGGAGGTAAAAATTTCCCGGGACAGTTTTTACTCCCCTTGTGTTTTTCATTGTTGGAAGAGTTAGGGGAGGTGAAATTCTGTTGCTAGTTTCAGTGAGGAATGTAGGTGTCAAACATGTATTGAACTTTTTTCTATGTAAGCTAGTATTAATAATATGGCAGGGGAAAGAATTTTCCGGGGAAGTTTTACCGCTCTTTTGTGTCTCATGTTTGGAAGAGTTGGGGGAGGTGAAATTTCGTTGTTGGTTTTAGTGAGGGATGTAGGTGTCATATATGTAGTGAAATTTTATCTATGTACGCTAGTATGAATAATGTGGCAGAAGGGTAGAAATTTCCCGGGAAAGTTTTACCCCTTTTTTCTTTCTCATTGTTGGAATGGTTGGAGGAGGTGAAATTTTGTTGTTGGTTTTAGTGAGGGATGTAGGTGTCATATATGTAGTAAACCTTTAACCATGTACGCTAGTATGTATAATATGGCAGGGTGTAAGCACTTCCCGGGACAGTTTTACCCCCTTTGTTTTTTTCATTGTTCAAATAGTTAGGAGAGGTAAAATTTTGTTGTTGATTTTAGTGAGGAATCTACGTGTAATATATGTAGTAAACTTTTATCTATGTACTCTATTATGAATAATATGTAAGGGGGTAAAAATTTCCCGGGACAGTTTACCCCCTTGTGTTTCTCATTGTTGGAAGAGTTGGAGGAGGTGATATTTTGTTGCTGATTTCAGTGAGGGATCTAGGTGTCATATATGTAGTAATCTTTTATCTATGTACGCTAGTATGAATAATATGGAAGGGGGTAAAAATTTCTTAGGCAGTTTACCCCCTTGTGTTTCTCATTGTTGGAATAGTTAGGGGAGGTGAAATTTTGGTGTTGGTTTTAGTGAGGGATGTAGGTGTCATATATGTACTAAACCTTTATCAATGTATGCTAGTATGAATAATATGGCAGGGGGGAAATTTCCCGGGACAGTTTTATCCCCCTTGTGTTTCTCATTGTTGGAATGGTTGGGGGAGGTGAAATTTTGTTGTTGGTTTTAGTGAGGGATGTAAGTTTCATATATGTAGTAAACTTTTATCTATGTACCATAGTTTGAATAATATGACAGTGGGTAAAAATTTCGCGGGACAGTTTTATTCCCATTTTTTTATTTCTCATTGTTCAAATAGTTGGGGGAGGTAAAATTTTGTTGTTGATTTTAGTGAGGAATGTAGGTTTAATATATGTAGTAAACTTTTATCTATGTACTCTAATATGAATAATATGTTGGGGGGTAGAAATTTCCCGGGAAAGTATTACCCCCCTTTTTTTCTCGTTGTTGGAATGGTTGGGGGAGGTGAAATTTTGTTGTTGGTTTTAGTGAGGGATGTAGGTGTCACATATGTAATAAACTTTTAACTATGTATTCTAGTATGAATAATATGGCAGGGGGTAAAAATTTCCCGGGACAGTTTTTACTCTCCTTGTGTTTCTCATTGTTGGAAGAGTTGGGGGAGGTCAAATTTTGTTGCTAGTTTCAGTGAGGAATGTAGGTGTCAAATATGTTGTAATTTTTTTCTATGTACGCTAGTATTAATAATATGGCAGGAGGATATAAATTGTCCGAGGCAGTTTTACACCTCTTGTGTTTCTCATTGTTGGAAGAGTTGGCGGAGATGAAATTTTGTTGCTGGTTTCAGTGAGGGACGTAGGTGTCAAATATGTAGTAAACTTTTATCTATGTACGCTCTTATGAATATTATGGCAGAAGGGTAAAAATTTCCCGAAGCAGTTTTACCCCCTTTTTTTCTGATTGTTGGAATTGTTGGGAAAGGTGAAATATTTTGTTGGATTTAGTGAGGGATGTAGGTTTCATATATGTAATAAACTTTTATCTATGTAGGCTAGTATGAATAAAATGCAGGGAGGTAAAAAATTCGCGGAACAGTTTTACTCCCCTCGTGTTTCTCATTGTTGGAAGAGCTGGGGGAGGTGAAATTTTGTTGCTGGTTTCAGTGAGGGATGTAGGTGTCATATATGTAGTAAACTTTTATCTATGTACGCTAGTATGAATAATATGGCAGGAAGTAAAAATTTCCAAGGCAGTTTACCCTCCTTGTATTCCTCATTGTTGGATTAGTTAGGGGAATTGAAAATTGGTTGTTGGTTTTAGTGAGGGATGTAGGTGTCATATATGTGCTAAACTTTTACCAATGTATGCTAGTATGAATAATATGACAGGTGGGGAAATTTTCCGGGACAGTTTTACCACCCTTGCATTTCTCATTGTTGGAATGGTTGGGGGAGGTGAATTTTTTTTTTTTTGGTTTTAGTGAGGGATGTAGGAGTCATATGTGTGGTAAACTTTTATCTATGTACGATAGTATGAATAATATGACAAGGTGAAAAAATTTCGCGTGACAGTTTTATCCCCCTTTTTTATTTCTCATTGTTCAAATAGTTCGGGGAGGTAAAATTTTGTTGTTGATTTTAGTGAGGAAGGTAGGTGTAATATATGTAGTAAACTTTTATCTATGTACGCTATTGTGAATAATACATCAGGGGGTAAATATTTCCCGGGAAAGATTTACCACCTTTTGTTTCTCGTTGCTGGAATGGTTGGGGAGGTTAAATTTTGTTGTTGGTTTTAGTAAGGGATGTAGGTGCCATATATGTAGTAAACATGTATCTATGTACGCTAGTATGTATAATATGGCAGGGAGGTAAAAATTTCCCGGAAAAGTTTTACCCCCGTTTTGTTTCACATTGTTTGAAGTGTTGGGTAAGGTCAAATTTTGTTATTGGTTTTATTCAGAGATGTAGGTGTCATATATGTAGTAAACTTTTATCTATGTAAGCTAGTATGAATAATATGGCAGGAGGTAAAAATTTCCCGGGACAGTTTTGCCCCCTTTTTGTTTCTGAATGTTGGAATGGTTGGGGGAGGTGAAATTTTGTTGTTGGTTTTAGTGGGGGATGTAGGTGTTATATAAGTAATAAACTTTTATCTATGTAGGCTAGTATGAATAATATGGCAGTTGGATAAAAATTTCCCTGGAAAGTTATACCCCTTTTTGTTTCTGATTGTTGGAATAGTTGGTGGAGTTGAAATTTTGTTGTTGGTTTTAGTGAGCTATGTAGGTGTCATATATGTAATAAACTTTTATCTATGTAGGCTAATATGAATAATATGGCAGGGGGATAAAAATTGTCCGATTCTGTTTTCCTTTTCTTTTGTGTCTCATTGTTGGAATAGTTGGGGAGGTGAAATTTTGTTGTTTGTTTTACTGAGGGATGTTGGTGTCATATATGTAGTAAACTTTTTTCTATGTACGCTAATATGAATAATATGGCAAGAGGGTAAAAATTTCCGGGTACACTTTTACCACTTGTGTTTCTCATTGTTGCAATAGTTGGAGGAGGTGAAGTTTTGTTGTTGGTTTTATTGAGAGATGTAGGTGTCCTTTATTTAGTAAACTTTTATCTATGTACGCTACTATGAATAATATAACAGG
Source organism: Thermobia domestica (assembly GCF_964235325.1). Classification (NCBI taxonomy): domain Eukaryota; kingdom Metazoa; phylum Arthropoda; class Insecta; order Zygentoma; family Lepismatidae; genus Thermobia; species Thermobia domestica. The sequence goes on along the minus strand of NC_137461.1, from coordinate 181,426,741 downwards.
GGGTAAAGATTTCCCGGGACAGTTTGCCCCCTTTTTTTCCGATTGTTGGAATGGTTGGGGGAGGTGAAATTTTGTTGTTGGTTTTAGTGAGGGATGTAGGTGTCATATATGAAGTAAACCTTTATCTATGTACGCTACTATGTATAATATGGCAGGGGGTAAAAATTTCCCAGGACAGATTTACCCCCTTTTGTTTCTCATTGTCTGAATGGTTTGGGAAGGTGAGATTTTCTTTTTGGTTTCAGTGAGGGATGTAGGTGTCAAATATGTAGTAAACTTTTTTCTATGTACGCTAGTATGAATAATATGGCAGGGGGATAAAAATTGTCTGATACAGTTTTCTCCTTCTTTTGTGTCTCATTGTTGGAATAGTTGGGGGAGATGAAATTTTGTTGTTGGTTTTACTGAGGGATGTAGGTGTCATATATGTAGTAAACTTTTTTCTATGTACGCTAGTATGAATAATATGGCAAGAGGGTAAAAATTTCCCGGTACACATTTACCACTTGAGTTTCTCATTGTTGCAATAGTAGAAGGAGGTTTAATTTTGTTGTTGGTTTTAGTGAGGGATGTAGGTGTCATATATGTAGTAAACTTTTATCTATATACGCTAGTATGAATAATATGGCAGGGAGCTAAAAATTTTCCGGAACACTTTTACGACCCTTTTGTTTCACATTGTTTGAAGTGTTGGGTAAGGTGAGATTTTGTTGTTGGTTTTAGTGAGGGATGTAGGTGTCATATATGTACTAAACTTTTATCAATGTATGCTAGTATGAATAATATGGCAGGGGGGAAATTTCCCAGGATAGTTTTACCCCCCTTGTGTTTCTCATTGTTGGAATGATTGGGGGAGGTGAAACTTTGTTGTAGGTTTTAGCGAGGGATGTAGGTGTCATATATATTGTAAACTTTTATCTATGTACGATAGTATGAATAATATCACAGGGGGTAGAAATTTCGCGGGACTGTTTTATCCCTTTTTAATTCTAATTGTTCAAATAGTTGGGGGAGGTAAATTTTTTTTTTTAATTTTAGTGAGGATTATAGGTGTAATATATGTAGTAACCTTTTATCTATGTACGCTTGTATGAATAATATGAGAGGGGATAGAAATTGTCCGAGGCAGTTTTACCCATCTTTTGTGTCTCATTGTTGGAATAGTTGGGGGAGGTGAAATTTTGTTGTTGGTTTTACTGAGGGATAGGTGTCATATATGTAGTAAACTTTTTTCAATGTACGCTAGTATGAATAATATGGCAGGAGGGTAAAAATTTCCCGTGACACTTTTACCACTTGTGTTTCTCATTGTTGCAATAGTTGGGGGAGGTTAAATTTTGTTGTTGGTATTAGTGAGGGATGTAGGTGTCATATATGTAGTAAACATTTATCTATGTACGCTAGTATGAATAATATGGCAGGGAGGTAAAAATTTCCCGGAACTGTTTTACCCCCCTTTTGTTTCACATTGTCTGAAGTGTTGGGTAAGGTGAAATTTTGTTTTTGGTTTTAGTGAGGGATGTAGGTGTCATATATGTAGCAAACTTTTTTCTATGTACGCTAGTATGAATAATGTGGCAGGAGGGTAAAATTTTCCTGTGACACTTTTACCACTTGTGTTTCTCATTGTTGCAATAATTGTTGGACAGTTTTACCCCATTTTTATCTTATTGGTGGAATGGTTGGGGGAGGTCAAATCTTGTTTTTGGTTTAGTGAGGGATGTAGGTGTCATATATGTAGTAAACTTTTATCTATGTACGTTAGTGTGAATAATATGGCAGGGGTGTAAAAATTTCCCAGGACAGATTTACCCCCTTGTGTTTCTTATTGTTGCAATGCTTGGGGATTTGAAATTCTGTTGTTGGTGTTAGTGAGGGATGTAGGTGTCATATATGTCGTAAACTTTTATCTATGTACGCTAGTATGAGTAATATGGCAGGGGGTAAAAATTTCCCGGACACTTTTACCCATCGAGTGTTTCTAATAGTTGGAATGGTTGGGGAAGTGAAATTTTGTAATTGGTTTTAGTGAGGGATGTAGGTGTCATATATGTAGTAAACTTTTATCTATGTACGCTAGTATGAATAATATGGCAGGGAGGTAAAAATTTCCCCGGGAGAGTTTTACCTCCCTTGTTTTTCTCATTTTTGGAATGGTTGGGGGAGGTGAAAATTTGTTGTTTGTTTTAGAGAGGGATGTAGGTGTCATATATGTAGTAATCTTTTATCTATGTACGATAGTGTGAATAATATGACGGGGGGTAAAAATTTCGCGGGACAGTTTTATCCCCCTTTTTTATTTCTAATTGTTCAAATAGTTCGGGGAGGTAAAATTTTGTTGTTGATTTTAGTGAGGAATGTAGGTGTCATATATGTACTAAACTTTTATCAATGTATGCTAGTATGAATAATATGGCAGGAAGGTAAAAATTTCCCGGGACAGTTTTACTCCTTTTGTGTTTCTCATTGTTGGAGGAGTTGGGAGAGGTGAAATTCTGTAGCTGGTTTGATTGAAGGATGTAGGTGTCAAATATGTAGTAAACTTTTTTCTATGTACGCTAGTATTAATAATATGCCAGGGGGATAAAAATTGTCCGAGGCAGTTTTACCCCTCTTTTGTGTCTCATTGTTGGAATAGTTGGGGGAGGTGAAATTTTGTTGTTGGTTTTAGTGAGGGATTTAGGTGTCAAATATGTAGTAAATTTTATCTATGTACGCTAGTATGAATAATATGGCAGGAGGGTAAAAATTTCCGGTGACACATTTATCACTTGTGTTTCTCATTGTTGCAATAGTTGGAGGAGGTTTAATTTTTTTGTTGGCTTTAGTGAGGGATGTAGGTGTCATATATGTAGTAAACTTTTATCTATGTACGCTAGTATGAATAATATGGCAGGGAGGTAAAAATTTCACGGAACAGTTTTATCTTCCTTTTGCTTCTCATTGTTGGAAGTGTTGGGGAGTTGAAATTTTGTAGTTGGTTTTAGCAAGAGATGCAGGTCTCATATATGTAGTAAGCCTTAGTCTATGTATTCTAGTATGAATAATATGGCAGGGGGTAAAAATTTTCCAGGCAGTTTTACCCCCCTTGTGTTTCTCATTGTTGGAATTGTTAGGAAAGGTGAAATTTTGTTGCTGGTTTCAGTGAGGGATGTAGGTGTCATATATGTCGTAAACTTTTATCTATGTACGCTAGTATGAATAATATAGCAGGGGATAAAAATTTCTCCGGACAGTTTTATCTTCCTTTTGGTTCTCATTGTTGGAAGTGTTGGAAAGTTAAAATTTTGTTGTTGGATTTAGTAACGGATGTAGGTGTCATATATGTACTAAACTTTTATCAATGTATGCTAGTATGAAAAATATGGCAGGGGGGAAATTTCCCGGGACAGTTTTACCGCCCTTGCATTTATCATTGTTGGAATGGTTGGGAGAAGTGAAATTTTGTTGTTGGTTTTAGTGAGGGATGTTGGTTTCATATATGTAGTAAACTTTTACCTATGTAGGCTAGTATGAATAATATGGCAGGGGGTAAAAATTTTCCAGGCAGTTTTATCCCATTGTGTTTCTCATTGTTGGAATAGTTAGGAAGGTGAAATTTTGTTGCTGGTTTCACTGAGGGTCGAGGTGTCATATATGTAGTAAACTTTTATCTATGTACGCTAGTATGAATAATACAGCAGGGGAGAAAAATTTCCCGGGACAGTTTTATCTTCCTTTTGCTTCGCATTGTTGGAAGTGTTGGAAAGTTAAAATTTTGTTGTTGGTTTTAGTAAGGGATGTAGGTGTTATATATGTACTAAACTTTTATCAATGTATGCTAGTATGAACAATATGGCAGGGGGGAAATTTCCCGGGACAGTTTTACCGCCCTTGCATTTATCATTGTTGGAAAGGTTAGAGGTGAAATTTTGTTGTTTGTTTTAGTGTGGGATGTAGGTGTCATATATGTAGTAAACTTTTTTCTATGTAGGCTAGTATGAATAATATGGCAGGAAGGTAAAAATTTCCCGGGACAGTTTTACTCCCTTTGTGTTTCTCATTGTGGAAGAGTTGGGAAAGGTGAAATTTTGTAGCTAGTTTCAGTGAGGGATGTAGGTGTCAAATATGTAGTAAACTTTTATCTATGTACGCTAGTATGAATAATATGGCAGGAGGGTAAAATTTTCCCGTGACACTTTTACCACTTGTGTTTCTTATTGTTGCAATAGTTGGAGGAGGTTTACTTTTTTTGTTGGTTTTAGTGAGGGATGTAGGTGTCATATCTGTAGTAAACTTTTTTCTATGTACGCTAGTATGAATAATATTTCAGGGAGGTAAAAATTTGCCGGGACAGTTTTCCCGCCTTTGTGTTTCTCATCGTTGGAATTGTGGAGGAGGTGAATTTTTTTTGGTTTTAGTGAGGGATGTAGGTGTCACATATGTAGTAAATTTTATCTATGTACTCTTTTATGAATAATATGGCAGGGGGTAAAAATTTCTCGGGACAGTTTTACCTTCCTTGTTTTTCTCATTTTCGGAATGGTTGGGGGAGGTGAAATTTTATTGTTTGTTTTAGTGAGGGATGTAGGTGTTATATATGTAGTAAACTTTTATCTATGTACGATAGTATGAATAATATGACGGGGGTAAAAATTTCGCGGGACAGTTTTATCCCTTTTTTTATTTCTAATTGTTCAAATAGTTCGGGGATGTAAAATTTTGTTGTTGATCTTAGTGAGGAATGTAGGTGGCATATATGTACTAAACTTTTATCAATGTATGCTAGTATGAACAATATGGCAGGGGGGAAATTTCCCGGGACAGTTTTACTCCTTTTGTGTTTCTCATTGTTGGAAGAGTTGGGAGAGGTGAAATTTTGTAGCTGGTTTCAGTGAAGGATGTAGGTGTCAAATATGTAGTAAACTTTTTTCAATGTACGCTAGTATTAATAATATGCCAGGGGGATAAAAATTGTCCGAGGCGGTTTTACCCCTCTTTTGTGTCTCATTGTTGGAATAGTTGGGGGAGGTGAAATTTTGTTGTTGGTTTTAGTGAGAGATGTAGGTGTCAAATATGTAGTAAACTCTTATCTATGTAAGCTAGTTTGAATAATATGGCAGGAGGGTAAAAATTTCCCGTGACACTTTTACCACTTGTTTTTCTTATTGTTGCAATAGTTGGAGGAGGTAAAATTTTGTTGTTGGTTTTAGTGAGGGATGTAGGTGTCATATATGTAGTAAATTTATCTATGTACTCTTGTATGAATAATAAGGCAGGGGGTAAAAATTTCCCGTGACACTTTACCACTTGTGTTTCTCATAGTTGCAATAGTTGGAAGAGGTTTAATTTTTTTGTTGGTTTCAGTGAGGGATGTAGGTGTCATATATGTAGTAAACTTTTATCTATGTACGCTAGTGTGAATAATATGGCTGAAGGGTAAAAATTTCCCGGGACAGTTTTACCGCCCTTGTGTTTCTCATTGTTGGAATTGTAGAGGAGGTGAAGTTTTTTTGGGGGGGAGTTAATGAGGGATGTAGGTGTCATATATGTAGTACACTATTATCTATTTACTCTTGTATGAATAATATGGCAGGGGGTAAAAATTTTAAGGTAAAGTTTTACCCCCCTTTTGTTTCTCGTTGTTGGAATGGTTGGGGGAAGTGAAATTTTGTTGTTGGTTATAGTGAGGGATGTAGGTGTCATATATAATAAACTTTTATCTATGTAGGCTAGTATGAATAATATGGCGGAGAGGTAAAAATATACCGGGACAGTTTTACTCCCCTTGTGTTTCTCATTGTTGGAAGAGTTGGGTTAGGGGAAATTCTGTTGGTGGTTTCAGTGAGGGATGTAGGTTTCAAATATGTATTAAACTTTCTTCTGTGCAATCTAGTATTAATAATGTTTCAGGGGGATAAAAATTGTCAGAGGAAGTTTTACCCCTCTTTTGTGTCTCCTTGTTGGAATAGTTGGGGGAGGTGAAATTTTGTTGTTTGTTTTAGTGAGGGATGTAGGTGTCATATATGTAGTAAAATTTAATCTATGTACGCTAGTGTGAATAATATGGCAGAAGGGTAAAAATTATCCGTGACAGTTTTACCCCCTTTTTGTTTCTCATTGTTGGAATGATTGGGGGAGGGGAAATTTTTTTGTTGGTTCTAGTGAGGGATGTAGGTGTCATATATGTAGTAAACTTTTATCGATGTACGCTAGTATGTATAATATGGCAGGGTGTAAATATTTCCCGGGACAGTTTTACCCCCTTTGTCTTTCTCATTGTTGGAATTGTTTGGGGAGGTGAAATTTTGTTTTTGTTTTTAGTGTGGGATGTAGGTGTCAGATATGTAGTAAACTTTTATGTATGTACGCTAGTATGAATAATATGACAGAAGGGTAAAAATTTCCCGGGACATTTTTACCTCTTTTGTGTTTCGGATTTTTGGAATGGTTGGCGAGGTGAAATTTTTTGTTGGTTTTAGTGAGAGATGTAGGTTTCATATATGTAATAAACTTTTATCTATGTAGGCTAGTATGAATAAAATGCAGGGAGTTAAAAATTTCCCGGAACACTTTTTTCCCCTCGTGTTTCTAATTGCTGGAAGAGTTGGGGCGGTGAAATTTTGTTGCTGGTTTCAGTGAGGGATGTAGGTGTCATATATGTATTAAACTTTTATCTATGTACGCTAGTATGAATAATATAGCAGGGGGTAAAAATTTCCCGGGACAGTTTTATCTTCTTTTTGCTTCTCATTGTTGGAAGTGTTGGGGAGTTGAAATTTTGTTGTTGGTTTTAGTAAGGGATGTAGGTGTCATATATGTAGTAAACCATTGTCTATGTACGCTAGTATGAATAATATGGCAGGAGGTAAAAATTTCCCAGGCAGTTTCACCCTTCTTGTGTTTCTGATTGTTGGAATAATTAGGGGAGGTGAAATTTTGTTGCTGGTTTCAGTGAGGGATGTAGGTGTCATATATGTAGTAAACTTTTATCTATGTACGCTAGTATGAATAATATAGAAGCGGTAAAAATTTCCCGGCACAATTTTATCTTCTTTTTGCTTCTCATTGTTGGAAGTGTTGGGGAGTTAAAATTTTTTTGTTAGTTTTAGTAAGGGACGCTGGTGTGACATATGTACTTAACTTTTATCAATGTATGCTAGTATGTATAAAATGGCCAGGGGGAAATTTCCCGGGACAGTTTTACCTCCCTTGCATTTCTCATTGTTGGAATGGTTGGGGGAGGTGAAATTTTGTTGCTGGTTTTAGTGAGGGATGTAGGTGTCATATATGTAGTAAACTTTTATCTATGTACGATAGTATGAATAATATGAAAGGGGGTAAAAATTTCGCGCTACAGTTTTATCCCACTTTTTTTATTTCTCATTGTTCAAGTAGTTCGAGAAGGTAAAATTTTGTTGTTGATTTTAGTGAGGAACGTAGGTGTAATATATGTAGTAAACATTTTTTTATGTACGCTATTATGAATAATACGTTACGGTACAAAAATTACCCGGGAAAGTTTTACCCCCCTTTTGGTTCTCGTTCTTGGAATGGTTGGGGGAGGTGAAATTTTGTTTTTGGTTTCAGTGAGGGATGTAGGTGTCATATATGTAGTAAACTTTTATCTATGCACGCTAGTATGTATAATATGGCAGGGGGTAAATATTTCCTGGGACAGTTTTACCCCATTTGTGTTTCTCATTGTTGGAATGGTTTGGAGAGGTGAAATTTTGTTTTTGGTTTTAGTGAGGGATGCACGTGTCAAATATGTAGTAAACTTTTATCTATGTACGCTAGTATGAATAATATGGCAGAAGGGTAAAAATTTCCCGGGACAGTCTTACCCCCTTTTTGTTTCTGATTGTTGTAATTGTTGGAGAGGTGAAATTTTGTTCTTGGTTTAGTGAGGGATGTAGGTGTCATATATTTAATACACTTTTATCTATGCAGGCTAGTATGAATAATATGGCAGGGAGGTAAAAATTTCCCGGGACAGTTTCACTCCCCTTGTGTTTCTCATTGTTGGAAGGGTTGGGGGTTGTGATATTTTGTTGCTTTTTTCAGTAAGGGATGTAGGTGTCATATATGGTTTAAACTTTTATCTATGTACGCTAGTATGAATAATATGGCAGAAGGGTAAAAATTTCCCGACACAGTCTTACCCCCTTTTTGTTTCTGATTGTTGGAATTGTTGGAGAGGTGAAATTTTGTTCTTGGTTTAGTGAGGGATGTAGGTGTCATATATGTAGTAAACTTTTATCTATGTACGCTAGTATGTATAATATGGCAGGGGGTAAATATTTCCTGGGACAGTTTTACCCCATTTGTGTTTCTCATTGTTGGAATGGTTTGGAGAGGTGAAATTTTGTTTTTGGTTTTAGTGAGGGACGCACGTGTCAAATATGTAGTAAACTTTTATCTATGTACGCTAGTATGAATAATATGGCAGAAGGGTAAAAATTTCCACGGACAGTTTACCCTCCTTTTGCTTCTCGTGGTTGAAAGTGTTGGGGAGGTGAAATTTTGTTGTTGGTTTTAATAAGGGATGTAGGGGTCATATATGTAGTAAACTTTTATCTATGTACGCTAGTATGAATAATATGGAAGGGGGTAAAAATTTCCCAGTCAGTTTTATCCCCCTTGTGTTTCCCATTGTTGGAATAGTTAGGGGAGGTGAAATTTTGTTGTTGGTTTTAGTGAGGGATGTAGGTGTCATATATGTACTAAACTTTTATCAATGTATGCTAGTATGAACAATATGGGAGGGGGAAATTTCCCCGGACAGTTTTATCCCCCTTGTGTTTCTCACTGTTGGAATGGTAGGGGGAGATGAAATTTTGTATCTTTTTTTAGTGAGGAATGTAGGTGTCTTATGTAGTAAAGTTTTATCTATGTACGATAGTGCGAATAATATGACAGGGGGTAAAAATTTCGCAGGACAGTTTTATCCCCCTTTTTTATTTCTCATTGTTCAAATTGTTGGGGAAGTAAAATTTTGTTGTTGATTTTAGTGAAAAATGTAGGTGTAATATATGTAGAAAACTTTTGTCTATTTACGCTATTGTGAATAATATATCAGGGGTAAAAATTTCACGGGAAAATTTTACCCACCTTGTGTTTCTCATTGTTGGATTGGTTGAGGGAGGTGAAATTTTGTTCTAGGTTAATGAGGGATGTAGGTGTCATATATGTAGTAAACTTTTATCTATGTACGCTAGTGTGAATAATATAGCAGGGGTGTAAAAAATATCCCGAGACAGGTTACTCCCTTTTTATTTCTAATTTGGAATAGTTGGGTTAGGTGAAATTTTGTTGTTTACTTTTGTGAGGGATGTAGGTGTCATATATATAGTAAACCTTCATCTATGTACGTTAGTATGAATAATATGGCAGAGGGGTAAAAATTTCCCGGGACAGCTTTACCCCCCTTTTGCTTCTCATTGTTGGAAGTGTTGGGGAGGTGAAATTTTGTTGTTGGTTTTAATAAGGTATGTAGGTGTCATATAAGTAGTAATATTTTATCTATGTACGCTAGTTTGAATAATATGGAAGGGGCTAAAAATTTCCCAGGCAGTTTTACCCCCCTTGTGTTTCTCATTGTTGGAATAGTTAGGGGAGGTGAAATTTTGTTGTTGGTTTTACTGAGGGATGTAGGTGTCATATATGTACTAAACTTTTATCAATGTATGCTAGTATGAATAACATGGCAGGGGGGAAATTTCCCGGGAATGTTTTACCCCCCTTGTGTTTCTCATTGTTGGAACGGTTGGGGGAGGTGAAATTTTGCTGTTGGTTTTAGTGAGGGATGTAGGTGTCATATATGTAGTAAACTTTTATCTATGTACGATAGTATGAATAATATGACAGGGGGTAAAAATTTCGCGGATCAGTTTTATCCCCCTTTTTTATTTCCCATTGTTCAAATAGTTGGATAAGTAAAATTTTGTTGTTGATTTTAGTCAGGAATGTAGGTGTAATATATGTACTAAACTTCTGTCTATTTACGCTATTATGGATAATATGTCAGGGGGTAAAAATTTCACGTGAAAGTTTTACCCCCCTTTTGTTTCCCGTTGTTGGAATGGTTGGGGGAGTTGAAATTTTGTTTTTGGTTTTAGAGAGGGATGTAGGTGTCATATACTTAGTAAGCTTTTTCTATGTACGGTAGTATGAATAATATGGAAGGTGGGTAAAAATTTCCCGGCACACCATTACGACTCATTTCTCATTGTTGCAATAGTTGTGGGAGGAGAAATTTTGTTGTTGGTTTTTTGTGAGGGATGTAGGTGTCATATATGTAGTAAACTTTTATATATGTACGCGAGTATGAATTATATCACAGGGTGGTAAAAATTTCCCGGAACAGTTTTACCCCCCTTTTGTTTCACATTGTTTGAAGCGTTGGTTAAGGTGAAATTTTGTTTTTGGTTTTAGTGAGAGATGTAGGTGTCATATATGTAGTAAACTTTAATCTATGTACGCTAGTGTGAATAATATAGCAGGGGTGTAAAAAATATCCCGAGACAGGTTACCCCCTTTTTATTTCTAAATTGGAATATTTGGGGGAGGTGAAATTTTGTTGTTGACTTTTGTGAGGGATGTAGGTGTCATATATATAGTAAACCTTTATCTATGTACGTTAGTATGAATAATATGGCAGAGGGGTAAAAATTTCCTGGGACAGCTTTACCCCCTTTTTGCTTCTCATTGTTGCAAGTGTTGGGGAGTAGAAATTTTTTTTTGGTTTTAGTAAGGGATGTAGGTGACATATATGTAGTAAACTTTTATCTATGTACGCTAGTATGGATAATATGACAGGGGGTAAAAATTTCGCGGGACAGTTTTATCCCCCTTTTTTTATTTCTCATTGTTCAAATAGTTAGGGAAGGTAAAATTTTGTTGTTGATTTTAATGAGGAATGTGGGTGTAATATATGTAGTAAACTTTTATCTATGTACGCTAATATGAATAATATGTCACGGGGTGAAAATTTCCCGGGAAAGTTTTACCCTCCTTTTGTTTCTCGTTGTTGGAATTGTTGGGGGAGGTGAAATTTTGTTGTTGGTTTTAGTGAGGGATGTAGGTGTCATATATGTAATAAACTTTTATCTATGTAGGCTAGTATGAATAATATGGCAGGGAGGTAAAAATTTCCCGGGACAGTTTTACTCCCCTTGTGTTTTTCATTGTTGGAAGAGTTGGGGGACGTGAAATTTTGTTGCTGGTTTCAGTGAGGAATGTAGGTTTCAAATATGTAGTAAACTTTTTTTCTATGTACGCTAGTACTAATAATATGGCAGGGCGATAAAAATTGTCCGAGGCAGGTTTACTCCTCTTGCGTTTCTAATTGTTGGAAGAGTTGGGGGAGGTGAAATTTTGTTGCTGGATTCAGTGAGGGATGTAGGTGTCAAATATGTAGTAAACTTTTGTCTATGTACGCTCTTATGAATAATATGGCACAAGGGTAAAAATTTCCCGGGGCAGATTTACCCCCTTTTTGTTTCTGATTGTTGGAATGGTTGGGGTAGGTGAAATTTTTTTGTTGGTTTTAGTGAGGGATGTAGGTTTCATATATGTAATAAACATTTATCTGTGTAGGCTAGTATGAATAAAATGCAAGGAGGTAAAAAATTCCCTGAACAGTTTTACTCCCCTCGTGTTTCTCATTGTTGGAAGAGCTGGGGGAGTTGAAATTTTGTTGCTTGTTTCAGTGAGGGATGTAGGTGTCATATATGTAGTAAACTTTTATCTATGTACGCTAGTATGAATAATATAGCAGGGATTAAAAATTACCCGGGAAAGTTTTACCCTCCTTTTGCTTCTCATTGTTGGAAGTGTTGGGGGAAGTAATATTTTGTTGTTAATTTTAGTGAGGAATGTAGGTGTAATATATGTACTAAACTTCTGTCTATTTACGCTATTATGAATAATATGTCAGGGGGTAAAAATTTTACGGGAAAGTTTTACCCTCCTTTTGTTTCTCGTTGTTGGAATGGTTGGGGGAGTTGAAATTTTGTTGTTAGTTTTAGTGATGGATGTAGGTGTCAAATATGTAGAAAACTTTTATCTTTGTACGCTAGTATGTATAATATGTAGACTTCGGATTTTAAGGCAAATGCCTATTTTGTTCCCTTTATAGGAAGTAAAAAATACTTCGGATCTTTACGAATCATGAGGAATTAAGCCTATTAAAACACTTTATAAGTGCCCTAAAAATGCCTAAAATGGAGTTTAGCGCCTATTTTGGCCGTTTTGGCCTAAAAATGCCTAAAACTGCAAAAAATACAAAATTCCTGTATTTTTTAAATAAACTTTTTTTTTTAGTGTTGAGTGAAATTTAATTGACAAATCTGAAGGCAGAGTGAGTGTGTTTGTCGAGGCTAATTTTAGTCTAACTCGTATGAAGAAGTGAAACGCAGAGGGTGGTTGTATGTAAAAAATTGTTTCTAAAAGTTGAGCTATTTCTGCTCAAGGTCAAGCCCATTTGTGAAAGACAAAGACAAACCATCCCTTTGCATCCTGCAGACACTGTACTGAAAGATCTCTATCTCTTTCTGTCTGTCTCTCTTTCCCCAGGGGCAAAACCAAAGCTATTGCTAAGTGCATATCGCAGTAACCAATATTCCCCTCCCTGCCGTTCTGCATTCTTGGAACTATTCCACCTTTTCTCTTCTGTAGCGGCTCACTTCAGCTCTTCTGTGATCCGTTCAGCTCTCTGGAATTTGGACAATAGTTTACACACACACATTCACAAATCAACACACAGCTCTATTGAAGCAAGAATCTCTTCGGGTCTTCGCTTTCAATATTTGGGAAAAACCAAAGTCCACGAACAGAAACGATTCATGAAGTGACGCGGTTCAGTTGACTGGAGTATCCATCCATGTATCATTTTCGGGTCAGTGCAGTGATTTATCTTAAACACGTAGTTCAAGAACGATACATCGTCTCTACAACGCATGAACAATTGGACTCAACGGCTTACAGCCCAGTCACAGATCTTGAGGATTCTTAAAAAGAAGTTTTGTATCATACGCAACAATGCCAAAGGAGAAGTCTTCAAAAAGTACCTTGATTCGCCAGTGGTTGCAAGAATTTCCAGATCTAACATACGATGGAAGAATAATCTTTTGTCCATTGTGCAGCAAGCAGGTAAGAAAAGCTATTTTTATTTACAGAATTTATAAATTTAATTAAATCAATTGTACACCCCCCCCTCCTTGTTTCTGTATAGCTAGCTAAAGTAAAACCTTTATCAATGGGAGGTTAACTATTTTAAGAGACAACGTTACTGAGCTGCTGAACTCGTGAAAATCTAATTTACATGGAATTTAGATCAGTTAAGAAAAAACATAAAAATAATCCTGTAACACAGGAAAATCTTTAAAATGTAAAGACTTCTAGCAGCCTGCTTAAATGAAATATATGAACGATGGTTTTGAAAGTGCTAATGGAAGAAAGTGTCTAGACTTACACATTCAACAGTTTTAGGGATTCTCGGGGATCTTGAGAAAAGCGGACATGGCATTCTCGGTTCTTTCCGAAGGACTCCCCCCCCCCCGAAAAAAAGCGGTAAAGGTTAAAAACAATGTAAGTTAAAGTTGACATATTGTGTCAGTAACTCCAAAAGGGGTCCTCTTTTCGGAGAAAAATGTTTAATGCCAGCAATTACTCGACAGTTTCAGGAGCTTAAGAAAACATATTTTTGCTATCTCGTTTTTCAAAAGAAAAAAAAAAATACGAAAGAAGTTAAGAAAGGCGGGATTCAATTTTTTTTAAATGCCAACAGTTCCAAAAGTTTGAAAGAAGAAATGTGCAATGCCAATATTGATTATCTTTAAAAAGTTAAGGAAACTGGATATATCCTTTCATCCCGAAAATATCTAAAAACGAGGATTTCAGTTTGAAAGAAAAACTAGAAATGTCAATATCTTGAAAAGCATAAAAGATAGGAAAAATGTTTAAAGGCCATTTTTTTTTTTTTTTGTTATTTTTCTCGAAAAAGAAAGAAAAGATCTGTTAATAGTTAAATAACGGCGTTTGAGGTTCATAGATTGTCTCAGAACTTGTTTTACGAAGCAGAAACTTGTTTGTCTCTTTGTTTTTTTATTTATCAATTTTGCTCGAGGTGCTACTGTCTATTGTCTTAAGATGCTATTGATTTCCATCCATAGTTACAGACAAATAAATTCCACACAGGGGCAAGAAAAGAACAGTCTGACACTCGTCTAACAAGAATTACAATTGCGGATAATTTTATTTTAGGACAGATCTTAAGAAAGGAAGAATTTGTCTCTGATGTTCTCTCCCCAAAGCCAAAAAAAAAAAAAAAAAAAAGGAATTCTAATCGATTGCTCTCTCTCTCTCTCTCTCCTGATGAAGAATATCCATACACCTTTTGTCGCAGGGCCGCAAGAGACAACTAATTTCCAAAAAAAAAAAATTAAAAAACGCCAATTTTATTTATTGTATCATGCTGATGTTCACGCTCAACTAAGGCATTGCTAATACTTTATTTTCGTTCTAACTTTGGTTTCTGTCAGTTGATAGTTGCAAAAATTTTGAATTTTTGAAATTTTAAAACGGCCCTTATTTTAAATTTTTGACAGGTCACTGATTTTCACACTGAAACATTTTAATCATATTTTGGGGAAAATTTGGTTCAAATCAGTTAAAAATTTTGTAAATTACAGTTTTAAAGAAAATTTTAAAGGGACGATATTTTGAAATTTTTCATGCAATTATTTTGGCATCCAAATCTCAAACAAAATATTGCCAAATTATGTTTTAATTTTTGCCAAGTTGGAGTGTGTCAGCATTCGAAATTAAATAAAATATAGTGCTTAAAATTAAATTAGTTACAGTGCTTAAAATTAAATATTATTTCTCAGATATTGATATACAATTTTATTGCTTCTGTCTGTAAATTGGGGATTATTCTGAAGTAAAATGCTCATCGATTAGTCTTTTATTTGATCTGTTCTGATTCGAAATGGGACTGGGGTATATTGGTCTTTAACGAGGTAGACCAACAAGTTTGCCTTTTTGTCAACTTTAAATCAATAATGTAACGTTCACCGATTAAAAAAAAAAAAAAAAGCACATTACGACCAGAAAGGCAAGCAAACAGTGATGGTAGTTGTCGCAATTAGTGCTCTCAATCGGGTCAGTTCGGGTCGACTTTTGGTTGGACACCCTCGAGTAACGGGTCGGGTCAGGTCAGCCTAACTCGGGTCACGGGTCGGGTAGCGTTAGACCAACTCAGTTCACCGGTCGAGTCGGGTCACCCGAGATAGTTTGACCCGACCCGACTGGTGAACTGAGTTGGTCTAACGATACCAGACTCGTGACCCGAGTTAGGCTGACCTGACCCGACCCGTTACTGAGGGTGTCCAACAATAAGCTGACCCGAACTGACCCGTTTGAAAATACTAGTCGCAATGTACACGAAGAAAATTAGAGAATTTGAAACCGAAATTAAAGTTAAAACGCCACCATCTTCACTAGTTTTGTAAGAAGCATTTGAAAATATATTTCTAAGCGTTTTTTTTTTTTTTTTTAAGGTTTCTCAGGAAAAGAAGTGCCACTTAAAGCAACACATTGATGGTGCTGGACATCTTGCCAAATCTAAAGCGAAGAAACAACAGAAACAGACACAGTTAACTCAGCCTTCTGGATCTGGATCTGAATCTGGAACTGCGAACACATTTAATGCGGATCTTGCTAGAGCCCTTGTCGCTGCCAACATCCCATGGAACACACTTCAAAATGAAACATTCCGACAGTTTTTACAGAAGTGGTGCCAGCAATCGATACCGTGTGAGTCAACACTCAGGAAAACGTGTTTGGATTCTGAATACAACAATACACTTGATACAATCAGAAAGGATATTGGCGATTCCAGCATTTGGGTAGGCGTCGATGAGACTACTGATGCATGCAATAGATACATAGTGAATGTTGTTGTAGGAAAACTTGATGAAGATGGACCTTCAACTCCTCACTTGTTAAGTAGCAAGGAAATTAAGAAAGTGAGTGCCCAGACAATTGCTTACACCGTGAACAAAAGTTTGCAACTTCTGTATCCTAGTGGTGTGGATGATTCTAAAATTCTTCTTCTTTGCACAGATGCAGCTTCTTACATGATTGCTGCGTTTAAGAACCTAAAACCTTTCTACCCCAACCTCATCCATGTTACCTGTGTAGCACATGCTTTTCATAGAATTTCTGAAACAATCAGGAACGAATTTCCTCAAGTCAATGCC
The DNA here is from genome assembly GCF_964235325.1 of Thermobia domestica. Lineage (NCBI taxonomy): Eukaryota > Metazoa > Arthropoda > Insecta > Zygentoma > Lepismatidae > Thermobia > Thermobia domestica. The sequence continues at coordinate 181,410,494 of NC_137461.1, read as the reverse complement.
CTCATTTCTAACATGAAAAAAACTTTTTGCAAAGCCCCATCGAGAATCGCTGTCTTTAAAGAAAAACTGCCTGGCATTTCTCTTCCTCCACAACCTGTCCTAACGCACTGGGGAACATGGCTTGAAGCAGCTTTGTATTACGCAGAGAACTTGGACGCTATTGCTGGTGTTGTTGGCGAACTTCCTGGTGTGGAAAACATTGCAAGTGTTTCAGTTTTGAAGGAACTTTTCAAAGATCCCATTCTCAAAAGAGATCTTGTATATATCAAGTCAAATTTTTCATTCTTACCTACGACGATCACTAAGTTGGAAGCTACGGGAAAGCCACTTAGTGAACAGGTGTCAGTAGTTAACGAAGCCGAAAAGAAAATCCAAAGTGCTACGGGGAAAGTTGGGGAAAAAGTGCAGTGTAAGTGGGAAAGTGTAGTGAAGAAGAATGAGGGATTTCTTGTGTTGGCTCGTATAGGGAAAGTTTTGATGGGAGAGGATGAAACCATCCCCGACGAAGTGGAAATGAAAAATGTATCGAAATTTAAGTATGCTCCTGTAACATCTGTCTCAGTGGAAAGATCGTTTTTGGCAGCAAAGATGATCCTTACAGACAAAAGAGAGAGATTGACAGTCGAAAACTTTGAGAAACTGTTGGTAATTTACTGTTTCCAAAATTACGAATGAGCAAGTTGTGTACTGAATGAATCACCTGATTCACTGAAAACAAAAGATGTTAATAAAAAGGGGTATGTAATAATTTATACTATTATTTTTAGAGCCTATTTTTAATTTTTAGCGCCTATTTTCCTATTTTTAGTACCTATTTTAGGCGCCTAAAATTAAACTTTTTGGTGCCTAAAATTCCGAAGTCTAATAATATGGCAGAAGTTAAAAATTCCCGTTACAGTTTTACCCCCTTTGTGTTTCTCATTGTTGGAATGGTTTGGGGAGGTAAATTTAGTTTTTGGTTTTAGAGAGGGATGTAGGTGTCATATATTTAGTAAGCTTTTTCTATGTACGGTAGTATGAATAATATGGAAGGTGGGTAAAAATTTCCCGGGACATTTTTACGACTCATTTCTCATTGTTGCAATAGTTGTGGGAGGAGAAATTTTGCATTTGGTTTTTTGTGAGGGATGTAGGTGTCATATATGTAGTAAACTTTTATCTATGTACGCTAGTATGAATTATATGACAGGGAGGTAAAAATTTCCCGGAACAGTTTTCCCCCTATTTCTTTCACATTGTTTGAAGCGTTGGGTAAGGTGAAATTTTGTTTTTGGTTTTAGTGAGAGATGTAGGTGTCATATATGTAGTAAACTTTAATCTATGTACGCTAGTGTGAATAATATAGCGGGGGTGTAAAAAATATCCCTAGACAGGTTACCCCCTTGTTATTTCTAATTTGGAATAGTTGGGGAAAGTGAAATTTTGTTGTTGACTTTTGTGAAGGATGTAGGTGTCATATATATAGTAAACCTTTATCTATGTACGTTAGTATGAATAATATGGCAGAGGGGTAAAAATTTCCCGGGACAGCTTTACCCCCTTTTTGCTTCTCATTGTTGCAAGTGTTGGGGATTTGAAATTTTCTTGTTGGTTTTAGGAAGGGATGTAGGTGTCATATATGTAGTAAACTTTTATCTATATACGCTAGTATGGATAATATGACAGGGGGTAAAAATTTCGCGGGACAGTTTTATCCCCCTTTTTTTATTTCTCATTGTTCAAATAGTTAAGGAAGGTAAAATTTTGTTGTTGATTTTAGTGAGGAATGTTGGTGTAATATATGTAGTAAACTTTTATCTATGTACGCTATTATGAATAATACGTCACGGGGTGAAAATTTCCCGGGAAAGTTTTACCCTCCTTTTGTTTCTCGTTGTTGGAATTGTTGGGGGAGGCGAAATTTTGTTGTTGGTTTTAGAGAGGGATGTAGGTGTTATATATGTAATAAACTTTTATCTATGTACGCTAGTATGAATAATATGGCAGGGAGTTAAAATTTCCCGGGACAGTTTTACTCTCCTTGTGTTTCTCATTGTTGGAAGAGTTGGGGGAGGTGAAATTTAGTTGCTGGTTTCAGTGAGGATGTAGGTGTCAAATATGTAGTAAACTTTTTTTCTATGTAGGCTAGTACTAATAATATGGGAGGGGAATAAAAATTGTCCGAGGCAGGTTTACCCCTCTTGTGTTTCTCATTGTTGGAAGAGTTGGGGGAGGTGAAATTTTGTTGCTGGATTCAGTGAGGGATGTAGGTTTCAAATATGTAGTAAGCTTTTTCTATGTACGCTCTTATGAATAATATGGCACAAGGGTAAAAATTTCCCGGGGCAGATTTACCCCCTTTTTGTTTCTGATTGTTGGAATGGTTGGGGTAGGTGAAATTTTTTTGTTCGCTTTAGTGAGGGATGTAGGTGTCATATATGTAGTAAATTTTTACCTATGTAGGCTAGTATGAATAATATGGCTGAGGGTAAAAATTTTCCAGGCAGTTTTATTCCATTGAGTTTCTCATTGTTGGAATAGTTAGAGAGGTGAAATTTTGTTGCTGGTTTCAGTGAGGGATGTAGGTGTCATATATGTAGGAAACTTTTACCTATGTAGGCTAGTATGAATAATATGGCAGGAAGGTAAAAATTTCCCGGGACAGTTTTACTCCCTTTGTGTTTCTCATTGTCCGAGGAGTTGGGAAAAGTGAAATTTTGTAGCTAGTTTCAGTGAGGGATGTAGGTGTCAAATATGTAGTAAACTTTTATCTATGTACGCTAGTATGAATAATATGGCAGGAGGGTAAAAATTTCCCGTGACACTTTTACCACTTGTGTTTCTCATTGTTGCAATAGTTGGAGGAGGTTTAATTTTTTTGTTGGTTTTATTGAGGGATGTAGGTGTCATATATGTAGTAAACTTTTATCTATGTACTCTTGTATGATCAATATGGCAGGGGGTAAAAATTTTTCGGGACAGTTTTACCTCCCTTGTTTTTCTTATTTTTGGAATGGTTGGGGGAGGTGAAATTTTGTTGTTTGTTTTAGTGAGGGATGTAGGTGTCATATATGTAGTAAACTTTTATCTATGTACGATAGTATGAATAATATGACGGGGGGTAAAATTTCGCGGGACAGTTTTATCCCTCTTTTTTATTTCTAATTGTTCAAATAGTTGGGGGAGGTAAAATTTTATTGTTGATTTTAGTGAGGAATGTAGGTGCCATATATGTACTAAACTTTTATCAATGTATGCTAGTATGAACAATATAGCAGGGAGGAAATTTCCCGGGACAGTTTTACCGCCCTTGCATTTATCATTGTTGGAATGGTTGGGGGAGGTGGAATTTTGGGGTTGCTTTTAGTGAGGGATGTAGGTGTCATATATGTAGTAAACTGTTACCTATGTAGGCTAGTATGAATAATATGGCAGGAAGGTAAAAATATCCCGGGACAGTTTTACTCCTTTTGTGTTTCTCATTTTTGGAAGAGTTGGGAGAGGTGAAATTTTGTAGCTGGTTTCAGTGAAGGACGTACGTGTCAAATATGTAGTAAACTTTTTTCTATGTACGCTAGTATTAATAATATGCCAGGGGGATAAAAAATGTCCGAGGCGGTTTTACCCCTCTTTTGTGTCTCATTGTTGGAATAGTTGGGGGAGGTGAAATTTTGTTGTTAGTTTTAGTGAGGGATGTAGGTGTCAAATATGTAGTAAACTTTTATCTGTGTACGCTAGTATGAATAATATGGCAGGAGGGTAAAAATTTCCCGTGACACTTTTACCACGTGTGTTTCTCATTGTTGCAATAGTTGGAGGAGGTTTAATTTTTTGTTGGTTTTAGTGAGGGATGTAGGTGTCATATATGTAGTAAACTTTTATCTATGTACGCTAGTATGAATAATATGGCAGGGAGGTAAAAATTTCCCGGAACAGTTTTATCTTCCTTTTGCTTCTCATTGTTGGAAGTGTTGGGGAGTTGAAATTTTGTTGTTGGTTTTAGCAAGGGAGGCAGGTCTCATATATGTAGTAAACCTTTGTCTATGTATTCTAGTATGAATAATATGGCAGGGGGTAAAAATTTCCCAGGCAGTTTTACCCTCCTTGTGTTTCTCATTGTTGGAATAGTTAGGGGAGGTGAAATTTTGTTGCTGGTTTCAGTGAGGGTTGTAGGTGTCATATATGTTGTAAACTTTTATCTATGTACGCTAGTATGAATAATATAGCAGGGGATAAAAATTTCTCGGGACAGTTTTATCTTCCTTTTGCCTCTCATTGTTGGAAGTGTTGGAAAGTTAAAATTTTGTTGTTGGTTTTAGTAAGGGATGTAGGTGTCATATATGTACTAAACTTTTATCAATGTATGCTAGTATGAACAATATGGCAGGGGGGAAATTTCCCGGGACAGTTTTACCGCCCTTGCATTTATCATTGTTGGAATGGTTGGAGGAGGTGAAATTTTGTTGTTTGTTTTAGTGAGGGATGTAGGTGTCATATATGTAGTAAATTTATCTATGTACTCTTGTATGAATAATATGGCAGGGGGTAAAAATTTCCCGTGACACTTTTACCACTTGTGTTTCTCATAGTTGCAATAGTTGGAGGAGTTTTAATTTTTTTGTTGGTTTTAGTGAGGGATGTAGGTGTCATATATGTAGTAAACTTTTATCTATGTACGCTAGTGTGAATAATATGGCTGAAAAGTAAAAATTTCCCGGGACAGTTTTACCGCCCTTGTGTTTCTCATTGTTGGAATTGTAGAGGAGATGAAATTTTTTGGGGGGAGTTAGTGAGGGATGTAGGTGTCATATATGTAGTACACTATTATCTATGTACTCTTGTATGAATAATATGGCAGGGGGTAAAAATTTCCAGGGAAAGTTTTACCCCCCTTTTGTTTCTCGTTGCTGGAATGGATGGGGTAAGTGAAATTTTGTTGTTGGTTTTAGTGAGGGATCTAGGTGTCATATATAATAAACTTTTATCTATGTAGGCTAGTATGAATAATACGACAGGGAATAAAAATTTCGCGGAACAGTTTTATCCCAATTTTTTATTTCTCATTGTTCAAATAGTTCGGGGAGGTAAAATTTTGTTGTTGATTTTAGTGAGGAATGTAGGTGTAATATATGTAGTAAACTGTTATCTATGTACGCTATTATGAATAATATGTCTGGGGGTAAAAATTTCCAGGGAAAGTTTTACCCCCCTTTTGTTTCTCGTTGTTGGAATGGTTGGGGGAAGTGAAATTTTGTTGTTGGTTTTAGTGAGGGATGTAGATGTCATATATAATAAACTTTTATCTATGTAAGCTAGTATGAATAATATGGCGGAGAGGTAAAAATATCCCGGGACAGTTTTACTCCCCTTGTGTTTCTCGTTGTTGGAAGAGTTGGGTTAGGTGAAATTCTGTTGCTGGTTTCAGTGAGGGATGTAGGTTTCAAATATGTATTAAACTTTTTTCTGTGCAAGCTAGTATCAGGGGGATAAAAATTGTCAGAGGAAGTTTTACCCCTCTTTTCTATCTCATTGTTGGAATAGTTGGGGGAGGTGAAATTTTGTTGTTGGTTTTAGTGAGGGATGTAGGTGTCATATATGTAGTAAAATTTAATCTATGTACGCTAGTATGAATAATATGGCAGAAGGGTAAAAGTTATCCGTGACAGTTTTACCCCCTTTTTGTTTCTCATTGTTGGAATGATTGGGGGAGGTGAAATTTTTTTTGTTGGTTCTAGTGAGGGATGTAGGTGTCATATATGTAGTAAACTTTTATCTATGTACGCTAGTATGTATAATATGGCAGGGTGTAAACATTTCTCAGGACAGTTTTACCCCCTTTGTCTTTCTCATTGTTGGATTGTTTCGGGTGGTGAAATTTTCTTTTTGGTTTTAGTGTGGGATGTAGGTGTCAGATATGTAGTAAACTTTTATGTATGTACGTTAGTATGAATAATATGACAGAAGGGTAAAAATTTCCCGGGACAGTTTTACCTCTTTTTTGTTTCTGATTTTTGGAATGGTTGGCGAGGTGAAATTTTTTTTGTTGGTTTTAGTGAGAGATATAGGTTTGATATATGTAATAAACTTTTATCTATGTAGGCTAGTATGAATAAAATGCAGGGAGGTAAAAATTTCCCGGAACACTTTTACTCCCCTCGTGTTTCTCATAGTTGGAAGAGCTGGGGGAGGTGAAATTTTGTAGTTGGTTTAGTAAGGGATGTAGGTGTCATATATGTAGTAAACTTTTATCTATGTACGCTAGTATGAATAATATAGCAGGGGGTAAAAATTTCCCGGGACAGTTTTATCTTCTTTTTGATTCTCATTGTTGGAAGTGTTGGGGAGTTGAAATTTTGTTGTTGGTTTTAGTAAGGGACGCTGGTGTGATATATGTATTTAACTTTTATCAATGTATGCTAGTATGTATAAAATGGCAAGGGGGAAATTTCCCAGGACAGTTTTACCCCCCTTGCATTTCTCATTGTTGGAATTTTGGGGGGGGGGTGAAATTTAGTTGTTGGTTTTAGTGAGGGATGTAGGTGTCATATATGTAGTAAATTTATCTATGTACTCTTGTATGAATAATATGGCAGGAGGTAAAACTTTCGCGCTACAGTTTTATCCCCCTTTTTTATTTCTCATTGTTCAAATAGTTCGAGAAGGTAAAATTTTGTTGTTGATTTTAGTGAGGAACGTAGGTGTAATATATGTAGTAAACATTTTTCTATGTACGCTATTATGATTAATACGTCACGGAGCAAAAATTACCCGGGAAAGTTTTACCCCCTTTTGGTTCTCGTTCTTGGAATGGTTGGGGGAGGTGAAATTTTGTTTTTGGTTTCAGTGAGGGATGTAGGTGTCATATATGTAGTAAACTTTTATCTATGTACGCTAGTATGTATAATATGGCAGGGGGTAAATATTTCCTGGGACAGTTTTACCCCATTTGTGTTTCTCATTGTTGGAATGGTTTGGAGAGGTGAAATTTTGTTTTTGGTTTTAGTGAGTGATGCACGTGTCAAATATGTAGTAAACTTTTATCTATGTACGCTAGTATGAATAATATGGCAGAAGTGTAAAAATTTCCCAGGACAGTCTTACCCCCTTTTTGTTTCTGATTGTTGGAATTGTTGGAGAGGTGAAATTTTGTTCTTGGTTTAGTGAGGGATGTAGGTGTCATATATTTAATACACTTTTATCTATGCAGGCTAGTATGAATAATATGGCAGGGAGGTAAAAATTTCCCGGGACAGTTTCACTCCCCTTGTGTTTCTCATTGTTGGAAGAGTTGGGGGATGTGATATTTTGTTGCTGGTTTCTGTAAGGGATGTAGGTGTCATATATGGTTTAAACTTTTATGTATGTACGCTAGTATGAATTATATAGCAGTGGGTAAAAATTTCCACGGACAGTTTACCGTCCTTTTGCTTCTCATTGTTGAAAGTGTTGGGGAGGTGAAATTTTGTTGTTGGTTTTAATAAGGGATGTAGGGGTCATATATGTAGTAAACTTTTATCTATGTACGCTAGTATGAATAATATGGAAGGGGGTAAAAATTTCTCAGTCAGTTTTACCCCCCTTGTGTTTCCCATTGTTGGAATAGTTAGGGGAGGTGAAATTTTGTTGTTGATTTTAGTGAGGGATGAAGGTGTCATATATGTACTAAACTTTTATCAATGTATGCTAGTATGAATAATATGGCAGGGGGAAATTTCCCGGGACAGTTTTACCCCCTTTGTGTTTCTCATTGTTGGAATGGTTGGGGGAGATGAAATTTTGTTGTTTTTTTTAGTGAGGGATGTAGGTGTCATATATGTAGTAAACTTTTATCTATGTACGATAGTTCGAATAATATGACAGGGGTAAAAATTTCGCGGGACAGTTTTTTCCCCCTTTTTTATTTCTCATTGTCCAAATAGTTGGTGAAGAAAAATTTTGTTGTTGATTTTAGAGAAAAATGTAGGTGTAATATATGTAGTAAACTTTTCTCTATTTACGCTATTGTGAATAATATATCAGGGGGTAAAAATTTCACGGGAAAGTTTTACCCCTCTTGTGTTTCTCATTGTTTGATTGGTTGAGGGAGGTGAAATTTTGTTCTTGGTTTAGTGAGGGATGTAGGTGTCATATATGTAGTGAACTTTTATCTATGTACGATAGTATGAATTTTATGAAAGGGGGTAAAGATTTCGTGGGACAGTTTTATCCCCCTTTTTTATTTCTCATTGTTCAAATAGTTCGGGGAGGTAAAATTTTTTTGTTGATTTTAGTGAGGAATGTAGGTGTTATATATGTAGTAAACTTTAATCTTTGTACGCTAGTGTGAATAATATAGCAGGGGTGTAAAAAATATCCCGAGACAGGTTACTCCCTATTTATTTCTTATTTGGAATAGTTGGGGGAGGTGAAATTTTGTGGTTGACTTTTGTGAGGGATGTAGGTGTGATATATATAGTAAACCTTTATCTATGTACGTTAGTATGAATAATATGGCAGAGGGGTAAAAATTTCCCGGGACAGCTTTACCCCCCTTTTGCTTCTCATTGTTGGAAGTGTTGGGGAGGTGAAATTTTGTTGTTGGTTTTAATAAGGGATGTAGGTTTCATATAAGTAGTAATATTTTATCTATGTACGCTAGTTTGAATAATATGGAAGGGGGTAAAAATTTCCCAGGCAGTTTTACCCCCCTTGTGTTTCTCATTGTTGGAATAGTTAGGGGAGGTGAAATTTTGTTGTTGGTTTTACTGAGGGATGTAGGTGTCATATATGTACTAAACTTTTATCAATGTATGCTAGTATGAATAACATGGCAGGGGGGAAATTTCCCGGGAATGTTTTACCCCCATTGTGTTTCTCATTGTTGGAATGGTTGAGGGGGTGAATTTTGCTGTTGGTTTTAGTGAGGGATGTAGGTGTCATATATGTAGTAAACTTTTATCTATGTACGATAGTATGAATAATATGACAGGGGGTAAAACTTTCGCGGATCAGTTTTATCCCCCTTCTTTATTTTCCATTGTTCAAATAGTTGGGTAAGTAAAATTTTGTTGTTGATTTTAGTGAGGAATGTAGGTGTAATATATGTACTTAACTTCTGTCTATTTACGCTATTATGGATAATATGTCAGGGGGTAAAAATTTCTCGGGAAAGTTTTACCCCCCTTTTGTTTCTCGTTGTTGGAATGGTTGGGGGAGTTGAAATTTTGTTTTTGGTTTTAGAGAGGGATGTAGGTGTCATATATTTAGTAAGCTTGTTCTATGTACGGTAGTATGAATAATATGGAAGGTCGGTAAAAATTTCCCGGCACACTATTACGACTCATTTCTCATTGTTGCAATAGTTGTGGGAGGAGAAATTTTGTTGTTGGTTTTTTGTGAGGGCTGTAGGTGTCATATATGTAGTAAACTTTTATATATGTACGCGAGTATGAATTATATCACAGGGAGGTAAAAATTTCCCGGAACAGTTTCACCCCCCTTTTGTTTCACATTGTTTGAAGCGTTGGGTAAGGTGAAATTTTGTTTTTGGTTTTAGTGAGAGATGTAGGTGTCATATATGTAGTAAACTTTAATCTATGCACGCTAGTGTGAATAATATAGCAGGGGTGTGAAAAATATCCCGAGACAGGTTACCCCCTTTTTATTTCTAATTTGGAATATTTGGGGGAGGTGAAATTTTGTTGTTGACTTTTGTGAGGGATGTAGGTGTCATATATATAGTAAACCTTTATCTATGTACGTTAGTATAAATAATATGGCAGAGGGGTAAAAATTTCCCGGGACAGCTTTACCCCCTTTTTGCTTCTCATTGTTGCAAGTGTTGGGGAGTTGAAATTTTTTGTTGGTTTTAGTAAGGGATGTAGGTGTCATATATATAGTAAACCTTTATCTATGTACGTTAGTATGAATAATATGGCAGAGGGGTAAAAATTTCCCGGGACAGCTTTACCCCCTTTTTGCTTCTCATTGTTGCAAGAGTTGGGGGAGGTGAAATTTTGTTGCTGGTTTCAGTGAGGAATGTAGGTGTCAAATATGTAGTAAACTTTTTTTTCTATGTAGGCTAGTACTAATAATATGGCAGGAGGATAAAAATTGTCCGAGGCAGGTTTACCCCTCTTGTGTTTCTCATTGTTGGAAGAGTTGGGGGAGGTGAAATTTTGTTGCGGGATTCAGTGAGGGATGTAGGTTTCAAATATGTAGTAAACTTTTTCTATGTACGCTCTTATGAATAATATGGCACAAGGGTAAAAATTTCCCGGGGCAGATTTACCCCCTTGTAGTTTCTGATTGTTGGAATGGTTGGGGTAGGTGAAATTTTTTTGTTGGTTTTAGTGAGGGTTGTAGGTGTCAAATATGTAGTAAACTTTTATCTGTGTACGCTAGTATGAATAATATGGCAGGAGGGTAAAAATTTCCCGTGACACTTTTACCACGTGTGTTTCTCATTGTTGCAATAGTTGGAGGAGGTTTAATTTTTTGTTGGTTTTAGTGAGGGATGTAGGTGTCATATATGTAGTAAACTTTTATCTATGTACGCTAGTATGAATAATATGGCAGGGAGGTAAAAATTTCCCGGAACAGTTTTATCTTCCTTTTGCTTCTCATTGTTGGAAGTGTTGGGGAGTTGAAATTTTGTTGTTGGTTTTAGCAAGGGAGGCAGGTCGCATATATGTAGTAAACCTTTGTCTATGTATTCTAGTATGAATAATATGGCAGGGGGTAAAAATTTCCCAGGCAGTTTTACCCTCCTTGTGTTTCTCATTGTTGGAATAGTTAGGGGAGGTGAAATTTTGTTGCTGGTTTCAGTGAGGGTTGTAGGTGTCATATATGTTGTAAACTTTTATCTATGTACGCTAGTATGAATAATATAGCAGGGGATAAAAATTTCTCGGGACAGTCTTATCTTCCTTTTGCCTCTCATTGTTGGAAGTGTTGGAAAGTTAAAATTTTGTTGTTGGTTTTAATAAGGGATGTAGGTGTCATATATGTACTAAACTTTTATCAATGTATGCTAGTATGAACAATATGGCAGGGGGGAAATTTCCCGGGACAGTTTTACCGCCCTTGCATTTATCATTGTTGGAATGGTTGGAGGAGGTGAAATTTTGTTGTTTGTTTTAGTGAGGGATGTAGGTGTCATATATGTAGTAAATTTATCTATGTACTCTTGTATGAATAATATGGCAGGGGGTAAAAATTTCCCGTGACACTTTTACCACTTGTGTTTCTCATAGTTGCAATAGTTGGAGGAGTTTTAATTTTTTTGTTGGTTTTAGTGAGGGATGTAGGTGTCATATATGTAGTAAACTTTTATCTATGTACGCTAGTGTGAATAATATGGCTGAAAAGTAAAAATTTCCCGGGACAGTTTTACCGCCCTTGTGTTTCTCATTGTTGGAATTGTAGAGGAGATGAAATTTTTTGGGGGGAGTTAGTGAGGGATGTAGGTGTCATATATGTAGTACACTATTATCTATGTACTCTTGTATGAATAATATGGCAGGGGGTAAAAATTTCCAGGGAAAGTTTTACCCCCCTTTTGTTTCTCGTTGCTGGAATGGATGGGGTAAGTGAAATTTTGTTGTTGGTTTTAGTGAGGGATCTAGGTGTCATATATAATAAACTTTTATCTATGTAGGCTAGTATGAATAATACGACAGGGAATAAAAATTTCGCGGAACAGTTTTATCCCAATTTTTTATTTCTCATTGTTCAAATAGTTCGGGGAGGTAAAATTTTGTTGTTGATTTTAGTGAGGAATGTAGGTGTAATATATGTAGTAAACTGTTATCTATGTACGCTATTATGAATAATATGTCTGGGGGTAAAAATTTCCAGGGAAAGTTTTACCCCCCTTTTGTTTCTCGTTGTTGGAATGGTTGGGGGAAGTGAAATTTTGTTGTTGGTTTTAGTGAGGGATGTAGATGTCATATATAATAAACTTTTATATATGTAAGCTAGTATGAATAATATGGCGGAGAGGTAAAAATATCCCGGGACAGTTTTACTCCCCTTGTGTTTCTCGTTGTTGGAAGAGTTGGGTTAGGTGAAATTCTGTTGCTGGTTTCAGTGAGGGATGTAGGTTTCAAATATGTATTAAACTTTTTTCTGTGCAAGCTAGTATCAGGGGGATAAAAATTGTCAGAGGAAGTTTTACCCCTCTTTTCTATCTCATTGTTGGAATAGTTGGGGGAGGTGAAATTTTGTTGTTGGTTTTAGTGAGGGATGTAGGTGTCATATATGTAGTAAAATTTAATCTATGTACGCTAGTATGAATAATATGGCAGAAGGGTAAAAATTATCCGTGACAGTTTTACCCCCTTTTTGTTTCTCATTGTTGGAATGATTGGGGGAGGTGAAATTTTTTTTGTTGGTTCTAGTGAGGGATGTAGGTGTCATATATGTAGTAAACTTTTATCTATGTACGCTAGTATGTATAATATGGCAGGGTGTAAACATTTCCCAGGACAGTTTTACCCCCTTTGTCTTTCTCATTGTTGGATTGTTTCGGGTGGTGAAATTTTCTTTTTGGTTTTAGTGTGGGATGTAGGTGTCAGATATGTAGTAAACTTTTATGTATGTACGTTAGTATGAATAATATGACAGAAGGGTAAAAATTTCCCGGGACAGTTTTACCTCTTTTTTGTTTCTGATTTTTGGAATGGTTGGCGAGGTGAAATTTTTTTTGTTGGTTTTAGTGAGAGATATAGGTTTGATATATGTAATAAACTTTTATCTATGTAGGCTAGTATGAATAAAATGCAGGGAGGTAAAAATTTCCCGGAACACTTTTACTCCCCTCGTGTTTCTCATAGTTGGAAGAGCTGGGGGAGGTGAAATTTTGTTGTTGGTTTAGTAAGGGATGTAGGTGTCATATATGTAGTAAACTTTTATCTATGTACGCTAGTATGAATAATATAGCAGGGGGTAAAAATTTCCCGGGACAGTTTTATCTTCTTTTTGATTCTCATTGTTGGAAGTGTTGGGGAGTTGAAATTTTGTTGTTGGTTTTAGTAAGGGACGCTGGTGTGATATATGTATTTAACTTTTATCAATGTATGCTAGTATGTATAAAATGGCAAGGGGGAAATTTCCCAGGACAGTTTTACCCCCCTTGCATTTCTCATTGTTGGAATTTTGGGGGGGGGTGAAATTTAGTTGTTGGTTTTAGTGAGGGATGTAGGTGTCATATATGTAGTAAATTTATCTATGTACTCTTGTATGAATAATATGGCAGGAGGTAAAACTTTCGCGCTACAGTTTTATCCCCCTTTTTTATTTCTCATTGTTCAAATAGTTCGAGAAGGTAAAATTTTGTTGTTGATTTTAGTGAGGAACGTAGGTGTAATATATGTAGTAAACATTTTTCTATGTACGCTATTATGATTAATACGTCACGGTGCAAAAATTACCCGGGAAAGTTTTACCCCCTTTTGGTTCTCGTTCTTGGAATGGTTGGGGGAGGTGAAATTTTGTTTTTGGTTTCAGTGAGGGATGTAGGTGTCATATATGTAGTAAACTTTTATCTATGTACGCTAGTATGTATAATATGGCAGGGGGTAAATATTTCCTGGGACAGTTTTACCCCATTTGTGTTTCTCATTGTTGGAATGGTTTGGAGAGGTGAAATTTTGTTTTTGGTTTTAGTGAGTGATGCACGTGTCAAATATGTAGTAAACTTTTATCTATGTACGCTAGTATGAATAATATGGCAGAAGTGTAAAAATTTCCCGGGACAGTCTTACCCCCTTTTTGTTTCTGATTGTTGGAATTGTTGGAGAGGTGAAATTTTGTTCTTGGTTTAGTGAGGGATGTAGGTGTCATATATTTAATACACTTTTATCTATGCAGGCTAGTATGAATAATATGGCAGGGAGGTAAAAATTTCCCGGGACAGTTTCACTCCCCTTGTGTTTCTCATTGTTGGAAGAGTTGGGGGATGTGATATTTTGTTGCTGGTTTCTGTAAGGGATGTAGGTGTCATATATGGTTTAAACTTTTATGTATGTACGCTAGTATGAATTATATAGCAGTGGGTAAAAATTTCCACGGACAGTTTACCGTCCTTTTGCTTCTCATTGTTGAAAGTGTTGGGGAGGTGAAATTTTGTTGTTGGTTTTAATAAGGGATGTAGGGGTCATATATGTAGTAAACTTTTATCTATGTACGCTAGTATGAATAATATGGAAGGGGGTAAAAATTTCTCAGTCAGTTTTACCCCCCTTGTGTTTCCCATTGTTGGAATAGTTAGGGGAGGTGAAATTTTGTTGTTGATTTTAGTGAGGGATGAAGGTGTCATATATGTACTAAACTTTTATCAATGTATGCTAGTATGAATAATATGGCAGGGGGAAATTTCCCGGGACAGTTTTACCCCCTTTGTGTTTCTCATTGTTGGAATGGTTGGGGGAGATGAAATTTTGTTGTTTTTTTTAGTGAGGGATGTAGGTGTCATATATGTAGTAAACTTTTATCTATGTACGATAGTTCGAATAATATGACAGGGGTAAAAATTTCGCGGGACAGTTTTATCCCCCTTTTTTATTTCTCATTGTCCAAATAGTTGGTGAAGAAAAATTTTGTTGTTGATTTTAGAGAAAAATGTAGGTGTAATATATGTAGTAAACTTTTCTCTATTTACGCTATTGTGAATAATATATCAGGGGGTAAAAATTTCACGGGAAAGTTTTACCCCTCTTGTGTTTCTCATTGTTTGATTGGTTGAGGGAGGTGAAATTTTGTTCTTGGTTTAGTGAGGGATGTAGGTGTCATATATGTAGTGAACTTTTATCTATGTACGATAGTATGAATTTTATGAAAGGGGGTAAAGATTTCGTGGGACAGTTTTATCCCCCTTTTTTATTTCTCATTGTTCAAATAGTTCGGGGAGGTAAAATTTTTTTGTTGATTTTAGTGAGGAATGTAGGTGTTATATATGTAGTAAACTTTAATCTTTGTACGCTAGTGTGAATAATATAGCAGGGGTGTAAAAAATATCCCGAGACAGGTTACTCCCTATTTATTTCTTATTTGGAATAGTTGGGGGAGGTGAAATTTTGTGGTTGACTTTTGTGAGGGATGTAGGTGTCATATATATAGTAAACCTTTATCTATGTACGTTAGTATGAATAATATGGCAGAGGGGTAAAAATTTCCCGGGACAGCTTTACCCCCCTTGTGTTTCTCATTGTTGGAATAGTTAGGGGAGGTGAAATTTTGTTGTTGGTTTTACTGAGGGATGTAGGTGTCATATATGTACTAAACTTTTATCAATGTATGCTAGTATGAATAACATGGCAGGGGGGAAATTTCCCGGGAATGTTTTACCCCCCTTGTGTTTCTCATTGTTGGAATGGTTGAGGGGGTGAATTTTGCTGTTGGTTTTAGTGAGGGATGTAGGTGTCATATATGTAGTAAACTTTTATCTATGTACGATAGTATGAATAATATGACAGGGGGTAAAACTTTCGCGGATCAGTTTTATCCCCCTTCTTTATTTTCCATTGTTCAAATAGTTGGGTAAGTAAAATTTTGTTGTTGATTTTAGTGAGGAATGTAGGTGTAATATATGTACTTAACTTCTGTCTATTTACGCTATTATGGATAATATGTCAGGGGGTAAAAATTTCTCGGGAAAGTTTTACCCCCCTTTTGTTTCTCGTTGTTGGAATGGTTGGGGGAGTTGAAATTTTGTTTTTGGTTTTAGAGAGGGATGTAGGTGTCATATATTTAGTAAGCTTGTTCTATGTACGGTAGTATGAATAATATGGAAGGTCGGTAAAAATTTCCCGGCACACTATTACGACTCATTTCTCATTGTTGCAATAGTTGTGGGAGGAGAAATTTTGTTGTTGGTTTTTTGTGAGGGCTGTAGGTGTCATATATGTAGTAAACTTTTATATATGTACGCGAGTATGAATTATATCACAGGGAGGTAAAAATTTCCCGGAACAGTTTCACCCCCCTTTTGTTTCACATTGTTTGAAGCGTTGGGTAAGGTGAAATTTTGTTTTTGGTTTTAGTGAGAGATGTAGGTGTCATATATGTAGTAAACTTTAATCTATGCACGCTAGTGTGAATAATATAGCAGGGGTGTGAAAAATATCCCGAGACAGGTTACCCCCTTTTTATTTCTAATTTGGAATATTTGGGGGAGGTGAAATTTTGTTGTTGACTTTTGTGAGGGATGTAGGTGTCATATATATAGTAAACCTTTATCTATGTACGTTAGTATGAATAATATGGCAGAGGGGTAAAAATTTCCCGGGACAGCTTTACCCCCTTTTTGCTTCTCATTGTTGCAAGTGTTGGGGAGTTGAAATTTTTTGTTGGTTTTAGTAAGGGATGTAGGTGTCATATATATAGTAAACCTTTATCTATGTACGTTAGTATGAATAATATGGCAGAGGGGTAAAAATTTCCCGGGACAGCTTTACCCCCTTTTTGCTTCTCATTGTTGCAAGAGTTGGGGGAGGTGAAATTTTGTTGCTGGTTTCAGTGAGGAATGTAGGTGTCAAATATGTAGTAAACTTTTTTTTCTATGTAGGCTAGTACTAATAATATGGCAGGAGGATAAAAATTGTCCGAGGCAGGTTTACCCCTCTTGTGTTTCTCATTGTTGGAAGAGTTGGGGGAGGTGAAATTTTGTTGCGGGATTCAGTGAGGGATGTAGGTTTCAAATATGTAGTAAACTTTTTCTATGTACGCTCTTATGAATAATATGGCACAAGGGTAAAAATTTCCCGGGGCAGATTTACCCCCTTTTAGTTTCTGATTGTTGGAATGGTTGGGGTAGGTGAAATTTTTTTGTTGGTTTTAGTGAGGGTTGTAGGTTTCATATATGTAATAAACTTTTATCTATGTAGGCTAGTATGAATAAAATGCAAGGAGATTAAAAATTCCCTGAACAGTTTTACTCCCCTCGTGTTTCTCATTGTTTGAAGTGTTGGGGTGTTGAAATTCTGTTGTTGGTTCTAGTAAGGGATGTAGGTGTCATATATGTAGTAAATTTTATCTATGTACGCTAGTATGAATAATATGGCAGGGGGTAAAAATTTCCCAGGCAGTTTTACGCTTCTTATTGTTTGAAGTGTTGGGGAGTTGAAATTCTGTTGTTGGTTCTAGTAAGGGATGTAGGTGTCATATATGTAGTAAACTTTTATCTATGTACGCTAGTATGAATAATATGGCAGGGGGTAAAAAATTCCCAGGCAGTTTTACCCCCCTTGTGTTTCTCATTGTTGGATTAGTTAGGGGAGGTGAAAATTTGTTGTTGGTTTGAGTGAGGGATGTAGGTGTCATATATGTAGTAAACTTTTATCAATGTACGCTAGTATGAATAATAGGACAGGGGGAAATTTCCCCGTTACAGTTTTACCCCCCTTGCATTTCTCATTGTTGGAATGGTTGGGGGAGGTGAATTTTTTTTGTTGATTTTACTGAGGAAGGTAGGTGTAATATATGTAGTAAACTTTTATCTATGTACGCTATTATGAATAATACGTCAGGGGGTAAAAATTTCCCGGGAAATATTTACCCCTTTTTTGTTTCTCGTTGTTGGAATGGTTGGGGGAGGTGAAATTTTGTTGTTGGTTTTAGTGAGGGATGTAGGTGTCATATATGTAGTAAATATTTATCTATGTACGCTAGTATGTATAATATGGCAGGGAGGTAAAAATTTCCCGGAACAGTTTTACCACCGTTTTGTTTCACATTGTTTGAAGTGTTGGGTAAGGTGAAATTTTGTTGTTGGTTTTATTGAGAGATGTAGGTGTCATATATGTAGTAAACTTTTATCTATGTACGCTACTATGAATAATATGGCAGGGGGTAAAAATTTCCCGGGACAGTTTTGCCCCCTTTTTGCTTCTGATTTTTGGAATGGTTGGGGGAGGTGAAATTTTGTTTTTGGTTTTAGTGAGGGATGTTAGTGTCATATATGTAATAAACTTTTATCTATTGTAGAGATATATGCTTTTGGGTCATATTATTTTGGTGATAGAAAATCTCAGTTATTAAGAGTTGTATCAAATTATAATAATGAAATGTTGTCATGTAGTATAAGCACGTGTTTGTGTTTATTTGTTGACGTATGTCAATAATTTGTAAATGCGTTGAATGTAATTGTTGTGTTATGGCTAGACGCTAAGTCGTCAGTTTGTATGTTTATTATGATTTGCAATGTTATGGTCAAAAAGAATTGAAATGTCATCAATGTGAAACTCTGTACGTAACAGTGACACACTTTGACTGTGGCATAACCGTCAGACTTGCAGAAAATTGTTGGTCTGAGAATTTGATCACTATGTAATTCGGGTGAATCCAATGTTTTACTAATAGCTAAGATAAACAGAAAATCAACGTCGAGAATTCCAGAATGTCTGGAAACGGAGAATAAAAACCTCTGGTCCGAGAGGATTTGGATCAGAAGTGGAGGATCGACAGAAAGAACGACTTGTACGCTCATCGCAGTTAAGTAGTCAACTGCAAGTCCAATCCAGGTGTAGATCTAGGAAGATCTATCATTATCTAGTACAACCATTAACTTGGATTATGGTTGGGTTATAGTCGGACTCTACTGTTCGCCGACTATCTACAGCACGAGAGATCCATTGTCATAGAACTTCAACATCCAGTCCAGGCAGTCATCTATCAGCAAGGTATGTGTATCTCAGCTATGTACGAATTATTCGTGACTGAATTCTTAGATGCTAACGATATGTGATCTGACGCGTTATACACAATCTACACTACCAACATTCACACTTGATATTTCGAATAATACAGATATTTAAATGAAAGTTAAATTTATGTGGTTTTTCTCTGCTCCCGCTTCAAAACTACTCATTTCAGATGGTGAGTAGTAGCGATCTCCAAACGTCAAACATAAATTCATCCCCATTCAAATTAGGCACGACGGTTGGAGGTTGTTATGGTGGAGGTGTTATCGGTTCGATTCCCGGGAGGCTTGTAAAAGTTGAACTAGTGTAAGATCCACCTTGTTATGGTGAAGTCAAGTTTGGTTCGAGTCCCGGCAAAATTAATTGTAGATTAAGTAAGTTAGTATGGTAAAATTTAGTCAACGTAATTTTAACGTTCACCAGTTGAATACGAGATTTGGTTCGGATCTCGAAAGGCTTAGAAAGTGACTCTAGTATATAAAGTTATCAGGTTAACCCACACCACCCTCCCACACTACGTAGTCAAAGATATAAGTTGTATTAAGTATATATATTAATAAATGACCGAAAATACTGTGTTGACGAGGGCCCAAAGGCGAGTAAAGGAATTAATATTGAAGTACGTGATTTATTTGGTGTAAGGACATCTGAACGACGAATAAATTCTAGTAGTCAGGAAACAGCCGCGAGTCCGAAAATTATTTTAAGTAAAGAACCGGTGTTCAACTTTCCAAGTAGTCCAGTAATAAAATCCGTGTCGGATGATTTTCCCTCTATTATAAATTTAGATGAGAATTTAGTAAACAGTAAAAGTAAGGACGTTAAAATGGCTTCAAACATCACTTTTTACGCGGACATAAATAAATTACCAAAGTTCGATTTGAAAAACGATAGTGACATCGTTTCTTTCTTTGATGAGTTCGACGATGCATGTCAGATGGCAGGTATCGCCGAAAACAAAAGGAAAGAGTTGATACCAAACATTTTTAAAGGAGTAGGGAGACAATGGATAAAGTTGTTCCTGAAACGGAAGAATATAGCGGAAATCAAATATAAGGATTTACAGGCGGAAATTGTAGAGGAATTTACTAAGTCGAATGTGACGCTTGATATAGAAGACAGGATTAAAGAACGTTTGCAACAAGAAGACGAAGCTGTCATAAACTATGTATATGACATGCTGGTTCTTTGCGAGAGGTTAGACCCAGATATGACAGATATTAGAAAGATTGGAATAATAATTAGTGGGTTACATCCGTACTACATGGAGAAAGTAGGGACGGTAGCCTACTCTAATTTAGACAAGTTTGTAGACGATCTACAAAAGATCGAGAAAAACAAATGTAAAATCGCGAAGCGGGTGAAGCGCGAAACAGGAAAGGTGACAATAAAAGACTTAGTCAAAAAGATCAGGGAACAAGTCGAGGATGAAGGAAGTGAGTCCGAGTTGGATCACGTGGTAGTAAGAAAAAGTAAAGAAGAACACAAAATTAAACAAGAGCCGCAAAGTTTAACGCAAATCGCGGAATTGGAGAAAAAGATCGATAAGTTTCAAATCGCGTTGTCAGCGAAAACGCAAGAAGATGAAAAGCAGGATAATCAAAGTAGAAAACAAGGGAAAAATCAAAATTTTAAAAACAATAGACAATATAGAGGTAATAATAGGAATAATTTTCGTGGAAATAAAAACAAATATTGGTCAAATAATAGAGGTCAAAATAACAATAGAGGAAACAATGGTTTTCATAATAGACGTGGTAATAGAGGCGGATACTGGCGAAATAATCGTGGACGTGGTCAACCAGGAAACTTGCAAAGTAGTGGTCATTGCCAGAATTCTTGTCAACAAAGTCAATATTCTGATAATCAAAATCCACAAAGGTTTGTGCAAGTTGTACCTGCACAAGTAAATGGTACAACATATTACCAACCTGTAGGACCGAGTCATTTAAACTGAATACATCTGTAAATGAGCGAGGCACATTTACAGGTAACAGGAATATGAGAACAAGAGATGTTATAGCCTCAGTGAAATTAGAAAATAATATGGTATATTTACCATTAGAAATAGAAAACAGACAAATTAAAGCTTTACTTGATAGTGGATCACAAATTTCCATTATCAATGAAAAATTAGTACCACCAAGTGCGCGAATTATACCAAAACAAACGAAAATTAGGGGTATAACGCAGAACACACTCGTAATCAATAAATTGGCTATAATTAAATTTAAAATATCTAATCAGACATTTCATCAAGAGTTCCGAATAATAAAAGATTTTCCGTATCAGATGCTAATAGGGAATGATTTTTTGAGAACACAAAATTGTCAAATAGACTATGGGAACAGTAAAATCTTAGTTCAAAGGTTCGGGAGACCAACTAGAAATTGTAAGAATGATCAGGAACCAAGATTAGTTTCCGATAATATTGCGATAAGTGTAAAGACAAGTTTAAAGCCAAAATGGGTTTTAGGACATAGAGTTAAACTGTTACCAAGAACTAGAACGACTGTTGAAGTCAATCTAGTAAATTCTTGGGCGAGTAACGAGTATTTTAGAACCTGATAAGTTATTAGAGAAACAGTATAATGTATATTCTGAACATGTATAATGTATAATACCTAGAGCGATATTATCAAAAGAAAATCAGAAATTAGAGATCATTAATCCATCGAACAAGACAATAATGTTAACAAGGAATTTGAAAATTGGAGATGCAGAAGAATGTGTTAGTGAGACGGAATTGAGACAGGAAGGGCTAACGGATGATGAAATTGAGGAAGTGTTAGACGCACGGAAAAATTATGACAAGACAAGATTAAAATTTGGCGAAAAAACTAAACCTGAAATTAAAAAGAAATTGGAAAAACTTTGTTACGATTATGCAGACGTTTTTGCGTGGAGAGACAATGAGTTAGGCAGAGTAAAAGGCGTAGAGCACAAAATAGAATTGGAAACGGAAGTTCCTTTTAGAAACCAACAGTGTCCGATCCCAATTGCGATAAAAGAGTCAAAAGAGAATACAGTCGTAATGCATAATGTCTATAATTGTCGTTAAGTTGTATGTAAACAAGTTATTTTAAGTTAAATTCATTTTCTAAATTCAAGTTTTTTTAAAAAGAAAGAAAGAGTGAAAATTATTGATCCATTATAGTTATAGAATAATCAATTGGCATATCGATTATTATTATAATAATTAATGTATTCAGTTCATTAGTTAATTGAATATTCATGTGTGGAGAAGTAACAAATTATAGCGGTTCGTTTCGCTGTAGTTACTACTCACGGAGAAGTTGCGTTTGAAGGAATTTCGCTTCTCGCAGCGAGAGAGGAGTTCGTAACTATGGGTGGAGTCTCCGAGCCAAGATGGCCGATCCGTTGCAACAGGCCACGCCTACACATGATAAGTAACTGATTCACGGCAATTTTGATGCAATACGAATGAATTCACAATAAATAAAGCTTTGCAATGTTAAAGAGTGATGGAATAAACATTAATGAAGATATTAGTACCTACATATAGCAGAAAACTAGTAGTAAAGCATATTTAAACACATAAATATGCGTGAAAATGTAGGATTTTACGACTTTGAAAAAAAAATAATAATACGACGTTAAACGAATTAAAATGTAACAAGGGTAACATTTTAGTACTCGAATGGTTACATTAGTCATTGTTCAGAATATGCATTATTTGTGCATTTTATAGGGAATAATGAACAGATTTAGAACATTCAAACTAGGCCTATGGTATGAAAACCTAATATTTTACGAAAAAGAACCGTAGACAAAGATTTAGTAATATTAGACTTTAAAATAGACAAAAACGGGATCTCACAACTAGTCATTTATATTTACAGGCAATATGGAGCATTAGACTATGATAGTTACTGTAGCATTAACAACTTTAATCGTATTGGTATTAGGGACGTTGATAGTTATATTGTATTTACTATTTAAATTACGTAAATTTAATGAGAAGAAAGAACAGATACGAAAAGTTGAAAATAAAAATAAGATATATGACGATGTTAAGCACACAAAATACTACGCTTCAACTTCAATATATACACTTGTTAATAAAAATAACACTCAAAAGCACAGTAATAACACTAGAAAACACACTAGTAACATAAAATAATTCAGATCTCTATCCAAAGCATATAGAATTAGCACAAGATAACTCAAGTGTAGCGGATACACAAGAAGCATTCCACAACACCAAAATCCAGAGTGATGCACACGAAATCACGAATTTATCGAATTTCGAGACCGGTAAAGCGGATGAAGATTTAGCCACGAACTCGAAAAGTGAAAAAGTATATTTCCGTCCTTGTGAAATCTTGATTTTGTGAACACTTTCCAAGTTTTCAACGAAAATAGTGCAGACACGATTTCACGGTCAACTGTAATTAACGACGCGACGCAACTAAAACGAAACTACGTGGAACAGTCTCAATGTCATTGCCAAAAAATTTGCTGGATAATCAGTTTACGGCATGGAAGCTACGCAGAGTTGCTAACTGTAGGAATAGGAAAGATACCAACAGTGAAGTGATTTTTATATTTTCAAATTTTAATTGTGTCTTAAATTCATACAACGAGATGGGACATTGTTACCGAATATATTAGTGTATTATTAGGAGGTGAAGATTGTATAATAAAGTGTTTATGTGTTCATTAATACATCAGTGGTGAAGACACTGACATTTGTGATATAAGTGCAGTGCTAACAAACACTGTGTTGAACTTTGCTACCAAATGAAATGGAAAATTACGAGAAAGAGAGAGAAAAAAGTACATATATGTGCGTTTCAGAGCGCAGGAAGTAACATATAGTTACTTATAGTTGCATGTATAATACAATAGATGGCAGGAGCCGATACTTTTTATAAAGACTCTCGTTAATTTTTTTTAAAAAAAGAATGAATGTAAATAAATAAATGATGTTTGACAGATTTTCTATGTATGATAAATGGTTAAATTAATATGCATATATATATATATATATATATATATATATATATAGGTGATGGACAAATATATTCGATTATTTTGTGTGTATTTTATACCAAATATTTTGTCAATTTCTATACAGAAATTTATTCGTGAACGCAGTTCCCTCGTTTTGAAGGGGGGGCATGTAGAGATATATGGTTTTGGGTCATATTATTTTGGTGATAGAAAATCTCAGTTATTAAGAGTTGTATCAAATTATAGTAATGAAATGTTGTCATGTAGTATAAGCACGTGTTTGTGTTTATTTGTTGACGTATGTCAATAATTTGTAACTGCGTTGAATGTAATTGTTGTGTTATGGCTAGACGCTAAGTCGTCAGTTTGTATGTTTATTATGATTTGCAATATCATGGTTAAAAAGAATTGAAATGTCATCAATGTGAAACTCTGTACGTAACAGTGACACACTTTGACTGTGGCATAACCGTCAGACTTGCAGAAAATTGTTGGTCTGAGAATTTGATCACGATGTAATTCGGGTGAAAAAAATGTTTTACTAATAGCTGAGATAAACAGAAAATCAACGACGAGAATTCCAGAATGTCTGGAAACGGAGAATAAAAACCTCTGGTCCGAGAGGATTTGGATCAGAAGTGGAGGATCGACAGAGAGAACCACTTGTACGCTCATCGCAGTTAAGTAGTCAACTGCAAGTCCAATCCAGGAGTAGATCTACGAAGATCTATCGTTATCTAGTACAACCATTAACTTGGATTATGGTTGGGTTATAGTCGGACTCTACTGTTCGCCGACTATCTACAGCACGAGAGATCCATTGTCATAGAACTTCAACATCCAGTCCAGGCAGTCATCTATCAGCAAGGTATGTGTATCTCAGCTATGTACGAATTATTCGTGACTGAATTCTTAGATGCTAACGATATGTGATCTGACGCGTTATACACAATCTACACTACCAACATTCACACTTGATATTTCGAATAATACAGATATTTAAATTAAAGTTAAATTTATGTGGTTTTTCTCTGCTCCCGCTTCGAAGCTACTCACTTCAGATGGTGAGTAATAGCGATCACCAAACGTCAAACATAAATTCATCCCCATTCAAATTAGGCACGACGGCTGGAGGTTGTTACTATGTAGGCTAGTATGAATAATATGGCAGGGGGATAAAAATTTCCCGGGACACTTATACCCCCTTTTTGTTACTGATTGTTGGAATGGCTGGGGGAGTTGAAATTTTGTTGGTGGTTTTAGTGAGGGATGTAGGTGTCATATATGTAATAAACTTTTATCTATGTACGCTAATCTGTATAATATGGCAGGGGGTAAAAATTTCCCGGGACAGTTTTACCCCCTTTGTGTTTCTCATTGTTGGAATGGTTTGGGGAGGTGAAATTTTGTTTTTGGTTTTAGTGTGGGATGTAGGTTCCAAATATGTAGTAAACTTTTTTCTATGTACGTTAGTATGAATAATATGCCAGGGGAATAAAAATTTTTCGAGGCAGTTTTCCCCTTCTTTTGTGTCTCATTGTTGGAATAGTTGGGGGAGGTGAAATTTTGTTGTTGGTTTTACTGAGGGATGTAGGTGTCATATATGTAGTAAACATTTTTCTATGTAAGCTAGTATGAATAATATGGTAAGAGGGTAAAAATTTCCCGGTACACTTTTACCACTTGTGTTTCTCATTGTTTGAAGTGTTGGGTAAGGTGAAATTTTATTGTTGGTTTTAGTGAGGGATGTAAATGTCATATATGTACTAAACTTTTATCAATGTACGATAGTATGAATAATATGACAGGGGGCAAAAATTTTGCGACACAGTTTTATCCCTTTTTTTCATTTCTAATTGTTGAAATAGTTGGGGGAGGAAAAATTTTGTTTTTGATTTTAGTGAGGAATGTAGGTGTAATATATGTAATAAACTTTTATCTATGTAGGCTAGTATGAATAATATGGCAGAGGGTAAAACTTTCCCGTGTCAGTTTTACCCCCTTTTTGTTTCTCATTGTTGGAACGATTGGGGGAGGTAAAATTTTGTTGTTGGTTTTAGTGAGGGATGTAGGTGTCATATATCTAGTAAACTTTTATATACGTTCGCTAGTATGAGTAATATGGCAGGGGGTAAAAATTTCCCGGGACACTTATACCCCCTTTTTGTTACTGATTGTTGGAATGGCTGGGGGAGTTGAAATTTTGTTGGTGGTTTTAGTGAGGGATGTAGGTGTCATATATGTAATAAACTTTTATCTATGTACGCTAATCTGTATAATATGGCAGGGGATAAAAATTGTCCGAGGCAGTTTTACCCCTCTTTTGTGTCTCATTGTTGTAATAGTTGGGGGAGGTGAAATCTTGTTGTTGGTTTTAGTGAGGGATGTACGTGTCATATATGTAGTAAACTTTTTTCTATGTACGCTAGTATGAATAATATGGCAGGAAGGTAAAAATTTCCCGGAACAGTTTTACCCCCCTTTTGTTTCACATTGTCTGAAGTGTTGGGTAAGCTGAAATTTTGTTGTTGGTTTTAGTGAGGGATGTAGGTGTCATATATGTAGTAAACTTTAATCTATGTACGCTACTATGAATAATATGGCAGGGGGGTAAATATTTCCCGGGACAGTTTTACCCCCTTTTTATCTGATTGGTGGAATGGTTGGGGGAGGTGAAATTTAGTTGTTGGTTTTAGTGAGGTATGTAGGTGTCATATATGTAATAAACTTTTATCTATGTAGGCTAGTATGAATAATATGGCAGGGGGTAAAACTTTCCCGTGTCAGTTTTACCCCCTTTTTGTTTCTCATTGTTGGAACGATTGGGGGAGGTAAAATTTTGTTGTTGGTTTTAGTGAGGGATGTAGGTGTCATATATCTAGTAAACTTTTATATACGTTCGCTAGTATGAGTAATATGGCAGGGGGTAAAAATTTCCCGGGACAGTTTTACCCCCTTGTGTTTCTCATTCTTGGAATGGTTGTGGGAGGTGAAATTTTGTTCGTGGTTTAGTGAGGGATGTAGGTGTCATATATGTAGTAAACTTTTATCATTGTACGTTAGTGTGAATAATATGGCAGGGGTGTAAAAATTTCCCGGAACAGTTTTACCGCCCTTTTGTTTCACATTGTCTGAAGTGTTGGGTAAGCTGAAATTTTGTTGTTGGTTTTAGTGAGGGATGTAGGTGTCATATATGTAATAAACTTTTATCTATGTAGGCTAGTATGAATAATATGGCAGGGGGTAAAACTTTCCCGTGTCAGTTTTACCCCCTTTTTGTTTCTCATTGTTGGAACGATTGGGGGAGGTAAAATTTTGTTGTTGGTTTTAGTGAGGGATGTAGGTGTCATATATCTAGTAAACTTTTATATACGTTCGCTAGTATGAGTAATATGGCAGGGGGTAAAAATTTCCCGGGAGAGTTTTAACCCCTTGTGTTTCTCATTCTTGGAATGGTTGTGGGAGGTGAAATTTTGTTCTTGGTTTAGTGAGGGATGTAGGTGTCATATATGTAGTAAACTTTTATCTATGTACGTTAGTGTGAATAATATGGCAGGGGTGTAAAAATTTCCCGGAACACTTTCCCCCCTTTTTATTTCTCATTGTTGGAATAGTTGGGGGAGGTGAATTTTTTTTACTTTAGTGAGGGATGTAGGTGTCATATATGTAGTAAACTTTTATCTATGTACGTTATTATGAACAATACGGCAGAGGGGTAAAAATTTCCCAGGACAGTTTTACCCCCTTGTGTTTCTTATTGTTGGAATGGTTGGGGAGGTGAAATTCTGCTTCGGTTTTAGTGAGGGATGTAGGTGTCATATATGTAGTAAAAATTTTATCTATGTACGCTAGTATGAGTAATATGGCAGGGGGTAAAAATTTCCCGGATACTTTTACCTGTCTTGTGTTTCTAATAGTTGGAATGGTTGGGGGAGGTGAAATTTTGTAGTTGATTATAGTGAGGGATGTAGGTGTCATATATGTAGTAAACTTTTATCTATGTACGCTAGTATGAATAATATGGCAGAAGGGTAAAAATTTCCCGGGACAGTTTTCCCGCCCTTGTGTTTCCTATTGTTGGAATTGTGGAGGAGGTGAAATTTTTTTTGGTTTTACTGAAGGATGTAGGTGTCATATATGTAGTAAACTTTTATCTATGTACTCTTGTATGAATAATATGGCAGGGGGTAAAAATTTCTCGGGACAGTTTTACCTCCCCTGTTTTTCTCATTTTTGGAATGGTTGGGGAAGGTGAAATTTTGTTGTTGGTTTTTGTGTTTGATGTAGGTGTGATATATGTAGTACACTTTTAGCTATGTACGCTAGTATGAATAATATGGCAGGGGGGTAAAAATTTCCTGGGACAGTTTTACCCTCCTTGTGTTTCTCATTGTTGGAATAGTTGGGGGAGGGGAAATTTTGTTGTTTGTTTTAGTGAGGGATGTAGGTGTCATATATGTATTAAACTTTTATCTATGTAGGCTAGTATGAATATTATGGCAGGGGGATAAAAATTTCCCGGGGCAGTTTTACCGGGGTGTAAAAATTTAAGGGGGTAAAACTTAACCGTTACATCGGAAAACCTAACCGAAAGTTTTGTCTCAGCAGGGGCGTCGATAAGTGGAAGTAAAGGAGACCCCCCCCCCAAAGTCACCAAATTCTGATCAAGTTGGCAAATGCCTTGTTCAGAAGCTTGTCGTTACGTTTAATTGACTGACTTGGCTTAAGATTTTCTTAGTTATCTAGTTGGTCTGAATTATCACTTCTTTTGTGGACGTGGCAGTTGGCACAGTTGAAGGTTCATGTAATTAGTCCAGGTTTTTGCTAGGTGGATATTCGTCCCAAAGTTACTAACATCTGACTAAATTGGAAAATAAAAATGCTTTGTTGTCAATACTTACTTAAAAGACTGCCGTTACTTTCAATTGACTTACTTGGTTTAGCATTTTCTTATTTAGCCAGTTTCTGTGATTTTCAATTTCCTAATGAACTTGGCTGTTGACACAGTTGAATGTTTATGTAATTAGTGTAGTTTTAAGTAGGTGGGAATTTATCGCCAGATACAAAATTTCCTCATCCTACGGCCCCGCACCTCATAAACCTACAAACATACCAAACTTGCTAGTTTTTATTAGGATTTCAATTACGGTACCGAAAATATGAGATTTTATACACCCAAAAAGTCTATTTAAATTAGCCTTTTTTTTTTTGACTCTTTAAAGCTGTTAAAATGGAAAATATTCAGTTTTGGGAATTTTCTATACATTTCCTGGAGGCCTCAAACTTTGCCAAATTTAATCGTTTGAGTCCTACAGGAAGTGCCTAATCATTTTTGTGTGTAAAAAATGTTCCATAAATACCTTGGGATGCTTTAAATTGAAATAACATGGAATGATTTTCAGTTCCCCATAAAGCACAACTAAAGTTTTAAACTGTTATTTTATTTATTTATGTATGTATTTATTTATTTATTGTAATTTTCATAGACAATCTATCCAGACCCTACAATACCAAATGTCAATTGTTTCTTAAATTCCAATTTGTGGCCCCGAATTGTCGCGCCGAAGACAAGAGCGGTGCCGTTTTCGATACCCAGTAGTGCCACTAGATCGAAAAGGTGTATAGCCTTTTCAGACCAGCTATCCCCAGTAAAGTTTTTCCAGGGCTTTCCTCACTCACATCAGGCAAATGCCGGGATGGTACCTCACATATAGGCCCCACGCCCCTTCCTTCCCCCTCATTCCTTTCTTCCCTTTCCCTCCCCGGATTCTGTGCTCGCCGAGAGACGTTATTCATCAAACGTGACGGGCTTAAGGATGTCGATGCCGCTAACGCCATGAAATTGTATAAATATATAATATATAAAACTATATGAACTGACAGAAAGTAATGCATACTTCTGGTTAACGTGGAAACTTCAAACTTGGCATGTTTGTTCCTTTCCGGAAACGACCGACCGAAAAAAGTGCCAAAAGTGAACATTTTTATTTTTTAGGAGGTCTAATGGGAAGCAGAAAATTTTCTCCATGTTATTCTTATGGATTTTTTTGGATATAAAATCTTGTTTTAGGTACCTAGAATTGCAATTTAAAGTTTAAAATCGGTATCCTTGTACGTTTCCGATAGCATCATAGGTGTAAATCACCAGAAATAAAAAAAATAATAAATCCAAATCTATTGATGTTTTATGGGCAACTGAAAAATTGTAGCATTCCGGTACTAACCCACAAGAAAATTCCAAAAAGTGAATACTTTGTGTTTTTAGTGATCTAATGGAAAGGAGAAAATATTCCCCATGTTATTCTTAAGGGAGATGTTTTGGCCATAAAATTACTGGACATTTCGAGTAGGGTCTCAATGGTCAGCTTTCGTATGATTGTAGCATTCCGAGTCTAACCCAGAGGAAAATTCCGAAATGTGAATATTTTCAGTTTCTAGGAGGTCTAATCGGGAGGAGAAAATTTTTCCCGTGTTATTCGTATGGGAGATTTTCTCGACCTAAAATCTTATGATTTTGGTACTTAGAATTGGAATTAAAACTTAGAAGTTGGTATCCTTGTACTTTTCCGATAGCATCATATAAATGAAAACAAAAAATTCGGGAGATTTCTGTGTTTCCCAATCTTTTTTCCATAATCCAGGGGTGCCCACAAAGGGGGGCTATGACGCAA
The DNA here is from genome assembly GCF_964235325.1 of Thermobia domestica. Classification (NCBI taxonomy): domain Eukaryota; kingdom Metazoa; phylum Arthropoda; class Insecta; order Zygentoma; family Lepismatidae; genus Thermobia; species Thermobia domestica. The sequence goes on along the minus strand of NC_137461.1, from coordinate 181,380,187 downwards.
ACTGCGTCATTGAAATATTTGGGGGGGTATGTTTGAGGGGGTGTAAAAATTAATCGAAAAGATTTTTTTTTCATGGAAGAACACCTACGGATAGACAATTGAGAGGGGTGTGTCATGGACATGAGGGGCGTGGGCACCACTGCATAACCAGTAAACGACGAAGCTGTGTCGAAACCCGACAATGCATGGAAAGATAAAACGGACGTAGTTTTTCGACTCCAAGCTTGGTAAATAGTAGATGAAATGGGATATACGCTGAATTCTTTCCAGTGTCGAATGCAATCCAGACGAAGTCTGGTTGTAGTTGATTAAATTTTGACAAAGAAAGCATTACAACATCACTGTCCACTGTCCGAATGATAATAGATTTGTTTCCAGCTTGACATGCCTTCTTAGCATAAAGCAAAAGTCTTGTATCCGCTTCCTCTTGACTGTATGGTTGAATATTTTTCATGGGTATATAAACGTGTATTGCATAATATCGCTTCTCCTTTCGTAGTTACCACGTCTTTCCCGACTCGAGATACGAGTTTAGTTGCAAGTAGATCGAAGAGTTCCTTCTTGTTATCACCATTGAACAAAACGTTCTTTGAAGTTCTAGGCACAAGCGTATTACTACGAACTTTACGTCTTATGTCAATATCTCTATACGTCCTGGTCTCAGCTTTCACATTGTCAGGTTAGCAGTCATCCCAGACAATGTCAATTCTCTTTATACTGTTCCATTCGTGAAGAACTATGCTGGAAAATCTCTGCGTACCCATCAGAAGTCTTCGCATCTCCAGAAGGTATCATATGGACTAAGGCTGGGCCATCCATATGAAACATGATAATGAAGGTTGGTCGCTGGATAGTCACAAACAATTCTGAAACACTGAAGATCAGATTTCAGATTTCTGAGATTTTCGAAGACGCCCACAGTCTGACAAAGAAGGTGGCTTTCATGGTTAAAAAACTCGTCAAGATCAGAACCTCGGTACTGACACACGGTATATAATTTTGAAGAGAGACAGGCATCATTTCTTGCTTTTCTCATCAGCAATTAGGGTTTCCTCTTTGTTGGAGCTTTTCTTAATAACTTCATGAGATTTCTTGCGAATGATAGAAGAACCAAAATCGACATTAGATTGACTAATTAGCACACAAATAACTCATAATTCCGGCAATTTAATTATTTGATCGGAGTATTATAGCACTAGGTTTATAGCCAGAAGTTAAGCCAAATCCCACAATTTGATGATGAACTCCTACTAAACGGTAGCAGCCCCCTCGGAATTAGAGCACCAATTAACCCAAAAATAGCCCATAATTCCGGCGTTTGATTTTTTTTTTTTGATCGGAGCATTGTTACCGCATCGGGGGTTCTAGCTTGATGTCAAGCTAGACTCACCCGTTTTGTTTCAGATTTCCCGCTAAACATTAGGAGCCAAAAAATAGAATAACAGCAACTAATTAACCCATAAAAAGCAAATAATTCTGGCGTTTCAAATTTTCCAATAGAACCATTCTAACAGAAACCGTATGGGGGATTCTTACTTGATGTCAAGCTAGACTCGCCCATTTTGATTCCGATTTCCCGCTAAACAGTGAGAGCCCAACAATTGGGATTAGAGCAACTAATTAGTCCATAAATAGCCCATAGTTCTGGCGTTTGAATTTTTCCGATAGGACCGCAGTAACCGTATGGGGGTTTCTAGTTTGATATCAATCTAGACTCGCCCATTTTGAATCCGATTTCCCGCTAAACAGTAGGAGCCCAAAAATTAGGATTAGAGCAACTAATTAGCCCATAAATAGCCCATATTTCTGGCGTTTTATTTTTTCGATCCGATCATTGTAACTACCCAGACAGCAATTTAAACTTACTGCAAGTTGTCACAAACTTGCTGTTGCAGGTCAATTAGCTTGCCGCAAGCTCTACTATACAAGCCAATTAGCTTGCTGCAAGCTTGTGGCAAGCTAGTTAGTTACATCTGGGCAAGGCTTGCGGCAAGCTTGTCTTCACAAGTTAAACAAAGTCAAATTATCTCAAACACAATCCAAGTATAAGCGTAACTCATCAGTGACAAGCTTTATTAAGCTTATTGCAAGCGAAACACACGCCAAATAAGTTATATGGAAGCTTGGAGTAAGCGAACTTAGATGAAACAGTATAAAATCCGTATATATTAACCATCTGACTAAATCCATGCTACAATATGTTATCCCCTCACCTTCCCAATTATTGAAGCAAATGCTCAACCGTGAGAACACCCGTCTCCGATTCGCTTCTGCAAAACATCAAAAAAAGCATAATCCTAACGGTTTAGTTGTGGCTAGCAACGCTTTTTTTTTTTAACAAGAGTTTCATTCCCATCCAATGGATGGGCGGGCCGTAGAAGGCAACACGTTCTCTGTGGCCAGAGATATGCAAGCATCGCTCTTTTTCCCGGCTAGCATATGCTAGCTACTGCCCGAAGAGGATTACGCCCTCGGTAGGGGAAGAGATGTAAAAGCATTATTCACTTTAATTGGAAACAATAGATGGGCTATGGGTAGTGAAGAATCTTTATTAACAAACAATTGAGCTCATTATCGTTTTATAACCATAATCATGCGGAGTAAGGTACAAATGGAAAGGAGCATCAAGGCTGTAATGAAAGATGAATGAAGTGCAGTTCACATCACAACACATAGATTCTGTTAGTATGACAAATGTGTGTTATCTTCTCGCCTAGAGGCGACGCTAGGCATTAATGAAGACAAGTGTGCCCTGTTAAAACGGTAGGTATTACGGTGCATATGATGGCCAGACATGAAAAAGATGAGCATCGGAAGCGTATGGTTGATAGTATATACTGTCAGGGTGATCTGGAGGAATGGTGTAGCGGTACAGAGTAAGCAGTAATGAAAGTGGAGGAGTGAGAGCAGCAGAGGGGGAGAAACTACGAGCGTGTTCTTCGAAAGTTTGCTGTAGGAGTGGATGATTGGATTGCAGACGGCGGGCAATATATTTTGTGCGAAGTGTTTCCAGATGATACAGAATAGGGATGGTATCGAGACGAGACGAGACGAGACTTTGTACAGTCTCGGTCTCGTCTCGGTTGATTAATAACGGTCTCGGTCTCGGTCTCGTCTCGAGTAAAAAATCACAGTCTCGGTCTCGGTCTCGTCTCGGTCGACAGATGCTTGTCTCGATCTCGGTCTCGGTCTCGAGTACTAAATCTCGGTCTCGTCTCGAAAGTCTCGAAAGTCTCGAAATAAATAGTGTGAAATTAAAATAGTGAAAGTACTATTCTCGTACAGTCTGTCGTTTCCGCTTATTTTTTCCTTTCATTTTGACTTAGAATTATGGTGTGGTGTACCTCTTCATAGCTAATTTGCTAGTGCTAATGCTTTTATTCTAGGTTCAATGATCAGTGTGTATATCACCCTAAAACCCGAATAGAACCCATATTTCACTTTCAGCAATAGACGTTGTCTTATATAAGCTCAGAACTGCCTATACAATTAAACTCTATTAAATTAACTCCAGTGCTATACAGTAGTTTATTTACTTCCTTTGAATCAGAATTGTTCAATACCTCCTAACGGATAACGCAACACATAGCAGCACGAATGTATTTAATCGTACCGAAATTGAAACTTTATAATTTCTCATTATTCAATACATTCTTCTTTGACTGTAATTTTAAAAACAGAATATAACGTTCATTATCTTAACAAATAGGGTAAAGTATTACTACAATATACGTATTTTGTTTGAAATTGATGAAATGCTTTATTACCGTTTCACATCTGCGTGTTTAATTGACACTTTATAACACGAACGTCCTGAACCTTGTGGTGGGAGCTACTACACTCATCTTTGTTATGTGAGGTTTCGAGTTGGATCACAAAACAAGTTAGATTCAAAGTCCGATGTTTCGCATAGTTCGCGTCTCATTTTAAGTGCATTCTGTTCTTATACTAGTTCATAAGGTCGTAATGCATTACGTAAGCACATATCCAGTGCCGTAACATAGATTAATCTTATTCTTGAGCTCTCAACGGTGCATGCAATCTTTATTTGAGAAAACTAATCTTGCGTTTATTACGTTGAAATTTTATAATATATACATATTATATAAGTATATTAGTATACAGATAATTCGAGTTATCTGTATCTATTTTTTCTCACTCGCCAAAACAAGTGATTCTTAACTTTCTAGTTTTCTTTTGTATTAATTTTCGTAGTTTTGCTGCAACATGATGGATTGAATAGTCAAAAATACTTTTTTCGCTCTATGATTTTCATTAAATTTTGGATCCATTTTTACCCTACCTTACCTAGTAAAAGTTATATATTTAGTCTTAGTTGAGGAACCAGTTTTCCGCTTCTGTAAAATTACGAAATTATGACTTGGTTTAGTTTACCTCCGAGGTCCAGATATAATAAAATATCACCATCATCATAATCAACCATTATCAATCCATTGCTGGATGAAGGTCTTTCCAAGTCTTCTCCACAACTATCTAATGGGCAATTCTTTTCCAGGTTACTCCTCAAGTGGCTCTTGATTTCGTCACACCTTCTTGTATGCGGAGGTTTCCTAGGCTGTTTTTGTCTCGTGGTATCCAGTCTAGAATTGTTGTCGTCCGTCGATCATAATTTCTTCTTGCAATACGTCCAGCACACTTTCCAGCTCATATTAAATTATTTCATTAGCACCATCAGTATTCATTTCTATATATTTGGGCTACAAATAGTTCGAATTCGCTACTTTCGGAGTACAGACACAATACTGTTTAATCATCGAATCTGACAACACTGACTGAATGATTTAAATCAACACAATGTGAGGACCCCCATTTGGTCTCGCAGCTAGAACTCTTGATTTCGGTTCCCGTGGTGCCGAGTTCGATTTCCGGTAGGGGTAAAGTTGATCGACCGAAGTGGTTCGGATTCCACTATAATCATTAGTTCCACGTCTCCTGTAGCCGCCCTAGCATAATTGTGGGACGTTAAACTAAAACAAAACAAAACAAAAGTGAACACTGTGTATTACTAACTGTAAGTTCTTGAATAATTGCATATAGCTATATGGTATGGATCGAGTTTGAGGTGGTCGGTGGTCAAACTAAAGCAAGTGAAATGTAATTAGGGTGCAATTAGAACTTTTAATTAAGCACGATCTTAATCTAAAGTGTACACCAGGCCTAAGGCTTAAGGGGAACAACTAGTGTTACTGAAAATGTATCTAGGGATGCGCTCGAGTCGAGACATGTCTCGAATCTCGACTCGACTCGACTCGAATTCGAGTCGAGATTCGAGTCGAGACACACTTTGTAAAATTCGAGACGAGTCGAGACAAACGTATTTCTCGACTCGAATTTTCGAGTCGAGACACGAGTCGAGTCGAGACGGCTCTTAAAAATCTCGACTCGACTCGAATGTCTCGAAAATTTTTCTATAATTTTTAATATTATTTTGAAGAAAGTATTCACTCAGAAACAGCCTTGAAACCAATTCCAGCTTTTATTCCTTCAGAAAGGTACAGAACGCATAAAATTAATAGTTAATCTTTAAAGATCAAGATTTAATTTTCAGCTCAATTCAGTTAATTAGAACTAATAGTTAATGTTGTTGTATTTGGTTGTACTGCAAATATAATGATAATAATAATAATTGATTATCTAGTTTGTATAAAACTATTATCCGTAATTTAAATCTAGTTTGTATAAAACTATTGCGATAAAGTGAACTTCATAAATTCTCTGAATGAGCAGTTGATAGTCTATAGTAATTTAGCATAGTTATAATTATTGTTTTTGTTCCCATGAACGCAATAGGGTTACGTAACTTCTGGATTATTCGCTTGCCCAACTATTTTGAGGCTTTAATATGTTGCAATATCAAGAGCTACGGATAATATATAATGAAACATTTGTTGTACATCACATATTGTGATACGAGACTATTTTACATAGTATATCTTATCTAATATAAATAAAATAAAGAGTTTGTTTGTGAGTTTGTCTGTCTGTTTGTGTGCGACCTGGGGACCAGACGAGTGGACCGAGAGTTCCCAAAATTTGGTCACGGGTACCTTGGTCCAGGCCCCAGATCAAGACGAAGCGTTTATTTTTAAATTTCGAACCAGGGGGGTCTCGGAGGGGACGTTTACTGGGACCGACCTGGGGACCAGACAAGTTGACCGAGAGTTACCAAATTTTGGTCACGGATACCTTGGTCCAGGTCCCAGTCTAAGGCAAAGCGTTTTTGTCAAAATTGTAACCAGGGGGGTCTCAGGGGGCGTTTACCGAGACATGTAATAAAAGTAATCCAAATTGATCGACATTAGTGTCAAATCCATAGTTTTCACGGTCGCTGAGATCAATGGTGACACTTCCATCAGCGATGACTTGCAAATTCAGCTACCACTGTACGCGGGCCGGGTGTCAGCGGGTGAGGAATACCGAGAAATGTATAAATAGCCCATATTGATTGATACTAGTGTCAAATCCATAGTTTTCGCGGTCGCTGAAATGAATGGTGATACTTCCACAGGTGTTGACTTACAAATACAGCCCCCATGCGAAGAATGGGTATATTAAGCTAGTATTACAATAAATGGACTGCTTGGATGCCAAGAACTAGTACAGATAAGTATCTTTCACTTCTATGAATAGGTATTTTTTTAAAGGATTTTTGTAAACACTAAATTATAAAACAATGAACTACATACAGTAGTTATGGTTTTGGTTCCCAACATAAAAGAAATATGAATTGTTCATGAGATATTGAACTTTAACTTTCACTCCTGGAAAATTTCAATTTTGGAGTTAGGCCACTTGGCACCGAAGCAGTTCACTGTAAGATAAATACATTCCGCACATTAGTAACATAGTTGTTCAGGAGCCTTCGATTTCCATCCTCTCAAATGAAAGCTGAACGATTGCTTGGTACATGCTGACTATATAGGAGAAATAGTGTATTAAGTTTTCGAGCTTTGGTGCGTATCCGTATTTACACTCTGATATAACTTTAAGTTCACACTCAAATCGAGCTAATTGTTTAATACATTTCGAAAGCTTTTGTTTATATGCAGCTCATTAAGGAAAATCTATTTCATAATCGTAACATTTATGTACTAAGAAACTATGAACGTAAAGTGGACTCGACCTAGCCTCGTGGCTGCTGTGACTCAGTGGCACAGCTTTCACCCTCGGTGTGTGAGGACTCTGATTCTGTGTGTGTGTGTGAACTCCGTGGCTAGTGTACGCGTCTTTGTCGTGGAAGACTCGGGTTCAATTCCCGGCGCGAGCTCATGTAGTTCGGATTCCACGTTAATCAGTAGGTCTACACTTCATATATCCTCGCTGCTGAAAGAGACGGTAAAGTCAAAATCAACTCAACAATATATATGTGTGTGTGCTATGTGAATTTCCTCGTGGCTGTATGGTTAACACATACACCTTGATCGCGGGAGACTCTGGTTCGATTTACGGTGGAAGCTCATGAAGTTGTTACCGGTATTCCACTTTAAACTGTAGATCCATGCCTCATATAACCATACATATAATATATATGCCTTTGATACACTTATTTTCCGACTTGGAAGCCATCGAAAATTTCCGGACACAGAGTCCCGTAGACCGAAAATGAGAAACATGGCTACAGAATAAAACTGCCATAAAAATTTAAGCTTTTTAGGCTAACTTAATCCTTATATATAATGCAACTAGCTTGGCCAAGCTATAATGAAGGAAATGCTATCATTTGCAACACTCTGAGAATAGAAAATGTTCGCCAGGTATTACTATCCCCCCTCTCCTGCAGAATGAAAGCCCTGACTAAAACTCAATATATATATATAAAACTATTTTGTGTAATGTAACAAACAGTGGCGGATAGTATTCATGTTTTCTTGCAGAGGTCCTTACGAGGGTTCGCTTCCATCTTCCTCTCCCCAAGAACTAATAAATTAAAAAATTGCGATTACTTGTTAATCTTGTAAAATTGCGATTACTTGTCAATCTTGTACAAAGGACGCAATTAAAGTCCCAGTGTAACACCCCTTCACCAGAGGCGTCATTTAGGGAGGGCAGGAGGGGGCAATTGCCCCCCCCCCAAGAGTTTGAGGCATACATATACTTTAATCGATTGTCTACTAATATATTAGTACAAAACGTTAAAGTCTTATGTCGGTGGTGCTCTTGCCCCCCTCAAGCGAAGGGTGAAATGACGCCCCTGCCCTTCACATTTAGATTTTTGCCCTGGAAGAAAACCAATTATTGTTTCTTGATTTCTCAGTCTCACCTACATAAACATACGAATAGAATTAAAGGATAGGACATGTTTAGAGTGCTTGCACGTGACATCTAACTACATTTCTTATCAAATGTGTCACAGATGAAAATGTCCGTTTGTACTGCCTCTATTTTCTGGTACACATGTTTCATTTATGTTATGTTGCTAAAATTCGTTAGGAAACAAGTACAGACTGCGCCTGAGTGCCTGACAAAACGTAAATGTACTGGATAATTATTTCTTCACTTTCTTAAAAAAAAAAGTAACACATCTCATGTCGGCTAACAAAAGGAGGTAGCCAACCAAAGATAGCCGTTGTTTACCTAAGGTCGTTACACAGCAGGGGTTTCACTCAGTCAGAGAAAAAAAAATAATTTAAAGTTTCTACATTTGTTTTGAACTGCAATATACTTCTTCCTTTTATTTTGAGAACCATTTCCTTGTCATTTGTCTGCATCAGAAAAAAATGCAAAAAAATCACTAGAATGTACATATTTACCCAAAGTACGTACTAGATCACTAGTTCAATAGTAAAATCACTAAATCTAGTATTATACGAAATCATAAATGTGGCATCCCTGGGTTGGAGCGAAAGTAATGGTTGAAGTAAAAACTAGTCCGTATTTCTACTGCGTTCTGTTGTTGAATTCACAGAAATGTTCAAAAATAAATTCAAGAAGTAAACCACGATCCTACAAAAGACTGTTTACTTGCTCACTGGTTTTAGTATTGTGAACTGAAACTCAAGTCGCAGTAATGTTGAATACTTCTGTCCCTTTCTAGTAGTTTCTACTTTACAACTTGAGGTAGGATGAGGGTCGAGTCGGAAGCGGTATGTATTGTTTATACTACTTACAATGTTACTTCCCCCCATAAAATATAAATTCACCCTTTCTCCCTTCCCTTTTTCGAATACAATGAACCGACTCTTTTGCTGAAGAAAGATGCTAAGAGAAAATTGAAACATCTGTGTCTAAACTTTCTTTGAAGCGCATTCTTTTGTATTTGTAGGGTTTTGCGAGTGTTTTCACGTCAATATGAAGAGATAGTTAGCCAAATCTTTTACCATGGACTCCTGCTGCGAACTGACCGTGAGTAAACATAAACACCCGATCTCGCTGTGCTCAATTTCTCTCGCACACGTGAAATGGGTGTTGTTGTTTCCAAAACAAATAGGAGTTATCTTGTGCTTTTGCATTTCTGCACGCACACAGGTACCATTGCTATATTTTAATGATCAGAAGAAATATCAAAACCATCCAATATATATGATACGAAACAGCTAACAGAGGGAGGCAAAGATTATAGTATACCAAGTTTTCCGCGTGGTACCATTATGGAGAATAAATATTTGATAAAGTCACGTAGATGCGCTTAAACCTATTCCATCTGTCCTTATAATTTTTCTGGTCTCATCAATTTCTCAGGAAAATACGTACAACATATGTCCAAATTCCATATATACTATTTCTAAACTAATGAGTAAACTCATTAAGAACACCAACTGATATCAATAAACAGGAAAGAAAACAATACTTTATACTTCTATCATTTGGTACACATCTCTATGAAGCACAGCTTGTTTCTTTTCGAAATAGCTCCTTCGTGTCACAGCTGTGGTTAGTTTTGTTTTGTGTTAGGATGAAAGAGAGAAATGCAACATTTGCTTCGCGGTGAAGTTATATATATTATTAAGATGAGCGGTGATAAGCGAGGTTTAACAAAGAGTGCCTTTCGGATGCACAATTTAACGGGTAGTTGCAGTCCGTGTTGAGAATCGAACCAAAGCTATGTAAGACATGTCAATATTGAGCTCTTTTGTGGTAAAAGTGAACTTCAGAAACACACAAAAGACTTGAAACATCAAACTAATGTAAAGCAATTGAAAAATAGCCTACCTATCGCTGCATCTTTTCTGTGGCTAGGAGCATGCAGTGTGTAGCAACAAGAATCGTGTTAAGGACTTTTTTTTTCGAACACAACATTCCTTTCCACACCATAAAAGACAATATAATGTTTGTTAAAAGAAAGTGCACATAATATTTTTAAATTTTGTTTGTGATCCTATCATGCATAATTATAAATAATGCCTTTCATACTACGAGAATGAGTTCAACTATACGTCATGGCCCCTCTAAAGCGGGGCCGCGGTGGCTCAGTGGTAGATCGTTCACCTCTGGTGCTTGGGGACCCTGGTTCGATCCCAGCTCGCACCAAGTGAACTTTGTGGTGGACAAACACCGTGTGCATGGGTTTCCTCGGGGTTCTTCCGTTCCTCCCACTTTCTTCATTCCACGATTTCACTAATTTCTCATCACCCCTCTCCTTTAGCCTAACCGGCATAAGCGTGGGACGTAAAACTCAAAGACTTCACTTCATTTTTTCCCTCGAAAGCGATATCTTTCAAAATTATTTATTGTTAGATATTGTAAATTTACGTTATCTATTTTAGTGGACGGGAAATTTTGCATCTAATCGGATAATTTCATGGCTTCTAACAGGAATTCGCAGTTACGAAATTTGCATCTCTGTCTTTTGAAAGGATGCCTAGAAAAAATACTACTAGAAAATAACTGAAAACACAAAATGGATTTGATAGCCAAATTCACGTCATCTTGGTTCGTCATCATTTTTCTTTAAATATTTGTATTTAGTATTAGATTAGAGTTTAGTGTCCCTTTCAGCATCAAGGCTATATGAGACGTGAACTTACAAATTAACGTGGGTTCAGAACCATAGGAGTTCCCATCGGAAATCGAACCTAGGTCTCCCGCACCAAAGACGCGTACGCTAATCATATGGACAAGTGTGTTCGATATTTAGTAACGTGTACATAAAGTTGTGAAATTGCGCTTGTATAATGGAATGCAATTCCTTCTACTGACATAAACCTTCACAATACTTAGCTGGACAAAGTATCTTTAAAAAGAAAATGTCACTCTTTATGTTTCAGTTCCTGGTTCGACTGAAGGATGGAACAAATTGCAATGAGCGTTTTTGGATCCTACTTTGTGTAGTTGATTCATCATAAACTTGGTATTTGATACGGATATGAACTATTACACTTATTTGGTGTTTATTTCTAAATAAGTCCTAATACAATTTCATAAAGTTGTAATTCTTCTTTAGTTTGTATCACTTTACACAATGACAAATCCAAAAGGTGTGTTGTATCGGTGCAGTACCAGTTTTTCACGTTTTTCAATATGTTCCAAAACCCAAAGAATAATCTTTAATTTCTGATATTTTAGTCGTCACAAATTACAATTTTATAATGTAGTCAATGTAACGTCCCGTTCAGCAGCGAGGCTATGTGAGACGTGGACCTACTGATTAACGTGGAATCCGAACCACATGAACTCCCACCGGGAATCAAGCCCAGGTTTCCCACGCCAAAGGCAAGTATACTAACCGTTAGCCACGAAGGAGCTCCACCATAATTTTAGTGGGCGATAAGAAATATTTCGCCAGTGCTTTTACAATAAATAAAATTTTATAAGTATTAAAGAATAGTGGTAAGAGATTTTATAATAGCTCTTTTATTTATGAGATATGAGTATTTAAAAAAAAAACAACTTAAGAATAGGTTGGCGGAACCACAAAAGACTCGTAAAATAAACTTTCTTATAAATACATACGCACCTTACTCACCTTTTATAATTGCTATGCTTACGTTCTCCATAAAAACAGAAATTCTCTTTTAATGATACTTTACACAAGATCATGAAGTGGGTTCAAATTTAATTAAAGGCAAAATACAATACAATAATCCACAAATATTGCCTCAGGTGAGTTTAAAGATTTCTAAACACTAGTGCGAAACCGGGCTCTGCCGTTGCGATCGATTTACAGGTCTTGAGACGAAAGTAAGAAGGGACTTACGCACACAGTAAGTAAAAACAATTATTTTCTAATATGCCTGTAACTTTCCCCCAAATGGGTGTATCTTAAAACTAACCTCACCATTATTTTTGTAATTAAATTCTAGCCCGAAATTATGTATCATATTACCCTATTCCCATTTTGAAAACTTGACCTTAATTCAAAATGGCGGATTTCAAGATGGCTGCCATCAAGGTCATATCTACCATACGACTTCCCCCCAGAACTTATATGTATCCACATGGTTTTTCTTCACTTTTCTTCATTAACGCTCCGTTTACAAAGAGTAGTAAGGGACTTCTGTAGTAATCTCTAATAACCACATCACAACTCTTAAAAGTTATTTAAAAAAAATAGAAAACATGCACCATGGCAAAAATTTGTCATCACAAGTAATGATGCATACATGCCTTCTATCAGCAAAAAAAGTTTCATTGAAATTGGAGCCGTACATTTGAGTGATGTCCCTTGTGGGATGTGATTGAACGTGACGTCAGAACACATCGCCCCCCTTCCCGGAATTTACGGGAATTAGGTGACCTGAGTGAGCATATGTGGTGCCAGCTCTCTCCAGCGACCTATCAAGGATCATTGCGTGTATGCCAAGACGTGTCGCCGTTTTTATCCATGCCAAAAGTCGACATACTGACAATTAGGTAGGTAGTCATGATGGTCTGGCTGATGTGTGCGTATATTTTAACTCGTACATTTTGTCTCGACTCGAATTTCGAGACGTCTCGACTCGAATTCGAGTCGAGTCGAGACAGAGACTGTCGAGTCGAGACACGAGTCGAGACAGAAACATATTTTCGAGTCGAGACAACATTTTCTCGAGACGAGTCGAGACAGGCTTAAATCTCGACTCGACTCGACTCGAATGCATCCCTAAATGTATCAGTTACATTTAATCTCAGTTACAATTTGCATTTACATGTATTGCTGGAACGAAGATTTAAACATTAACATTATAAGTAGCCCAAATACTATGAAAAACATCGTCTCTTGAAAGCATTCTTGCACCATAAAACAAATTACGAGTAATTTTAAAATATTTTGCAGTTTATCTACGTCATTTGCACATATTTAGAATGACATTTAGCTATCTATTTAAGTGGGCAACACTGCTTAAAATAATGTAACTGCGACTTGTTGTAATTAAAACCACCAAAAACTGTTGTAATGTTATAGAAGCAAAGGAAAGCAATATTCATTATAAAAATTTAATAAAAATGCGTCATTTTAAGCAGTATAGCAATCACTACCAATGTGTTTGGTATCTCTGAAACGATTTGAAATAACAATTGTTGTAAATGGCGTTATAAGCATCTGCATGATGAGACGTGATATACTGTGATCATATACTGTGTCCGCGGCTATATATATACAGGATGGCCCATTTTAATCTTTCCACGGGGATATCTCGAAAACGGTTGAACATAATGAACCGAACAAAAACTCAAATAGGAAATGCCATGGGACACACCGAATGGTGTTGTCGCGGCGCCTCCCGGGGCCGCCTTTCATGGGGTACCAGGGCCAAACTTTAAAATCTTAAATGGAAACATGGGGCGAGTAATACCTCGTTCCATAGATATTTAAAAAGTAAAACGTGTTGTAGCAAAAGATTTTTCACATCTGTCACCGTTTTCAAAATGGCCGCCAAGACATAGAGCCTGTATCAGATAAAACGTCCAGTACCACTAGACCCCTAATATGTAAATAGTTGGAGATAAATGAGTAGAATAAAACTCGTATAGGAAAGCACAGAGGGTATTTATCATTCCACTGCTCGAATACAATGCAACGGAGAAAAAGATTATTAAAGTATAATTGACATGATGCAAAAGAGGAAATGATAGAAAATGATCTTTCCGACCTCTGTCCGTAAGTAAGTGAAGCGGGAATGAATGGTAAAATATCAAATGAGAACCTCACTTTTTATTTGCAATAGATACGGTTTGTCTGAAACACTTGTGTATACAAATGACTGGTACTATAATGAATAAAAATAAAGTGAAATAAGGTGAATAAAAATAAGGTGAAATTCAAGTTTAACAACATTTTACCCGCCCCTTCGCCTCTGATAATTTAACGCATTGCGTGCAAGATTTTTGGGACATATCTGCATCAGTATGTACAGTTTCGTTACTAAGGATCACAACTGAAATTACCGTTGAAAGTTATTCGGAATGTAACTGTGGACATCTCAGTGAAACTCATATTCTATCACATGCAAGAAGACATGGAAGGAAAAGAAGCGAACCAATATCATGCAGACGACTGTTGAACAAAATCAACGTTTGTAAACCTTGTTCTAAAATTGCATTGTTCGACAAATTGGTTTTGCATTTCAGTTGATTCATTTTTGCATCAAATTATTGCCTGCAATCAAAATGGAAGGTACCATTTAACAAGAATTTTACATATTTTATCCCATTACAGATACATTTATCTCTTATAAAAACACATTTCAAATAACTATGTTTCGTAGATACAATTTGCAAAAACTAAGGCTCTCATTTGCAATTTCACTGATCCTTCGCGATACACTCACTTACGGAGCGAGGTTGGAGCGATTATTTTCTAGAAGTTAGATTTGTTTCTTTCCATTATGGCACTTTCACTCTAATCATCTATTCGACTGTTGCAACATTCCCGAGCTATAGAATGATAAATACCCTCTGTGGTTTCCTATTAGAATATTTGTTCTGGTGTTTTCATATTAGTGATACTGGACGTTTTACCTGATGCAGGTACCATGTCTTGGTGGTCATTTTGAAAACGGTGACATATATGAACAATCTTTTGCAACAGCACTCTTTAGTTTTTAAAGATATGTCGAACGAGGTATCATTCACCCCATGTTTCCATTTACAATTTTGAAGTTTCGCCCTGGGCCCCCATGAAGGGTGGCCCTGGGAGTCTCCGCGACAATATCAATGTGCCACATGACATTTTCTGTTTGAGTTTCTGTTCGGTTCATTTATGTTCAACCGTTTTCATATTAGTGGTACTGCACGTTTTACTGTATCTGATAGAAGCGACATGTCTTGGTGGCCATTTTGAATACAGTGCCCGATATGAAAGATCTTTTGCCACAATGCTTTTTAGTTTTTCAAGATCTATCGAACGAGGTACCACTCACTCCTTGCTTCCATTTAAAATTAAAGTTGGACCCCGGGAATCCATGCAGGGCGGAGCTGGGTGGCACCGCGACCATATTATATATATATATATATATATATATATATATATATATATATATATATATATATATAGAGAGAGAGAGAGAGAGAGAGAGAGAGAGAGAGAGATTGAGAGGGAGGGAAAGAGACAGAGAGAGAGAATTCTATTCGCATCAGCAGTGGATTTTGTTTCGGGAGAGGCTTGAGGAACGAGTGAGAAACATTTGCGCTGTACGTGCAATGCAAAAAATTATCACAAATTTATTTCGGGAGGGGTTTGAGCCCGATAACCACCCCCTAAATACGCCCATGTACATCAGTCAACCGTTCTTATATTATCTAACACAGCAACGAAACAAATTTTGAGTGAAGGAAATTTTAGTATTTATCTATATCAATATTCGAGACGAGACCGAGACTTTCGAGACTGACCTAAGTCTCGTCTCGGTCTCGTCTCGATTTATACAGGTCTGTCTCGGTCTCGGTCTTGTCTCGGTATTTAAAAGTCCGTCTCGGTCTCGGTCTCGTCTCGGTATATAAAAGTCCGTCTCGGTCTCGGTCTCGTCTCGATAATTCGAGACGAGACCGAGACGAGACCGAGACTAGTCTCGGTCTCGGTACCATCCCTAGTGTCATATATGTAGTAAACTTTTTCTATGTGCGATAGTATGAATAATATATCAGGAGGGTAAAAATTTCCCGGGACAGTTTAACACCGCATGTGTTTCTCATTGTTGGAATGGTTGGGGGAGGTGAAATTTTGTTGTTGGTTTTAGTGATGGGTGTAAATGTCATATATGTAGTGAACGTTTTTCTATGTAAAGTAGTATGAATAATATGCCATAGGGATAAAAGTTTCCAGGCGGAGTTTTACCCCCCTTGTGTTTCACATTGTTGGAAGTGTTAGGGGAGGTAAAATTCTGTTGTTGGTTTTAGTGAGTAATGTAGGTGTCATATATGTAGTAAACTTTTTTCTATGTACCATAGTATGAATAATATGGCAGGGAAGTGAAAATTTCTCGGGGCAGTTTTACCCCCTTGTGTTTCTCATTGTTGGAATGGTTGGTTGACGTGAAATTTTGTTGTTGGTTTTAGTGAGGGATGTAGGTGTCATATATGTAGCAAATTTTAGCTATGTACGCTAGTATAAATAATATGGCAGGGGGTAAATATTTTCCGGGACAGTTTTACGCGTTTGTGTTTCTCATTGTTGGAATTGTTGGGTAGGTGAAACTTGGTTGTTGCTTTTAGTAAGGGATGTAGGTATCATATATGTAGTAAACTTTTTTTATGTACATTAGTATGAATAATATGGAAGGTTGGTAAAAATTTCCCGAGACAACTTTCCCCCTTCTGTTTCTCATTGTTGGAATGGTTGGCCGAAGTGAAATTTTGTTGTTGGTTTTAGCGAAAAATGTAGGTTTCATATATGTAGTAAATATTTATCTATGTACGCTAGTATGAATAATATGGCAGGTGGTTAATAATTTCCCGGGACAGTTTTATCGCCCTTGTGTTTCTCGTTGCTGGAATTGTTGGGGGAGGTGAAATATTTTCGTTGGTTTTAGTGGGGGATGTAGGTTTCATTTATGTAGTAAACTTTTATTTATGTACGCAAATGTAAATAATATGGCAGGGGGTAAAAATTTTCCGGACAGTTTTACCTAGCTTGTGTTTCTCATTGCTGGAATTGTGGGTGGAGGTGAAATTTTGTTGTTGGTTTTAGTTACGGATGTAGGTGTCATATATGTAGTAAACTTTTAACTATGTACGCTAGTATGAATAATGTGGCAAGAGGTAAAAATTTCCCGGGACAATTTTATCCCCATTATGTTTCTCGTTGTTGGAATTGTTGGTGAAGTTGAAATTTTGTTGTTGGTATTTGTGAGGGAGGTAGGTGTCTTATATGTAGTAAAGTTTTTTCTACGCACGCTAGTATGAATAATATGGCAGGGTTAAAAATTTCCCGAGTCAGTTTAACACCCCTTGTGTTTCTCAATGTTGGAATGGTTGAAGGAGTTAAAATTTTGTTGTTGGTTTTAGTGAGAGATGTAAGTGTCATATATGTAGTAAACTTTTTTCTATGTAATGTAGTATGAATAATTTGGCAGGGGGTAAAAATTTTCTGGGACAGTTTTACGCATTTGTGTTTCTCATTGTTCGAAATGTTGGGGGCGGTGAAATTTTGTTGTTGGTTTTAGTGAGGGAGGTTGGTGTTATATATGTAGTAAACTTTTTTCTATGTACGTTAGTATTAATAATATGGCAGGGGGATAAAATTTCCCAAAACAGTTTTACCCCCTTGAGTTTCCCATTGTTGGAAGCGTTGAGGGAGGTGAAATTTTGTTGTTGGTTTTAGTGAGGGATATTGGTGTCATATATGTAGTAAACTTTTATCTATGTACGCTAGTATGAATAATATGGCAGGGGGTTAAAATTTCCCGGGACAGTTTTACGCATTCGTGTTTATCGTTGTTGGAATGGTTGGGGGAGGTGAAATTTTGTTCTTGGTTCAAGTGAGGGATGTAGCTGCCATATACCTAGTAAACTTTTTCTATGTACGCTGGTATGAATAATATGGCAGGGGGGTAAAAATTTCCCGTTCAATTTTACCCCATTCTGTTTCTCATTCTTGGAATGGTTGGCGGAACTGAAATTTTGTTGTTGGTGTTAGTGAGGGCTGTAGGTATCATATATGTAGTAAACTTTTAACTATGTACGCTAGTATGAATAATATGGCAGGAGGTAAAATTTCTCCGGGACAGTTTTACCCCCCTTGTGTATCTTATTGTTGGGATGGTTGAAGAAAGGGAAATTCTCTTGTTCGTTTTAGTGAGGAATGTAGGTGTCATATATGTAGTAAACTTTTTTTCTATGTAAGATAGTATGAATAATATGGAAGGGAGGTAAAAATTTGACGGGGAAGTTTTACCCCCTTGTGTTTCTCATTGTTGGAATTGTTGGTGGACGTGAAATTTTGCTGTTGGTTTTAGTGAGGAATGTAGGTGTCATATATGTTGTAAACTTTTTTTATGTACGCTGGTATGAATAATATGGCAGGAGGGTTAAAATTTTCCGGGACACTTTACCTCCCTTTTTTTCTCATTGTTGGAATTCTTGGGGGAAATAAAATTTTATTCTTAGTTTCAGTGAGGGATGTAGGTGTCATATATGTAGTAAACTTTTATCTATGTACGCTAGTATGATTAATATGGAGGGGGTAAAAATTTCTCGGGATATTTTTACTTCCCTTGTGTTTCTCATTGTTGGAATGGTTGGGGGAATTGAAATTTTGTTGTTGGGTTTTTTGTGAGGAATGTACGTGTCTTATATGTAGTAAACTTTTTTCTATCTACGGTAGTATGAATAATATGGCAGGGGCTAAAAATTTCACGGGACAGTTATACGCATTTGTGTTTCTCATTGTTGGAATGGTTGGGGTAGGTGAAAGTTAGTTGTTGGATTTAGTGAGGTATGTGGGTGTCATATATGTAGTAATTTTTTTATGTACGATAGTATGAATAATATGGCAGGAGGGTAAATATTTCCCGGGACATTTTTCCCCCCTTGTGTTTCTCATTTTTGAAATGGTTGCAGGAAGTCAAATTTTGTTGTTGGTTTTTGAGAAGGATGTAGGGGTCTTATATGAAGTAAACTTTTTTCTGCGTACGCTAGTATGAATAATATGGAAGGGGGTAAAATTTTGCCGGGACAGTTTAACACCCCTTGTGTTTTTCATTGTTGGAATGGTTGGGGGAGGTAAATATTGTTGTTGGTTTTAGTGAGGGATGTAAGTGTCATTAAGTAGTAAAATTTTTCTATGTAATGTAGTATGAACAATATGGCAGGGGGATAAAAATTTCCCGGACACTTTTACGAATTTGTGTTTTTCATTGTTGGAATGGTTGGGGGAGGTGAAATTTTGTTCTTGGTTTTAGTGAGGGACGTAGGTGCCATATACGTAGTAAACTTTTTCTATGTACGCTAGTATGAATAATATGGCAGGGGCGTAAAAATTTCCCGGGACAATTTTACCCCTTCTGTTTCTCATTCTTGGAATGGTTGGTTAAGCGAAATTTTGGTGTTGGTTTTAGTGAGGGAATTAGGTGTCATATATGTAGTAAACTTTTAACTATGAACGCTAGTATGAAAAATATGGCAGGGGGTAAAAATTTCCCGGACGGTTTTATCCCCCTTGTGTTTCTCGTTGTTGGAATATTGGGGAAGTTGAAATTTTGTTGTTTTTTTTAGTGAGAGATGTAGATGTCATATATGTAACAAACTTTTTCTGTGTACGCCAGTATGAATAATATGGCCAGGGGGTAAAAATTACCGGGCACAATTTTACCTCCTTTAGTTTCTCATTGTTGGAATTGTTGGGGGAAGTGAAACTTTGTTGTTGGTTTTAGTGAAGGATGTAGGTGTCATATATGTAGTAAAATCTTATCTCTGTACGCTAATATAAATGATATGGCAGGGGGATAAAAATTTCCCGGGACAGTTTTACCCACTTGTGTTTCTCATTGTTGGAATGGTTGGGGGAGGTGAAATTTTGTTGTTACTTTTAGTGAGGGATGTAGGTGTCATACATGTAGTAAACCTTTATCTATGTACGCTAGTGTGAATAATATGACAGGGGGTAAAAATTTCCCGTGACATTTTTACGCCCCTTGTGTTTCTCATTGTTGGAATGGTTGGTTGACGTGAAATTTTGCTGTTGGTTTTAGTATGGGATATAGGTGTCATATATGTAGTAAACTTTTTCTATGTAAGCTACTATGAATAATATGGCAGAGGGATAAAAATTTCCCAGCGCAGTTTAACCCCCCGTGTGTTTCTCATTGTTGGAAGTTTTGGGGGAAGTGAAATTCTCTTGTTCGTTTTAGTGAGGAATGTAGGTGCCATATATGTAGTTAACTTTTTCTATGTACCATAGTATGAATAATATGGCAGGGAGGTAAAAATTTCTCGGGGCAGTTTTACCCCCCTTGTGTTTCTCATTGTTTGAATGGTTGGTTGACGTGAAATTTTGTCGTTAGTTTTAGTGAAGGGTGTAGGTGTCATATATGTAGTAAACCTTTATCTATGTACGCTAGTATGAATAATATGGCCTGGGGTAAAAATTTCCCGGGACAGTTTTACGCGTTTGTGTTTCTCATTGTTGGAATGGTTGGGTAGGTGAAACTTGGTTGTTGCTTTTAGTGAGGGATGTAGGTGTCATATATGTAGTAAACTTTTTCTATGTACGCTAGTATAAATAATATGGAAGGTTGATAAAAATTTTCCGAGACAATTTCCCCCTTCTGTTTCTCATTGTTGGAATGGTTGGCGGAATGAAATTTTGATGTTGGTTTTAGCGAAAGATGTAGGTGTCATATATGTAGTAAACTTTTATCTATGTACGCTAGTATGAATAATATGGCAGGGGGTAAATAATTTCCCGGGACAGTTTTATCGCCCTTGTGTTTCTCGTTGCTGGAATTGTTGGGGAAGTTGAAATTTTGTTGTTGGTTTAGTGAGGGACTTAGGTGTCATATATGTAGTAAACTTTTTTCTATGTGTGCCAGTATGAATAATATGGCAGGGGGGTAAGAATTTCCCGGCACAGTTTTACCCCCTTGTGTTTCTCAATTTTGGAATTTTTGGGGGAGGTGAAATATTTTCGTTGGTTTTAGTGGTTGATGTAGGTGTCATTCATGTAGTAAATTTTGTCTATGTATGTAAGTGTAAATAATATGGCAGGGGGGTTAAAATTTTTCGGGACAGTTTTACCCATATTGTTTTTCTCGTTTTTGGAATTGTGGGGGGAGGTGAAATTTTAGCGTTTGTTACAGTGAACGAAGTAGGTTTCATATAAGTAGTAAACTTTTTCTATGTACGCTGGTATGAATAATATCGCAGGTTGTAAAAATTTCCCGGGACATTTTTACCACTTTTGTTTCTCATTGTTGGAATGGTTGCGGGAATTCAAATTTTGTTGTTGGTTTTTGTGAGGGAGGTAGGTGTTTTATATGTAGTAAAGATTTTTCTACGTACGCTAGTACTAATAATATGGAAGGGGGTAAAAACTTCCCGAGTCAGTTTAACACCTCTTGTGTTTTTCATTGTTGGAATGGTTGAAGGAGGTAAAGTTTTGTTGTTGGTTTTAGTGAGAGATGTAAGTGTCATATATGTAGTAAACTTTTTCTATGTAATGTAGTATGAATAATATGGCAGGGGGTAAAATTTCCCGGGACAGTTTTACGCATTTGTGTTTCTCATTGTTGGAATTTTTGGTTAGGTGAAATTTTGTTGTTGGTTTTAGTGAGGGAGGTTGGTGTTATAAATGTAGTAAACTTTTTTCTATGTACGCTAGTATTAATAATATGGCAGGGGGATAAAATTTCCCAAAACAGTTTTACCCTCTTGAGTTTCACATTGTTGGAAGCGCTGAGGGAGGTGAAATTTTGTTTTTAGTTTTAGTGAGGGGTGTAAGTCTCATATATGTAGTAAACTTTTATCTATGTAGGCTGGTATGAATAATATGGCAGGGGTGTAAAAATTTCCTCGGGACTGTTCTACCCTCCTTGTGTTCCTCATTGTTGGAATGGTTGTGGGAGGTGAAATTTTGTTGTTGGTTTTAGTGAGGGATGTAGGTGCCATATACGTAGTAAACTTTTTCTATCTACGCTAGTATGAATAAAATGGCAAGGGAGTAAAAATTTCCCGGGACAATTTTAACCCCTTCTGTTTCTCATTGTTGGAATGGTGGGCGGGAAATTTTTACTCCCTGCAATATTATTCATACTAGCGCACATAGAAAACAGTTAACTACATACATGACTCCTACATACCTTAATAAATTCTACAACAAAATTTCACCTCTCCCAACCATTCTAACAATGAAAAGCACAAGCGGGTAAAACTGTCCCGGGAAATTTTTACCCCTGCCATATTTTTCACACTTGCGTACATTGATAAAAGTTTACTACATATATGAAACCTACATCCCTCGCTAAAACCAACAACAAAATTTCTCCTTCCCTAACAGTTAAAACAAGGAGAAACAAAAAGGGGATAAAACTGTCCCGGGAAGTGTTTACCCCCCTGCCATATTGTTCACACTGGCGTACATAGATAAAAGCTTACTACATATATGACACCTACATCAATCACTGAAACCAACAACAAAATTTTACCTCCCCAACCATTTCAACAATGAGAAATACAAGGGGAGTTAAACTGTCCCGGGAAATTTTTACCCCTGCCATATTATTCATTCTAGCGTACGTAGAAAAAAGTTTAATACATATAAGACACCAACATCCCTCAGAAAAACCAACAAAAAAATTTCATTTCCCCCAAACATTCCAACAATGAGAAACAACAGGGGGTAAAAATGTCCCGAAAAATTTTTACCCCCTGCCATATTATTCATACTAGCGTACATAGAAAAAGTTTACTATTTATATGACACCTACATCCCTTACTGAAACTAAGAACAAAATTTCACCTCTCCCAACAATTCCAACATTGAGAAACAAAAGGGAGGAAAGAGTGTCCCGGAAAATTTCTACCTCCCTGCCATATTATTCATACTAGCGTACAAAGATAAAATTTTACTACATATATGACACCTACATTCCTCACTAATACGAAAAACAAAATTTCACCTCCTCCAACCATTCCAACAATGACAAACACAAGGGGGTAAAACAGTTCTGAGGTAATTTTAACCCTCCTGCCATATTTTTCACACCAGCCTACATAAATAAAGGTTTACTACATATATCACACTTACATCCCTCACTAAAACCAACAAAAAAATTTCACTTCCCCCAACCATTCAAACAATGAGAAACACAAGCGGCGAAAAACTGCTTCGGGAAATTTTTACCCCCTGCCATATTATTCATACTATCGTAAGTAGAAAAAAGCTTACTACATATATGACACCTATATCCCTCACTAAAACCAACAACAAAATATCACCATCTCCAACAATTCCAAAAATGAGAAACAAAAGGGAAGTAAAACCGTCACGGGAAATTCTTACTCCCTGCCATATTGTTCATACTTTCGTACATAGATAAAAGTTTACTACATATATGACACCTACATCCCTCACTAAAACCAACAACAAAATTACATTTTCGCCAGTCATTCCAACAATGAGAAACAGAAAGGGGTAAAATTGACTCGGGAAATTTTTACCCCCTGCCATATTATTCATACTATCGTACATAGGTAAAAGTTTACTACATATATGATATCTAAATCCCTCAAAAAACCAACAACAAAATTTCACCTCCCCCAACCATTCCAACAATGAGAAACACAAATGCGTAAAACTGTCCCGGGAAAATTTTACCTCCCTGCCATATTATTCATACTATCGTACATAGAAAAAAGTTTGCTACATATATTAAACCTACATTCCTCTCTAAAACAAACAACAGAATTTCACCTACCCCAACAGTTCCAACAATAAGAAACAAAAGGGAGTAAAACAGTCCCGAGGAAATTTTAACCCCCTTGCCATATTTTTCATACCAGCCTACATAAATAAAGGTTTACTACATATATCACACTTACATCCCTCACTAAAACCAACAACAAAATTTCACTTCCCCCAACCATTCCAACAATGAGAAACACGAGGGGGGTAAAACTGCGCCGCGAAATTTTTATCCCTCTGCCATATTATTCATAGTAGCTTACATAGAAAAAATTTACTACATATATGACACTTACATCCCTCACTATAACCAACAAAAAAATTTCCCTTCCCCCAACCATTCCAAGAATGAGAAACAAAAGGGGGGTAACAATGTCCCTGGAAATATTTACCCCCTGCAATATTATTCATACTAGCGTGCATCGATAAAAGTTTTGTACATATATGACACCTACAGCCTTCACTAAAACCAACAGCAAAATTTCACGTCAACCAACCATTCCAACAATGAGGAACACAAGCGGGGTAAAACTGCCCCGAGAAATTTTTACCTCCCTGCCATATTATTTTAACCATCGTACATAGAAAAAGGTTTACTACATATATGACACCTACATTCCTCACTAAAACCAACAACAGAATTTCACCTCCCCCAACACTTCCAACAATGAGAAACACAAGGGGGATAAAACTGCGCCTGGAAATTTTTATCCCCCTGCCATATTATTCATAGTAGCTTACATAGAAAAAATTTACTACATATATGGCACTTACATCCTTCACTATAACCAACAAAAAAATTTCCCTTCCCCCAACCATTCCAAGAATGAGAAACAAAAGGGGGGTAACAATGTCCCTGGAAATATTTACCCCCTGCAATATTATTCATACTAGCGTGCATCGATAAAAGTTTTGTACATATATGACACCTACATCCCTCACAAAACCTAACAACAAAATTTCACCACCCCCAACCATTCCAACAATGAGAAACACAAGGGGGTAAAATTGTCCCGGGAAATTTTTAACCCCCTGCCATATCATTTATACTAGCGTACATGGATAAGATTTTACTACATATATGAGACCTACATCCCTCACTAAAACCAACAACGAAATTTCAACTTCCCCAATATTCCAACAACGAGAAACACAAGGGGGATAAAACCGTCCCGGGAAATTTTTACCCTCTGCCATATTATTCATACTAGCGTACATAGAAAAAGGTTTACTACATATATGACACCTACTTCCCCCACTAAAACCAACAACAAAATTTCACTCCCGCCAACCATTCCAAGAATGAGAAAAAGAAGGGATAAAATTGTCCCGGGAAATTTTTACCCCAGTGCCATATTATTCATACTAGCGTACATAGAAAAAAGTTTACTACGTATATGGCAAATATATCCCTCACTAAAACCTACAACAAAATTTCAACTTCACCAACAATTCCAACAACGAGAAACATAAGGGAAATAAAACTGTCCCGGGAAATTCTTACCGCCTACCATATTATTCATACTAGCGTACATAGTTAAAAGTTTACTACATATATGACACCTACATCCCTCACTAAAACCAACAACAAAATTTCACTTCCGCCAACCATTCCAACAATGAGAAACAGAAGAGGGTAAAATTGTCCCAAGAAATTTTTACTCCCCTGCCATATATTTCATACCAGCGTACATAGAAAAAATTTAATACATATATGATACCTACATCCATCACTAAAACCAACAACAAAATTTCAGTTCCCCCAAAAGTTCCAACAATGAGAAACACAAGGGGGGGAAAAATGTCCCGGGAAATTTTACCCCCCTGCCATGTTATTCATACTAGCGTACATAGAAAAAAGTTTACTAGTTCTATGATACCTACATCCCTCACTTAAACTAAACAAAATTTCACCTCCCCCAACAATTCCAACAATGTCAAACAAAGGGGATGTAAAAGTGTCCCGGGAAAATTATACCCCCCCTGCCATATATTTCATACTAGCGTACATGGAAAAAATTTACTACATATATGACATCTACATCCATCACTAAAACCAACAATAAAATTTCACCTCCCCCAAACATTCCAACAATGAGAAACACAAATGCGTAAAACTGGCCCGAGAAATTTTTACCCCCCTGCCATATTATTCATACTACTTTACATAGAAAAAAGTTTACTATATATAAGACACTTACATCCCTCACTAAAACCAACAACAAAATTTTACCTCCCCCAACCATTCCAACAATGAGAAACACAAGGGAGGTAAATATTTCCCGGGAAATTTTTACCCCCTGCCATATTAATCATACTAGCGTACATGGATAAAAGTTTAATACTTATATGACACCTACATCCCTCACTGAAACTAAGAATAAAATTTTATTTCCCCCAACAATTCCAAGAATGAGAAACAAAAGGGAGGTAAAAGTGTCACGGAAAATTTTAACCCTCCTGCCATATTATTCATACTAACGTACATAGAAAAAAGTTTATTAAATATATGACAAATACATCCCTCACTACAACCAACAACAAAATTTCAACTTCACCAAGAATTCCAACAACAAGAAACATAAGCGAGATAAAACTGTCCCGGGAAACTTTTACCCCCTGCCATATTATTCATACTAGCGTACATAGTTAAAAGTTTACTACATATCTGACACCTACATCCCACACTAAAACCAACAATAAAATTCTACTTCCGCCAACCATTCCAACAATGAGAAACAGAAGGGGGTAAAATAGTGCCGGGAAATTTTTACCCCCTGCCATATTATTCATACTAGCGTACATAGAAAGTGTTTACTACGTATATGGCACGTACATCCCTCACTAAAACCAACAAAATTTCACCTCCACCAACCATTCCAACAATGAGAAACACAAATGCGTAAAACTGTCCCGGGAAATTTTTACGCCCCTGCCATATTATTCATACTAGCGTACATAAATAAAAGTTTACTACATATATGACACCTAAATTCCTCACTAAACCAACAACAAAATTTCACTTCTCCCAACCATTCCAACAATGAGAAACACAAGGTGGGTAAAACTGTCCCGGGAAAATTTTTCCCCCCATGCCATATATTTCATACCAGCGTACATAGAAAAAACTTCCTATATATATGACATCTACATCCCTCACTGAAACTAAGAATAAAATTTTATTTCCCCCAACAATTCCAACAATGAGAAACAAAAGGGGGTAAAAGTGTTCGGGAAAATTTTAAAACTCCTGCCATATTATTCATACTAGCGTACATAGAAAAAAGTTTATTACATATATGCCAAATACATCCCTCACTAAAACCAACAACAAAATTTCAACTTCACCAAGAATTCCAACAACGAGAAACATAAGAGATATAAAACTGTCCCGGGAAATTTTTACCCCCTGCCATATTATTCATACTAGCGTACATAGTTAAAAGTTTACTACATATATGACTCCTACATCCCTCACTACAACCAACACCAAAATTTCACTTCCGCCATGCATTCCAACAATGAGAATCAGAAGGGGGTAAAATCGTCCCGGGAAATTTTTACCCCCCTGCCATATTATTCATACTATCGTACATAGAAAAAGTTTAATACGTATATGGCACGTACATAACTCACTAAAACCAAACCCAAAATTTCACATCCCCCAACCATTCCAACAATGAGAAACACAAATGCGTAAAACTGTCCCGCGAAATTTTTACACCCCTGCCATATTATTCATACTAGCGTGCATAGAAAAATGTTTACTACATATGTAACACCTACATCCCTAACTAAAACCAACATCAAAATTTCACTTCCCCAATAACTCGAACAACGAGAAGTACAACGGGAGGAAAAACTGTCCCCGGAAATTTTTACCCCCCTGCCATATTATCCATACTAGCGTACATAGATAAAAGTTTCTACGTACCTGACACCTACATCCCTCACTGAAACCAACAACAAAATTTCAACTTACCCAACAATTGCAACAATGAGAAGCAAAAGAGGGGTAAACCTTCCCGGGAAATTTTTAACCCTTGCCGCATTATACATACTACTGTACATAGATAAAAGTTTACTACATATATGACACCTACGTCCCACACTAAAACCAACTACAAAATTTCACCTCCCCCAGCAGTTCCAACAGTGAGAAACAAAAAGGGGTTAAAACTGTGCCGGGAAATTTTTACCCTTCTGCCATATTGTTCATACTAGCGTACATAGAAAAAGGTTTACTACATATATGACACCTACATCCTTCACAAAAACAAACAAAAAATTTCTCCTTCCTTAACAATTCCAAAGACGAGAAAACAAAGGGGGTAAAACTGTCCCGGGAAATTTTTACCCTCCTGCCATATTGTTCATACTAGCGTACATAGATAAAAGTTTACTACATATGTCACACCTACATCCCTCACTGTAACCAACAACAAAATTTCACCTCCCCCCCACAATTCCAACAATGAGAAGCACAAGGTGGGTAAAACTGTCCCGAGAAATTTTTACCCCCCTGCCGTATTTTTTACACTAGCGTACATAGATAAAAGTTTACTACATAAATGACACCAACATCCCCCACTAAAACCAACGAAAAAATTTCACGTCCGCCAACAATTCCAACATTGAGAAACACAAGGGGGTAAAACTGTGCCGGGAAATTTTTACCCGCCTGCCATGTTATTCATACTGGCATACATAGATAAAAGTTTACTACATATATGACACCTACATCCTTTGCTAAAACCAACAACAAAATTTCACTTCCGCCAACCACTCCAACAATGAGAATCAGAAGGGGGAAAATTGTCCCGGGAAATTTTTACCCCCTGCCATATTATTCACACTAGCGTACACAGAAAAATTTACTACGTATATGGCACCTATATCCCTCACTAAAACCAACAAAAATATTTCACCTCCCCCAACCATTCCAACAATGAGAAACACAAATGCGTAAAACTGTCCCGGAAAATTTTTACCCACCTGCCATATTATTCATACAACTTTACATAAAAAAGTTTACTACATATATGACACTTACATCCCTCACTAAAATCAAGAACAAAATTCTTCCTCCCCCAACCATTCCA
Source organism: Thermobia domestica (assembly GCF_964235325.1). Classification (NCBI taxonomy): domain Eukaryota; kingdom Metazoa; phylum Arthropoda; class Insecta; order Zygentoma; family Lepismatidae; genus Thermobia; species Thermobia domestica. Next base: position 181,351,309 of record NC_137461.1, on the reverse strand, counting down.
AGAATGAGAAAAACAAGGGAGGTAAAAATGTCCCGGGAAATTTTTACCCCCTGCCATATTAATCATACTAGCTTACATAGATAAAATTTACTACTTATATGAAACCTACGTCCCTCACTGAAACTAAGAATAAAATTTTATTTCCCCCAACAATTCCAACAATGAGAAAAAAAAGGGAGGTAAAAGTGTCCCGCAAAATTTTAACCCTGCTGCCATATTGTTCATACTAGCGTACATAAATAATATTTACTACATATATGGCACCTACATCCCTCACTAAAACCAACCGCAAAATTTCACGTCCACCAACCATTCCAACAATGAGAAACACATGGGGGTAAAACTGCCCCGACAAATTTTTACCCCCTTGCCATATTATTCATACTATCGTACATAGAAAAAGGTTTACTACATATATGACACCTACATTCCTCACTAAAATCAACAACAAAATTTCACCTCCCCCAACACTTGTAACAATGAGAAAAACAAGAGGGGTAAAACTGCGCCTGGAAATTTTTATCCCCCTGCCATATTATTTATAGTAGCATACTTAGAAAAAATTTACTACATATATGACATTTACGTCCCTCACTATAACCAACAACAAAATTTCCTTTCCCCCAACCATTCCAACAATGATAAACACAAGGGGGGTAAAACTGTCCCGAGAAATTTTACCCCCTGCCATATTATTCATACTAGCGTACATAAATAAAAGTTTAATTCATATATGACACCTACATCCCTCAATAAACTAAGAACAAAATTTCACCTCCCCCAACCATTCCAACAATAAGAAACACAAAGGGGGTAAAACTGTCCCGGGAAATTTTTACGCACCTGCCATATTATTTATACTAGCGTACATAGATAAAAGTTTTGTACATATATGACACCTACATCCCTCACTAAAACCAACAACAAAATTTCTCCTCCCCCAACAATTCCAACAATAAGAAAAAAGGGTAAAACTGTGCCGGGTAATTTTTACCCCCTGCCATATTATTCATACTGGCGTACATACAAAATGTCTATTACATATATGACAAATACATCCCTCACTAAAATGTACAACAAAATTTCAACTTCACAAACAATTCCAACAACGAGAAACATAAGGGAGATAAAACTGTCCCGGGAAATTCTTACCGCCTGCCATATTATTCATACTAGCGTACATAGTTAAAAGTTTACTACATATATGACACCTACATCCCTCACTAAAACCAACAACAAAATTTCACTTCCGCCAACCATTCCAACAATGAGAAACAGAAGGGGGTAAAATTGCCCCCTGAAATTTTTACCCCCGTACCATATTATTCATACTAGCGTACAAAGAAAAAGTTTGCTACATATAAGACACCTACATCCCTCACTGAAACCAACCACAAAATTTCACCTCCCACAACCATTCCAACAATGAGGAACACAAGGAGGGTAAAACAGTCCCGAGGAAATTTTTACCCCCCTGCATTATTATTCATACCAGCCTACATAGATAAAAGTTTACTACATATATGAGACTTACATCCCTCACTATAACCAACAACAAAATTTCACTTCCCTCAACGCTTCCAACAATGAGAAACAAAAGGGTTGTAAAACTGTGCCGGGAAATTTTTATTCCTTTGCCATATTATTCGTAGTAGCGTAAATAAAAAAAATTTACTAAATATATGATACCTACATCCGTCACTAAAACCAACAACAACATAATTTTACCTGCCCCAACAATTCCAACACTGTGAAACACAAGGGGTGTTAAAAAATGTCCCGGGAAATTTTTACCCCCTGCCATATTATTGATACTAGCGTACGTAGAAAAAAGTTTACTACATATGGAATCCTACACCCCTCACTAAAACCAACAAAAAAATTTCAATTTCCCCAACAATTCCAACAACGAGAAACACAAGGGGGATAAAACTGTCCGGGAAATTTTTAGCCTCCTGCCATATTGAACATACTATCGTACATAGTTAAAAGTTTTACTACATATATGACACTTACATCCCTTACTAAAACCAACTACAAAATTTCTCTTCCGCCAACCATTCCAACAATGAGAAACAGAAGTGGGTAAAATTGTCTCGGGAAAATTTTACCCCACTGCCATATTATTCATACTAGCGTACACTGATAAAAGTTTACTACATATATGACACCTACATCCCTCACTAAAACCAACAACAAAATTTCACCTCCCCCAACCATTCCAACAATGAGAAACACAAATGCGTAAAACTGTCCCGGGAAATTTTTACCTCCCTGCCATATTATTCATACTAGAGTACATAGAAAAAGTTTACTGCATAAATGACAGTTACATCTCTCAGTATAACCAACAACAAAATTTCATCTACCCCAACCATTCCAACAATGAGAAACACAAATTCGTAAAACTGTTCCGGGAAATTTTTACCCCCTGCCATATTATTCATACTACTTTACATAGAAAAAAGTTTACTACATATATGACATTTATATCCCTCCCTAAAACCAACAACAAAATTTTACCTCCCTTCAACCATTCCAACAATGAGAAACACATGAGGTGTTCAACTGTCCCGGGAAATTTTTACCCCCTGCCATATTATTCATACTATCGTACATAGAAAAAAGTTTTCTACTTATATGACACCTACATCCCTCACTGAAACTAAGAAGAAAATTTCACCTCCCCCAACAATTCCAACAATGAGAAACAAAAGGGAGGTAAAAGTGTCCCGGAAAATTTTTACCCCCCTTCCATATTATTCACACTAGCGAAAATAGATAAGAGTTTACTACATTCTCTCTGACTGTTCCAGAGGAATTAAGAATATTATTATCTTTGTATATTTTCTGCAACTGTCCCGGTAGTGGTCAAATTGTAGTTATTACTCGTTTCGCCTGTTGAGACCTTTTCCCAGTATCAAAAGACCTACAACATATCACGATTTGAATTATTTTCACGGAAATCCAGCTATTTCCAAACACTAGACATGTATTGGCAAATTGTCAGTAATTGCTGGTTTCGTCTACTGAGACTTTTTGCGAGGATCAAAAACATATCGTGCTTTCAGACTTTTCCACCGAAATGAAAAATATTTTTGTCATCAGCTATTTTTAAAAAATGTGAATTGTAATGGCGGAACGGACAGTGGTTGGTAGTTGCGCTTATTGACACTTTTTCCAGGATGACAATATCTGCAATATATAGCGGTTTCAATTACTTTCACCGAGATCTATCTTATCATTATCTTCGGCTGTTTTCAGAAAGGTTTCTCTGTAGAGCGCAAATAGTCAGTGATTGGTGTTTGCACCCATTATGACTTTCTCCTAGGACAAAATATCTACCTCATATTACGGATTCGGACTATCCCACCGAAATTCAGAATATTATTATTTTCGCCTGTTTTCAAAAAGGAGTTGTCTAGGAGTTTTCAAAAAGGGTCAGTGATTGATGCTGCCTCCATTGACACTTCTTTCCCAATTTAAAAAAATCTACAATCACGATTTCAGACTTCACAGAATTGGAATACATTATTATCTTCGGCTATTTTCGAAAAGTTTGCCTTGTAGTGGCCAAACTCTTAGTGATTGGTGCTTCCGCCTATCGAGACATTTTCCCAGGATGACAAGATCTACAACATATCACGGCTTCGGTTATTTTCACCGAAATCCAGCTTATTATTATCTTCGACTGTTCTAAAAAAACAAAAAAAAAAGAGTGATCGTTTAGCTCAAAACTGTCAGTGATTGTTAGTTGCACGGAGATTGAAAATATCCTAAAAGATTAACGATTTTTGACTTTTCCACCAGATTATATTAATGTCTTCGGCTGTTTTCAAATTGTGGCCCTGATGGTGATTGTGGTGAATGCAGGAAATAAAAATATTTTCTCAGGGTCAAAATATCTGCAACGTATCACGATTACAGTATATTCTCGGGAAATTCGGAAAATAAAATGTGGGTCATTAAGAGCCAAATTGTCAGTGATTTGTGCTTTTATCCCAAGTTCACAAGACTTCAAACATGTCAGGGTTTCAGATTTTTAAGCCAAAATTAAGAATATTTATATCTCCGACTATTTTTAAAATTTGGCCCTCTAGTGGCCGAACGCTCAGTGATTGGTGATTACTTCCATTGAGATTTTATTCCTGGATCACAAAACCTATAACACATCGCGGTTTCAGACTTTTCCACATAAAATAAGAATATACCAACCCTCGGCTATTCTTAAAAAGTGTCCTTGTAGTGTTCAAACTGCCAGTAATATCTTTTTGCGAATGTTAAAATATTTTCCCAGGATCACAATATCTACAACATGTGACAGTTTCAATTATTTTCACCGAAATCCTGCTCATCATCATCTTCGGCTACTTTCAAAAAGTGACCTTGTAGTGAGTTACCGGGACAATTCATGGTTAAACCCACTGAGACGATTTGAAAGGTTCAAAATATCTATACTGTATCACGGTTTGAAACATTCTCACCGAAATTCAGACTATAATTGTCTCCGGTTGTTTTCAAAGGAGTGTCCCTGAAGTAGACAAACTGTCACTGATAGGCCCTTTTCCCTATTTAGACTAACCCACGAACAGAAGACGTACAACATACGACGGTTTCACACATTTCCAGAGAAATTAAGAATATTATTATCTTCGAATGTTCTCAAAACGGGCGGCTATTCAGTCGCAAAACTATCGGTGTTTGGATATTGCATCCATTAAACCTTTTTCTCTGGATCGAAATATTTAAATCATATCACGATTGGTGTATTTTCCACGGAAATCAAGAATATCGTTATCTTCAGCTGTTTTCCAAAAATTGGCTCTGTAAAGGGGAAATGTTAAGTGGTTGTTTCATTCCCTATTCAGACTTTGTCCAAAGATCACTTTTAAAATGAACGAACTTTTAAAATGAAATTAAGGATATTATTATCGTCGGCTATTTTCAAAAAATTGGTCAAAAAATGATCTCTTGCGTCGTGCATTGAGACTTTTTACAGGATCAAACAATGTTCAACATTTCAAGCGTTCTGACTTCCACCAAAATTCAAATATATTCTAATCTTCGACTATTTTCAGAATGTGGCCTGTAGTGGTCGAACTGTCATTGATTTGTGGCAGCGCCTATGAAACTTCTCCAGGATGAAAAGATCTACATCATATCACGATTTCAGTTATTTTCATCGAAATCCAGTTAATTATTATCTTTGGCTATTTTCAAAAATGTGACTTTGTACTGCCAAACTGTCAGTGATTGGCGCTTGCGCTTATTGACACTTTTCCCAGGATGACAATATCTGCAATATATAGCGGTTTCAATTACTTTCACCGAGATCTATCTTATCATTATCTTCGGCTGTTTTCAGAAAGGTTTCTCTGTAGAGCGCAAATAATCAGTGATTGGTGTTTGCACCCATTATGACTTTCTCCTAGGATAAAATATCTACAACACATCACAGTTTTGGACTATCCCACCGAAATTCAGAATATTATTATTTTCGCCTGTTTTCAAAAAGGAGTCCTCTAGTGGTCAAAGGGTCAGTGACTGATGCTGCCTCCATTGACACTTCTTTCCCAGTTTAGAAATATCTACAATATATCACGATTGCAGACTTCACAGAATTGGAATACATTATTAACTTCGGCTATTTTCGAAAAGCTTGCCTTGTAGTGGCCAAACTCTCAGTGATTGGTGCTTGCGCCTATCGAGACATTTTCCCAAGATGACAAGATCTACAACATATCACGGCTTCGGTTAATTTCACCGAAATCCAGCTTATTATTATCCTCGACTGTTCTTTAAAAAAAAAAAAAAAGAGTGATAGTTTAGCGCAAAACTGTCAGTGATTGTTAGTTGCACGGAGATTGAAAATATCCTAAAAGATTAACGATTTTTGACTTTTCCACCAGATTATATTAATGTCTTCGGCTGTTTTCAAATTGTGGCCCTGATGGTGATTGTGGTGAATGCAGAAAATAAAAATTTTCTCAGGGTCAAAATATCTGCAACGTATCACGATTACAATATATCCTCGGGAAATTCGGAATATAAAACGTGGGTCATTAAGAGCCAAATTGTCAGTGATTTGTGCTTTTGCTTCTTGAGAATTTATCCCAAGTTCACAAGACTTCAAACATGTCAGGGTTTCAGACTTTTAAGCCAAAATTAAGAATATTTATATCTCCGACTATTTTTAAAATTTGGCCCTCTATTGGCCAAACGCTCAGTGATTGGTGATTGCTTCCATTGAGATTTTATTCCAGGATCACAAAACCTATAACACATCGCGGTTTCAGACTTTTCCACATAAAATAAGAATATACCAACCCTCGGCTATTCTTAAAAAGTGTCCTTGTAGTGTTCAAACTGCCAGTAATATCTTTTTGCGAATGTTAAAATATTTTCCCAGGATCACAATATCTACAACATATGACAGTTTCAATTATTTTCACCGAAATCCTGCTCATCATCATCTTCGGCTACTTTCAAAAAGTGACCTTGTAGTGGGTTAACGGGACAATTCATGGTTAAACCCACTGAGACGATTTGAAAGGTCCAAGATATCTATACTGTATCACGGTTTGAGACATTCTCACCGAAATTCAGACTATAATTGTCTCCGGTTGTTTTCAAAGGAGTGTCCCAGAAGTAGACAAACTGTCACTGATAGGTCCTTTTTCCTATTTAGACTTTAACCCACGAACAGAAGACGTACAACATACCACGGTTTCACACATTTCCAGAGAAATTAAGAATATTATTATCTTCGACTATTTTCAAAAATGTCCCTGAAGTGGTCAAATTGTCGATGATTGGTGATTACGCCCATTGAGACTTTTTCCTAGGAACACAATATCTGCAACATATCACGGTTTCAGTTATTTTCACCGAAATCTTGCTTATCATTATTTTCGGCTATTTTCAAAAAAGTGGCGCTGTAGTAGCTAAAGCGTCCGCGTTTTTTGGTTGCCTCTATTGAGATTTTATCCCTGGATCAAAAAAACTAAAACATATCACTGAGACTTTTCCACTCAAATTAGGAACATATTTTACCTTCGGTTATTTTCAATAAAGTGTCCCAGTAGATGCCAAACTGTCAGTGATTGGTTGTTGCGTCTATTGACACTTTTTCCCATTATGGGAAGATCTACAGCATATCACGGTATCAGTTATTTTATCCAAAATCCAACTTATCATTATCTTTGGTTACTCTCAAGAACGTGGCTGCGTAATGGCAAAATTTCAAGAACGTGGTTGCGCCTATTGATACTTTTTCCCAGGTTCACAATATCTACAACTTATCACGGTTTTGATTATCTTCACCGAAGTCCAGTTTATTGTTATCTTCCCCAATTTCGAAAACAGTGCCCCTCTCGTGTGCAAACGGTCAGTGATTTATGGTTGCACCGTCTGAGATGTTTTGCCAGGATCAACCTATTTACAACATATCACGGTTTCAGACTTTTCCACAGAAATTCACAATATTAATATCTTCAGCTGTATTTAACAAAGTGTACCTGAAGTGGTCAAACTGTCAGTTGTTGGTGTCTTTCAATATTAAGATTTTTTTCCCAAGATCACAAGACCCTCAACATATCACGGTTTCTGACTTTTCCAGAGGAATTAAGAATATTATTATCTTCGTATATTTTCTGCAACTGTCCCGGTAGTGGTCAAATTTTAGTTATTACTCGTTTCGCCTATTGAGACCTTTTCCCAGGATCAAAAGACCTACAACATATCACGATTTGAATTATTTTCACGGAAATCCAGCTATTTCCAAAAACTAGACATGTATTGGCAAATTGTCAGTAATTGCTGGTTTCGTCTACTGAGACTTTTTGTGAGGATCAAACAACATATCGTGGTTTCAGACTTTTCCACCGAAATGAAAAATATTTTTGTCATCAGCTATTTTTAAAAAATGTGAATTGTAATGGCGGAACGGACAGTGATTGGTAGTTGCGCCTATTGAGACCTTTCCCAGGATCACAAAATCTACAAATTACTACGGTTTCAGTTATTTAAATCGAAATTCGGCTATCATAAAAAAAATTGGCCCTGTAGTGGTAAACTGTAAGTGATTGCTGGTTGCGTCTAGTTAGATTTTTTACCAGATTAGAAAATTTGTAACACATCATGGTTTCAGACTTTTCCACCGAAAAGAAGAATATTATTGTCTTCGATTATTTTTGAAAAGTGCCATCGAGTGGCACAACGGTCAGTGAATTTTGGTTGTGTCTACTGAGACTTTTTCCAGAATAACATGATCTACAACATATCACGAATTTTCAATTATTTTCACCGAAATCCAGCTTACTATTATCCTCTGGTATTTTCGAGAAATGTGGCTTTGTAGTGTTCAAGCTGTCAGCGATTGGTGTTTACACTAACTGAGACTCTTTACCTTGGTCAAAATATGTACAACATCACGGTTTCAGACTTTTGCATCGAAATTGAGAATATCATTATCTTCGGCTCTTGAGAGATTTTTGCAATATCAAAATATCTACAACATATCAAGTTTACAGACTATTCCACAGAGATTAAGAATATTATTATCTTCTGCTACTTTAGGAAAGCTGGCCTTCTTGTGGCCAAAGTGTTACTGGTTGGTGGTTGTGCCCTTTGAGACTTTTTCCCAGGATGACATGATCTAAAACATATCACGGTTTCCGTTAGTTTCGCCGAAATCCTGCTTATTATTATATTCGGATATTTGTCAAAAATATGCCCTTGTATTGACCAAACTGTCAGCGATTGCTGGTTGCTTTCATTGAGACTTCATCCGAAGATCAAAATATTTTCAACATATCACAGTTTCAGACTTTTCCACTGAAATTAAGAATATTTTTGTCTCGTGCTCTTTTCGAAAAAGTCCCTTGTACTGTCCAAACGGTCAGTGATTAGTGGTTGCGCACATTAAGATCCTTTCACCTGAAATTCACAAACTAAGCGATACTCGATGGCCTTGCAGAGCCAATTCAGTTTTATCTGTAAAAAGAAACTACTCCGCAATTATCGCTGCACTCACAGCTACAACTTCTGACATAAGGAATCCCAAAAACCCTGAAGCAAAGTGTCTGCTTTGGTCTGTAACCTGACTGGATTTTATCGTATGTTTGTCAGTGTTTTCTCAGTGCTTCCCATTAATCAATGTACTTAGCCAAGCTTTACAAAAAGCTGACTCATCAATTGCACAAAATTCAAATGTTGCTAGGGGTGTGATCGAAGAGCTAACTAACAATTGAAGCCAAGTCTCATGGGACAAGAAATGGCAAGACATAAAGGCTTTTGATAACGATTTTGACCTAAGGATTTTTCAAAACAAAGATGAGAGTGTTATAGCTACAGATAATAGTTCCAAGCCTAAACGACCTCGAGTGATATCAAAAATCCTAGATGATTTTGTAATTTGTAGTTCAGTAGGGCAGAGAGGTAGAGATGATATGTATCCTGAAACCATTAATTTACAGAAAAGGGATGAATTTGTCAAAAATAAGTGCAAAAGTGACTTTTATTACCCGTTGCTAGACATTTTAACAGAAGAGCTTAAAAGAAGGTTCAGCCGCGAAGCTTTGGAAATAGCTGATGCCAGCGAACGGTTTATCCGAGTAGATGAAGCTGGAGCAGAACCATTCATCAAAATGTTTTCTATACCTGAAGTTGATAGAAATATACTAAAGGCAGAAGTGGTAGTTTTAAGAAGAGTTATGGAAAGTTCTAGTATAGATCTGCAAAGAAACCCGCTAAAAGAAATTGTTGCAAAATTAATAGAAGTTGTACTAACGACCGGCTCAGAGACATACACAAGTTTTGGCACCCTTTTGAAGATTGCTCTCGTTTTGCCATCAAATAGTGCCACCTGTGAGAGATCCTTTTCAGCAATGAGGCTGATTCACAACTGGTTGCGGTGCACTATGGGCCAAGAAAGGATGAACAACTTAATGGTCCTATACTCAGAATCAGATGTTCTAAGAAAATTGGATATAGAGAGTTTGGTTGATATCTACAGCTCAAAAAAGGAAAAAAGAAATTAACCCTTATGTAAAAATAGGCCTAAACCCTCAAGTATTGATCATTTACTCAATAATTAAAAATGTGTTTTTCTCGAAGTTCTCAATGCAATAGTTAGACCTATCATTTTCAATGTCATGACTTAATGTTTTTCATTTTTCGTTTAATACGTTTTAACTAATAAAGAAGTTAAATCCTTAACTTAATGCTTTTAACTTAATACTCGTTTAATACTTTTTTTTTAACTATTAAAGATTTAAAATTAATGCAATTCTTTATTTATTTTGCCCTTTTCCACTACATCTTTTACATATCATACCAGCTATTAGCATGACAGTAAAGCCGTTGAAGTCATTAAATACCCTTTACCTAGACCCCTTGGATGCCCCCCCCCCCCAATATGCTGTGGCAAACTCCGCCTATGTGTAAAGCTTATTTTAGTAGCTAACAATATCACATTAAACAATTACAGATATACCCAACAGTTAATATAAGAAATTTTAAAAATTCCTTCTTTTCCTCTGATGACCGAGCATCATTTTTGACTAACATATTGACTTTTTTATCTCGAAAATGCAAACTTTATTTATTTGAAGATTGATAATATATTTGATGAAAATAAAATTGTTCATTTTACCTCTTTAATGCCTATCGAGCATCAATGTTCTAAAAATAAAACACTTTACTTTGTGATTTTTATAGTAGGCAAATACACCACTTTAGAGCATGTATTTTTAGTTCATAATACAATTTTGTAATGAAACACTAGTCGGCTTTTACTTTTTGGTTAATTCTATGCAATACAATGTACTTACAGTGTTTTATTATGTCGACGTACTATTTTTAGGCCTATAAATTACGAGTCCGCCAATAGGCTACTTTCAAGCAGCTGCAAATAGACAGATAGATGTACCCATAGATATAGATATATAAATAATAATATAGAAATAAATATATATGTTATCATGTATATATTATAATGTATGAGTTTCACTTATTGAATGATAATCATATTTACCCTTATTTTTTATATTTACGTTTATTTAGTACATGAGTTTGAAGACCGACCTTACCGTCACTCACTCTTATTTCAATATTGAGGGTGAGCCTGAGGGAGTAAATTCACAGTGAGTGTGGGTGAGTTGCTTGAGGGTGAGTGTGATTGAAGTAGTGCATCAAAATATTTCAGTGTGAGTGTGAGCTAGTTGATTGAGGGTGAGTGTGGGGGAAGAATTAGTAATATTTGAGTGGAAGGGCGAGTGAGTGAGAGTGAGTTGATTGAGTGTGAGTGTGAGTAAGAGTATGGCATGAATAATATTTTAGGGTGAGGGTAGGGGAGTTTGAGAGTGAGGAAATTGAGTGAGAGTGAGTATGAGTTATGGTTAGAAAAATGCCCATATCTGAACCAAAGTGTGGAAGGTGAGACAACATATTGGTTTTGTATTAAAGATATAGACATAGAGGTCAATTCAGGGACAGGAAATGCGACAGGAAAATCATTTTTTATACACCTTAGTTCTATAAGATTTTAATTTTCATTTTCGATAGTGTCTGAAGAAGGATATGCTAGATATCCTAAACAGTTACAAATTATAATTTAAAATAAAGTTGGTTTTCAGCTTTGGTTATTGTCTCTTTCGTTAAAACCTTACTTCTATGTATCTTGTCGATATCTTGATATTTTATAGAAATGTATTAAAATATCTCGATTACAGAATTTGAACAGAACAGACTGTTTATCGATACGTTTCGCTACAAGTTATTCTAACGGTCCAAATGTGACGTTTACAAAGATACGGTTGAGGCTGCATGAGTGGGATATGCTTCTAACCAAATACTCCCTATTTTTTACATATAAATAAAATATCGTAAGATCTTCAATTTACTTCTCGTGTACGCCATAAATCTTAGAAGCAGGTACACGATGATCACTTGGAAGCAACGTTGCCGTCAACTGTACGAAATAATTTTCCGTCACTTCCCTCAGCACTCAGCTATGTCACCTGGTTTCCATGTTACATCAGTTCTCCCGCTACCGCCCTTTCAGAACCCAACGTCTACACAATCCGGATATTCCACTTCTAAAGTTGCCTAAAAATAACATAAGTAATAACTCTAGAATCAAAATACCTGTCCTTATTAGTGAGAGCACACTTCTAGTAGTGACAATCCTTCTTCAGAAGGTAACTCCAAGATTATTGATATAAAAGACGCTTACGATGATTGTTATGATAATGACGGAATGATACTTGAAAAAGCAAAGAGGAACTTCAGAGGCCGTCATGGAATAACAAATGACCCAACAAAGGTCAAATAAATTTGTATTTTTTCAAAACACTGAAGGCAAGAAAGCCTCACACCCCTTAATATCTCAAGACAATTTGAAAGTGGCTTTGAGGAATAACTAAATTGTCCAGTTCCAAAACGGCTCCTGGCCATTTATATCAAATCTCAGAAAATCTAGAAAAACTGTAGGATGGATGCGTTTAGTAGAATTGGAAATATTTGAGGATGTTCAAGTTTTTCACATGAACACATTGAAGTACCCCAGTTCTACAAAACATGCATATCCTACATGTTTTCTAAGTTTTCTGCGCTTTTCTGTAGATGGACAAGAGCCGCTTGAGAACTGAACGACTCAATTGCAACTCTATTATTATACAAAATTGTTCAGCAGAGACAACATGAATTCTGCCAGATCTTAAAGTAGCAATATGCTACTCAACCAAGATATACTCTTACATCAGAATTCATTGTCTGATGAAGCCAAAGTGTTAGTGAAACTGTAACATGTATGTAGTTATTAAATGTGAATATATTGTTTTACGCAGCAAATCGTATGTTTGTGTTTAAGAATTCATTCGTACTTAACATCATACAATAAAAGTGTATATTTAAACAAACACCAAATACGCAAACACAAACAAACGAAAAAACATTACTAAAGTTGTACCTAAGGAATTACTACTCCACCTTCATTTTCAGAACATTAAAGAAGCGCTTCAGCAAGAACGTTTTAGTATTATCTCAGTAAACTGAATGAAAGGAATCAATATGGTGAATCCGATGAATTCCACGATTCCTATTCCTTAATTTTTGGTACATTTCTGAAATTATCCACAATGGAACAAATGTACTCCCATGCGCAAAAAATATTGCGCGTATACTGTAACTCACGATTTTTCGCAATTATTCCATTTTCCTTATGTTTATGGGTAAAATTCAGTTATTAGTATGTGGAGATAATAGAAAGCAATCCATCTAAGGAGATATTTCCAAAAAATATAATAAAATAGTAAAAATATAAGCAAAAAACAAAATTATGTTCGGTTTTGTGTATACTGGCAATAATGTTTTCGAGGGATTTTTTGCAGTAGCACAGCACGATTGCAGAGGGAATAACTTTAGTTGAATCAAGGAACTGGAAAATGGACTAATATATTGCATTTATTGGCTTAAATCTAGGGTGTAAATTGTCTACCAAATATAAATTAGCTTCTGTAACCAAGATGTTATACGGAAGTATAGAAACAAAGAGAAAAACTGTTGTCTTAAGTTTGGAAGTGACATGCTCTATAGCCATGAGCATTTATTTGTTAAGAAAAAGACAGGCAACAAAAGGTAGTCTGTGTGGTCAAGTGGGTAGAGCGGCGGACTAGTAATTCTTATATTGTTTTGACACCAGATCGAATCCCATGCGATCCCATCCAATTTTTTCTTTAAATAACATTGTAGAAATTGTATAATTTTTATGTTAATAAGAACCGACACAATATAATAATGAAATAACTTTTTGTTTTTTTCTGATGACGTATTTATTTAGAATTAGTGTATTATTACTAATAGCGATTGTTTTCAGTTTATGGTATGATATGCTTAATCATTCCCTCTCCGTCAGCAGAAGTAACTTCAACTCACTGCGAGTGTCTGTGAGTCAGGAACAGTAAAAAAACAAAACATGCGCGACCTGCTGCCTTACACACAGCGTGGCGAACACAGTCACAGCGATAGCTCGTTGTCATGAAGAAAAAAGAAAAGCTGATGTTAAATTACTGTTCTAGTGTTTCAGTGTGTGTGTTTCTTTTTAGAGTATTGACTCTCTCTCTCTCTCCTTTTGTTTCATATCCACAAGTGCAACAAATGCAATCATAAGTCTGTGTAAGGAAATAAACGATGCTTTCTTTAAACAAAACTAAATTAACAGCTCCATTTGTGAGGAACACGAATGCTTCCAAAAGATGCCATGGATATTAATTATAATCATACCGAATTATACAGTAGCGTGAAAAACTGATAATAAAATGATGTAACATGCATAAGCTTTTTTTTTCTAGTGTGACAACACATTAAACATAACAAATTAAATTTTTGGGATTACAAATTATCACCTTACGTGTCGGTATAGGCCTATTCGTTTTCACAGTCGAGCGACGAAAGAAGAAAGTGTGGTGATAGTTATAAAAACCGAATACCAGATTTCAATGAATTCAAGCTACAATGCTCCTACATATCGAAAAAATTATTTTTCGATGTCTGTCCATCTATTCGTCTCTCGGTTCGTCACGCTTTTACATGCACTGAAATAGAGGCCATACTGTTCAACGTATCTGGACCGAATTCTAGACATAACGTTTTAATAACATACTATCTTTCGAATTTTATATCCTTCGACACCTAAAAGTAAGGGTAATTTACTGAAGGATTAAAATTTAAAATAATTCAATTTTCTCAAGAAAAAAAAGCTGTGACGATTTTATTTACTTTTTATAAATATATATTTTATTAACAAATATCCACCGTATATGAATATTTTTTCTGAGAAAATATATATGGTGTAATTTACTGTATGGTATGCGTTCTTTTTCCACAATTTTCTCAACCACATTTCATAAATAAACGTATTATTAATAACCTAACAATATGACAACTCGTTCGAAGGAGTAGTTTACTCTTAGGGTGAGCTTTCCCCCGATGGTTTTCCCATTAATGCCTCAGGCAATTTTGTTCATATTTCGTAAAGAAATGTTTCATTAATAAACTAAGATACAGCATAAATCGTTTATTCCGTTAACATACAGAAGAAGTGGTTTTCTCAAGGGTTGAATTTTTTTTTTTGACAATTTTCTCAGTAATAACTGAGACAAATTTCTAATTTCAGTAAAAATATTGTCTGTAACACTCTTACAATATGCATAACTCGCTTGTTCCGAAAAGAAAAATCCAAAAGAGAGAGTTTATTTTGACAGTGAAATTTTTCCCGACGATTTGCTTAAAAATTATTCGATATACTGTCAAAATTACAGATAGAAGAGTTTACCTTTGGGGGTAAGCTTTTCCCGATGACCTTCCTAAAAACAACTCAGGAGATGTTTGTTGTTCATATTTTATAAATACATGTTACATAAATAACCTAGCTATATGGTATAATTCCCTCATCCGGAAAATCTAGAAGTGGTATAATACTTTTGACAGTAAGTTTTACCCTGCGATTTTCTCAAGAACGACTCAGGCGATTGTGTTCGTATTTCATAAATAAATGTTTTATGAAAACACTAACAATATAGCATAGCTTGTTTGTCCTGAAAAGATCCACAAAGGATAATTTATTCTTGGGGTGACTTTTATCATGATTTTCTCAGAAATTACTCAGACGCTTTTGCTTATAGTTCGCATACAATTATATCCTTAATAATTCTAATATATGGATCAAGTTATTTCTAACCAAAATATAACCAATGAGTACTTTACTTTTGGGCCTGAAGTTTCTTCTAGCAAAGTTTTCCAAAATATTATTTTATTCGCAGTTTCCCAAATAAATGTTTCAATAATAGTTGCAGCCTAACACGAGTCAGTGTAAGAAATTCAAGCGAGAAAGTACAGTGCGTTTGCTCCGTACCCTTTCTTAAATGTATTTTTAATGTTACACCTAATCACAATTTTCCGAACAAAATCGAAACCTCTTTTTAAATGTGCCTTGTTGTGGTCAAATGGTTCAAGTGCATTGGTTCTGGATTTGATTTCCAGTGAGAGCTAGTGTATTTTCGTCCAAGAGATGTTACACGTCGGTGCAAAGAAAAAAAGTGTTTAAATAAGCCTAACCAAGCTAATCAACAAAGAAATAATACAATGTTACGAAATTATCGTAGAAACATTGTTAATATTAGGTAGGTGCGACTGAAATGTCCAAACGATGATTGTCAATTCCGAAGGTAAAAGAGTGAAAAATACAATGCCAGGTTAATCAGTGGCCTCTAGGTAAAGCTATCCTACTAACATAAGAAGTGATTGAGACGCCAAAAGATGTTGTAATCGCTGGGAGACATGTTAGGAGAATACAGAGGTGAGAGAGAGTTTAATACTGCGAATCATGGATAGTCTTCACTTTCGTTTGAGGGCGAATATTGAAGTCCGTAGGCCTACATAGGTTTGCATTGAAATGAACATTCTTTGTTTTCGGCCGGCGGGAGCTCAGGTGGTTCAGATTCCACTTTAATCAGTAGGTCCACGTCTCATATAGCCTCGCTGCTGAAAGGGACGATAAACTCAAAATCACATCACACATCTTTGTTTTCGCCTTTGTTTTAGCCCATAAATGTCTCTGTTCATGAGCTCCTTAGTGGATATGCGGTTAGCGTATGCGCCTTTGGCGTGGAAGACACGGCTTCGATTCCCGGCGAGAGCTCACGTGGTTTAGAGTCCACGTTAATCAGTAGGCCGAAGTCTCATATAGCTTCGTTGCTGAACGAGACGATAAACTGAAACTCAATGTCTTTGTTCATAAATTTCTTTGTGTATGGTTTTGCATATACGTGGCATGGATATTAAATTTTGATTTCTACGCCATATGTATCTAATTACATACACACCTATAAAACGAACACAACAAACTTGGAATATCTACATTGTTTGCGTATGGAAAATCATCACGTTCTGCTGCACAGGAGAGCCGTGTGTATGGAATTCCATACACGTGGCAATCAACCTATTAAGAAATGTATAATATTAATAATAATAATAATAATAATAATAATAATAATAATAATAATAATAATAATAATAATAAAAAAAACAGAAAACGATACGATCATTTACATAATTTATAAACATAAGTTAACATTTAATAAGCATATAACTGCAATGGAATTGTTGTTTCTCTCTCTCCCTTAACGCAACAGCCCTTATTGTGCTAAGGCGTAGAAGAGAACTCACGATTTGGGGCGGTGTGCGGTCAGAACATCGGATCCCTTTGTTGTTAGTCCTAGCTTTCTAGACGGATGCAGTTATTCCCGATAGAATATACAAGCAAATAGACTTTTGCATTATCCCTCAATGTGATACTTGTGGTTGCTTAACCGTATACAGAGAGCTGTCCATGGAAGAATCGTTGATAATAATAATAATAATAATAATAATAATAATAATAATAATAATAATAATAATAATAATAATAAATAACAGAAACTCGATAAATATTCTTGCAAATAATAGGAAACAGTTTGCGTCACACTGTTCACTTTGCTAGACACACCAGTGTGCCGCGTTATACCAATTGTGCCACACTGGAATATAGGGTATGGCTTTTTAATTTTTTCCAACTATTCCAACTGCTTCAATTGAAATGGATCTATAACAATAAGAGAGTGAATTTAGTCTTCTTACCCTTCGATTTAGAAATAAGGTTCGCGAGAATTTCATAAAAGAATAATATACTCAGAATTGTATATAGTAGTTTGTTTTATTCGAAATTACATACTTCCTACAACTGTTTTTTGATTGAAATGATTTGAAATGAAACCTTTAAGTTTTACGTCCCACGTTATGCCGGCTAGGCTAAAGGAAGAAAATCTTTGGGTTTTACGTCCCACGGTTATGCCGGTTAGGCTAAAGGAGACGGTGAAGATGAGTAATGAATGAAATGGCGGAATGAAGAAAGTGGGAGGAAACGGGAGAACCCCGAGAAAACCCACGCACACTAGGCTAAAGGAGACAGTGATGATAAGAAATGAATGAAATGGTCGAATGAAGAAAGTGGGATAAAACGGGAGAACCCCGAGAAAACTCACGCACACAGTGTCCAGCACAAGGTTCACTTGGCGCGAGCATAGATCGAACCAAGGACTCCATGCACAAGAGGAGAACGCTCTACCACTGAAACACCGTGGCCTCTGAAATTGCTTAAAGGAGAAAGGGACTACTTTATGAAAACTTGATGACAAACACATTTGTTAAAAAATACATGCTTTTCGTGAAATATTGCTTATAGACATGGGCGGATTAAGGCTTTTGGGGACCTAGAGCCGACTATTTTAAGGGGACCCTATGTTAAGAATAGTTCCAGTGCATAAATTTTCTTTGCTGCCTTCCACAGCCTCATAGGTTTATGGAACTACCGAGAACTATGCTGTAATATTTGAATGTGCTCCAAGTTTACAATAATTAGTTTAGTTAAATCCATTATTAACAATTTAATAATTGCATTCATTATTAACAGTTAAATGCTGCTGATGGAAAGACTTAAATCTAGCGATACCGCGAGCGTAACGAGCGGAAAAAAATTAGCATCGGTCTGGAGCCTATAATATAAGTTGATTACTATATTTTACTGTTAAACAGAGGGATTTTAAACTGCCCCCTGAGCTTGGGGTCCCGAAGCCTGGGCTCCATTGGCTCCGCCCTTAATCCGCTAATGCCTATAGATTATAAATTAAAGGGGACGGGCAGGGTCCGTTCTAAAAATTCCGGCCCGTGCAGACCGCTAGCCCCTGTGTATATGCTATCTTTGGAAATACAGTAGAGTTTCGTTTATCCGACATAAAACAGACAGGCAGAATGCCGGATAATATGGGTGTGTTAAGGAAAGACCTATTAAAAGTCAAACTATGATATAATTTTACATATTACTCATCTAATAATCATGTTTTGTAAGAAACAAATATAATGCATTGACTCAGGGACGTATCCAGCGTGAGGTCCTGGAAGCTGTCCCTTTCCAAACCTCAAAAACTTTTTAATAAACTTACTTTTTTCCTTTTGAGGTTCTTTTATATCAGATTACTTTGAGTCAGTGTTCAAACTGTGGGCAATGTGTTGTTGTTATAATTCTAACAAGTAACACTTCCCCAGTGTAACACTCCGATTTTGATAAAATTTGGCAGGTAGATACTACACATAAAGTAAACAAATAAGTGCTTTTTTATTTTTTGTGGAAAAACGGTTTTAGGGGGCAAAAGCCCTCACCCAAAATTTTGAAAGTTGACGCCCGAAAGGCAAAAACAAGTGGACCAAAGTGAACGAAATTGTGCAGATATTGCAGACGTAAAATTAGGGAATACGTATTTTGTATTTTCCTGGAAAAAACGGTTAGGTGGGGCACAGACACCTCCAAACCTTTGATCATGAAATAT
Source organism: Thermobia domestica (assembly GCF_964235325.1). Classification (NCBI taxonomy): domain Eukaryota; kingdom Metazoa; phylum Arthropoda; class Insecta; order Zygentoma; family Lepismatidae; genus Thermobia; species Thermobia domestica. The sequence goes on along the minus strand of NC_137461.1, from coordinate 181,331,888 downwards.
CAAAAGTGCTAGAAACATGTAAGATGTGTGTAAAGGACATGAAGAATTGCAACGACACTTTGTGTATGAACAATACGCAAAAAATAAACGAATACGGTTTTTGATTATTTTCTGCGGAAAAACGGTTCTAGGGGAAAAAGCCCCCACCCAAAATTTTGAAAGTTGACACCTGAAAGGTAAGAAAAAGTGAACCGAAGTGAATGAAATTGTGCATAGATATTTTAGACGAAAAATGAGGGAATACGGGTTTCGTATTTTCCTGGAAAAAACGGTTAGGTGGGGCACAGACTCCTCCAAACCTTTGATCATGAAATAACAAAAGTGCTAATAACAGTATGTCAGAAGTGCCCAAATTTACATGAAGAATTGGAACAAAACTTTGTGTTAGGACAATAAGCAAAAAATAAACAAATACGGCTTTTTTTATTTCCTGTGAAAAAAACGGTCTTAGGGGGCAAAAGCTCCTACCCAGAATTTTGAAATTTGACGCCCGAAAGGGAAGAAGAAATCGACCGAACTGAATGAAATTGTTCATAAATGTTGTAGAGGTAAGATGAGGGAATACGTGTTTCGTATTTTCCTGAAAAGAAAAATACTGTTGAGTGGACCGTATTGTTGAGTGTCGGAAGGAGTGGACCGAAGCCAATGAAATTGTCTATAGATATTGGATATGATAAATAAAGCCTCTCCTGTTTCACAAGTGTCTCCATCAGATTTATTCAAATTTGGCAGATCAACAACAATCACAAACAGTATAGCGTATTTTATAGTATTTCACGAGGCAACTTTAACCCTTACAATGATTTTCCGCATAAACAAAAACACGTGCCGATTAATTTCCTGTTTGCTGTTGATGTGCCAAAATTGATAGGGACATCTTAAAAACACGAAAGTCCTTATTTTACATACAGTCTATACAATATCTACACACAATTTCATTTGCTTCGGTCCACTCCTTCCTGCACTTTTACGGTAATATATATATTTTTTTTTTTCGGAGTGGCTCTAGGCTCTAACCCTGTTTTTCCGTACAAATTAAAACACATTTCATTTATTGTTTTGCAAATTGTCCCTATACGAAGTTTCGTTGCAATTCTCCATACTCTTTAGGAACTTCTGACGTATACTTATTTGCACTTTTGATATTTCGTAATAACCAGCTAAGAAGATCCGTGCCCCACTCAACCGTTTTTTTTTTTTTTTTTTTCAGGAAAATACGAAACACAATTACCTCAATTTACGTCTAGAATATGTGTGCACGATTTCATCCAATTCGGTGCACTTCTTGTTGCCTTTTTGGCCTCAAATTTCAAAATTTTGGGTGGGAAATTCTTCCCCCTAAAACAATTTTTTCGCAGAAAAAAAAAACCGTATTCGTTTGTTTTTTGTGTATTGTCACTACACAATGTGTCGTTCCAATTCTTCATGTCCTTTAAGCACTTCTGACATACTGTTATTAGCACTTTTGATATTTCACGATCAAAGTTTTGGAGGGGTCTGTGTCTCACTCAAACGTTTTTCTTTTCTTTTTTCCAGGAAAATACAAAACCCGTATTCCCTCATTTTACGTCTACAATATTTGGGCACAATTTCTTTCATTTAGATTCACTTCTTCTTGCCTTTCGGGCATCAACATTCAAAATTTTGGATGGGGGCTTTTGCCCCCAAAAGCCATTTTTTCGCCAGAAAATAAAAAAAAAACAGGTATTCGTTTAGTTTTTGCGTATCGTATATACACAAAGTGTCGTTGGAATTCTTCGTCCTTTACACACATCTGACATATTGTTACTAGCACTTTTGATATTTCATGATCAAAGGTTTGGAGGAGTCTGTGCCCCACCTAACCGTTTTTTCCAGGAAAATACAAAACACGTATTCCTTCATTTTACGTCTGCCATATCTGTGCACAATTTCGTTCACTTTGGTCCACTTGTTTTTGCCTTTCGGGTGTCAATTTTCAAAATTTTGGGTGGGGGCTTTTGCCCCCTAAAATCGTTTTTCCGCAAAAAAAAAAGAAACATGTATTCGTTTATTTTATGTGTAGTATCTACCTGGCAAATTTTATCAAAATCGGAGTGTTACTTGTAAGAATATACCGTAATGCCATTGAAACCAGGTGGAATTAAAGCACACTTTTAAATGGGATTATAATTTCGTTTCCGTTTTGTTTATAACATTACTGTATTAGAACGATACACTCATAGCCATTTGCTATTTTTTTATGTGATATACGTAGCAGACAGTTTTCCTTACATGTCTCTAGAAAATATTTTTTGATTTCGTTTGTGTTACAATGCAGTTTGACCGGTTCATAAATGAAAAGTAATAAACGTTTTAGAGAAATACAGAACTGTTGCATTGTTATTATTATTATTATTATTATTATTATTATTATTATTATTATTATTATTATTATTATTATTATTATTATTATCTATATTTTTGAAACATTAGAATTACATGCTTACGAGAATTCGTGCCTCCGAAAAGAAAAGCTGGATACGTGCCTGCACTGAATGATAGACGTATGAGTCATGGTATAGACGGGCGTGCTAGGCGATCGAGTCCGGAGCATCGAAAACAGACCACAACTTGCAGTTCTTCTTGCCAATTGATGCTGCTTTTTACCTGCTATGATATGTCGGATAATAATGTGGAATAAACGAAGGTCGAGACCATGGCGTATTGGTGTTTCATGCACCTAAACCTGTAAAATATTTGTGCCGAAAACATCTTTCACTCACTAGCTAAATTTGTGGGTATGATCGCACATCTTCCCTTATAAAGTGTAGTCTTATAAAGAATATATATAGCATGCTAAAAACCTAAAGACCAAATTCAATAATTTTCTATAGTTTTCTTTCTTAACAACGGGAAACTTGTTTAATTCATCACGATTAATCACGTTTGATACTAAGATGTCTGTTTCTGTCTATATATATATTTCATACTTTATTGGAGACAATTTTTTTTTCAAGAAAAGAGGATGATAAAAGAAGCTATACAACAGCATACACTAATTCTAAATAAATACGTCATCAGAAAAAACAAAAAGTTATTTCATTATTATATTGTGTCGGTTCTTATTAACATAAAAATTATACACTTTCTACAATGTTATTTAAAGAAAAAATTGGATGGGATCGCATGGGATTCGATCTGGTGTCAAAACAATATAAGAATTACTAGTCCGCCACTCTACCCACTTGACCACACAGACTACCTTTTGTTGCCTGTCTTTTTCTTAACAAATAAATGCTCATGGCTATAGAGCTTGTCACTTCCAAACTTAAGACAACAGTTTTTCTCTTTGTTTCTATACTTCCGTATAACATCTTGGTTACAGAAGCTAATTTATATTTGGTAGACAATTTACACCCTAGATTTAAGCCAATAAATGCAATATATTAGTCCATTTTCCAGTTCCTTGATTCAACTAAAGTTATTCCCTCTGCAATCGTGCTGTGCTACTGCAAAAAATCCCTCGAAAACATTATTGCCAGTATACACAAAACCGAACATAATTTTGTTTTTTGCTTATATTTTTATTATTTTATTATATTTTTTGGAAATATCTCCTTAGATGGATTGCTTTCTATTATCTCCACATACTAATAACTGAATTTTACCCATAAACATAAGGAAAATGGAATAATTGCGAAAAATCGTGAGTTACAGTATACGCGCAATATTTTTTGCGCATGGGAGTACAATTTACAGTATATATTACAGTACAGAATTGCATTTTCACCATACCGTACAAACGAAATTTCACAATGCTTTTAGTGCCGAGGACTTGGACACTGCCAAATCGCTTGCTCTCGTCACTACCATGTACCTGTACAAAATGTTCACAAAATCATCTAATCGGATTATGTCCTAAAATGGACCGGAAAGAATCAGGACGTTGTGCAAACTGTGGGGGGAATTACATGGTGAACTACAAAGGCTGGGGTATTATTAAACAAGGCATAAATTGCCTTAAAGCGACTACGAATTCTTACTCAAGAATATCCATTATCATTGAAATTATTTTCGATAAATTACACAAGATCAACTAAAGATTAAAATTTAAGAAGTCAAGCAGTACACTATTGGACCATTACTGACAATGGTGACATTTGCATCTAAATTGTACAGCGTGCTCCAAAAGTGTGGAAACATCCAGATACAATCAAAACCGTTCTGAATTGGAAGAAAAGAAAAAAGTGATGATAACAGATGAGGGAAAAATCTTTTGATATATATTTGGTCTAGGAATTAATTCGTGCGGTTTTTAATAAAAATTGAAGCTTTATTTCAAAAACAAAGTAAATGAATACGTTAACAAAAATATTGTCCATCGCTAGCCACTACTTTCTCCCATCTTTCAGGCAATTTACGGATTCCGTGTCGAAAGAATTCCTCATCTTTTGACGCAATCTAATCAAAGTTCCATTTTTCGATATTTTCTGAAGAAGTGAACCGCTGTCCAATCAAATCGTTATTCATGCAATCGATCAAGTAGTAGTCAGACGGAGCAGTGTCTGGTGAATATCGCGGGTGGAGTAACACTTTCCATCCGACATTTTCCAAATAGGTTTTGACCGGTTTTGCGACATGTGGTCGAGCGTTATCATCTTGATAAATAAGTTTATTATGCCTGTTATTCCATTCTGGTCGTTTTCAGGCCAGAGCTTGCTTCAAACGCATTAATTGTTGTCGATAGCGGTGTCCATTAATAGTTTCACCAAGTTTCAGAAGTTCATAGTACACCACACGTTTCAAATCCCACCATATATACAGCATAACCTTTGCACAATGAATATCTCGTTTCGGTTGTGAAGGACCTGGTTCACCTTGCTTCACCCAGGCCTTTTTTCGTTTAGGATTCTCGTAATGAATCCACTTCTCATCACCAGTTACAATTCGATGCAAAAATCCCTTCTTTTTCTGTCTTTGAAGCAGCAATTCGCAAACGGTTTTTCTTCTTTCAACGTCTTTCTTTTCAATTCATGTGAAACCCAATAAGACATCTTTTGAATCATTCCTATGGCTTTGAGACGTTTGGAAACTGTTGTTTGCTCAACTCCAAATGCTTCTGCAAGTTCGTCCTGCGTTTGACACGAATCCTGATCAAGCAATGCTCTCAATTCTTCATCTTCAAATTCTTTTGGCTGTCCAAATTGCTTTTGGCCTTCCAAGCTGAAATCACCACCTTTAAACCGTGCAAACCACTTCTGACACGTTCGCTCAGCTAGAGCATAGTCACCAAACACTTCCACTAAAATATGATGACTTGCGGTAGCACTTTTCTTCATGTTAAAGCAATGAAGAATAACTCCCCGCAAAAACACTTTATCAGGTACAAAATGCGCCATTTTCAGTTGAAGAAAAAATGTTGTTGTTTCCGCTTAAAGCAACTGACATATACTAAACAAGATGCTCAATGACAGTAGTTTTCAACGCATGTTTGGATCAACGAAACTATGGGACAATAAGCTAGTTACGCCATCTTTTGTAAAACCGCACGAATTAATTCCTAGACCAAATATATGCCACCATCGGCCGATAACTTTTTAAAATAGGAACCCTGTTGTGTGATACATCAAATAAGACTGAAATTTTTCCAGGAATCTAGTAGAAATAGTTTTGGATCGACAATTAACCATTGCAAAGTTTTAACAGATTTTCTTTTGTCTCATGTGGCGTAACATAGAATGGCGCTAACAAGGAATGAACGAATAGAGATCGTGTTGATCGCAGGAAAGCGCAGCAGCAGACAGATCGAAGGCGATTACATGGCTCTTAACACAGAACGGTAGAAATAGTGCAGTGTGGAAAGTTAAGGAAACCAGGTCGGTGGAAAACAAACCAAATGCAGGGAGGCCTCGCACAGTGATGGACGAAGCTACATCCCTGTTGTCTTGGCATCATTCGCGAAAAGTCCCACCTGCAGTAAGCTTCGTCTAGCCCAAAAATGAGGTGTAACCCTCACATCCATCCTGTGAATCGTATCTCTGTATATGTATATACAAAATACAGCTATTGGAACATCTAACCGAGGATGATCCAGACCGCCGAGTCAAATTTTGTGGATGGGCTGCGGAACAAATCAGATATTATCCTAGATTCGCATATGACTTGTTGTTCTCGAACGATGCCAATTTTTTGTGTCCGGCAAGGTATCAAGCAAAACCATTGATATTGGTGTGACAACAATCCACACTGTTACGACGATTCTCGGGTCGTTTGGTCTGACAAATTGATGGTGTGGTGCTGTGTATAAGGTGTCCGTGTGGTGAGCCCACTTTTCATCGGGGTCAATTTAAATGGAATTTCCTACTTAACATGCTTGAGGAGGAGATCCTGCTGTCCGTCGCATCAGAAGATGGTTCCTTGTCTTTGTTCTATAAACATGACGGGGCGCCACCTCATTTCGGATTGTGTGATTATGAGTACCTCGTTGAGCAATTCCTACAGAGATGGATAGGTCGGTAAGAACCTGTAGAATGGCCATCGCGTTCCTCATACTTCACTCTTTGTTTCTTTTCCGAGGGACTACGTGAAATCAGTTGTGTATGTTACCAAGATCTGGGACAATAACCACCTTCAACGCAGGATTATTGACGCCTGTACCAGCATTCGTGAGCACATGCTGGACAGGTTAGTGCATGACTGGCAGCAGCGGATATATTTAATGGTTGCTCAGGAGAGACGGCACATTGAACAATTGCTATAACATTGATCAGTGCCACATATTGCGCGCAATGTTATCTCCAGGTAAGTGCACAAAATCGATTAAAGCTTTCCAACGGTTGGTCGTAGAGACAAAAACAATTCACCACTGGGTTCCTGGAGAAAATTTAGTTCTATTTGATGTCCCATACGATAGGATCACTATTTAAAAAAGTCCCCACCATTTCAAGATTATGGATTACAAGATAGCGGCCGATGGTTCCATAGATTTTTACCCCCTCTTCTGGTATTATCACTTTTTCGCTTTTTCCAAATTCTGAACGGTTTGGATTTTATTTGGGTGTTTCCACACTTTTGGAATACCCTGTATATTATTCTAATGACCTAATCGATACTTTCAGATTTCTTGGCCAGCCAATCTATACTTGGCACATATAACAAGCACAGCGATTCATGGAAAAACATTTCCTGCCGACAGAACTCCTGTACAAAAGCAAAAGCCCCATCAAATGAATTTCTACTCACAAGAAGATAATATTCAAACTAGGATTGAGTTAGCCGCGCCCTCTCCTGATATAAATGCAATTAAAAGACCACAATATATACAAAGAAGAGGCAGAGGAAGGTAAATTTCCTAGTATTCCAGTACTGAAAACTGTCAGATAGGATATTTCTTTTGTATTTTGCGATTACCTTTTTAAAATGATATTATTTATTGCCAGTGCTATAGGGTTATCGAACCCCATTTCCTTGAGTAAGCACATATTACCTAGGTACAATATTAATGACCACAAGTACAATATTTCGTGTGAATTGCCTATTTAGCAGAAGCCTCATGTTTCTTATTTGTATTCTTCCAGTGTATAGTAATATTCGTTGTTTCATTTCTCGTTCGGTTTGTATGTACATACTGCGAAAACAGGTTATCAGGTTGAATCATTATTTGTTTTTCGTACTCTTTGTAGTTGTTTCTGTGTAAGATACAATCTAGAAACGTCAGAAATCTGTCGGCCGATTGTTTTCGTAATCACTCCACGTTCGAAGATCAAATAACGGTATTCGTGAAAGAAGTTATTAATAATGGGATAGATTTTTTGATCATACTCTAGATCTCTGGATTTTATTTGCTTAGTAAATATATTTTGTTCTCTATGTTGATATTTTCTCCTAATTCATTTTTAACATGTTTGTTTGCACTTAATATTCTTTCTTCTTCGCTATTAGATTTCATCTTCATGTGAAATTGAAGAAAGCAATGGTACACTTAAACAGAAAACATTTATGTGAGAATACTTAATGACTGTTAGACTCAACGAGTGAACATATATTGGCTTTCACTAAGTTAATTTCTAAATTAGTTTAAGAAAGAGGTCAATTCTTGAAGTAAATCGTTTCCAGAAAAAGTAAATATCGTTGTTGCAACTACTTCGAATACAGTACATACTACAGTAAATAGTTAAATATTAGATTTCGTATATGAAAAGAGCTTCATTATACAATGAGAAGTAAAGCGAACAATAGTTTGTGCGAGAGCAGGTAGGTACATATTTTTCATGTTTTATATTACTACCATAATTAATTCGCAACTTATACATTTATTACTAACTTTATTAGTTCACTGCACAAGACAATTGGATTATTAAGGGCGATCGGTGAAAGATTTATAGAAAAAGGGAAAGAGGTGTATGTTGTATTTATTGATCTAGAAAAAGCTTTTGACCGCGTGAATTGGGAATTGTTTTTGGAAGTTCTAACGAAGATAGGGTTGGAATGGAAAGATAGAAAACTCATAAGAAACTTATACATGAACCAACAAGTAAGTGTTAGGATAGGGGAAGAAATGACGGAATAGAGTGCAATTGGCAGGGGAGTTCGACAAGGATGCTGCCTCTCGCCAACACTATTTAATGTCTATCTAGAAGAAAAAGTGAAAAAGAGCCTACATGATGATGATGGTATTTCGGTAGGAGGTAGAATGATTAGATGCATAAGATTTGCAGACAATATGGCGTTTCTTGCAGAATCTGGAAAGAAAATCAATAAAATGTTAGAAAAATGAGAACGGGCTTTGATGAATATGGGATGAAAATAAATGTTAGAAAGACAAAAGCCATGGTGATTGGAACGAAGGGGTCTGTGTCAAATATGAAAGTAGAAGGGGAGAAAATAGAACAAGTGAATAGTTTCCGATACCTGGGTAATATTCTTAGTAATGACGTGATGTGCAAACGTGAAATAAAACCAAGGATAGGAATGGCGAAAGAAGCCTTTAGGAGGAAGAAAAGTCTGTTTTGTGGGACCTTGAATAAAGAGTTGAGAAAAAGACTCATAAAATGCTTAGTGTGGAGTGTTGTACTGTATGGGGCGGAAACGTGGACATTACGTAAAGGTGACGAAAATCGACTGGACGCCTTCGAAATGTGGGTGTGGAGAAGAATGGAAAGAATTAATTGGGTCGAGCGGAAAACGAATGAGAGAGTGATAGAAATGGTGGGTGAGAAAAGAACACTTTTAGATAGTATTAGGAAGAGAAACTGGTTGGGACATTGCCTAAGAAGAGATTGTATCATGAGGGACGTCCTAGGAGGTATGGTGGCGGGAAAGAGAGGGAGGGGCGAAGGAGACTACAATTAATGGATGATATTAAAACAGAAAGATCATACGCAAAGACGAAGAGGTTAACGGAGGACCGTGGAGCATGGAAGCTTCTCAGCTGCGGCAAGTGACCTGCCAATAAAGGTAGAATACCTATGATGATGATAATGATGCACAAGACAATCAGGTCCAATTTTAGTCATTTTGGACATATTTCATCTTTAAAATCTCTATCTAAAACTTCTTTCAGGAACTTAAACGATTCATGTTCATATACTATAAATAACTTAAAATGTAAAGAAGTTCCACTTTTTCTAGGTACTTAAGCGTACCATAAAACTTTATATCTCTTTCCTTCGCAAATTCGTAATAGGATTTGACTCCTTTCTGCTCTGAAACTGCTAACCCTATAGGTTTTTATCATTATTCTTTCTTTGAAATGCGTATCCTAGGATAAAAGAAAATTATAATTTTACATATGTGTAACCTTCCTATGCGAAAAACATGCATTTCAACTAGAGATTTCATGGCATTCCATTGCTGGACATGCAAAAATATTACAACTCTTCCAAATTGAACCTACAGCCAGACCTTGTATTTTTCTGAACCGTAGGTATTGTGTTTGAAGTGAGCTTCTGCGATATTGTACTAGAAAGGAGAAGAAATGAGAGTTATATAACTAAAATTTTGCATCACTTCTCAGAAACTATTCGTTGCAAGAACTTTTTAAATTTTGCAAAAAACTTACAATGATCCATAAGCTGCGAAAAAACAATGTTTTGCGAAATTGGGATCATAAAAGGTAGATTGACTTTTTGTTTCGAACTATAATACTATAATCACCCACCCGAAACTATAATACGTAGCAAATTGAAAGTTTCTAGATACGGTTCATAGATGGCCTTTGTGAGCTCCAACAAGATACATTCATGAAGCGACCCTCGGGAGTCGTGTAAAATTGATTCAAATGCAAAGTTCTTCTGGACCCAATGTGTATTGTACTAATTTTAGCGGTCCATATCGGTAATTTGCATATTTATGGACCTTCATGTATCCTTAATTCAATCATACACTACTATAACGCTCGGACTCAAAATTCCTTTTAGTTTCTATAGATGGAACTGGACATGAATGTGGTCATATGCAAAACAAATTGAATTGAGTATTGCTTCTCTGACAGTTGTTGCCCACCGCAGCCGCCATCTTGGATCCGCCATATTGAATTGAACTTACGGTTTTTCAAATAGAAATAGGAGCATGTGACACAACAAATTTATGTACAATTTTCTCGGAAATTCATTAGTGTAGTGTATTTTACCGTAGCTTGTACCGTTTACAAGATATTGCATGTCCAATGTCGAATATTGAACAAAATAGAAAGTTGTTCAGGGCCCCGTGTGTATATGTAATCCTTTACCTCATTTATCGTTGACAAAATATTCTCTGAACCTACATTCAGATACACAGACGTCAATACAGAAATGATAGGTCTTCTGCCAAATTAGGTCGTATTTGGATTTACATTAGGCATTTTGACTGTAATAAAATATTTCGTTGTTAGAGTATAACATGGAAGTAATAACAATCACTCACAGAAATGTAATACGATTATGACACCAATGTTGTAAAGAGTTTGTTTATACCTACAGTATATTTCCAATTAGAAATTGTTTTGATGGAACCAAGAGGAACGGGAATGGGGAATGACGGAAAACTTCATAACGAGGAACTACATAATTTATAAGGTTTACCAAACATTATGAGGGTCATCAAGTCTAGGAGGCTCAGGTGCACAGGTCATGTAGCCAGGATGGAGGAAAGTAGGAACGTTTCCAAAGTCTTAACTGGAAGATCAATCGGAAAACGACCATTGGAAAGACCTAGGCGCAGATGGGAAGCAAATATTAAGATGGATTTCCTGGAAATAGGAATACAAAGTAGAAACTGGATCCAGTTGGCTAAGGATAGAAGTCAGTGGAGAGCTACTCTGAACGCGGCATCGAACCAAGGGTTCCATAGAATCTGTTACCTCCATCACGTAAAGTTCAAGGTCATTTCAAGGTCAAATTGAGAGGAAATATTACAAAAATCAGATCAAAATGTATATAAATGTTTTTTTCAGTCGCTGGATCCGATTGTCATGAGTCGCTGGATCCCCGACAAGGTCATTTCAAGGTCAAACTTGAAAGCTGACAAAAAATGTGACAGAATTCAGAGATAGGGTTTTAGTGTAGCTATTGCACCTGTATCTCCGGTGCTGTGAAACAAGGTTGTTCGGCACATGTAGCCAGTATCCTATGGTTTTTAAGATGGTCTCGACATAAACAACAAATCATATACCCTACTAGAGCTCTACTGGAATACATACAAGATGCTAGCAATCGTAATATGTACAACGATGGACGTGAAGGTGTAACACTGGAGGTTGAAATTCAAGAATGATGAGATGTGAGATGAAGAAGAAATCTTTACTGGAGAAGAAGAAAATGCAAATGACTGACTGGAAAACTAAATGGACAATATTTATTGTAAATAAGATTAACACTGACCTCGAATTCTGAATCGGCTACCCTAAAATACTATGTGACTTTTGGCAGCTTTTTTACGGGATTTCAAGTATGACGTTAAAATGACTTTCTCGGGTCAAAAAAAGACATAACCAGATCCAGAGACTGGAAAAAATATTTATGTATTTTTGATTCAGATTTTTGTAACTTTTCCTCTCCATTTGACTTTCAAATGACCTTGAACCTCGAAATGACGATGATGGAGGTTAAGTGACTTCGAATTAGGATTCGGGGACCCCAAAATTCCTAATATATCGTAGTGAGAGTTGTTCATACTTTAAAGATAAAGTGTTGATTTTAACTATTTTTTTCAATTTATGAGGGAGCGTATGCCTTTAAGTGACGATACTAATTAGTGGATAACTTGAAAAGTGGGGTTCTCGGGCTTCGTGCCCATTGAAACTTTTCATCAGGGAACCAAAACACACAACAGCAATACCAGCCAATGTAACGGAAACCGGATTTCCATAAGCTTTGAGCGGGTTTATTTGATGTATCACATGTATTTACTCGTGTTTGAAAAACCGAAAGTTGAATCCAATATGACGAGTCCAAAATAGGGCTGGGGTGGATAACATGTGCCAGAGAAGCAATACTTGATCAAATTTGTTTTGCATGTGCCCACATTCGTGTGCAGTTCTATCTAAAGAAACTAAAAGCAATTTTGTGTCCGAGCATTATAGTAGTGTTTGATTGATATATGAAGGCCCATAAATATGCAAATTAGCGGTATGAGCTACTAAAATTAGTAAAATACACATTGGGTCGCGGAGAACTCTGCATTTGAATTAATTTTACACGAATCTCGAGGAGATACTTCGCGAAGGTATCTTGTAAGAAAAGGAAGGTTGGACGGGAAAACATTGATATTTTTCTTGCTTTTCATTCGATTTTTGAAACTTTTTTCCTTATGAACATGATGATTGTTGAGAACAATTTATAATCTTGATTACTTCCTTCTGATAAGAAGCTGAGATAATTGTATGCTTTAACATTTAACTACTTCAATTTTGTAACTAACCCTCATTACCGAAATATGTAAGTATCATACCAGGGTCTGATTCCTGCTTATAATGCACAATAACATTAATAACATGACATTAAAAATAACATTAAAATCAGAAAGATGACCGTTCTCTTTTGCAAACAAATAACATTGCAAAAATATGTTCTTCGGTCGTATTGTACTGCGGCATTAGGAGATTGACAGGTAGATGTTACTTTCTCTTCCTGAAAGTTACTTATACCATATTTTCGTTGACATCAACAAAATCAGTTAAGTTAACGAATCTATCTCTGAACAGAATATGGAGCAAATTTCAAATGCGTGGTATAAAGATTTTTTCGTCAGTTCTATAATTCTTTTATCTTTTATAATTCTTTTATCCGTTTCAGGCTTGAGCTTTACAAAAGCAATAGTTTAAGTCAATTTTCTGAAGGTTGAAGGAGAAGGGTTCACTGAAGAAAGTAATATTCCTCATTCACACCACAGATGCCTAAAGGCATTTTAAAACTTTTAAAAATTAAATCAAATGTAGTGGTAGTTATTGGTGCACCACTTCAAGAAATCTGGATCCGGCACTGCATAATATATATATTAGGGTGTCAAAATTTATATGGAGAAAAATAAATTTAGGAATTTTTTTGGACTCATTCCTAAAATGGTTCCATATGGAACCAAATTAAGCCAGTAGAAAAATGAGATCTATTGAATAATTTCAAATGGTGCCCCAAACGACTTAAAATTGTAAATGCGTTTACAATACATAGTATATGGGGAAAAGCTGGAATAAACACTTGTATTTTAGAAACGGTTTAAGGGAATGGAAAGATATTTTGGATAACGGAATTAGAGGAAGAGGCCAACCTAATCTTGTATAGCATTATCATGCCTGCCATCTTGAAGTCCGCCGTCTTAAATTCAGGTCAAAATTTTTAAATAGGAAGAGGGTCATGTGACATAATGCGGAAGCATTTCACCAGATGCACAAATCTGGTATTATTTTCAAGTTACCTATATTCATGTAAGAGTTATTTCGTGCGAAATACAAAATGCTTCATGGAATGTTATTTTATTGCAGCTATGGAACACAGATTTGTAAGAATTTTGGAAGTCTTTTACATAAACTTAAACTAACTGCTTCTTTCGCTTTAAATTACAAATAAGTTTCTCCATCAACATGATTCATAGTAGTGATGGGCAAAACCGGTTTTTATAAAAACCGGAAAACGGTTTCTAAAACACCAAAACCCGAAAAACCGACATTTCTGTTTTCTCCAAAACCGGCCCAGTCTTTCACCGAAACCGGGTTCGGTTTTCCTCAAAAACCCGTTCGTTTTTTCACCGAAACAGGTTTCGGCTTTCTCCAAAACCGGTTCGATTTTCACCGAAACTGGTTCGATTTTCACCGAAACTGGTTTCCGTGAAATCTTTTGGAAAATACATAAAAATATTTCTGAAAATATTGGAGAAAACCGATAATCGGTTCCGGTGAAAACCGAGTCGGTTTTGAGGAAAACCGATAGCCGAAAAACCGGTTTTTGTGCCCACCACTAATTCATAGACCATTATGAGGAAAAAGAAATATAACTTGGAACATATTGAAATAGTCCTTACTTATATAGTATCTTTTTGGTAAGTTATGAATCTTATTTGCTACATAGTTCGCCTTGTCGCATATAGGAAAGGATTGTCTATTGGCCTTCATTATCTCAAAAAGAAATTGTTTCTGCTCCTTATTTCTCGTAAGAACGTTGTTGTAGTCTTGTATTAGTTACACTCCCCTTTCTGCTCCACTGTTTGTTACGTGGATGAATTTAACTATTGTCTTTCCTTGAAGATAGTCATTGTTATTTGGCCATGAAGTCGGATCACACTCAAGAAATCCTTTGGGTATTTTATAACTCTCGAGGAAATTTTGTGTGTTTGTTGTAACAAAATCATTGATTTCTCTTTTCGCAACAATTTTTATGGTATCATCTCTTGCGTCAAGCCTCTTTGATGCTTCACGGTTTCCCCTTATAGTCTTAATTCTTTCAACTATTTTTTGCTTTTCCATTATGGTAAGTCCATCATCAAAAAACCATAATGCTACGTGTTCCTCCGTCAAGTACCAGAGTTGGCCTGAAAATTAAAAAGATTCACTTCAGATATTTCAGCATCTATTTGTCTTTAACTGTACAAACCTTTCAAAAAATGTAGGTCTTGTAATAGTGAATGGGATGCTTGATCACATTTAAAATAAGTGTGAACATATAGTAGTATCAGAAAGTGCATACTCTCCGAAGAAAAGTTTCTATTTGCTTCGTTAAATGAAATTGTTGGCGAAAGAGAAATATTTTATATAGTAACTTGCTTTTCCCATCCACCTTACATGGTGAATTGCTCCAGGCAAACGAAAGAAAACTCCTCAAGGAAGTATGCCACCCGCGAATATGATGGCCAGTTCTAAAAATTCCCTGAAATGTTGTCTGCTTCTACAAGTTTGATAGCAAAATTCAATACTTCATTTCTTACATCTGAAATATTGTTCCTTAAATCATCATCTATTCCTGTAATAAAGTTAGTGCAATCTCGACAACTCGAGCATTCTAGACCACTCATTCTGAAAACACTTCAATAGGAGAACGTTCATTCCAGATGTAAAGGAAACACAACATTTATCAAATTCACATTTTAAAACTAATTCCTAAATGTGGTGTCTACAAGGAAGGTATAGAAGGTTATTTTGGAACTACTGCCATAGCAAAATGCAAGCACCGTTGAGATGACCCATATTGCAGGGAGTAGTGTCACAATAAACTGCCTGCACAAACTTTACTAAGTTCCATTCTTCAAGTGAATTACTATAATAGAAGCAAAACTTTCTCTTGATGACGACAAAATGAGAACACCAATTAACCTTTCATGATCATCTCCTGTAATAATTATTGAGAACCTGTCGGCAGTCTCTCTGCCAGTCAAATTCGGTAGTAGTTTTCCGTTTCAATGCGTTATACTTGATGCACTCTGAAATTGTTTCTTGTGTCTCTGTGCAACTTTGCTAAGGGTTTTCTCTCAGCATCGGTGAAAGGAAGACCCATTTATTGCTAGTTTCTCTACATTATGGCCTAATGCTTCTGTCGTCTCTGCCAGAATATGTATTACTGCTCTATCAGTGTCCTTATATCGATTAAGAGCAACACGTATTTAAGCAATAAAATTAGTTTTCCCCCCTTTTACATCTGGTGGACAGTAAGGGCACACACGCATCATATTTACATTTTCTCTAACATTCTCAACTGGGTTTTCCTTTTCATTACTTGAACTGCTCCATGTCTTTTGGTGTATAAAGTTCAAACAAATCACATTCAGAAGTGCATTTTCTTTCGCGTTCCTCTTTCTTTTGAAGCCGTACATATCTTTTCGTTCTTTTCACGCCAAACTCATGTCTTTACTTTTAGTCCTGTAAGAATTATTACATCTGAAAAGGAGAAATCTTTTCACAGGTAATAATTCTTACACGACTAAAGCTATCTCTAAAATGGTGCCAGACTTGTGCTTCTGGTAAAACAATACCTCAAAATGATATGTCACATGACCCTCTTTCTACTTGAAAATTTTGACCTGAATCCAAGATGGTGAATTTCAAGATAGCCGCAATGAAGGTATTATACAAAATTATTTATGTTTCTTGCTCTATCTCTATTATCCAGGGTATCTTGACATTATCTTTAGCCGTTTCTAAATTACATGAGTTTATTCCAGACTTTTCCCATATAATATTACTGCAATCGGATTCAAAGTTTAGGACCATTTAATATTATTCAATGAAGCTAATTTTTTTGCTGGCTTAATTTAGTCCCATATGGAACCACTTTAGAGGGTGAGACCAGCCCGATCTGAAAATTGTTATTTATGGACCACTGACGGTGTGAAATAGTCACCTTCTGTCCGGAACTGTTTCCCGACGTATTACCAGAGTGTCGTGTGTGAAAGAATATGCAACACAGGTTCGAACGAAATTAATTATGCCGATTTCGCATTGAATGGTACAAGAATCAGAAAAAACACGCGCAAATAATGCATAATAATTGGTACTTTTAATGTCCGTATTGGAAAGTGCAACACTAATACAAATGGCAGTGAGAAAAACGCACCCAAAAATGCAATTACAGGTGCTCATCAGGCATAAGAAAATACCGTAACGAAAGCATCGTGCAGGAGCTACAACCCAAGGAATGAAGGAGAGAAATGTTGAACGCAAGATGTCTCGCGAGTAGGTGTGGAGGAGTACCATTGCTGACAACAAGAATCATTGCTGGTGGACAGCATTTCAAATTAGATTAGTTACAGGTTAAAACATAGCATTTGCCAAGAAGTGCATGAAGCTTTGGACGCACTCTCAGGTCTAGGAGGCTATTGCAACATTAACATCTCGAAGATATTTAAGACAGAAAATTTACTGTAATTGGAGCTGGGTACAATGTGAGCTGAACTGGCCACCTGGAATCTCTAACCAGGATAAAAAATAGGGTATCAGTAGCTGGCGGAGAAAAATAAACGAGTCATTTAGGTATTCCATCCCCATTTGTTGATTCGCGATCTTCGTGTATACGGTTGGATTACTTGCCTCCTTGAGGTTTAGGAAACAACCGTCGAATTGTTTTTTCATACCTCCACGGAGGTTGACACTCTGATTTGGTCTTAACTGTTGACAACCTTGCTATTCTCTAGGCTTATCGATTTATTTTGATACTCTCCTCTTCAGAGGAAGAGACAAGCGAAATTAGTTGACGACTTAGGCATCTCTACTGGTTACCGATTACTTTTTGTGCTTCCCCTCTTCGGAAGAAGCAGATTAATAACCTACAAACTTAGAGCATTGCTCTAAGAACAAACCGTTTAAAAGTTACACCGCTACCCTCCTTTGTGGTAAGCTGGCGCCATCTCCTACTTTAAGTATAAAGATGGTCTCTCAGAAGACACCAGTGAAATCTGAGAAAACGGCCCAATCATCCAAGATTCCTAATACCAGGGGCAAAATAATAAGATCAACATATAAACCAGAAGATTTCCTTGTTCCTTTAGGTAAAAACAAGCAAACGACCGCTCCAGCTAAGTCAAAATTGAAAGCACCTACAGTTAAACAGACAAGTAATTCGCAGCCATCAACGTCGAATAACACTGAAGACATGGATTTCACAGTATTGGGAACACTTAAGCGGCGTAGGACTTCTTTGAAAAATCTCAACAACGCTGAAAAACTATTTAATAGCACTCAAGAATATCCACCTCTTCCTACTAGCAATAAGTTCGCTGTTTTGTCATCCGAACAAACAGGCAATACTAGTGCCAGTAACAACACTGCGCCGACTAACAAGCCCTCCAGTTTGAAGCCCCCTCCAATTTTCATATACGGAATTACAAACACATATACCTTTATAAAGACCTTGTCCCGAGCATTGAAGGAGCCTCCCTTAGCACAGTCCAATAAGGAGCGCATTCGACTTCAAGCAGCTAACAAAGATGATTACAACTCTATCAAGACGTATTGCGAACAAACTAAGACTGAATATGCTACAGGAGTAGCAAAAAATGAAAGGCCCATTAAGGTAGTTGTCCGAAAACTACCTATTGCCACAGATTTAGACGACCTGAAGGAAGAATTCTCCCGACTGGGCTATAAAGCAACCAGCGTCCACCAAATGTCTCGTAAAAACAAGACGGATGACAAGAAAATAATGATGCCACTGTTCTTGGTTGCTTTAGAACGAACTGCAGCAGTTAAAGAAACATACGCTATAAACAACTTGTTTCACTACCGCGTTCAAATTGAACCTTACAAGCCTCCCTCAGTCTTGCAATGTTACAGATGCCAACGCTTGGGGTATTCGCAAGACACCTGCCAAGCCCACCCGAGATGTCTCAAATGTGGGCAATCACATTTGACCCAGTCATGTAACAAACCAGACACATCCACACCCGCCACCTGCGCAAACTGTCAGGGAGATCACCCAGCAAATTACCGTGGCTGTCCGGTATTTAAATTCTACTCAGAAGCTCTCAAATTGCAGGTGCAACAACCAAACAAACACCCAGATATACCTAAGAAAAATTTCCGCACACCATCCTCAGAGAAAACTTCCATTCCCACTGCTGATAATATACAATGCGTGACTAGGGATAACAATGATGTTGAAACTCCCACTTCTTCTCACACCCAACCAGTTATTACCGTCCAACAAGAGAACTCTAACGAAGATGTTGACTTAAAATCAGTTCTTTCATTTCTCAAAGGCTTACATTTCCGTAAAATACTTACACACATTAAACGTGGTATCTCAAGTTTTCGACAAGCTGCAGACTCAGCTTCCAAGGCTGCAGCAGTAATCAAAACAATAGCGGAAATGGTTACCGAAAGCTGTTTCTAAATCCGGCGTGCTACACCACACACTTATAGTTGCTACGTGGAATGCAGATGGTCTTGAGGGGCAGAAACAAACGCTTCTTCGCTTTCTAATAAAGCATAGAGTTGATGTCATGTTCATCCAAGAAACACATTTTACTGCTCGCATCACTTCTTGGCGCCTGTCTAATTACATTGTATACAGACAGGACAGAGTGGGTAGACAGAAAGGAGGATTGCTGCTCATCATCAAAAAGTCATTACCAGTAAGGTCGCTTACAATACCACCACTACTTACTTTAGAGGCACTTGCTGTTGAGCTAATAACTCCAGGAGTTCCATTAGTACTGGTCACTGGTTATAGGTCTCCGGCCACACACTTAGAACCGACTGACATCGACACCATCGCAAATTTAGGGCCAAAAGTTATCTTAGCTGGTGACCTTAACGCTAAACATGGAGAATGGAACTCCATTACTCCAAACACTGATGGCGACGCTTTACATCAATACCTCCTCACGTACAACTTCATCATCAGTGCTCCACCAGATCCAACTCATCATCCAAAATTCGGCGGACAACCTGACGTGCTTGACGTTGCTCTTTGCAAAAACGTATCTTTTAGTATTCATCCATATGTCCTCTCGGACCTAGACTCAGATCACGATCCAGTCATTTTTCATGTCTCCCACCGTAGCATCGCACACACTGCTCCTATTCTTAAACACATAGAAACTGATTGGGATTTGTTTAAACAAGAATTAAATACACTGATCGACCTAAGAGATCGGCCCGCTACCATTCAGGATATCGATCAGGCACTTTCTCATATCACAGTAGCACTTCGTACAGCAGAGGCAGCAAGCTCCACTACTACAATCTCTCCAACGCAAACAGGTCAATGCGACAGTCTACATCTGCAACTATATATTCATTTAAAACGTTGGGCTAGACGTCGCTGGCAGCACACACTTCATCCAGGATACAAGACACTGTGGAATAAACTGCGTGCAAAGATCAAGATGCTGACTCAGCGACAAAACCAACAGTACTGGGAAGATACTTTTCGTAACCTCACAGTAAACGATCGTAAAATTTGGACATACTCTAAATCCTTCCAACGAGCTACTAATGCTTCCAGAGCTAGAGTCCTCCGAGGACCACAAAGACTGACTCAAGACCCTCAGTTGCAAGCAGGTACTTTCGCTGACTCTCTGCAAGCACAGTTCCAGCCCAATAGAGGCCAACTTGATTCTTATTTCCACCAGCACATTAGAACTACCTTATATATTATACGAACACAAAACCCTACACATGGCATCAACCCAGTTACACCTCGGGAAATAGAAAAACACATCAAATGTCTACCGACAAAGACAGCATCTGGGCCTGATGGGATTCGACCTGAGATACTGAAACATCCAACTCGAAAATTACTGGTCTTTTTGGCATATTTATTTAATGCCATCTTTCAAATATGCTACTTCCCAAAGACCTGCAAGGAAGCTCGTATCATCACCATCCCTAAACCCGGAAAGAATCCGCTGCTTCCCGAAAACTATAGGCCGATAAGTCTTCTGTCACACTTAAGTAAATTATTTGAGCGTGTGTTCCTCTGGAGGTTGAAGCAACATGTCGCCAATAGTGATCTTCTACCCTTCCATCAGTTTGGGTTTCGTGCTCAACATAGCACTACTACCCAAATCGTACGAGTAGTTGATCACTTAACAGTGGCTTTCAATAGAAAACACCACACCCTTGGAATATACCTGGATGTATCAAAAGGATTTGATAAAGTCTGGTTAGCTGGATTATTATATACGCTATACACTCAAGGTTTTCCGAATCGTTTTCTGCATTTGCTTCGTTCTTATCTCATTGGCAGAAACTTTCATGTGTCTGTTGATGGAATCAAATCCTCGTCTAGGCCAATTAAAGCAGGTGTCCCACAAGGCGCTGTACTTTCACCGCTTTTATATAATATCTAGACCTTCCGACTTTACCAAACTGCTTTTCCGCAACGTATGCCGATGATACCGCCTTTTTCAGAACAAGTAGTTCACTTGCACAGTGCTACATCTAAATGCAGCGTCAACTAGACAGTTTTCAGGAATGGGCCAGGCGCTGGAGAATTAAAGTAAATGCCGACAAAAGTTGCGCTGTCATCCACAGTAGAAGATGCATCCGCTCCCCTCGAAATCTAATATATGAGAACGCACACATTCCTCACGCCACGCATGCGAAATATTTGGGTGTGACATTAGATCATGGGCTCACGTTCGTCCCACACATCAAAGATATAAAACAACGAGCATTACGGAAAATCTCGGCATTTTACCCCATTTTTCGCTGCAGTTCAATCTCTCATGAGGTTCGCGTGCACATATTCAAGATGATAGTTCTGTCCACACTTTCTTATGCATGTCCTGCCTGGCAACATGCTTCTAATAGCCATCTTCAAACACTCGAAAGTGTGCAAACGAGAGCCGGTCGCATCATCACTGGTCACGACAGATATACACGCAACAGCCAAATTCTGGAAGATTTAGAGCTGCCTCCTGTTAGAGAAGTTCTACGGCATCTTCATTATAAGTTCTGGCATACTTTACCAAGACATGTTAACCCAGCTATAGCCACCATCGGCACCGAATGCGCTCTACGGAATGTTCATCGCACGCCACGCATTTAATATATTTCCATAGCTCGTAATAACATTATCAGCTACTCTGCGACAGTTGCAGATGTAGACTTCCAGACACAACAAAACAATAGTAATACCCAACTAGCCACCTGCACATCTATTTATATTCTTTATGCCATCTTACTCATGGAGTCAGGGGCTTCGGCCCGATACTCTTCACAAAACTTCAACATTACCGTGACCGTGACCGTGTGAGCTGAAGTGACAGTACTGCTGTGAAACAGAAGTGTACATTCAAAGTAAGCAAATTGTGCTGTGGAACAGACGACGTGGTGAGAATTGACTGCACTTAGTGGTGTAGAACAGAAACGGGAAAAGTGACTACAACTTGTGCTTTAGAAGGCGGGAATACGTGTTTGTGGAGCAAGTGTATGTACGTATCAATAGACAGTGGTGTTTAGGACAGAAGTGAAACATGTACACGAATGCAGAATTAGCAGATATGCAGTTCACATATGGATTGGCGGATGGAAATGCACTAGAAGCACGGCGTCTGTACCAGGAGAGATGCCCCTGACGTCACGTTCCAGACAGAAAAACATTTGAATCCCTCCATCGCCGCCTGCGTGAGTATAGAAGTTTTGCGCCCCATGCTGCTGGAAACAGTGGCAGACCAAGAGCAGAGCACCAAGGTAGAAGAGCAGATAGTGGATGCTTTTCGACACAATCCGGAGGACAGCACACGAGGAGTAGGTATGAGACTGCATGTACCTCACGCACAGATATGGCGTGTTTGTCGGCGAGCGAACCTGTATCCGTATCACCTTCAGCGAGTGCAGGCTTTGTCGCCAGCCAATCATCAGTCTAGAGTGCGATTTTGCCAATGGTACTGCGAGCAGTGTGCCGTCAATCCAAACTTCGCATCTGCAATAGTGTTTACAGATGAGGCCCAGTTCACACGTGACGGCATCTTCAATTTCCATAATGCACATGTCTAGTCGCCAGATAATCCTCATGCGATCAATCAAAGAAGACATCAACAACAGTTTGCTCTAAATGTGTGGTGAGGTATTGTCGGCGACACTTTCCTAGGTTCATACATACTCCTACCGAGACTGACCGGAAACAACTATCGAGACTTCTTGGAAACCCACATTCCAGATGTACTGGACACTGTACCCCTGGCTCTGCGTCCAATGTTACATTTTATGCATGACGGTGCGCCGCACATTTTAGTGTTACAGCCCGGCAGTATCTAAATGCCGTATTCCCTGGCAGATGGATAGACCGTGGAGGACCAGTTGCTTGGCCTCCACGCTCACCAGATCTAAATCCATTGGACTATTACCTGTGGGGACATTTAAAGTCGTTGGTCTACGCATCTGCTGTGGGTACTAAGGAAACGCTTCGTATTCGTATCGAAGCAGCTTGCCAGCGACTACGGAACACCCCTGGTACTTGGGCACGCGTTTGTTCATCATCCGGCGACGGGCTGCAGCTTGCATTCGGGCAGAAGGAGGACATTTTCAGCAGTTACTGTAAGGTACTACAGTATCGATTTTCTGGCGCTGGTGATGCACACAATTTACTGTTTGTGGTTGTAACTCTTGTTTGATGGTGGTTCTTTGGACTTTATGACTATACCTGTGTCGTTTTGCTTTTCTCACTGCCATTTGTATTAGTGTTGCACTTACCAATACGGACATTAAAGGAACCGATTATTATGAATTATTTGCGAGTGTTTTTTTCTGATTCTTGTACCATGCAACGCGCAATCGGCTTAATTGATTTCGTTCGAACCTGTGTTGCATATTCTTTCACACACGACACTCTGGTAATACGTCGGGAAACAATTCCGGACAGAAGGTGACTATTTCACACCGTGAGGTGGTGTCAGTGGCTATAGCTCTGTAACGATGCATTTCCGGACATATGTTCATATGAACATTTTTACTTGTCTACCCGTAAGGAATCTGCCCCTGAATTTTTGCCGTGTCTTTTTGAAACACCCTGTACATATATATATATATATATATATATATATATATATATATATATATATATATATATATATATATATATATATAATTGTGTGTGTGTATCCTCTATGATCATTCTTACAGAGGGTATGGGAAAATGATGCCTCTCATTTCTAGGAAATGTGGTGCCATTTGGAAAATCTAGACTTCAGAAGAATAACATACTATACGGTATAAAATAAACTAATTATGAAATTTTATACTTTATACTTCAAGAAAGAGAGTAAATAGATATATAGCAAATAATAATGAAAACGCAAAACATAAAGATATGAATAATCTGGGATCATCAGTGACGGCAACTGCCTGGGGTACCGCACTTCTAGAACACTGCCCTTGATCATTGATCACAGTTTTATAAGTAGCCCATCTGCAAGACACCAGAAAATGTAGCATGGATAAAAGTATTCATATTATTCCCACCATCAGCGTGGGATCTGCGACTAGACAAACCTTCTAGGGCCGCTGAGCTCAAAAGGACTGCAAAAGCAAAAAATTAACCTTTGAAATAATTTCATTGGTGGATAGCGTATCAGGAGGTAGTGCAGTGACGGACGAAGGGAGGCATTCGAACATAAGTTGCCTAGGTCGCAAAATACCTAGATCCACCATTGCCCTCTATCTACGTATATATTCAGTGTATTAGTGAGTCCCGTTGTCCTTCAATTTATCCTCCAATATCGCTGTAGGTAAATTAATAAAGCTGTAAAATTCAAATTGTATTTTCTGAGCAGTCTTACGCAAGCGATAGCTTTCTGCAGCGACGTTGCGACGTAAAACTAAAACAATAAGGTTATTTTCCAAAACTAGTTCAATTTTCTTTGGTGGGGAGGCAATTAATGAGAAAAGAATGTCGTTTACAAGCATCGAACTTCGCTTAAAATAATTATATTATAAGCTGTTAAAATCCATTCAATGACCAGCATAAAAGTGAGAATAATTTCATTAAATGAGCTCTTAACCAACATTTTCAATATAGAACTTCCCGCTTGTATAGTGGCTAATGCGTACATAGTTCTGGGTTAGATTCCTGTTCGGAGATGTTTGAAAATTCCAACGCATTACGGTGATTCCAATTGCACCAGCGGCGTGCCGTCAAGGGGACTAGGGGACTAGGCTAGTCCCCTGGCATTTTAATTAAAGTATTTTGTGATAAATATATACCAAAGAAAACGAAAACATTGTTTGTATTTCTCTATTTTCGTAAAATAACACTATTTCAATTGTTCTGACACAACTTTAGTCAGCGCTCGCGTGCTGGGTGCGACAAAGTGGAGATCGGAAACGTTCGGGTTTTAATCGGCTTTTCTCGGGGAAGGGAACAGGGTCCAGCGAGCTAGTCCTCATATTATGTTGTCTAAGCTCTAAGCACGGGCGTTCTGTCGTAAGCGAATTTAATGCTCGTTTGCTTTTTACAGTTAATAGTTTTCACGCTATTAAATTTACAGTATTAATCTTGACACTTTAAGAGATCTAGTGAAGTGTGAACTTTTTAGATTGTCAATATATTTTGAAAATGACTCAAATAATAAAGTATGGAAGGGGACTCGTTTGAGAAACCGAGTCCCTTGCAGCAAAGCGATGGCGCAAGCAGTGATATTACTTCAATTGGTACAGGAGACAGTAGGGGTGGGGATCGGCCGTTTCAGTGTTGTATTCTGGACCAATTATTCATGGTATCATTTGGATTCCTTAATTTTCAAGAAAAGCAACAAATAATAACCAGTGGTAGAACAACTCCAAGCATTTCCATTTAGACAAAAATGAAAGATTATATACATAATATCAAAACGGATTATTTTGCTTTTTCGAAATAGTTAACTGCATGTAAGACAAGAAACAAACTGTATTGCTGGCCTTGTATTCTGTCCCACATAGAAAAGGACGTGTGGAAGAATGATGGCTTTTGTGACATGAACAATTTTCACAAACCCAAGTTGCTCCAAGAAAAATGTTATTCACACCTGTCCACAATAACTAAATTGAAAACTTTCGGGAAACCAGAATTGATTTTCAATTGAGCAAGCAATGCAGAAGTTGATTCAAACCGAGAACTAATGAACCGATTGATTTATTCCTCTTGTTTTATGGCTAAACATGAGCTCATTTAGAAGTCATGACAAACAGGAAGATTCTGTCAATTAGGGAAATTATATTGAAGTAATTCAGTTACTTTCTAAGTACGACATTAAACGGACTTGCAGGGGCGCCTGAAGAAAATTTTCTAGGGAGGGGCCCATCTCCATGGTTGCTATGTTGCGTCTGGTATTTCTGGTATTTAATATACGTGGTTTGCTATATTACGTATACATTTTCGTGAGCCAGAGGAAGGTCCGGGCCCCACCCTGCCCTCTCGTTCGGGCGCCCATGTTGACTTGTCATATTCACAGCATGGGAGTGTTTAAAGGAACATCAAACAGAATTCAGAATTATATTATTAAATGTGTTGGTGAGTAATTCTGGATAAAATTAAGTCAGAAATAAACAATACACTTCTTACAGCAATAATGTTCGACAAAACTACGGACATCGCAAAGATCTCTCAACACTCAATCGATACGTGAAAGACGGCAATTCATGAAAGATTTATTTGTTTTGCAGATGTTACTAGTGATTGCACTGCGACTGCTTTAAGTGAGCATGCTTTCCAAATTCTCTCTCATTTTAATTGTAAGCAAAAGCTTGTAGCACTAGGCTATGGATGGAGCTGCCACATTTTCTGGACATTTGGACGGTTTACGATCTTTTGTGAAAAGGTGTTTGAGTGCACTCACCATACACTGCTATCATCACAGACTCAATCTCGTTGTTCCACAGTCTGTTAATCACACCAAGAAATGTAAAATATTTTTTAGAATAAGTGGCATTCCAAATTTCTTTTCATATTCATCGAAACGCTGTAACGCGGTTGCTGAATCAGAAGTAACTAAGCGATTTCCAACGGTTGCCACTATAAGATGGAATTACAATTCCAAAATTGTGAATGCAGTAAATGAAAATCAAATATAACTCTTACGGTGTTCTGAGAACATTGTAGAAGATTCAGATAATTGCAGCACCGAAGCTTTCATGACT
Source organism: Thermobia domestica (assembly GCF_964235325.1). NCBI lineage: Eukaryota > Metazoa > Arthropoda > Insecta > Zygentoma > Lepismatidae > Thermobia > Thermobia domestica. The sequence goes on along the minus strand of NC_137461.1, from coordinate 181,304,905 downwards.
GCAAAAAAGAAAAAAAGAAAAAAATGTGTGTTATCATTGAAGGATTTCAATTTTGCATTTCTACTAAAAGTTTTCAGTCATTTTTTTCTTTTCGCGCACGGATATACTATTCAACATTCTTTAAAGTAAAACCTTGGATGTGAAATATTGTATTCAAAAAGTACAAAAGATGGTATCTCAACTTAGAAATGCAAGAAACGATTTTGAAGACTTATAGAAAAATAGAATTGGATGACAACGGAAACCTTCTAATAAAAGACGTAAAGTAGATGAGTTAACAGATTCAGAAATTAAATACGTGCGTCTCTTCAATGACATGATTGATACTGTGATTTCAAGATCTCAGTGATTTATAATTTCTTGAGCTGTTAGATTTAAAGAATTTTCAGTGCTTGAAATCTCGATTTCCTGATTGCTTGTTTTTGACCCTTAAATCAATTTACGGGAGTTTTTTTTTTTTTATTTTAACAATTTGCGGAGTGAATTAATATAGGTTTACGGACTCTTAGATTTTTCAAATAAAACTGTGACTGAAATTATCCACTTCTTGAAAGAAAAAGGCTTGGTTGAAGAAGCGTTTACAGAAACATATAAATTGTGTTATTTGGTGTCAACAATACTACTCAGGACCTCCACTCTACAGCACACATTCTCTTCGAACCTAGTCCCCTGTGAGAAAAGTCACGGCACGCCACTGAATTGCACCGTAATCTGTAACTCCACGTCTTATATAAACTTGTTGCTAAAAGGGGACGCTAAATTTAATAGAAATTTTCGAAGCATTATACGTTAGAAATTCCATAATACAGTGTAAGTAAACACACATCCAGAGAGAGAGAGAGAGAGAGAGAACGCCGCAATCAGCTCACTTCTACTTGTCACTCTCGCGAAGTCGAAATACACAATAGTGGTAGAGTTGCCAATGCAAAATCTGAACTTTAAACACTGAAAAGACGAAGAGGCCAGCGTCTTCTCAAAGGTTCTAAAGGCGCAGTGTTGCCACAGTCCTAGCTCTGGAGTGGGATGAAGAATAGTACCAAATTTAAACAAAAAGGGATGAATTCACTTTTTGCCAAAAAGTCAAATATTTTTGCCCATGTATGATCATCCCTGATCTAACTTTAGGCCTATACATAAAGTTTGTTACTATGCGTGGATATAGATCTCTAAAACGCAGAAATGTTCGGATATTTTTATATTCAATATGGCGTTACTAGTAAACAATTTAGCCCGGTAAGCCGGCAACTACGTCAATGTATTTTTGGTGCTATACCATGCCGTTGGGGGTAGGACGGTCCCGGGCGCCGAAGTAAGGGGGCGCAAAATTCAGAAGGAAAAAAGAATATATATATATATATATTCAATATATATATATATATATATATATATATATATATATATATATATATATATATATATATATATATATATTAGGATGGTCCAAATTTTTTTGTGAATTTAATTGCGCATAGTTGCTAATATTGTTCCTTTCCTACAAGTACATTTCACTGCAAAAAATTAACTCTATTGGATAATACATATTAAGGGGTCGCTCAAGCGACACGAAAGTGTGCAATAGGTTGGATATAGTTATGTCGAATACGAGACATATTGGAAGTTTAAAAATTCAATCCTTAGAAAGTAAATTGTACTTTTAGCCCTACAAAATGAATTATTTATTAGTATTACTAAGAATGCAAATAGCTATTACCAAAATTACCATTTATTGATTTCAAAATAAGTGAGATACCTCTAAATATGCAGTCAGGGGCGGACTGGCCCACCCTGCTACCCTGCAAATGCACGGTGGGCCCCCCAAACAGGTGGGCCCCTCCACCAATTTTGGTGGAGCCGGAACACTTTTGAACTGCATTGTCCTCAGACCAAGCTTCGAAGAAAGAAATCGGATCAGGCTTCGTTTTCTTTTTTCAGTGCGGTAAAGCGAAAAGAAATTAGTCGCCACTATCAACAATTGTTTTATACAAACCTCAAACAATTACTATGAAGTTGCTGCCCTCGGCTCGTGTTTTATTTGTATATTACATCGAAGAGCAAATTCGATAGCAGCAATTCAATTATTGGAACACCAGTTACGTGTCGTTTGTCGTGGAATACAGATGTGGTTGTCAGTATGGATGGCAGGAGTGACTGTAAGATTACTGTAAAGAAAATATATAAAAATGGTGCTAAAAAGCGAGAACACAAACGAAGCTGTGATTTACAAAAGAGCTGCAAAAAAATGAAATGAAATGTTTGAGTTTTACGTCCCACCATTATGCTAAAGGAGACGGTGATGATGAGTAATGAATGAAATGCTGGAATGAAGAAAGTGGAAGGAAACGAAAGAACCCCGAGAAAAACCGCGCACACTGTGTTTGTCCAAAGTTCACTTGGCGGGGACTGGGATCGAACCCGGAACCCCAAGCACCAGAGGTGAATACTCTACCACATTTTTTTCTTTTTTTTCTTTTCCTGACTTATTTTTTTCTATTTCCACCACTTTTCAAGACTACTAGACTCGACAGGAACACGAACACCGAAACATCGAGGACAGTTAAAATTCCACCCTTGCTACTACAGAGGGACTCGAACCCCCAATGGGCTTCACCTTACGATAATCAGCCTAACGCCTCAGACCGCTCGGCTACACCCACCGGCTACCACTGAGCCACCGCGACCTCCTACAAAAAAGCTGCATCTGACCCAAAACAACGTAGGCTATTTGAATCTGTGAAGCCCTAAGAAACAAATGAGCGTGATGTGACTCGAGTACTGCAGGACAGTTGCCAGGGACTTTTTTTTTCTGTCTAAGGTGTTTATAAATTACAATGTATACACCACGTCTTTGGATGATTTTACTCAATTGTAGCTTATCTTTTATGGCTATTTTTACTTGAAATTACACAACTTTAACAGGCAAACACGAAATTAACTGAACTGCTTGCTGCCGCGTAATGCTTTCAAACGAGTCAGATCAGGCTTTCATGGGTCAGGGGTCGAGTCAAGCCTGCTTGAGCCACGGGTCGGGTCAGGTCACCTACGCTAGGGTCAGGGCTGCTCTAGCCACAGGTCGGCTCGGGTCAACTTTCTTATGCGCCGTTTCGGCTAAATCCTCGGGTCGAGTTGAACGTCGACCCGACGAGACTCATGACCCGAATAGGTTTTAGCCGAAACGACGCATAAGAAAGTTGACCCGAGCCGACCCGTGGCTAGAGCAGCCCTGACCCGACCTGTGACCCAAGGAGGTTCGACTCGAGCCCTGACCCGATGAAGCCTGACTTGACCCGTTTGAGAGCACTAGCTGCCGGCACTGGGCTCAGTAAGCGTTGGTGTAACTTCTAAAAGTGCTGAACACTTATGCTGTCAACCAAATCATTGTGTATATCGTGTAAATGTTAACTTCCCTTTAGTTATTTAAAGTTAATTTAAAATAAAAGTGTAGTAAAATGTAAAAATTATTTGTGATGTGCAAAGTAGGTATTCATATGAAAAGAGAAGTTGGGGCCAGCCGAGGAATCGGCGGACTACACTAGACGATAGACGATATCTAATCTTTCTGCGACATGAAGATATGATATTATGACTTACTTACGTATGTCAAGGAAAATCTTGCGTTTCGAAATCTATCGCAAATTTACCTCTAATCGCATTCTTTGTGTTGCATATTTTGGGTTTTCTAAAACATGACACTCATTTGTTTAAATAAATGGTTTAAATTCATTACATAAAAAAACAATAGCACTATATAAATAACTGAAAGCACCGATTCCGATATTGTGTGTGTTTGCAATAAAAAATGATAATGCCAATTACACTCTGTATGAGTTACTATTAAAATGTTCCTACTTCAGATTTTTTGTAATTAATGTTTTGCTTTTGTATGAATGTATGGGATACTATTTATGGGTTCGAAGATGGACTTTTGTATGTAATACATATGAAGAATGCAAAATACATTTTTTACATATTATACAGTGGGCTCTCATTTCAGTTTAGCAGGGTGGGCCCTATGGTTGCCAGTCCGCCCCTGTATGCAGTTGCTGTTCATTTTAAACAGAAAAAATAAGGTTATTAACGAAGTCGGTAATTGTTCAAAGTGCTCTTTCTAGCGTCTGAAACACGCTTTCTGTGGTCCTCAACAACCTAAATTACGATCTGCATTTCACTTTCTTTCTTTGTGATTGACACATTGAAATTGGACATAAGGGCCACTGAACTTCGGCGGCATCATTGACAGCCTTAAGTGACTCGACGGTTCATTTCTCAGTTTGGAATTTGCACGATTTACTCCAGTGCTCTGGATCACATTGAAACATGAAATTGATGTCAACTCGAAGAGAACGTAAGGCGCAAAAAGAGGCTGAATTAATCAAATCATGAAGATTCTTTGTTTCTAAGCTGTGGCAGTCTGTAAGTTTTATGCCTCTTGAACTCCAACTTTCTTCACAAGCCTTAAGACGATTTATAATATTCCCCTTGTCCTCGAAAGATAACTTCTCAGAGAACAGTGAGAGTGGAACTAACTCTGCTTCAAGATACCACAAGTGAGTTTGAAACTTGTTCATTGCAGATTCAGACACAGATTTATTCACTGTGGCGTACTGTTTGATCTGCTTGAACAGAAGTAAGTCATTGACGGGGGCATCACATGTCTTGGGACACGAAATCCATGCTTTCACGTATATGAGACTTGCAAATAAACACACTTCCCGCAGATTTTTTTTTCTCTTTGACCGTTAGCGGAAAATTTATATCTAGAAGCAGCCATTATCATCGAACGAGCCATATGGTAAGTACCTGGTGATTTGAAACGGTACTCCTTTGGAAATTCACCAAGTATCAACAGGCAAAGCTTTATCACTTCTTTATAGTCATAACGGGGAACATAGTTATTATCTTCCTTATCTAGAAGACAATTTTGTAGAAACATAACAACTTCATTTTTTAGTGTTCGTACATATGGCATGGAAAGGCGTTCGTCTTACAGCGCCTTAAATTTATAATGCTTAAGGTTTGATCAAAACTCTTGGAAACGTGGAAACAGTAAAATATAAGGACCTTTAGTATGTTCTCCAAAATTGTGGGAGGTGCATAATTAATTAGGTGAAATTTATCTGTATTTTAGACGATACCAATCATAAATATAACTCCGTCTCTCTTCCAGTCGTGGACTTATATGTCTTATATTTATGACTACACTTGAAACGTCATTTCAGGCACATAGCCAAGGGGAGAGAGGGGTATTGGGCCCGTTTCGAAACCAAAAAATGCAAAAATTAAGGAAGGATTAAATAGAAAGAAACGAGAAAAAGAAGAATCAGTGTTAAAAATAAAAAAGCTACAGCAAACGTTTGGTTACTCTTTCTTATGAGCAGCTTTGTGTGGAGGAAACGGGGGGTGTAAATTAAAAATGGATATTGTTGTAACGGCGTTATATCATCTCACGGAGCCCTTCTCCACCTATTACGAAATCCTGGTCACTTTAAATGTTTTTCGATGAAATTCACAATCATTGCACAAAACAACGAAAAGGTCCATCAACGCTTAAATGCGATTACGTTCAATATTTCAAATAACACGTACGGAGCTTAATTGAAGGCTTTGAGCGACCTCTTAATATTCTTTTACTGCGACGAAATTTTTCATTCAGTATATTTAGACCACAAGGATCAAAATAGGCAACCATGCGTTTAGATCACAGATCTTCTTATCTTTACCATTTTATGCTGGACCATTCTAATATATATATCGGGTGATTCCGTTAGTCCGTACCAGGCCTTTAAATCGAAAACGGTCCGAGATATGTACAAACTGAAAAACACGTATCCCATTAGTTGCAAACGACAACAGAGCAAAGTAAAAAGTTTCGTCTAAGGGTCCCCCGCAGTGTCCCAGACGGGGTCCAACTCAAAATTGTCAAATGGAAAGAGGGGTCAAGTGGTATATCGCTTGAAGGCTCTTGTAAAAAGAAAGAAGCTACAACAATTCCCGATTCCCTACGATCACCCTATGCAAAATGGCGGCGGGTCAAAATGTCATCAAAAGTAGCATTGAAAACAATATGGCCACCCCTATAAATCTTAAACAAGCCGCCAGACGGAAAAACTTTAAAACAAGTGTCACATGATGTTCAAAGGTCAACAGATCGAAGTAAAAATTTCGCTCCAGGGTCCCCCGCAGGGTCCCAGACGGGGTCCAAATCAAAATTGTCAAATGGAAAGAGGGGTCAAGTGGTATATGGCTTGAAAGCTCTTGTAAAAAGAAAGAAGCTACAGCAAGTCCCGATTCTCTACGATCACCCTATGCAAAATGGCGGCGGGTCAAAATGTCATCAAAAGTTGCATTGATAATATGGCCACCCCTATAAATCTGAAACGGGCAGCCAGACGTAAAAACTCAGAAACAAGTGTCTCATTATTTGAAAAGTACAGCATATCACGGTAACCAGTTCTAGATATCCAGGCAGGGTCCACCTCCAAATTAGCAGTTGTTTGGTTGTGCTGGAGGGAAGACCCTGAACATTTTGAACAGCTATATTTCCTTGGTAACATACTTTTTCCGGGTACAATACTACAGAGACTGTTCAGTCCTCTTTCGTGACACTACTGAAATGTGTTGTCTTGTCTCGTCTCGTAGTCAACACTGGTAACATACACAGTATGGAAATGGTAGCGTTATGATGTGCAGGTAAGGATATTATATTGAAACGTCTAATGTTGTTCTAAGAGTTAATTTACCATCGCATAACGTACAAAGGATATATCATATTTACCTTGGAGACGGCTGCTGTGTGTTATGTAACAGATGTGCACTTCACACAACACGTGTTACATCACATTTTACCGAAATTGTCGTCCATGTACAGCAAGAGAACGGTCCAGACGGCGATAATAATTATAGCCCACAGCTTGAAACTCTGCCTCTCCTATGCCTCGAAATGCGGTCATTATACGTTGCCTCATATCTTTTGGTGTAGTTGGTCTATTCGTGTAAACAAGCTCCTTGAGTCGACACCAGAAATAATAGTCCATGCACGTAAGGTCTGGAGAGCGAGAAGGGAAAGGAATATTGGACCATCTTCCGAACCAACGGTGTGGAAATAAAGTATTTAATGCACCTCTGCATATACGAACAGCGTGAGCTGGACCACCATCCAATTGCATCCACATATTACGCTGCACATGGGATGTTTTCCAGCAGTTGAGGTAGATGTTCTGTCACGAATTGATGGAACAGAGGCGACGTTAAATTTCCATCAATAAACCAGTGCCCATTTACATGTGTTTCAATGATACCACCCCACACATTGATGCTCCAACGTCTTTTCGGTCGATCTGTAGTGTCCAGTGTCGATTCTCGGCAGCCCAATAATGCGCAATGTGTAGGTTGATATGACCATCACTTGTAAATATTGCTTCGTCTGTCCACAACACGTACATACTGAAAAACGTTGGGTGTGTCCTCAATTTCTGACGAGTCCAATTACAAAACCGGAGGCGCTTATTACGGTCGGCATCTGTTAGCACCTGGCACAAGGAGATATGATACAGTCGACGTTTATGTTTCACAGTATACGCAGTACACTTGTTTGACTAATTCCGCGATCCCGGGCAATATCTCTAAAGGATGCATTAGGACGTACGTCGAAAGCAGCCAAAACATCAATAACGACATCGTTGTCATCTACAATTGGAGCATGTTTGTGACCCCCATATTGAGGAGGTATGCGCCCTGTTTGTTTCACACGATTTGCTAACCGTCGAAGTAAATTATGGGAAATTGATGGTCGCTGTGGGAACCTTGTGTTATAAATACTGGCTGCAGCTCTACAATTTTGCCTACATCCCCCTTACACCATTAACATGTCAAATGTCTCCCCGTTCGTATATGGCGTTGTTCCAATACAATGCTATCTCTAGCCGACACTGCACTCACACACGATATTAGTGTAATGTACCATTACAGTTGAAAGTAATGGCAACTTTTTTTTCTCACCCTCTACCTAGTGAATTTTTTTAGTTCGATTTCGGTTTAATTACACGATGTATTTATTCTTTTTACTTCAAATTAATGTAATGAATCGAAAGGTCTCATTAGGAATCATATTTTCACGGAAAAACATATTTATTTATATTTTGCTTAATTGTAAATTCCATTTTCGCATATACAAGTTGAATAGTTACAAGATTTACCACTCTGACGTCATACCGAAACATAGTTCCGCCATTGGATATAAATTTTCTTAATTTCAGACCAATGTAGAATTAGGCCAGGTAACTAAACCTGCCCTCACCCCCTCTCACTAGTCCATAGTCACTTTCAGATCCGGTTATATTTGGATTTCACCAATTTCTATTTGCTTTGTAATTTCCGCGGCTGAAAGATTTCGCCCTGATCGGAGGAATCCTCCTATCCCTGTCGTTTTCGGCGCAATGTTATCATTCTCATCACGGACGATTCTACAAGCACAGCCTGTGACATCAACTTCTCCATTTCTGCTGGGAAGGGCTTAACTCTCTAGTGAAAACCAGGTAAAAATTAGATTAAATGTCATAGTAACGCCGTATGATCATTTAGGAGCCTACAAACCTATACTTTTGTTGAAAGAACTGTAAAACCAAGGAGAAATATCAGATTCCGGTTTACAGGACGCCATGTTGCTGCCAAGTTAGAATAGACAGAATGAAAGAGTGATTTTTATGTTCCTTTCCTTTTAAAAACCATAAAAATCAATTAGGGATTAGGGAAAATACGACCTGTTTTGTGCTTTTTGTTCGTGTATTTGGTAAATGTGATTTTTTTATTAATCAGTAAGTGCATGTACACAGTAGGTTCCATAGTTGTAATGTTAACTATTAGAATGGCAGCTTAATCTAACAAAAAAGGGCTCCAATTCACTTTCCGAATTGAATCAGTTTTGGTGGGGGATGGGTTAGTTATTGTTTGTATTAGGACCTTTTCCCCTCACAGGGGAAAGGACCCTCAATAAACCTTGTTAAGGTGCCCAGGCCATCAAACTTCATTAAACATGTGTTAAATAACTGATCAGGTCAATTGGACCTAGGGTTACGCTTCTTATTTTGTCCCACTAAATTTCAATAGAGCCAACTTTATATACCGAAAAGGGAGTAATGTGTTTTAAATCTAGTATATCAGGTACTTCCCTTTAATATGCAAATAATAAAGGGTGCTTGTTTAGTTAGTAGTTTTATGTGTAGTACTTATAGTGGTGTATGTAGTTAGTAGTTCTGTGTGAGTGCGTGATTTTACTGTTAGGACAGTGTATTTAACATGCGTTAATTTAGTACCATTGGTCTAACTCGAAGCACACTAAAGAAGAGTAAATATTAGAGTTCTGATTAATAAGTGTAAGGGTATATTTTAGTACACAGTAAATTTATTCTCTACTACAGCGCCATCGTGTCCGTTTTCGGGAATCAGTTGTTTCTTGACATTAGGTCATTGCATGAGTTAGCGATCTAGATTGTTTGATTTTGGCCTCTTATTCTCAAATTACAACCAGTGAATATGGTTTTCGGTTCATATGAGTATACGTTTCGATGAAGTAGCATGAGATCATGTAGTATTGAAAATTACAGCTCGTTACCTCAATAAGAAAACTAAATATCCGCCGAAATCAATAATGCGAATTTTTTAAATAGAAGTAAGCCTACATGATGTTACTGTTTGTTTTGAAATGCAATATTAAATTCCCTTTTCCCGTTGCTGTAGAAAGATTTCATTGTTGCTTTAGTTCTATCAGCAAATCAGATATAATATAATCATTGACAATTTATATTTCAGTAAATACACGTACAAATTTTTTAAAACTGCGAAGTAAATATAATTTTGGTGTTTCGGAACAAAGAGTCGGTGGTTCGATGAATGTTATCGTGTAGCAGTTTAAGCGTGACGGATCGTGATAATTATAGAGTTATTAGTGCATAATGTAATATGTGTATGGCCTGTGTGTAAATGTATGTAATAGGGTGTCTGTAAAATATTACTTCGAGTGGAAATGAGTAAAAAAATGATTAAATGTAACGATATAGTAATAATACGATTATGATATAAAATGAATGAGATGATAGGACACCTGTACTTAAATGGATAGGCCCAATGCATATTATATATTGAGAATATGAATATGTTTACTGAAAATTTCTCGCGTTTTCACTTCTATACCGATACATTCATCCAACCGAGTTTGCTATTGAATAGTAGTGTGTAGTTGGGAATTATATGTTACTTCACATTTAAGTATCTCCTATTAACAGCTCCGGTTGTTAAGAATTTCATCAGATAGGGTAGCACCATGTAGGAATTACCTTGGAAGGTTTACAAAAATGATAATTAAGAAAAATAACTGCTATATCCTGAGACCATCGGAAAGTACAGGTTTGGTCATTTGTACCTTTAACATTCATTGACTCTTCGAGATTTTTTTTCTACGTTGCTTATATTATTTACTGTACAGTGTTCATATAGCTAATAGATCGGATGGGGCTATCAAATTAAATCAACCGCTACTAACTTAATATCTAGGTCCTTTGCGTACCCGGTGTCGACCCCTAGACCTCTTAAGTATTTTCGTTTCTTTTCTTAAGTTTAATTAGATAATGATGGAAATTAATCAACGTCCCAGACCTTGGCATGTCTGCGCAGGGTAGCCATCGGTGATGTTTGGTCACTGAAATCACCGATCTAAAATTTAGTTTATTTAACTTTTTTACTTTGGCAAATTACTAGTTAGGGATATCTTAGCTACTATTTTTACTCTAGCTTCATTCCTATTTTGGACTTTCCAAGTTTTCTCAGAGGTCGGATGATTTTTTCCTGAAATTCCATATTAAGAGTTTGCACCAACCTTCAAGTATGGCCGGGGTCTCCAAGAAATCAACCGGATACAGCGAGGAGAGGAATTTCCTTAAAGCTTTCGCCTTTCTGAAAATTCCCTTTCTGGCACGGACTCGTTGTGGTTTTGGAGATAACTTTTGTGTTTACGTATTTAAGTAAACACCCTCTTTCGGCACATGTGAACATTTTTGGCTGTGAGTTGTTATATATTTAAATTCGATCACTCGTCTGTGTAGTAAGTAGTACTTCAATCTTCCACCTTTCGTTGGCGCCACTTTCTCTATCGTCTTTTTCTTCCTTCTTTCTTCAAGATTTTTTTAACCTTCCCCCCGGTTCTGAAACTCATGAAAGTATACAATGTTCATATCATTTATTTCGATCGCATGTACTAACTGAGACATCGAGGGATACAATTCGTGGAGGTATTTCCGGTATTTAAGAACAACTTACTAACGTTTTTTCACGATACTCAACCCACCATGGGAAGGACTGACGAGAGGGTACACTATAATTTCAGATACCCAGAAACTTGATTATTGGTCATTGATCGTACAAACTATACCGATCGATTACTGATTTCTAGTTTATTTCTATTGATTGGTTATATGGTGTGTATGCATTAGTAGTTTGGGCCCACTAATTTTAAATAATCTTGATTTTATTCTTTCTCTCTATATACATTTATATATATGCTTATATATATATATATATATATATATATATATATATATATATATATATATATTTGGAAAGTTACGTAAATGTATTATTTGTTGTATTTCCACTTCTTGTGACAATTTATTAAATAATATCAAACATTTCTCTACACGCGGATCTTAGTAAATTGAATTATCATTGATTATCGGGTTTATATATTTCAATTTTGCAAAATTATTAAAAGAAAAACGATTTTTTGTTAGGGTTTTTTGTTTTGTTTTGAGTCAAGAAATGTGAATACTTATCGAATATGAAAAGGTTATGTAGAAAATTAAGTGTCGACGAAATACTAAGATTGATATTAGAGTAAAATTTATTATATTGAGTAATATGAATATGTATATATATGAGTGAATATGTATGTATAGGGCTCGGTATTTGCCCTGGTTGTTTTAGGTTGCGATAGATTTTTGACACCCGATTTTGACCAACTATTTGTGATTGTAAAGTGTTTCCGCGTAATTTTTAATAAATAGCACCTTACGGATTTGTTATTAATGTTCGTAAATATTAAATTTTTTAATACTATGTTAAATGCTGCATGTAAATAGAACAAGTAACAGGTCGTAAAAATAACCCTTGTCCTTATCTAAAGTTACTTTGTGAAACCATAGCGAAATCAGTGAATTATGAAACAGTGTGCCCCAAATCCTTCCAGTATGACTAGAACATAACTATTTGTCAGTCGCCAGTTCAGTGACTCGAATCTCTTGACCCCACGATCTAGACCAGAAATAAAATTTAGTGATCTTAAATTGAACTTAATGTGGCTAATAATTTCGTAATGTAAATACAGGACCTAGGATAGGTCCTGAGACCTAGCTCCATTGAAATATCGTATAATGGAAATATGCCCCCAATGTTTGGGGACTAGATTCAATATTTTAAATCTCCAGAAATTTTGAATTTTCATACCAAATGCGTCAAGTGACGAATTTAAAAATATATATAATGTGAAGCAACTTTCTTTGTCTGTAGTTAAGACAAACGACTAACTACTCTCATGGACGCCAATCATAGTGTATAAAGAGAGTTGATAAAGGAGTTATTATCGACGTGAGAAAAGGGCTCATAAAATTGTCGAAATTTCCCCTCTTTGGATAGAGACTTATGAAAACGCTACCAAAGTTTTTTTCAAATGATTAACCGAATATTTATATATATATATATATATATATATATATATATATATATATATATATATATATATATATATCTTTCTCCTTTCGCATCGATATGTACTCGTTTCGTACTGAATCTTATATATGTTCAATGTTGACCTTTGTTTTTTTGTTTTCCGTTTTCTTCTTTCGTTTTCTCGATTTTTTACGTAATCCAACTCTTAATGTATATACAAAGAGAAATATCTAATTCGATATTGTTGAAAGTAACAAATTTCTGTGTATGCCTATGAACCTTATTATTATTATTATTATATTTTTTAATTCATGTATCAAACTTTTTCCTGTTATGTCAAACTAAGTTTTCTTGGAATGTAATAAATGTCTATAGAAATGTAGTTAGGATAGTTTAATTCAACTAAATGCAACCTGAAGTATACATTGTCCTGTATAAATGTGTGTGTGAGTGAAATGTAGATTTAGTATTAAGTGCGCCAATTCTTTTGACATATATGTATGACTTACTGTAGTTAATGGTAGTTAACAATTAAAGTCATTGAGAAGTCAATACTAACTCAATTTAAGTTGGCTCTATAAAGGAAGCAAAAAGGACAGAAATAGCCTGAACAAACGATCATCATGGGAGAACTTCGAAAGTAAAAATCTACGACAAACATGTGTGTTACTTTGATTTTTTTTCTTCTCTGTGGTCAATTCTAACATGCCGTTAACTTCATCATTTATACTTCAAGTACTGGATACTAGTCAAGAACCTTCGGAATTATTGAATAAACTGTTAAATTAAACATTCTCATCTACCTCGGAGCTAGATTGAGATAATTACGTAGTTTGGGTTAAATGGATCTAGGTCTGGGGGTATGGGTTAACATGTATCTACCTTTGATCACCTTAATTCCAAATACTCACCCAATAGCTCTTAGAAATAATCCCAATTCGATAATTATTCACTTTCCTTTACTGTATTTCTCAAAAAAATTATCCAATAACAGTTTCCCTCTTTTCCCACCTTCTTTGTTTCTCTCTTTTCCTCTCCTCTTGTCCCATCTTCCTTTTCCTTTCTTCCTCTTTACTTCTTCTTCTATTTTTAATAAAATTTAAAAGGGGGTCGTGACTGGGAATTCTATGTATAATAAACACGGTCATGTATTTATTTTTTAATTTTATTTTTCTTCGGAAGTCCGATATAAATGTCTTCTCATTTCGATTGAACCTTGTATGTTCGAAAATAAGAAATGGATTATATATTCCTATATAATTAGACATAAGCCGATAGCTTCGTGAATATCCCCCCCACCAGGAGTGAAGGGTTCCCACTCACGACTTATTCCATGCATCTCATTTGCACGATACAGGGTTTCCACCTCATTTGTTTCTTTTTTTCTTTTCTTTTCCTTTTCCTTTTTCTTTTTCCCTTTTTAGTTTTAGATTGGCGACCATAAACAGGACTGGTTACCATGGCAACCATGTTTGCTGTGGTAACAGATCTGAAAATCCTTATTGAACAATACAAGTTATCACGCCCAACATTAGGGTAGTACGTGCCACCTTCTACAATGAAATGGAAGCCTTCTGACACACACACACACACACACCTCAATTCGTAGCGTGTATTACTTTTGCAAAGCACAAGTACTTCACTACAATTCGTACTAACGACCCTTCAGCAAAGCCTGCTCAACTTATTTTGGAACAAACTGTCTTCCAGCGTACCTCACGTTCGTGCCTTTCAATTCAAGGTTGTCTCCGACTGTTTCTCTCGAAAGGCGTATGTTGTGTACAACAAACATTAACCAGCAAACAGCACAATCCAGTTGCAGTAATCGTTATCAAAGATGTGTATGTTTATTCATTTCGGTATTTCATTTGAAGTTATACGTTTCACGACATTAATGTCTCATGAATTGCACTTTTACACGACGCATAGGGAAGAAAAGGTCATGTAAGGACAGGGCTGGAACCTTACGTCAATCCCATTATTCGCCTGTTGTTACTGAGGAACACTGTGCTTAAGATAGGTATACAAACGAACCAGGCAATGACATCATTCAAACCTAGGTGGGGAATTGGGGGGGGGGAATGCATTTTTGAACGGAAATAACACAATAACGCGGACAGGGTCGCAACGTGACACTGGGGGATTGGCAAGATTTATACGTCATTGGATAGCACACGGCAAATCCAGAATAGAGATCTATTTATACCGCCGTTTTGGGTTCTGGGCTGAATGCGGGCAAATGGTGCAAAACAACATGTCCCAGGGTTATGTTCCGTATAATTGCTGTGCCCTGGAGAGTTATGTTGTGCATCATGGAAACAAATCATCGCGTAGTGCACACAGCCGAAATATTTCGTCCATTGCACTGGCCAGTCGGAAGGATACAGTGTTCAATTTCCTTGATCCCATAGTGTCGGATATCTGGGAGGGGAGAGGCCACCCTAAGAAGCAACATCACAACTACCGACAAAGGGCTTTCAAACGCACATCCTGTGCGGACACCAAGGTGAAGATCTGGGAAGAGCCTCTTACAAAACAGATGCCGGAAACATTGGTAGAGCATGCTTGCCTCGTTCCATATCTCGAAGAATTCTGTGCAAGCAAAGTGAAAACAGTTGTTTTGTCCCGACCGACTAGTGTCATTGACTCAATATTTCGGCTGTGTGCACCACTCGCTGATGTGTTTTTATGATAAGCACCACAACTCTCCAGGGCTACCGGGCACTGTCCAGCAAGTTTACTGCCATTTTCACTGAAATATGTGTTTTTTCACATTCATTTAATGCAACTTTTGATGACATTTTGACCCGCCGCCATGTTGCATAGGGTGATCGTAGTGAATCGGATCTTGTTGTAGCTTCTTTCTTTTTACAAGAGCTTTCAAGCGATATACCACTTGACCCCTCTTTCCATTTACAATTTTGAGTTGGACCCCGTCTGGGACCCTGCGGGGGACCCTTGGACAAAACTTTTTACTTCGCTCTGTTGTCGTTTGCAACTAATGGGATACGTGTTTTTCAGTTTGTGCGTATCTCGGACCGTTTTCGATTTAAAGGGCTGGCACGGACTAACGGAATCACCCAATATATATACAGGGTGAGCACAGAAACAGTCCCAAGTTTCTAATTAGTGTAAATTTAATATGCGAAGGAATATTTTGCTGAAATTTTGAACAGTGATACATAAACTCAAAAAGTTTTTGTAGCTATAATTGAAATCACAAACACTCGATGTGCGCGCCACCTGTAACGCGGGAAATATCGAGGCTTTAATCTAGCTCCAACCACACGTTATGAAGCATATCCGGGGTGATGGAGTTGACAGCATCACTGATGAGTTCTTGGAGATCGTTCAGAGTTGCGTGTAGTGGAGGTGCATAAACTTTGTCCTTCACATATCTCCACAGAAAGAAGTCACAAACAGTGAGGTCAGGTGATCTTGGAGGCCACTTACAAAGAACTTGATCATTGACTGCAGAGCGCCCTATCCATCGGTTTGGGAAGTTCTCGTTTAGAAACCTGCGTAAAGCACGATGCGAGTGTGGCGGCGCTCCATCTTGTTGTAGAACGAAGTCGTCTATCTCTATATTACTAAGTTGCGGAATCAACCAGTTGCGTAGCAATGCTAAGTAACTTTCACCTGTAATTGTTTGTTCCTGGAAGAAGAACGGCGTGCACCCAACGCTCTGATACTGCACAAAAAACATTGATTCTCGGTGAGTCACGTTCCACATTTACACTTGCATCAGGATTCTGGGTTTCACCTCATCGCTGAAAATGACCTTCGTCAGAAAGTTTTCGTCGTCCTCCATGAAATTTTGCATAGTCTCAGACTTCAGTTCTTGAAAATGTACAGTTCTTGCATTATTTGAAATAGAGCGCCTAAATCCCATTTCTCGCATCGGAAGTAACAGACGTAAATGTGTTTTACGATTGTTAAAGTAAACACTACTTTAAAATTAACCAAAAATTGGCTACTTACCAATGAATTCTCCCTTGAAAAATTTAAAGATTTTTACGTTTCGGAACTGTCAGCTGGTTTCTTTCTCAGTAGCAAGGTAAAAAGGATTTAAACGGAAAGGAGATCAATGGAGTAAAACCAGGAATACATACCACTATATAAAAGTAAATTACAAAAAAGATCCTAAGATGAACAGAGCAGAGTGAAAAAAAGAATGAACTGAATAAAAAAGAACGCGGTGTCTATGTTAGGCCACTATTGCCAGATCCAAAGTATGCATCAAAGGTAGGTACCCAAGTTCGATCAACGTTGCTAGTGTCAAGGTTCAATGCAGGTTTGTATTTATGAATAAAGAACGATTCTTTATTTTCCCGTTGTTTTTTATCTTTATTTTTCTTTATTCGTCTTTATTTTTATCTTTATTCTAATCGTTCTTTATTCATAAGTACAAACCTGCATTGATCTTTGATACTGGCAACATTGATCGAACTTGGGTACCTACCGTTGATGCATACTTTGGATCTGGCAATAGTGGCCTAATATAGACACCACGTTCTATGTTATTCAGTTCATTCTTTTTTCACCTGCTCTGTTCATCTTAGGATCTTTTTTGTACGTTACTTTTATATAGTCGTATGTATTCCTGGTTTTACTTCTTTTATCTCCTTTCCGTTTTAATCCTTTTTACCTTGCCACTGAGGAAGGAATCAGCTAAGAGTTCCGAAACGTCAAAATCTTTTTTTAAAAAATCAAGGGAGGATTCATTGGTAAGTAGCCAATTTTTTGTTAATTTTAATATCCCCCCATGTGCTCATGTAATTATAAACACACCTTTCTTTAACTAAAAATAAGTCAGTTAAAGGGTGAGATTCAGAGAGCGTCATTTAGAGGGATCAGGGAGGGACAGTTATCCCTCCTGGGTTAGAGATTTATATAGAATTTATCAATCTAATAGTAGCATATAAGTGAAAGATTGCTATTCAAGGTGACGAAGGAGGGGCAGCCGAGGCGACTGCCCCGGGCACCGAAGTAAGGGGCGCACGATTCGGGAGGGGAAAAGAAAAGAAAAGAAGGAAAGAAAAAAAAGTGGAATGAAACACATGTGCACATATATAAAATGAAAGGAAAAAAGTAATAATAAGTGCTCAAAATCAAGGAAAATCAGGGTTTACTTTTTAAATTATTTTCACGTTTGGCAGCTGGTATGTCGATCTCACTCATGGTTTGGGTACAAAACCTCGCGGCCAGAACCTCGCGGCGACAACCTCGCGGACCAAAACCTCGCCTGGCCAAAACCTCGCCTCCCAAAACCTCGCGGCCCAAAATCTCGCCGGGCCGAAACCTCGCCTGGCCAAAACCTCGCCGCCCAAAACCTCGCGGGACAAAATCTCGCCTGGCCAAAACCCCGCCTGGCCAAAACCTCGCCGTCCAAAACGTCGCGGGCCAAAATCTCGCGGGGCCAAAACCTCGCCTGGCCAAAACCTCACCACCCAAAACATCGCGGGCCAAAATCTCGCCGGGCCAAAACCTCGGGCCCCAAAATATCGCCATACCCAAAATCTCGCCTGACCAAAATGTAAATGTTCCAACAGATGATAAGGATGACGGTATAAAAGACGCTGTTTCACAAGAAATATCACGGGTATTTGACCAAGTCTTGCGATACCATATGAAAATTTTATTTCTGTATTAGAGGATTTCAATGTGAAGGTAGGGCGACAGGATGTTTTTAAACTGGTTATAGGGAAAGAAAGTCTGCATAAGGAAAGTAATGACAACTAACGGGGTTAGTTCCGTGAACTTTGGAACATCCAAAAACTTAAAATTTTAACAAAAATCTAATATTTATGAAAGTATGAAATAATGTATGAGTTTTTACGACGTCCCTTGATTATGTCCTGTAGGTTAAAAGAGACGTAGATGACCAGGATGAAGGAAATGATCGAATAAAGAAAGTGGGAGGAAACGGGAATAGCCCGAGAAAGCCCAAGCACACGATGTTTTGTATCTATTATTATTATTATTATTATTATTATTATTATTATTATTATTATTATTATTATTATTATTATTATTATTAGTAGTAGTAGTAGTAGTAGTAGTAGTAGTAGTAGTAGTAGTAGTAGTAGTAGTAGTAGTAGTAGTATTTGTAATATGAAATGGCATATTAAAAAACTCATTGGGTAAATTTTAAAGAAAAGTTTCATTCGCGGCGATGTTTTGGGTGGCGAGGTTTTGGCCCGGCGAGATTTTGGGCGGCGAGGTTTTGACAACGCGAGGTATTGGCCCGGCGAGATTTTGTCCCGCGAGGTTTTGGGCGGCGAGGTTTTGGCCCGGCGAGATTTTGTCCCGCGAAGTTTTGGGCGGCGAGGTTTTGGCACCGCGAGGTTTTGGCCCGGCGAGATTTTGTCCCGCGAGGTTTTGGGCGGCGAGGTTTTGGCCACGCGGGGTTTTGGCCCGGCGAGATTTTGTCCTGCGAGGTTTTGGCCGGCGAGATTTTGGGCGGCGATGTTTCGGCCGCGAGATTTTGTCCGTATCCCCTCACTCATAAGTACGAGGATGCCGTCGTACACTCTCGCCTCAAGCGCTGATTTTGCACGACACAGCACTAATTCTACTGAAGATTTCGTAAACTAAACTATTGATGTGTATGCAGTAAAGAAACCAAGGCTAATATACTTGATTTAGAATCAGAAGTGTGAGAAAGAATGATTACTTTTTGTTAAGATATTCCTATGTATGTTTTAGGACAAAAAATATTTGAGTTGATTTAAATCTTTGTAAAACTTCTACATTAGTAACAAACAGTAACTACTGAATATAAGAAAAATAACTAAAATAGCTTCTGTAAATAGTAGTTAAAGTTTAGTTCAAAATATTTGTGCCAGTCTTTATTTAATGTTTTAGATAAAATTAAACGATTGTTTTGTTTTTTAAATCATAATCTCGCATTGAATATTTATCAGCAATTAGTCTCAATATTAGCTAAGATGTGCATGGGAATGGAATTGTTATATATGCTGCTTTCTTGCAAAATACAGAAAAACAACCCCCCGAGGAGTTCGCATTCCCCCCCGAGTGAAAATGTCTTAATTCAACACTGCGCTGCACTCTCACAAAACTGCTTGTCTTTGCAAATTGTGAAATTTACCACCTTTGTTGCTGTGGGGCGAACGCCATTTTCGATGTTACTCCCCTCTAGCTGCCCTTGTCAGAACTAGGATTCTGAAAAGATAGATGGGAAAGTACTTTGAACAAATATCAATGTCTTTTTACTGAGCTCTGTACCAAATTTCATGTAAATATTCAATTAAATGTTAATTATATGGCACTTTAAAATCAGGTGCTGTTTCTGTGATCTCGCTGTATGATTGTTATTGCATGTCATATCAATATTATACAAAAATAATCTTTTTCCTGTTTTTCTACTGCTTGTGACAAATCACCGGAGTGCTGCTGTTACACTACCTTGCTCACCCTTTCACAACATTACGTGAGACACAAGTAAAACCAAAGTAAGCTTTGTATTTATATTGGTAAATAAACTGTAACACGAATAAGCAAGGCGAAGGAATACTAGAATATTCTACTAATTCAAGAATGTATAATAACTTAAGAAGATGACTGTCTTTTCGTTTAATAACAAGGGGTGAATGTCAGTGGAGGGAATGTCCTTCGCTCCAACATTTTGAACAAACATGGAAGGAGAGTTAAAAATTATAGGCTCATTTTAGTTGAGATGTCCTAGAAGCACTCTCAACAGATATCATTATACTTGGCCAGAAACGTCGTGGTTCACACCTATTGTTACCTATATTTTTTTCACGGGAATATAAAAAATTATGTTGCTTTTACGACACAAAAACTCTAATCTGGTTGTCGTCAGTACCCACTCAAAAGACAACGTTATCAAGTCGAGAATATGTTGTTATTTAATTATCCCTTGTTCTTTCTCAGGAAGAAATAAAATAAAGGTTTCCTTTCCGAACAAATATCAATGTCTTTTTAGTGGCAATGCTGCTGCACAAAACATCCATGTCAGTCGAGTTGAGTGCAGATTATCTTATTTTGCTGTTTTTATCTTTTTAAATAATAGCTTGATTCTGTTTTTTTAGCGTTGTACATATTTCTTCCGTATTTCGTTATTCCAATGCAAGAATATTATTAAATCCAATCAAACACAATATGTACACATACATAATTACAATACAATATAATTTTGAAGTTATCTCCTTATGCTAAAACAAATAGGATATAAATTGATAAATAATTCGAAAGGCTTAATATACGACTCATCCCTTGATATGCAAAGCAATTAATATAATGTACTAATTTAAATATTAATATGCAAGTATCCTAGCTATGTGTGCCTTACACAGTTGCCTCCATTTTTGCCGAGATGTCACTGGTTACCCATCGGTAGTTCATCAGCGCTTCTGGCATGTGGGCATGTGACTTTGAAAAACTATGTGCATTAAAATAATAACGGAAATATAATAAAATCTCAGTCTCAAATTTCATGTCAACCTTGCTTCCAAATACCAGTGCTGTCATTTGTTCACTCAATGTTGATAGGATCCGAACGTTGTTGTTGATTTCTATTTTTCGCTTATATCATCTTTAGTTTCCACTATTGTTGCATAAAATTTTAAAGAATATTAGTTTTTAACTTCTTTCTGTCACGAACAGTCAGAGGAAAATAATACATAAGAAAAACAATGTTATTGCGGAAAAATGTAAGTTACACTACACGCGCGACTGATTTTGGTCCCAATTGTATATACATAATTAAATTTTAGAACGAACCCCATGCTGTAAACTTCGGTGGAACACCGATGGGCAACTAGGGACGTCTTGCCAAATATTGGCCGGGGCCGCGGTGGCCCCACTTCCCTTTTGAAACTTATACCACCAGTGGCTCACTAGCGGCAGAGACACGATAAAACGCCAATTAACCACAAGATAATTCCCTCAAAATATGTTAAATTTCCTACATTAAATTGATTTCTTTATATTAAGGTAAGCTAAAACCACTATTAAAAGGTACCAAATGCCGTCTCCTTTATCTCTATTCTCAATTGTTGTGTCTTTGAAATAAGGCATAATTACAGACGAGCATCCATTCGCAATTTTCAAAAATATTAAATTATAATATTTGTTTTGCAAAAAAGTAGGAATGTAGTACAAGTGGCTCGAACGGACGACCCTCTTACTCGTAAACCGAAACAGCACTACTTTGCCAAAAGCCAACTTGAAATACGTGCCACAACAAATTTACACTGCGTGTGGATGTAATAAGGCCTGCAATTGAAAAGAACATAACAATCATTCGTTCTTTCAAGCTCGATGATAATACACATACTTTCTACAATATTTGTCACCTACCTTTTCTCGGTATTTGTGAATCTACATCAGTAAAGAGAATTGTTTGTATTACGAAAAGGTACCATAGAGATTGTCAAATGGTTTGGGTAAGACTCGAACTGCCAACAGTTTGAAGCCAACACTCAGAACGTAAGAATAAATTTCTTACCAATGCGGTAAGAAGAATACGAATGGTGGAGAGCGATTTTGAAGATGGTGTGACGCGTAGTCAATGTATGCTTAATGTTCCTCTATCTACAGCAAGCACGCAGAAATATAGCAATAAGGATTTCTATATATACCGTCATCACACATGACTTCAAACTCTGCCACACATGAGTATGGATGAATAAAGACTGATTATTCACATTTGTTTGCGTGTGTCAACAAATAAACAATATTTTCATTCCCTTTCTAGTTTTATACATCTACTACTGCATTATACTGAAATGTAATTACTTTTTACGTTTAAAACTAATTATTCACTTTTGAATAATTGTAAATTTACTAGTTCGGTAATTCACAATGAATGCAGTCAAGCAGAAGTGCTTTTGTAACGCAGAAATAACAACATCAAATGTGAAATCTCTTTTAGCAAACTTTCGAAATTTGAGAGTCGAGAAACTTTACACTGTTGGGTACCGATGACCTCAAAACCAACGTAGCCAGAATTAGCTCGGAATAGAAGACATATGTTTAAAACAATAACAATCCCAACAAAATACAGAAGTCTTTTAATCTGAAAGAAAAACAGGAATGAAATCTCTAATTTATTTGTTTGCATTTATTTGTATTTGTACCCTCAACAGAGTATTAAACTCCAGTTACAGAAGGTTAACATTAGTGTTCATGTCCAGTTAACTAGTAAGAGTAATGATGATTAATAAGTTTAAATACATACATAAATAAATACATAATAACACGACAAGACAAAATACATTAAGTGTACAAATAAGGCATGAATCATAGGATTTCCTAAACTTGGTTTCTGAAGTGACGCTCTTTGTTAGTGAATATATCCAAAAACACATTCTCTTTACTTATTGCACTGCAAGCAGCACTAATTCTCCAAGTAGGTGACATATACAGTATATTTGTCCTTGCTTTCCGGCAAAAGAATGTTATTTTTTGCATGCGTTTTGAGGGACGGAGTTTGAATAAATATTTTGTAACAGCGCTGGACAGTCAATTTTATTATGGAGAAGTCGAAAAAGAAAAATTAATTCAGTGAGTGTTTTTCTTTGTTCCAACGTCCAAAATTTAAAATTATCAATAAGATTGGTATAGTGCTCAAATTTTGGATAAAGACCGGTCATTTGGTAGGTAAAATATCTGAAGAATTTATTTTGTAGTTGCTCAACTTTCTGGCATTCAGATTTTAAGTATGGATTCCATATAACTGATGCATATTCTAATTTAGCCCTAACATACGAAAAGTAAAGAGTCTTCAATGTCATGTCATTTCTAAGTTCATTACTCATTCGAATTAGGAATCCGAGGTTCCTGTAGGCTTCATTAGTTATTTTATCTACATGTTGGTTGAATGTTAACCTATGATCAAATATTACTCCCAAATCTTTCACTGAGTTTGTTTTATTTAAATTTGCCCCACCAATGGAATACGAATATTCGCAAGAAAACTCTTTCCTACTGAACGTCACAGACACACATTTATCTACATTAATCTGAAGTTTGATTACCTTACACCAATTCATTACCTTTTTTATTTCTTGTTGTAATAAATAACAGTGTTCTTGTGTTTTGATTTTGGCATATATTTTGAGATTGTCTGCAAGCAGTAGTTTTTTTCTGAATTTGTAATACAATACGGAAGCTCATTGATAAAAAGTAAAAAGAGGCCCGAAGTTCGATCGCTGCGGAACTCCTGAAATCATGTCTATTTCTTTAGAAAGAAATTTTTATAGATAGCGGACTGTTTACGGTTATGCAAATAAGAGGAAAAGAAATTGGTCATAGCATCACTAAAGTAAAATAAAGCTAATTTATGTAGTAAAACATCATTTTGTACAGTGTCAAAAGCCTTATTGAAATCAGTGTATATAACATCTACTTGAACATTGTTGTCCAAAGAAGAAGCTATAAAGTCTGTAATAATACCTAAATTTGTAACTCTCGATCTACTTTCTAAGAATGCATGTTGATATACCGAGATTGAAGGGCGCACGTGATTTAGTATTCGAACATATAGGACACTTTCAAATATCTTGGCAAATACGGGTAAAATTGCAATAGGCCGAAAGTTTTCAACATCGTTTCTCTTTTCCGATTTAGAAATTGGGCAAACTATTGCGTGCTTCCATTTGTCAGGAAAAACATTGTTTTTTATTGCAAAATTAAATACAGTATTATACTTAGAGGATATTTGAAAATATCAATACATGCTTTAACAATATATGAAGGAATGTTGTCATTTCCCATTGATTTATTAGATTTTAATTTTCTTATTGCCCTTTTAGTCTCTTCAATGGTTATCTCCGATATAAAAAAGAGCCTAACATAGTATTATTATCAATATTATCACCAAATGAATGACTACTACCAGTATCATCAGTTGACGACGCTAGTCGATATACAGACTGAAAATGGAGTGCGAAAGCATTTGCAATCTCATTATTTTTGCTCAGGTCCCTGGTACAACAATGGTCCAGAAGACAGATGTCGCGTTTTAATCTTAATATAGTTCCAAAATTGTTTTGGGTCTTCCTGTATGTTAATTTCCGTTTCTAAAATAAATAATTTATAATCCCTTTCTATTTCATCTTTCACTTCCTTCCGCAATTTACAAAATTCATTGTAATGATATTGACAATTCCCCTTTCCCCGCAAGCAAAAAGCACAGTGGTATGATTTCTTTTTTATTTTTTCTATTATACTACTTGTAAACCAACATGGAAAAATTTTTGTGGACCTTTTTTTAAAGGGAATACTTTTTCGAAAAGCGCTATAATTTTTTTCGAAAAATTGGTCCACCATTCTATTTACATCCCGGTAAGTTCCCAAACTTAACCAGTTAATTTCATGTAGATCTTTGTAAAGTCGCAAAAAATTTTCCTTCCGTAAGTTGAAACCTAAAATATTTTTATGGGATTTCGATTTTATTGCCCGTTTACACAATATCTTTATGAGAAGGCATTGTGCATGTCTTCTTTTACGAGAGGACGGAGCTTTCTTTCTACAGCAATATTCTCGAGGTTAGAGAGTACGAGGTCCAACGTTCTTCCTAGGCTGTTGCACATATTATTAAGAGATGTTAGGTCATAATACAATAGAAAAATATATAAATGCTGATATTTGCCTGTCAAGTAAAGAAAAGAAAATTGCATTCCATTAATTTGAGAATAGTTCATATTCCCCACTATGAGAATAGTGCTGCCTACTTCACAATTGCCTTCAATAAATTGAAAGAAGTAATACTATTGATAGATACTGGAGTCCGGTTCAATATACACAACGCAAATGTAAATAGCCTTTGAATTAATTTTTACTTTCACAAGAATACCATTCATGATCAGATCTACATAGATAACCTGAATCACTTCTATGTTCTTAAATGTCACTAGCACGCCTCCCCCACGTGTTTTATTGCATGCACTATCTCTACAGGTATCTTTCCGATAAACAGAATACCGAATATAATATAAACTCAGGATAAAAAAAAAACGGTTATTTAACAAGGTTTCTGTTACTGCTACTATGTCATAGTCATTTGATAAAATATTAGGACAAAACTCAGTCGCCTTCTTTCTAAGAGATCGCACATTCATATAGCACATACGTAAGTGTTCTTTTTTTTACCACTTCCAAACACATTGGATCATTCAAAGTCTTACCTTGAAGGTCATTGAACGTTTCCTGTCAATTTCGAAAAGTCCCCTGAGGCCGCCCCTCCTCTTCTTCTTGTTTGTCGAAAAGCAGGATATTCCTTTCCATTCACCCTTGCTGCTGCTTTTGTTTGTCCGACTGGAGCCCAAACTGAGGGAAGATTGTCTTCCACTGTTGCCAACTCCTTCTTGTTACCACTAGTTTCAATACCAAACTGCACTTTCGAAGACATCTGGTTGTTACTATTTCTCTTAAGATCTAGCCGGAAAGGATTCCCATCGATGTAGAGCTTATTATACTGAAGTCGTGCTTTCTGACCCCTCGACACTGCTTCAAACCGATGAGTGTTTAGTTCCTTAATAATGGCACGAGCAGCATAGCAACAGTCCTCTCCTATTCTGACAGGCATTCCCTTGGCACGATAAGCACTTCTTAGTATTTCTTCCTTTCTTTTGTAATTCGCAAATTTCACTATTATGGGTATATCTCTCTCCCTACGCAATCTATGTGATCTTCCAATGTCCATCGGATTAAGTTCAAATTGCAGCTTCTCCTCAACGAATTCCCTTATCATTTCCTCTGTTTCCTCCCATCTTTCTTTCTCTCCTTCCGCAATATTTTAGAAAATAAGATTATTGCGGCGGGAGTGGTCCTTAAGCTTATCAAAAAACTTCTTTGTTTCCTCCAACTGTCCCTTAAGTTCCTTATTTTCATTTCTGATAACACATAATTCACCAGTTAAGTTATCTATTTTTTTACCCAGATATCAAGTGGTTGAGCACAATGATATTATTTTAATGTCCCTGCCCTCAAGCTTGGATAACACATCATCTATTGTAGCTGGTCAGGATTCAATTCCACTTCACCAATTACTAGCAACACAGCAATCACAATTCCCATGAAGCACATAGGAGACAAACAAGGTTAGTCACACTCAGTTTTCGGACATTTCATACACACTTGACCGCACCACAATCCTATTCTCACAGGCCAGGTTTCAATTTCGATCCCCATGTTGTCACGGTTCACTGCTACCCTGAAATTCACTCAAACACGTCCTTTCACTACGACAGCCTCGGCGTTATTTTTTCTAGTTCCATTAGTCTTGTAGCTCTTAGTCTATGGGAAAAGTACTGATAGAAATAAGGACAATGAATTATGATTATTTTGTAGAACATTCCACTTTAATATCACAGAAATTTCATATTCCGGTTTGTTTAGTTGTAATAAATTATATAGTATGTTTCTATACTATGTAAAGTATGTGTACTGTCGCTGGTTTTTGATGACAGTCGAAAACAGAAGTAAAGGTAAATAACCGTAATAGCTTTCTATTAAGGGGAAGTACAATTAATTTTTTTCTTAATCAATTTTTTGGTTTAAAATTTTTGTTCGGATTTACCCCTTTCGCCTAAACCCTCTATACGTAAATGGATGAACATATCTAAGTTTTGAATGTTGATTCCAGCATATTTCGAGCATCATTTCTCTGATCTAGACCAGTACGATATCTCGATATATCGATATCGATATTGACATATATCAACATTCGATACCGCAACATTGCTATATCAGCATTCTAAATTTTCGATATCAATATTCGTGGGAGCGAAGTATAGGGGACCCCTAAGAACTGCAATTGATGCAGAAATATAACTCAATTTTTACAATAGTGTCTTCTAATGACAATTTCCTTATTAGCACAAATAGCAATGTAAATAAATCCACTAGCAAATTTACAATATTATATACTGTAATTTCTTAGATGCCAGAACTTTTTTGTTCCCGAAAAAAATAAAAAGAGCACTCGTCAAAAGTAAGTGCTTCGAACTTTGACCTAGAATTTATCATAATAAAGATTTTTGTTCCTCTCTCTCTCTCTCTCTCTCTCTCTCTCTCTCTCACTCTCTCTCTCTCTCGGAGATTTAGATCTCTTTTTGGTCTTTGAGACCGTTCATTGACAAAAAGTGCACACATGACCGTTATATGCAGATATGCTCTTAGAGATTTTGAAAAGGAAACAAGTTTTTAATAATAAGAATAATATTAATTATTACAGTGGTCGGCAAAATGGAACTTTTTTCGCTCCTACAAACAAAAATAGGTGATTCCTATAGGTTTCGAGCTCCTGAGTTCGAATCCGTAACCCGTTTTTCTCCAGTACGTACCAGTTTTCAGGGAGGAGGGGGGTGTTTCAATATCCGCCCAAAGATGCTATTCTCCACCCATAATAATTTGCACGTTATAATTTAAATATCAATGTAAATTATGCAGATAAAATTGCATAAAAAATTAAAGTTTAACACTTACGTGTCACTTGGTTTACCTACTCCTCTTGTAATTACTACAGGGTGTCTCGCGTGTCACATTCCAACAGAAGTCTGCCAACATATTCACACTCCATTTACCACTGTAGTGCCTCTCCATGGTAGCTATCTGCCGGTGAAACCTTTCCCCGTGTTCGTCAGAGACCTCCCCCAAGCAGTACATTTCAGGGAAGAAGTTCAGGTGGCAATACAGGAAGTGTAACTTTAAGGACATATTACATCCCATGTTACGAAATGAAGTAATTAACCTACCCACAACGTCTTTGTAATCAGGTGACTTATGATTCCCTAGAAAGTTACTGCACACTTCTCGAAAGGCCTCTCAAGCCTCACTTTCCACTTCATTAAGGTTAGAAGAAAATGTAGTATCCTTAAAGGGTCTCTGATTTGAGGTCCCGCAAAAACACCTTCTTTCACCTTGGCCTCGCTGAGTCTTGGTAAATGCTTCACCATCTCGGTTCAGGGCCTTGACGAAGGCCTTCATGAGCCCTAATTTGATATGAAGGGGTGGTAAGAATATTTTCTCCGGATCCACAAGACGTTCATTAGCCACGTTCATCTCCCCTGGGACCAGTTGCTCCCTTGGCGGTCATTTTGTGTTGGAGTACTGATCTTTGGCTTGACTATTCCAATGACACAAGAAGCAGCAGTGCTTTGTGTAACCTCCATGTAAACCGGTGAGCATGGCAATAACATTAAAGTCAGCGCATACAGACCACTGGAACTGTTCGTACTTTATTTTCTGCAATAGGTTTCGCATGTTTTCGTATGTTCCTTTCATATGTATAGCATGAGCAATAGGGATGGCTGGCTTTTCATTACCATTTGCCATTGTGTAGTAACACTGCCTTGAAACTTATCCTAGAGGAATCTACGAATAGCCTCCAATCTTCAGTGCTGTAGTTCAACTTCAGTTGTCCCATAAGCGATGGAATGTCACTGCAATACACCAAATCACCGTCTCTCGTAAAATTAGGAATTAGGCTCACCCGTCTTTTCCTATATATCGATATATTCACATCTTGGTTTAGTAGATTCCATTGTTGAAGTCGTGATGCAAGCAAAAGGGCCTTAAACTTGGGGAGGTTTAAGACCAGATCATTCAGCTCTTCCTGACTTATCACAAGTGGTTCATTAGTGTCAGGCACTGGAGCGTAATCGGGATCTGACTGTGTGCTCGAAGATTGTGCAACATCGTCACAAGCAGAAGGTTCTTCATCGGATGAAACACTGCACAGGGTGTATGAGTCCGGTGGTACGGGTACAGGAAGACAAACATCATGTTTCACAGGTCTACTCGCGGAATTCAAGTTAGGATACGGTATTTTATGCTTCATGCTTTTTGGAAACCTTTTATATTAGTCAGGCAGAAGTAACAGTGTGAAACATGATCACGGGGCTCGCGCCAAGCCATAGGTACGGCGAACGGCATCGATTTACGTGTACCTTTCAACCGTCCTGTGAGAGTACGCGCACACGAGTTACAACTTTGTTTCGAAGCCCAAAGGCGATCTTGGTCGCCGATTTTACACCCGCAGTACAGATGGTAGGCTGTCTTCAGGAACGATGACAATGGCCTACTTTGTCCCTTGATAATCACTTCCACACCTATGTAGCAGAATGAATCTGTCGAATTGTTGCAAGTTATCGGCATGTACTTTTAACACAAACGTTAATATTTCACGCAGAAATATTTTTCACCTCCGGTATACACAGACATAGCCTAACACCATCTTCTAACACCAAGATCAACTCGGAACTGAAATATTTGTTTCACGCGACAACGTGGTGTATGTCTTGGCGCCTTCTTCAACAATCTGTCTGTCGTCTAGACAAAAGGGAGTCGACGAATGATCGCAAGTTGATTACAAAACCTTTCTCCGTGAATAACACCTAGGTCTTAGTGTATGTAGTGTGGGACGACAATAAATCTTTGCAACAAAGGTGAGGGCGTACGTTTCCGGGGGATCGTGAGCTAGAGAAATGAAATGTTCCTGGGATATAACCTAGTAACAGTTCCTAGATTAAGATAAAAATTGAGAATTATGCACTCCAAACATGGAAAACACATATCAAATACGAAAAATACGATTTTTCTGTTAATTATGGAAACAGCACTCCGCCAAAAAAAAAAAAAAAACCTTACGCGCCTTCGTAATCAGCTTCTCGAAATCTAACCGGTACACCCGTTCACCTCGTAAAAATTCAGAATTATGCATTCCAAACACGGAAAACATATTAAACACGAAAAATTCAATTTTTCTTTGAATTATGGAAACAGCAACCCGCCAAGAAAAAGAAAAAGAATACATGTGCTGGAACATTCTGGATGAGATATTCATAATCAGCTCCTTGAAATCTATCCGGTACACCCTTTCACCTTCATAAAAATTCAGAATTATGCACTCCAAACACGGAAAACCTATTAAATACGAAAAATACGATTTTTCTGTCAATTATGGAAACAGCACCCCGCAAAAAAAAAAAAAAAAAAAAAAAAAAAAAAAAACTTACGTGCTGGAACTTTCTCGACGAGATATTCGTAATCAGCTAATCGAAATCTAACCGGTACACCCTTTCACCCTTGTAAAAATTCAGAATTATGCATTCCAAACACAGAAAAAACATATTAAACACGAAAAATACAATTTTTCTCTCAATTATGGAAACAGCACCCGACCAAAAAAAAAAAGTCTTACGTGCTGGAAGTTTCTCGATTAGATATTCGTAATCAGCGTCTCGAAATCTATCCGGTACGCCCTTTCACCGTCGTGGGAGGATTTTCATTGCGACCTGTGTTATTATTATTATTATTATTATTATTATTATTATTATTATTATTATTATTATTATTATTGGGTTTACAACTAGGGTCCCATCTCTTTATCTTGCATAGAGGTTCTCAAGTTTGTTACGCTAATGGTGTCTTTTATTCTGTGTTTGTATGTGTTTCCATTTCGTGTGGATGTTTATTTTGTGCTATTAGGCTTTTATATATTTAACATTTACCTTATGTAACCTATTTCGTGTTTTACAAGTTTGTTTTTGGAGTGGGGAAGAACAGAAACTGCTTTGCTCTTATATTTATTGCTTATTATTGATCTTGTTTGAATTGGGTAAGTAAGACCATTTTGTAACTTTTTGAGTTATCCATGCTCTCACGATTGCAAAATCGTCATTTTTAATAATTTATTTTATTCTCTTATTTGCAATTTGCTACCCTGATATATTTGTAACAAACTTGAGGTTTGGTCCAACGCCTTTCCAATTCTCAACCACCCCAACGACTCTGTTCTTAGGTTGTCTACTATTGCAGGAAAGGGAGAGTTGCAAGTTGGAATGCACTTTTCGTCTCGTCATTAGAACTTCAACAGAACGTGTTGTTAGAGGTGGTGAATCGAATGATTTTTGTGATTATGAAAACAAAATCGGTTGCAAACTACAAGCATATAAGTAAACAGCATATTTAGAAACTGTTATTATTGGTAATGACGTTAATGATCCTGGTGATGGTGAAATGAAAGAAAGTTACAAATTGGATAATTACGAGGATACAACAAATACAGAAAGTAACTTAAAACATTCAAATGATCATGCTGATTATCTGTTCCTAGTTACACAAAATTCCTGTCAACCAGCTGGCCCTCTTCGTCGAGATATTAACCAGAAAATAGATCATTTTCTAATAAATATTATTTCAAGTTACCGATCACGGACCAAAGAATTTTAAGAGAAGGCTAAGTTATCCCTTACAGAACGACACTGTTTACTGTAGACTTTCTTGGCTTTTCGGGAAGCAAAATTCGTCTTGGAAGGAAGGATGTGCGTTGCTGGAAAGGGTTGTCCATAAACATAGTAACGCAATGAAACAAGCCATTTGCATTTGAAAGCCTGTGTAGGTTTGAATTCGTGATGAAACGAAAGTACATTTGGCATGCACATGGAATCAGAGATTAGGGAAGAAATTGATTTCTGGTTTCTTTTGGTTTTACAGAAATAAAAGACTGGAGTGCCACCGGGCTTGAAAAGAAAATTCTTGATACCATAGCAAGCAAAGGACTTTCTTTAAGTAAATGTCATGGTAAGGGTACGTTGGGTGTGCTAGTATGTCTGGTGTCTACACGGTGTGAAAAGCCGAATTGAGGAAAAACAACAAACTACAAAAGGTGTGCATCGGGCTTCACATGACTTAAATCTCATTCTTAATTATGCTATATGTAAAATCAAAGAAGTCAAGTCATTTGCTGATACAGGAGAAATAATTTATCAGTTTTTCTCACAAAGTACGAAAAGATGGGAATTTATGTCATTTTCTCAATTACACTGTGAAAGCTGTGGTATTCGAAACATCCAAGCTTTGTGATACGCATTTCTTGATGTCTTGAAAGTCCTGTCAAGAATAACACTGGTTTTTAAGAACGCAGCAGAAACGAGCAAGGCTGCAGGTTTAAAACATAAATTGGAGTAATTTGAATTCTTATTTTTATTGTATTAAAGACTAAATACTTGAATATACTATTTTAGTGTCGCAAGCTTTGCAATCTGAAAATTTGGAGTTAGATTGAGCATTGCTCTTCTGAAAAATGCAGCTCATCAACTACCAGAATGTAGAGGAAATTTGGTGGAGGTAATGTACTCAACAATTTCTCTTGCTGAAAAGTGTGGCGTTCCTTTAACATTTGCAACTAGAAGAGTGCGACAACTTAAGTGCCATTTTGATGAATTGTGCAAGGATGAGCGACTTCACAATCTGCAGAAATATTTCAGCACGGGTGTATTTATCGGTTGATTCGACATTGTTGTAAGCCAATCAGTGTTGCTACAATCCTCGCTCTGGAGTGGGCTGAAAAATAGTACCAAATTGCACCAAAAAGGGCTGAATTCATTATTTTATATCAGTGTAATGCATGGCTCTATAACACGAAACTAAAAAAGGTAAAGTTCTAGAACAATCCCTCCCTCTTCCAAGAGTCCAAATCAAGAAAGTGCTCTTTTTAAAAATTATTTTTAAAAACATCCAAATAGGAGGGCCCAATGGCGTAACAATGGCCTTTGGCGCCATAAGCAAAATAACAAGTGGCGCCCCCTCCCCATCTAATAGACCAATGTATGACTATCTGTAACTTACACGTATGCGCCAAATCCCACATTTGACTAGCTTTGGGCAGTGCAATCGGTATTTAAGAAGATCAGCTAATTATTACTCTCCAATAATGTTGAGATTAGAGCCTAAATAGGTCAGTAACGTCCTCATCCATTTAACGCTACGTTATCTCAGTTAACATCAGGAGCGGACGAAGGCAAAATTTTCACCCTGCCAATGAGTTTTTGCCACCCCCCTTAGTCCTAGCCTATATTTTACATTTTATTGCAGTGATATTAGAAAATTTATTTTGGGGTGCTTGTATGGGCGCCCCTGGCGTTACCTTCCCGGGCAGTTGCCCGGTTTGCTCAACCATTGGTGCTTGGAGAATTTGTCATTATTGTTGAAAGCCTGTTGCGCAGGGGAATTTTATTTATAGTTAGTAAGCTCAATACGTGTAATATATCACTGGTATCGTATTAATACGGTAATAATTAATTACCAGAAGGATTAATTTCTTAATCATACAGTGCTGTAACCTCGACTAGTTTACAGTAATGCCAATAATTTGATACGCAAATGTAATAAACTGCGAGAGATGCGTGAAGGAATGTTTATTCTTGCCATGTTTGAAAACGAAGACCACGAAAACTTAGGGCTCCATTTATATAATTTGTTTCTTTTTTTTTATTAAAAACCTGAGGCTCCCCCTAATATACCGAAACGTTCTGCGCCCGTAGGCAATGACTATCCTGGCTACGCTATTGCTACGCCGGTGGGAGGACCCTAAACAACCGTAGATAAAACTTTACTCGCACGTAGGAAGTATAGCAGAGGCCGCAAATTAAGAGAGAAAACAGTTATAATCTTCGATATGTATTGCAAGGAAACCAAACGCGCCTCTATTTCAAAGTGACCATAAATCTAAACGGTATTATGGCCATATATAAAAAATATATATACAAACGAGAAACAAATCAATCATCTACGAGTTCACTTCTCATGACATCACACAGTATGAGTAACGTGAGATGTGGGAAAAGTCTTACTCACACTTTTGAAAATGTACAAGTATTTGTTAAATGGTGCTGAATTGGGTAGAATTGTACCAACTTTTTCACAAAAGGGGCTGAAAATGTCAGCGTGGTACCAACGGGCCGATGAATAACAAAAAGGGCTGAATTCGGTACAATTGTATCCTCGTCGCCAAAAGTGCCTTTACATCGCCGTGACGGGTATTTGACCGCGCAGTACTCTAAGGAAGGGATGGTTGCATAAGAAATTGTGAATAATTTTGAAGAGTTTTTATTTTGACTAGGGAAATAACGTATGTATAAGGAGTAAAGGAAAAGATTTAAAGCATCAGTACACTGTCATCTCTGAAAAGATTCGTATTTTCAGTTTTCAAGTTTATTATCTTCTATGTTCAGTTAATAACTGCTAACAATTGCTACTAGCGCATGTCACTCTTCAGGAATTTACTACGACATGTTCGCAGGACACTTTTCTAAGTCCTAAATGTATGCGTCAATAATTTCTTTCGTCTCACTGTCCTTATTTCAGAATGGAAACTGATTACGCTGAACGTGAATATGTTTCGCTGTCGTAAAGCAAGGTCCGTAATAAAAGTAAATAAGGTTCTTCTTATTAAAAAAAAACACAGATGTATTTATTGTTTGTATAGCACAATATAATACAGTAACTAAGCAACATAATAATCCTTAACACCAGCAAGATTTTTCCAACAGGAGGGGGGGAGCAAAAGGCCGATATAGAGTTTTTCGATTTATTGCGCTATATATATTAAGTGAAAATTCATAACATTTGTAATTGATAGCATATATCGTCTTACTTTTTAAAATCGCCACTGTAGCCTATTAGTCAGAACATTCATCTCCAGACATGATGTAGAGAGAAGAGAAAGAAAGAGATATGATCAGTAGCGTAACTAATTTTCCTGCGCCAGGGATCGATTAATAATCGATTTACTCATACCCGCCGCCTGCCCCACGCATTTCAGCTGCTGCGTTATATATATGGTTCTATGTCAGAAGGGCAAGACGAAAGGGCGAGGACAGAAAGGCCGGAGTCAAAACAGGAACGATCAAAATTATCCGCGACATAAGAGCTCAAGGCAAAACGGACCCGCATCAAACGGGCCTTGTTATAAGGACCCTATGTCAAATTTACCGGTGTCAAAACGGGCCCCGCTACAAAAGGGACCCACTCAAAAGAAACCTGCTCAAAAGGTCTCCGAAAAAAAGTGCCCGAGTCAAAACGGCCCAGCGTCAAATGGGACTGGGTCAAAATGGCTCCGAGTTAAAAGAGCCCGGGTTAAAAGGGCCCTGGTAACTGCCTCCGCGACAAAACGCCCCGAGTAAAACCGGCCCCGGGTCATAAGCTCTCTGCGCCAAAGGAGCCCTGTGCCAAAAGGGCCCGAGTCAATACAGCCACGCATCAAAGGAGCCGGGTCAAAAGGGCACGGGTCGAAACAACGAGTAACAAAAGGGCCCGAGTCAAAACGGACCCGAGTCTAAAGGGACTGGGTCAAGAAGTCTCCGCGACAAAAGACGGGAGTCGAATCTACCTGCGTCAGAAGTGTCCGGTTCAAAGGTGCCCTGCGTCAAAAGAACGCGGGTCAAAAGGACCCCGACTCAAAAGGTCCTGGGTTAAAAGAATTTCGTGACAAAAAGACTCGAGTCAAAAGGTTCCTGCGTCAAACGTGCCAGAGTAAAAACGCACTCGCATTAAAAGAGCGTAGGTTAAGATGTCTGCGAGTCAACAGGGCTCGGGTAAAAGAGCCCCGAGTAAAAACAGCCTGGGCCAAAAGATATCCGTGACAAAACGGCCCTGCGTCAAACGGGCCCAAGTAAAAAGGGCTCCGCGTGAAAAGAGCCCAGGTCAATAGGGCTCGGATAAAAGAACCCCCCGACAAAAGGCCCGGGTTCAAAATATCTCTGCAACAAAAGGGCCCTAGTCAAAAGGACCTGTGTGAAAGGGTCTCCGCAACAGAAGGACCCGAGTCAAAATGGCCCCACGTCTAAAGGGTCCAGGTTAAATGAGCTTGAGTTAAAAGGGTCCTGCGTCAAAAGAGCCCGGCTCAAAAGGATCAGGCGAGAAAAAAACCCGAGTCAAAAGGTTACTACGTCAAACGGACCCGAGAAGAAACGGCCCCGCGTTAAAAGAGCGCAAGTCAAAAAGTCTGCAGGTCAAAAGGGCCTAGCGACAAAAGGCCCCGAGTAGAAACGGCCCCGCGTGAAAAGGAGCCGAGTCAAAAGACCCCGCGACAAATGGTCCCTACTTCGAAAGAGGCCGGGTCCAAAGGATGCAACTCAAAACGGCACGGTTCAAACCAGCCCCGCTAGAAAACAGCCCGCGTCAAAAAGGCCGCGTCAAAAGGTCTCCGCGACAAAAGTACCCGAGTCAAAACGATCCCGCGTGAAAAGGGCCCGGGTCAAAACAGCCCAGAGTGAAATGTCCAGGTCAAAATTCTCCGCGAAAAAAGAGTCCAAGTCAAAATCACCACGCGTCAAAATGGCTCGGATCGAAAAGGCTTGAGTTAAAACTTTCCGGGATAAAACGATCGAGCGTGAAAAAGACCTGGGTCAAAATGGTCTGCGACAAAAAGAACCGAGTCAAAAGGGTCCTACGTCAAACGAGCCCGAGTATAAACAGCCCCGCGTCAAGAGAGCCTAGAAAAAATAAAGAAACATTCGCAATAATGTTACCTCGCCGGTTTTGAATGCTTAAGGCACCGGTTGAGAGTTACGCGGCTGAGCGAATGTAAAAAATGAGCACAGGTCAAAAGGTCTCCGGATCAAAAGGCCCCGCGAGAAAAGTCTCCGAGTCAAAAGATCTCCGCAACAAAAGGGCCAGTCACAACGGCCCCGCTACAAATGGATACGAGTCAAAACAGCCCGCGCCAAAAGGGCTTGGTGAAAGGGCCCCGTAACAAACGGGCCCTACATTAAAAGAGCCCGGGTCAAAGGACCCGCCTCTAAAGGACACGGGTGAAAATAGCCCCGCTACTAAAAGGCCAGAGTCAAAACGGCCCCCACGTCAAAATTGCCCGGGTCAAAAGGAATCGAGTTAAAAGAGTCCTGCGTCAAAGCAGACTGGGTCGAAAGAACCCTGCCTCAAAAGGGCCCGAGTCTTACGGCCCAGCATGAAAAAGGTCTGGGCGTAAGTGCTCCGCGACAAAAATGCACGAGTCAAAATGGTCCCGCGTGAAAATTGCCCGGGTCAAAAGGAATCGAGTTAAAAGAGTCCAGCGTCAAAGCAGACTGGGTCGAAAGAACCCTACCTCAAAAGGGCCCGAGTCTTACGGCCCAGCATGGAAAAGGTCTGGCCGTAAGTGCTCCGCGACAAAAATACACGAGTCAAAATGACCTCGCGTCAAACTTACCCGGTAAATATGGTTTCACGTGCAAAAAGCCTGAGATCAAAGCAAGAGTGAAAATCAGGTATGCACGAGGGGATAATATCCCCTTCGTAAGTTGAAGTGATTGTGCAAAAGAAGGAGAAACATCTGTAGTTATTATTAACAGATAGTAAATTTGAATGGTGATATTAACTTTGTTTTTTTTGTTAATATTTCTGCAACAATCTCTATCGCTTCTCCATCAAAGTTCGCTTGCTCTTCCGACTTTCTGAATCAAACCTTATCTATTATTGACTTTCCCCTTAGGTCTAAAATTCCATTTCCACCCCTGGATCAAAGTATAGAATGAAAAATATTCTGTGGAAAAGATTAGTTTAATGTTGCTCTGAGAAGACATATGTGGATCTCTATACAGGGCATTGGGACAGAACAATAATATAGAGTTTTTCGATTTATTGCCCTATATATATTAAAAGTCATAGTTTATCATTGATAGCGTATATCCTCCTACTTTTTAAAATTGCCACAGTAGCCTATTAGTCAGAACATACATCTCCAGATATAATGTAAAGAGAAGAGAAGGAAGGAGATATGCCAAGTGACCTAACTAGTTTTACTGTGCCCTGGATCGATTCATTCCATTGGTGATCGATTTGCTCATACCCTCCCGCCCCACGCATTTCA
Source organism: Thermobia domestica (assembly GCF_964235325.1). Taxonomy (NCBI): domain Eukaryota; kingdom Metazoa; phylum Arthropoda; class Insecta; order Zygentoma; family Lepismatidae; genus Thermobia; species Thermobia domestica. Next base: position 181,266,552 of record NC_137461.1, on the reverse strand, counting down.
GCTGCTGCGTTATATATATATATATATATATATATATATATATATATATACACATACAAGGTTTGTCCGGAAAGTAATAGGACTGAGTCGATTTAAAAAAAATTATTGAGCCAATCGTTACAATTCTTTGAAAACTTTCAAAATAGGCTCCTTCTGTGTCGATGCAGCGCTGCCAGCGCGATTTCCAAGCATTGAAGGTGTCACGGAAGTCATTCTCCGGAAAAGCCTTGAAAGCCGCGGTGTAAGCTGCTTGGATCCCCTCTGTTGTCTCAAAATGCTTGCCTTTCATCGGGCGTTTCAGGCGAGGAATCAAAAAGAAGTCCGGGGGCCCACATCTGGGCTGTAGGGCGGCTGGGGAAGCGTTGTGTTGCCGGCCTTGGTCAGGTAGCTGTTCACAAGAAAGGCGGTGTGAGCCGGGACGTTGTCGTGGTGCAGCTTCCAGTCAGCTCCGATGTCTGGTCGGACCCGATTGACCCTTTGTTTGAGTCTCTTGAGCACTTCCACGTAAAACTTGGCGTTGACGGTTTGTCCAGGAGGAACAAATTCATATGGGACGAAGCCTTTGATGTCAAAAAAGACAACGAGCATCGTTTTCACTTTGGATTTGCTCATTCTTCTCTTTTTCGGCGAGGAGACGCCGGCGTGTGCCACTCGGAAGATTGCCTCTTTGTCTCGGGATCATACTCAAAGATCCATGATTCGTCACCTGTGATTACTTTTTTCAAAAATTGGGGGTCACTTTCACATATGTTCAAATTTTCTTGGCACAATTCCACTCGTCGCAATTTCTGGTCGTCAGTGAGCACTTTTGGGACAAACTTCGCGAACACCTTGCGCATGTTCAAATGCTCCGTCACAATTTCATGAACCACAGTTTTTGGTAAATTTAACATCTGGGTAATTAAACGAATACTTAGTCTTTGGTCTGAGTTCAAAACTTCGCGCACACGAGTCACATTATCGCTGTCGAAGTTGAAGGTTTTCCAGCACGGTCTTCATCGGCGACCTCTTCGCGGCCCTCCGAAAAGGCCTTGTGCCACCGAAACACACCACTTCTTGCTAAAGCATCATCTGGGTAAGCCTGCTTGATCATATCAAACGTCTCTGTCGCAGATTTACCGAGTTTAACACAGAATTTAATCGCGTACCTCTGCTCTAACGAACGCTGCATTTTCGGCTTGCACCACTCACAGAAACACGTAGCGCGAAAAAGCCTGTCCTGACTCTCCGTGTGCTCGGAGACAACTGACCAGCCGATCGTTCGTTAGCTAGGAACGCCCTCTTCTGGATTCCGTCAGTGCGCGCACGCTCCGAAGTACAGTCATGGCGGAATAAAATCAGTCCTATTACTTCCCGGACAAACCCGTTAACAGTATACAAAGTTATTTTTATTAAGAAATCTAAGTTTTTACTTATCTTTTTCCTAAGTTATCACTACATACTTAACTCGTACCTACTATCGTGGGGGATCAAATTTGACCTCCGCAAACACATTTCTAGCTGTGGACAATATATATATATATATATATTGTTTCACTGAGGCTTAGTCGTCTATTCTCAGTTGACCTTGCTAGGGGGCCGCAGTGGCTCAGTGATAGAGTATTCACCTCTGGTGCATGGGGTCCTGGGTTTGATCCCAGCCCGCGCAAAGTGAACCTTGTGCTGGATAAACACTGTGTGCGTGGGTTTTCTCGGGGTTCTCCAGTTTCGTCCCACTTTCTTCATTCCACCATTTCATTCATTTCTCATTATCGCCGCCTCCTTTAGCCTAGCCGGCATAATCGTGTGTCGTAAAACTTAACGGTTGCATTTTTTCAGTTGATCTTGATATTTCGTAGCGACTTGTTGTTCGTGTCCATGCACTTTGTTGTTTCGATAGTTTCGGACCTCTGGGGTGGAAATTTTCCCCAGGATAGTACTTGCGCTATACGTTTCCTGCATTACATTTTTTCTGTGGTTTTCTTGGGGAGTGTTACGGAGATGTGTGCAGAACTCGGAACTGGCAGATTTTGCAGAAGGTGGTTTCTTGCAATTTTCTATAGAATACTGGACGTTGCATGTTTAAATAGCCTTGTTTTTTTTTACCATCTTTCCAACGAACCAAGAAGACTTCAGAGACGAGACTTCATGAGGAGTATTACGATGACTGTCGCTCAAGATAATCTAAAAGTAAGGGACGAATGCGGGACACTTTCTCGTAGGCTTCGGCAGTCATTGTTACGACTAACTGATAGGAACATCAATGAAGACTGTCCGCAAACAGATTCTCCAGCTAAAAGAAGGAGATGTGCTACTTGTCCTCGAATTGATGACATAAGACGTTCTTGGATTTGTTCTATGTGCAACCGAAATGTGCACAAAGGTCAATAAAGAAAAATCACTATATGTACTGACTGTCAGTAGAAGAACTAAAGTGTCTATATTTGTTCTGTGTCCAATGGATATGTGATTAAGACACATTTAGGGGTCTTCCACATATTACGTAACGCGGCAAGGAGGGAAGGGGGTTCGGCCTTGCGTTATGAAGAGTAATAAGGGGGAGGAGGGGCTTTAGGTCTTCGCTACGTAACAGTTTTTTCTGCTGTATTTTTTATTTTTATTCTCAGATTTATATGAAATCTTTTAAACAAATAATTTTATTGTTTTTTCTTTTTTATAAATTAGCTAGAATACCCGTTTTTCATACGGGGAGAATACGTTTCATTTTGGATATATAGGGCACCAAAACTGTCACCATCAACTTACGGACTCCAAAAACTATGGATTCGACACAAATATCGGTCATATTCGATCACTTTTATACGGTGTATATCTCCCCTTCCCCAAGTTGCATGGCCAAATTTTAATTTAAACGGCATCGAAAGTGTTACTGTTCATCTCAGCGACCCCTAACACCATGGTCTCGACTCTAATATCAGTCATTTTCGAACATTTTGTATATGTCATCTTCTACTTTACCCAAGTTGCGGGGTGAATTTGGATTTAAACTGCATCGAAAGAGTCATTGTTTATCTCAGCGACGCCGAAATCTATGCATTTGACACTAACATCGTTCATTTTCAATCATTTTTTATATATTCCCCCTCCCCCAAGTTGCACCTTTAAAGTAAAATGATTAAAAAAAACATCCCAGGTCAGAACTTCATCTATGTTGAAAATTTGAACGAGATCGGTCGGGTGGTTAAGAGTTATTAAGTTACAAACATAGTCACTTTCATTTATATATATATATATATATATATATATATATATATATATATATATATATATATATATATATATACGAGGGTTGGAACTTAAATAGTGGCAACACTGCTGTGGAGACACTATGCAATGAAATGTACTAGTGGCGCTGATAGCGCACGTTGTTGACATATCTACCTAACCTCCGAGCAAATAGACTCGCCCGTCCCACGTCACTGGCAGGCGCACAAGCGAGGGAAGCACAAATCACTTGTGAGCAAGCGGTCTAACATAAAGGTGTCAAATTCGCTAGTGGACAGTGATCCACGCCTGACGATTAGTGAGCTCGTCCACGAAACCGGATTAGCGCGTAAGACTGTGCTTCGCATTCTGAAGGAACGCCTGGGCATGCGCAAAACTGCATCACAATGGGTTCCGCATGAGTTGATGGAAATACAAAAATGGATGCGTTACGACGCTGCTCAGACGCACTTGGAGCGGTATGAGCGCGAAGGCGAGGCTTTCTTACGCCGTATCATAACACTGGATGAGACATGGGCCAGATCTTACGAGCCAACACTGAAACGCCAATCCAACGAATGGCGTCATTATGGGTCGCCGCGAAAGTCGAAAGTGCGTCAGTGCCCCAATGGTGAAAGTGATGGTGTGTTGTCCCAACGCATTACGTTCCTCCAGCGCAGACCGTCATTGCCCTAATCCGGTTTCGTGGGCGAGCTCACGAATCGTCAGGCGTCGATCACTGTTCACTAACGCGGCAACAGCTTGCACTTCTTCTTCAGAGACGCTAGGACGACCTGCCCGATGCATGTCCGCCACAGTTTGCCGACCTTCGTTAAAGGTTTTTACCCACCGTGCCACTGTTCTGTATGGCAATGCCGACTCCCCACACGTCTCTTGAAGCCCTTGATGACACTGTCGTGCTGTACGACCTCTGGCACATTCAATCTTGATCCAACTCCGTTGTTCCTGTTTCGAAAACATAGTGACACCTTTACGTTAGACCGCTCGCTCACAAGTGACTGTGCTTCCCTCGCTTGTGAGCCTGCCGGTGACGTGGGACGGGCGAGTCTACTTCCTCAGAGGTTAGGTAGGTATGTTAACAACGTGCGCTATCAGCGTCACTAGTACATTTCATTGCATAGTGTCTCCACAGCAGTGTTTGCCACTATTTAAGTTCCAACCCTCGTGTATATATATATATATATATATATATATATATATATATATATATATATATATATATATATATATATATATATCGATATAGATAAATAAATATTCCTATTCTTTTGGAAAATTGCGAACTATAGCCTATATAAATTGAATCATACAGAAGAGATTCGAAGACCCACTAGACACCAGCGTAAATGGTGGCACTCCGTTTTGTGGCTATCGTAGCATTGGATTTAGCGAACACGCTTTTCCGGAGTTAGTTGTTAGTGATCGTAACCACCTCCTGAAAATGCCTTCATGTTCCCACTAGTATTGCTATTTCTGAGAATGTTATCTGAAACCTTTGATTTGAATCATTACTCACTCTATTCTTCTAAGGGGTTTTGCATGGGAAACAGAAGAAATTATTTTTCGTGAAATTATATTTTCCGCGATGGAACGATCCAGGATTTGTAGATCAAAATAAGATATTAAAAAACCAAATTCGTCGGATATTATCTCGTACTAAATTTTTGATTTTTGAATTTGAATATTTCTGAAGAAATTGAGTTTATTCGCATTCTCGCACTGATTTAGGACAAGAAGAATATGAAAAGAGGTAAACTGAAGTCCTAAGTCCAAAAAAGATGCTCGAGAGCTTCTTCACAAACGAGATGTCTCTGCTTCTTCACATGCGCAGCCACTTTGAATCTGTGGTCGACGAGGAAGGCAACTTTGCATCGTCGAAACTGGCGAATTTCAAATGCACGAAGCATCCTGGATCGCTGAAAAAGATATCGATGTTAGTTCTTCAGATCCTGTTCCACCTTCATCTTCCTTGTCAGTACGAGGGTCACTACGAAAGTTTTCAGATGTGAAATAACTTACTTAAAATCAATTTAACACTTACATTTTCTCAAAGTATTCACCATTACACTGTACACACTTTTGCATCCTCGAAAGCTACTTTTGCTAGCAGCGTTGCCAGCCTTTTTCTTCAAGTGTTGAAAGTTCGTCCTCGTAAGCCACTGCAGCTTCTTCAGGGCTGCAAAATCTCTTCCCACGCAAGCGATCTTTGATCCTGGGGAACAGAAAAAAATCACACGGGGCCAGGTCAGGGCTATACGGCGAATGAGACATAAGTTTGACCTCCCTAGATTCTAAAAACTGAATTGTGATATTGACCGTGTGTGCGGACGTGTTGTCATGATGAAGCAGGATCCCACGCAATCCAGTTCTTGGACGCCGTTCCCGAAGCTTCTGGAACACTTTTGTTAGGCAAACAGTAGTGTACCATTGAGCAGTAACAGTCCTTTGTTCTTCAAGTGGAACAGTTGCAACATGGCCAGATGTGGACAAGAACGTTGCGACCATGTTCTTCCCCACACTTCGCGGTCGTTTCACTTTCGTGGGTGGATTTTCGTCTGGAAAGATCCAAACTGTAGACTGGCGTTTATTTTCAGAGTCAAATTGATAGATCCAAGTCTCATCACCAGTAACAATGTCAGAGACGCGTCGAGAATTGCCTCCATCAAATCTTGCAAGCATTTCTTCACACCATTACACACGCATGCGCTTCTGCTGTTCAGTCAAAGTGAGTGGCACTCAACAAGATGAAACCTTCATGAACCGAAGATGAACATGAAGAATTTTTGTTACTGCTGGCGATCCAATGTTCACTGTAGATTCAATGTCGTTGAAAGTTGTTCGAGGATTTTCTCGAATCATTTGTTCCACAGCGGCAATGAATTCATTTGACACAGCTTTTGCAGGACGTCCAGCTCTCTCTCCATCTTTAAGCGATGTCCGGCCTCTTCTGAATTCACCAAACCACAGAAAAATTGTAGGACGGGAATTAGCAAGGTCCCAAATGCCCCCTGCAAACGGTCAAGGCTTTGTGTCTCGTTCAAACCACTTTTGAAATCGTAAAGGATCATTGCCCGAAAAGGTTCCCTTTCGAGCTCCATTCTAGACAGCCGAATACTGCTCACATCAACAAACAAGTGAAGTCGATACGCCGTTGAAACCTGCTTCGCTTCTTTGCTCTGGATACCACTACCGAACGCAATTGTTGGAATTCAAATACTGTGCCACAACAATGCGTATCTCAAAACTTTCGTAGTGACCCTCGTTGTCATCATCTGACCGAAAAGGATAGGTGTGATCTCCTTGGGAAACGACAGTATACAGTTTTGAAGAATTAGGACTGTTAATTAAGCAATCTTATGGGGTTAAAATATTATTACCATCCTATCATTTTCTAATACGTACCGGTACTTTGATTTATTAGTGAAAAATACTATAAATATATTCAGAAAAAGAGCATTTTGTAATAAAATTTCTGCTATTAAAAATAGTTTTTATTATAATAACTCCCAAAATAAGGAAAATTGGTGAGAAAACAAAAATCCAAAAGTGTTACGTAACGAACGGGGGAGGGGTTCAGCCTTGCATTACGAAGTGTGACAAGGGGGAGGGAGAGGATAAAAATTGGTCAAAAGTAGCGTTACGTAATATGTGGACGGCCCCTTAAGACTAATCATTGTGTGTAGCCGTAGCCAGCCCAAAAATATGAGGGGGCGGTAGAAGTTAGGGGGCCGATCCAACCATATTATAGTTCATCATTATAGTATAGCAATTCATTTGCAAGCCTACCGTGAATATTTTAGGGGGCACACGCAGGGTGGGTCCTGGGGGTTCGCCCCCCGAAATCCCAACTTTTAAAAAATGTAATCTACTTTTAGGGGCAATTTTAGAAATTTTCATATAATTTACCCTCAAATTGTATTTGGACCCCTCCAAAACGCATTACGCCCCTCCCGAAATAAATTTCTGGGTACGTCCCTGTTAGGGGAACAATAAAACTTTAGGGGGGCCCGGCACCCTAGTTCCCCTGTGGATACGGGCCTGCAGCCAAGCAACTAATCAAACACAAAAGCATCAATTGTCAGCTTTTTGAATGACAAGTTACATTTTCTCAGCACTAATAATTGAATGCTTTTTTACATAAAAATAAGTTTATTTTCATACTTTATTTTCGGATAACAAAAAACTTTATTTCATTTAAGTATGTTCTTTCGCTTCGTAATAATCTATTACAAAAAGACCATTAGTCAAAAATATTTAGAAAATATCTTTTGTCCCCAAAACTAGTTAAGTCCATTAAAGTATAGCACTAGTAAACGGTCCACAATCAACTGCCAATGGTAACACGTATTAACATATTTTAATTTCAAAACAAATAATGGTGTTAAATCTCACCCCACGATAGTACTTATGCAGTATAAAAATAAGGATATTAGTAAAGAGTTAATATGAATTATGTTAAAAGGAAATTAAATTAAAAATAGTTTACTCTACATAATCTAATTTAAGAAAAATAATGATAATAATAAAATAAAATAATGCAATAATAAAAAGATGGTAATAAAAAGTTTTTTATTGTAATCCTGGATTCTCTCGTGTTGAACAACATGGCTTTCCTCAATGTAGCCTCCAGAAGGGCGATAAATACGTATTATGAAGCACTCCAGTTCACATTTTTGGTTAGCCAACCACATATCAAGAAATGTCTCAAATTTATTTTTCAGACCTGCCCCTCCCCCCCTCAAAACTTCCTGGATCTGTCCGTGATATCGGTTGTTGCCAATTAACTGATAATAGTCATAGCGTACCTTTTGAAATGTTTTCAAACGCTCTTTGCATAAGGAACAGTTTTCCGTATTCTTTATTTTTTCCTTTCCTTTCTTTTCTTTTTTTTCGCCCTTTTACTGTGCTGGAAAGGGACTCCATGAGCAGTGTTTGGCACACGACCCACTCGGGAGAGTAATGCTCCCAGAAGTACGTTTTTTTCGCGCGCTACGTGTCTGCCATGAGTTGGTCAGCTGTGTTTGACACATCAGGCTTAACTTTCGTTTGTGGAGTACAGCACCTGAAATCCATTCATAATTCGATATGAAGGTTTCAACAAGTGACAGTTCTTTGGATTGTTAATATGTTTTAGCTACTAAATGAGTGTCTTCATTATTCGATTTAAAAAGAACAAATAAAGCTTTTTACTTTGGGTTTTCTGTTTTCCAAGCCTAGAAGCATTGTAGAACACGTTAAGTATGGTTTCACGCCTTTTTGCGTCGAGACATAGGAGGTGATGACGTCAAAACTTTAAAAAATATTTTGTTATTAGGCCGATATTTATTTCTTTTTTATTTTTTGGCGGATTTACTTTTGCAACTAGAAGATTGAAATTTTGCACAAACATGCAGTCCACCGAACAAAATTTATCAGATTTTTTCAGGTGATCTCTGCGTTAACACTGGGGGTCCATAGGGGCAAAAAGGTAAAAAAAAAAAAATATTTTTAACCAAAAAATCTCTTTTTTTTCGCGATTTTCACGCCTTAGATACACGATGGAGACATGTGAATGGTATCGTTTCAAAGCCAGTTCTGAAGAGAATTATGTACGACCCACGATTCTAAGATAAATAGGGATGTCTCAAGGAAACTATTACACAAGATCCCGTTTTATACGGGAATCTGGGGTATTATGTATATATATATATATATATATATATATATATATATATATATATATATATATATGGCAGGCTTAGTTTTGCACTTAGAAGATTGAAATTTGGGCAAATATTCACTCCACCGAATAGTATTTATCAGATTTCTTTCAGATCTCTGCGTTAAAACAGAGGGGTCCAGAGGGGCAAAATTTTAAAAGGATATTTTGATGAAAAAATTTCTTTCTTCGCTATTTTCCCGCGTTAGATACATGATAGAGACATGTGAATAATACCGTTTGAAAGGTAGTTCTAATCTCAAGAGAATGATGGCAAACCATGATCCTAGAATAAACACGGATGTCTCAGGAAATTTTTTACCTGCCATCAGGGTCTTTTGCGGTAGCCTGGGGCACTATGGGGATTACTGATAAATGAAATACTTTTCCTGCCCTTACTATTCAAGATAGAAAATTGAAGTTTTGTACACACATATAGTATTTTGCAGTTGATTTTAAGATGTCTACGCTTGCACGGGGCTCCAAAGGGACTAAAAAATTTTAAAAATCAGAAAAAAATTTCAAAATTTCTTTCTTTCTGATTTCTTTCAAAATTTCTCACTTAAGGGACAAAATAGGGAAGTGTAAATGGTACACTCCGATTCAAAAACATTGCTACAGCTAACGCCGTGAAGTTAGGCCACCAAATATACATCTTCTTATCACATAGTCGTGTCAGGTAAAGAGACCCCTCTCTCACCTACTTTCTTCTCTTCCTTACTAAAATTAGCTAACAACATGAGCGCAATTCTTATTTCAAACTATACATGTATTAGTATAGATAAAAACAAACAACAAAACCGAGACGATATAAGATACATAGGTTGATGTAGGGAGAAACTGAAACACCCACAATGAAAAATTGAAACCAATGAATGTCTATTACCCAGAGATTCAGAAATGAGCAGAGAGAGAGAAAGAGAGAGAGAGAGAGAGAGAGAAGAGGAAAGGAGAGGAGAAGAAGAAAAAGTAACGGGATAATAGATAAAACTGTGGAATTCAAACGTAGTAAGAAAATAACCTAACATTATAAAGTTCCGTTTCCAGAAATCCAACAGTAATATAGAAATAACGTTTATTTTTACATAGTTTTTCAGAACTATTCGAATATATAGACGAACCTTTAAATATTTATTATGTTACTTTCATAATGGATAGCATACTCAATTTCAAGTAGAACTGTAGATCTCCGAGACATATCTAGGATAATGTCAAAGGTTTAACACACATGCTTTGTTTCCGCGTGGTTCGATTGCAAATTCGGTAGTGTTCGTTGAACGTAATTATCCAAAATACATTCTAATATACCCAGTAGATAGCGTTGGTCATATCTTCCATTTCAGACTACTAATGCAAACTGAACGAAAAAAAACGAAACGGAAAGAAAAGAGAAAGAAAGAAAAAGAGAAAATTGAAGAGTGCTATTTTATTGCTAAATATCTATAAGATATAACCTATATTAAAAGTCCAAACTGTATCGTAATGGAAAGCTACAAATGTTGGAAAGGAAAAGTTCATTTTCTCATAGATGTAGCATCTTTCAAATTTCAACGTGAATAAAACACATAGAATTATAGGACAGGAACAAATATTGTGTCGAACTAGTAAAATAAAATTTTGTTTTCAAATAACCAGAGAGGTACCATTTTCTAGTCTTTTCCGAAGAGTTATCTGTTCCGAACATCCAGCATTGATTTCATCTCTTCCGAATATAACGTAATTTGCACAGAGAGAAAGAACACGCTAAGAGCTCATACGCATCATCGTGTCAGTCGTATGATGTTGGTTAGGTTATAGACCACCACTGGATCGAGAAACTTAAATCCGTAGTGAACCAGTAATTCGACTGAGATTCGGTAACCCAGAGAATAAAAAAGAGATTTTATTTATTTCCTTGCGCTTAAACAGTATTTCTGTCAGAGATGAGTAAGGCCGTTGATGTTATCCCCAGATCACGAAAAACACGACGCCAAAGTTAACAGTTAATTAGATTCCCCGGACCAGGCTTCTGCTCCGTTTTAACTTTGGAATATGAACTGCATGTATGTGTGAGAGGGAGAGAGCTAGAGAAGTGAAAGATGCAAAGACAGATAGGGAAACGTCAAGAAAGAAAGAGAGAGGGACGGGACGAATATAAATATGAAGCATACTTACTATTGCAGTGTATGATATAGAACGCATACACTATTTACTCGAACTATCGCTAGTGATGCCTTGTAAGTTCTCCATCAGAAGATGAATCTCTGTTTGCAGCCATTATTTTATGCGAAAAATCATACTACCTGATGGGGAATCGAACCAAGTTTTTTAATTTGTAAGTCTAACACGTTACCACTACACCACCGATTGCTTTAGCCAAAGTTTGTTTAACAAATGGTGTAGTGTTTCTTTCTGAGAACGACAACACGAAAAGTTCATACTGCAGATCAATGATGTCTTTGGAATGTCCTGGTAATTTCCTTGCCCTTTCCCAACCAACATTCGTAAATCGTCTCTATCATGATACAGGTGTTTGCTTTCATATTCTTACGTAATGCTTGTCCAGTATGATAAGTCGATTCACAATCACATTGTAAAAATATTAACTTTGACGTGTATAAGATTTGAACCTATCTTAGATAGCTGTATTATGCCTAAAGCCACTGCGTTACCCGAATACTTTCATGCCACCTGAAATTAGAAGCCAAATATTACTTACTTTAGATGTGATCTTTGGAACGAATCAAAGTGCACAACGAAATTGATTTATTCGACGGCCTGGAGAGAAATTAGTGCCCACTAATAAATGAAGGAAATGCATACAATCCAGGAAAAATTACAGAAATAAAACATATTTTCAGTAATTTTGTCGTGCAAGTTCAAAAGAACGGGAATAATAATAATAATAATAATAATAATAATAATAATAATAATAATAATAATAAATGTGTACATTCACACTATAGTAGTCTATTATTATTATTATTATTATTATTATTATTATTATTATTATTATTATTATTATTATTATTATTATTATTATTATTATTAGCATCAATTACCCGCTTCATTGGGTTAAATTGAGAAAAAATATTAATATGGTCCGTTACTCAGTCACTGTTTCGTGTTACTAAAGCCCTCTTTGATATCGGCCATTTTCGTTGTGTTTTTTATATCCTCTCCCATCTCTATGTTGTGGGGCACGGCATCTGCAGTGTCATTGTAGATCTCAGCGAGCCGGAAAACTGTGAATTCGACACTGATATTGGTTATTTCGATCATTTTTATATGTCTCTCCCTCCTCCCACTAGAGGGACTGAATTTGGATTTAAACAGCATCAGATGTGTCACTATTAATCTCAGCGAATCCAAAAATTACAGATACACCACTTATACCAGTAATTTTTCGTTCTTTGTTAAATGTCGCTCCTCCTCTTCATCTCTTTAGTTCCAACGTCCAAGTGATATGAAAGAAACCATCTCAGGTTCGAACTTCATCTAGGTTGAAAATTTGATCGTGATGGATTATTTGTTTCGCGAGTTATCAACTTTTATTTACACTTTCTAACTTCTCCCTCTCCTCAATCCTAAGCTATATCGTCAAAGTAAATAGATAAATGCTATCTTAGGCCCGAACCTGATCTGTGTTGAAAATTTAATTGAGATCGTTCGGGTGGTTCAAGAGTGATGAAGTCACAAAGACAGCCACTTTCATTTTCAGTTTTTTTTATGTTCCTCCCTCTTACCGGCCCCTACGTTGCACCGTCAAACTGAAATGACAAAAGTAGTCCCAGATCCGAATCTTATCTATGTTGAAAGCTTTATAGAGATCAGTTGGGTGGTTCAAGAGATTAGGAGCCACACACATAGTTACTTTCAATTTTATAATATAGGTTATTATTATTATTATTATTATTATTATTATTATTATTATTATTATTATTATTATTATTATTATTATTATTATTATTTGCTTACTTTTGAACTTGCACGGACAACTTACTGCAAAATATGTTTTAATTTTACATTCTTTCCTCGATTGTAAGTTTTTTTTATCAGTGGGCACTTATTTCTCTCTAGGCAGTCGAACAAATCAATTTTGTTGTGCACTTTGTTGCAAATAACGTTACAGGAAGAAGCCGATTCGTTCCAAAGATCAGGGCTAAAGAAAGTAATATTCGGCTTGAAATTTTAGATGGCATGATAGTGTAGGGGTAACGCAATGGCCTTATGAATAATATTGCTATCTACGAGAGCCATCCAGAAAGTGATACCCGTTTGCGCCGCTTGAAGCGCTGACGACTCGGAAAGCCGCTGGGCAAGGTCATAACGCGTCAGTGGCTTGTCTGCCTGCTCTGTGCGAGGCTGCGTGATGCTAGCAGTGCCTGTGTTGTGTTTGTGCTCATTTATAATGATTAAACGAATTAAGAACCCCGCCAGTTGTGAAGTGAGGGCCATGATTAAATTTCTTAATGAACGAAACGTTCGACCTTGTGAAATTCATCCTCTATTAAAGGAGGTGTATGGAGACAATGCGATGGACGAGTCGTCCGTTCGGCGCTGGTGTCGCAACTTCAACCTGGGGAGGGGAAGTACACACGACGAGGAGCGTTCAGGGAGACCATTTGTCATTACAGACGAACTGCTGAGGTCAGTAGACGAATGAGTGAGGAACGATCGGCGCTCACAATTGATGAACTCTGTGAACATTTTCCTAATGTGTCTCGACTTTCTGGCGGGAAAAAGATTTGACAGTGATGACGAACTTAAAGGAGGCGTGACTACGTATCTCAATACGCTGGTGGCGGAGGACTATGGCGCTGGAATACAAAAACTCGTCACACGGTATGACAAATGCCTAAATTTGCTTGGTGATTATGTGGAGAAGTTGTGTAAAGTATGCTCTTTCCAATAAAAATCTGTATATTTGTTAATATGTACTGCTGTGTCTTTATTGCACAAACGGGTACCAATTTCCGGATGACCCTCGTAGCATAGTGATTGGGAAGAATCGACTTATCATACTGGACAAGCAATACATAACAATGCGAAAGCAAACACCTGTATCATGATAGAGACGATTTACGAATGTTGGATGGGAAAGAGGACAGGAATTACTAGGACATTCCAAAGACATCATTGATCTGCAGTATGCAATTTTCGTGTTATCGTTCTCAGAAAGAAACATTACACCATTTGTTAAACAAAGTTTGGCTAAAGCAATCGGTGATGTAGTGGTAACGTGTTAGACTTCCAAATGAAAAATCTTGGTTCGATACTCCATCAGGTAGTATGATTTTTTCGCATAAAATAATGGCTGCAAACAGAGATTCATCTCCTGATGGAGAACTTACAAGGCATCACTAGCGATAGTTCGAGTAAATAGTGTGTGCGTTCTATATCATACACTGCAATAGTAAGTATGCTTCATATTTATATCCGTCCCGTCCCTCTCTCTTTCTTTCTTGACGTTTCCCTATCTGTCTTTGCATCTTTTACTTCTCTAGCTCTCTCCCTCTCACACATACATGCAGTTCATATTCCAAAGTTAAAACGGAGCAGAAGCCTGGTCCGGGGAATCTAATTAACTCTTAACTTCGGCGTCGTGTTTTTCGTGATCTGGGGATAACATCAACGGCCTTAGTCATATCTGACAGAAATACTGTTTAAACGCAAGGAAATAAGTAAAATCTCTTTTTTATTCTCTGGGTTACCGAATCTCAGTCGAATTACTGGTTCACTACCAGGCACGTAGCCAAGAGGGGGGTCTGGGGGGTCCGGACCTCCCCTTCAAGATCACAAATGAAAAAATTAAGGAAGGATAAAACAAAATGAAATGACAGATAGAAGGATCAACGTTAAAAATTAAAAAGAAAACTACAGGAAGCTTTTGCTTACTCTTTCTTATGAGGAGATTTGTATTACTTGCAATATGGTGGCGAGGTAAGCGAGGTATTCTGGAAGAGTCAGGGTATTTGAAATTTCAAGAAAAGTTATGGAATTCTCAGAATTCCTGCTACTAGTCAGGGAGATTTCAAACTTTCAAAAGCATAAGTGCCGTTGTGTAACAGCGTGGTCATTTTTAATCATAACTTTTCGTCATCGCATCCTTGCAGTATCAAACATGCTATTTCAAGGACAATTTTCTGTTGCTCCTTTAAAATGTCATTTAAAACCGACAGTAGTTGACGGAATAATAAAAACAAAAAATTATGTTAAAAGAAAGTTCTGTTAGCATTTGATTCAACAGAGAAAGGAACGCATATATTGTAAAACTAGTTGAATATACACATGTTTCGCACAGGGGCTGTATTTGAAAGTCAACGGTTGTGAGAGTGAGAGTATCACCATTGATCTCAGCGACCGCGAAAACTATGGATTTGATATTAATATCGGTCATTTTGGGCTATTTTTTTCACATGTCTCGGTATCCACCCCCGCTGACTCCCGATTAAATTCTTACAAGTCATCGCTAATCGAAGTGTCACCATTGATTTCAGCGACCGCGAAAACTATGGATTTGACACTAATATTTCGTCATTTTGGATTACCTTTATATGTCTTGGTATCTCCCCCCATCCAGTGACCCCCGGCCAGGAGCCGAATAGCGTGAATTTGGAAGTTAATGCGACTGGAGTTCTACCATTGATTTCAGCAACCGCGAAAATATGAATTCGACACTAATAGCTCAAGTGGTAGAGCGTTGGCTTCGCATTCGGGAGGTCGTGGTTTCGAATCCCGCTGCCTACCATCCTGACTGAGGTTTTCCAGGGTTTCCCTCAGTCCTACTAGGAAAATGCCGGGATGGCACCTACTAAACAGGCCCTGGCCGATACCTTCTCAAATCCTTTCCATTGTCAATGTTGTTGGATATTCAATGTAAAATGGCCTCTGAGCTGTATCTGGTGATTGTTAAATAAATAAATAAATAAATAAATATCGGTCATTTTCTAATACTTTTACATGTACCGGTAAACGCCCGCCTGAGACCCCTCTGGTTCGAATTCCGTCAAAAACGTTTAACTCTGGTCTGGAGCCTGAACCAAAATATTCGTGACTAAAATTTGGTAACTCTCGGGCAATTTGTGTGGTTCCCAGGCCGCAAACAGACAGACAAACACACAAACAAACTATTTTATTTATATTAGAAGATAATTTACAAGACAGTATTCAGTATGTACTTTTTATAATAATTGAGGTCATAACGAAAGGAAAAATGTTATATTTGAATAAACAAGAGAAGGACGTAAATATATCAAATTTTTTTCAATACTTTTTTTTATTATTTTGCTCGAAATTTCTTCATAGTTTATTAAAATACTTGCCAACGTATCCTCATTCTATTGTCCTAACAAACCAATATATGTTGATAGTAAAGTAGTTTAGATTGGTCGAGCTTCTGGCCTTCAGAATTTCATATCATCCCCCCCGTTACGAAATCCTGGCTAAACGAACCAATATATGTTCCAGTAAAATAGCTTAGAGTGATCGAGCCCCTTTTGTGATGACCACAGTATTTCATGTCACGGACCCCCCCCTTCACGAAATCCTGGCTACGTGCCTGTCACTACGGATTTAAATTCCTCGATCCAGTGGTGGTCTATAACCTAACCAACATCATACGACTGACACGATGATGCGTATGAGCTCTTAGCGTGTTCTTTCTCTCTGTGCAAATTACGTTATATTCGGAAGAGATGAAATCAATGCTGGATGTTCGGAACAGATAACTCTTCGGAAAAGACTAGAAAATGGTACCTCTCTGGTTATTTGAAAACAAAATTTTATTTTACTAGTTCGACACAATATTTGTTCCCGTCCTATAATTCAATGTGTTTTATTCACGTTGAAATTTGAAAGATGCTACATCTATGAGAAACATGAACTTTTCCTTTCCAACATTTGTAGCTTTCCATTACGATACAGTTTGGACTTTTAATATAGGTTATATCTTATAGATATTTAGCAATAAAATAGCACTCTTCAATTTTCTCTTTTTTCTTTCTTTCTCTTTTCTTTTCGTTTCGTTTTTTTTCGTTCAGTTTGCATTAGTAGTCTGAAATGGAAGATATGACCAACGCTATCTACTGGGTATATTAGAATGTATTTTGGATCATTACGTCCAACGAACACTACCGAATTTGCAATCGAACCACGCGGAAACAAAGCATGTGTGTTAAACCTTTGACATTATCCTAGATGCGTCTTGGAGATCTACAGTTCTACTTGAAATTGAGTATGCTATCCATTATGAAAGTAACATAATAAATATTTAAAGGTTCGTCTATATATTCGAATAGTTCTGAAAAACTATGTAAAAATAAACGTTATTTCTATATTACTGTTGGATTTCTGGAAACGGAACTTTATAATGCTAGGTTATTTTCTTACTACGTTTGAATTCCACAGTTTTATCTATTATCCCGTTACTTTTTCTTCTTCTCCTCTCCTTTCCTCCTCTCTCTCTCTCTCTGCTCATTTCTGAATCTCTGGGTAATAGACATTCATTGGTTTCAATTTTTCATTGTGGGTGTTTCAGTTTCTCCCTACATCAACCTATGAATCTTGTTTCGTCTCTTTTTTGTTATTTCTTTTCATCTATACTAATACATGTATAGTTTGATATGAGAATTGCGCTCATGTTGTTAGCTAATTTTAGTATGGAAGAGAAGAAAGGAGGTGAGAGAGGGGTCTCTTTACCTGACACGACTATGTGATAAGATGTATATTTGGTGGCCTAACTGCACGGCGTTAGCTGTCGCAATGTTTTATGCGGAGTTTACCATTTAAAAGACTGCTGTATTGTGATAAAACGAGACCTGAAGTATGATCATACGATAAATTGGGATGATGCTGATGTCGCTTTACTGAATGTCTGTAATTTACTTTTAAACATCGGACACCCTGTAAAACAGAGCATACTCTGTCCCAAACAGATGATGTGTCACGAACGAGTTCACATTCTCATTTGTAGGAATATTAAGGTATAAGTTAGTCTAAAAACATAACCTTTTGTATTTAATAATATTGTGTGATATGCAATATGGCGGAATTCAAGATCGGTTCGAAGGTGACCCCACTCCAAGTCAATGCAATAATGCCAATTATAACATTTTTTTGCCTCCATCCACGCACGTCGTTATTATTGTTCTGTCCCAATACTTTTCACTAACCCTGTATACAGCTCCACATGTGTCTTCTGACTGCAAAATTAAACTAATCGCTTTCACAGAATATTTTTCATAATATACTTTGATCTAAGGCTAGAAATTTTAGAACTAAGGGGAAAATGAATAATATATAAAGTAACGAGAATACAGACTCCGAAAGACGGGTGTGCAACCTTACTTTAATGGAGAATGACTTAAGTAGTAGCATTTGTTGCAGAACAATCAACAACCAAACAAAACTTATATCACCATTCAAATTTCCTATTTGCTACTAATAACTACAGATATTTTTCTTCTTTTGCACAAAACCATCAACTTACCAAAGGGACAATATACACTTGTGCATGCTCGATTTCCTCTCGTGCTTTGATCTCAGGCTTTTTAGCCGTGGAACCGGGCCCTTTTGACGCGGTGCCTTTTTCAGTCGGGACTATTTTACGCGTGGCACTTTCGACTCGAACGGTATTGGTGCGCGGCCGTTTTGACTCCGGACCTTTTGACCAGGGCAATTTTGAAACAGCGCCCTTTTGAAGCGGGCTCATTTGTCGCCGACTCCTTACCCGGGCTCTTTCTACTCGGGGCCGTTTTGACTTGGACCCTTTTGACTCGGCCCCTTTGGTCGCCGAGCCCTTTAGACGCGGGACCGTTTTTGACTAGGGCAGTTTTGTCATGGGGCCCTTTCGCCCGGGGCTCTTTTGACTCGGGCATTTCGGTCCTCACCTTTCTGGCATAGAATATATATTCACCAGCTGAAATGCGTTGGGCAGGGGGAAGTTATGAGAAAATAGATGATCAACGATCCGGGGCACAGTAAAAATACTTACGTAAGTGGTCATATATCTTTCTTTCTCCTGATTTCCACTCTTGATCTCAGGCTCTTTAGCCGTGGAATTGTATTTACCGGGCCTTTCATCCCGGGTCTTTTTGACGCGGGGCTTCTTTGACACGGCCTCTTTTAACGCGGGGCCTCTTTTGACTCGGGACATTTTGTAGCGTGGCCGTTTCGACTCGGGAACTTTTGACAGGAACAGTCTTCACCCGTGCCCTTTTGATGCGGTGTCCTTTTTCACCGGGCATTTTTAGACAGGACCCTTTTGTCGCGACGACCTTTTGACTTGGGCACTTTTGACAGCGGGGCCCTTTTGACTTGGACCCTTTTGTCGCCGGTCCCATTTGACCGGGGTCCAGTTTACTTGGGCATTTCTGTCTTCGCCTTTTTGTCCGTGTCCTTCTGACAGAACTATATATATATATATATATATATATATATATATATATATATATATATATACACATCAACTCTGTGTGGGGCAGGGCAGGGGCAGGTATGATTAAAGACATGATCAATGACCAGGGCGCAGTAAAATTTGTTACACCACTGATCATATCTCTTTCTTTCTCCTGATTTCCAGTCCTGATCTCAGGCTTTTTCGCCGTGAAATTATATTGCCGGGCCCTTTTGACGCGGAGCCTTTTGAGTCGGTCCTTTTTGACGCAGGGGTCTTTTGACTCGTCCCGTTTTAACGAAGGCCTTTTTGACTCGGGCTTCCTTTCGCGGTGCCCTTTCGCCTGTAACCCTTTTGACCCGGGACCGTTTTGACCCGTGTCCTTTTTGAGGTGAGGTCCCTTTTGATAGGGGCTTTTTGTCGCGACGTCCTTTTGATTCCGGCCCTTTTGACAGCGGGGCTGTTTTGATTCGGATCCTTTTGTCGCAGGGCCCTTTCGACTCTTTTTATTCGGGCATTTATATTCTTGTCTTTTGTCCGTGCCCTTCTGACATAGAAATATATATATATATATATATATATATATATATATATATATATATATATATATATATATATATATATATACCAGCTGAAATGCGGGTGGCAGGGGGAAGGTATGAGTTGGATGAACGATCAGGGCACAATAAAATTAGTTACGCCACTGGTCATATGTATCTTTCTCCTGGTTTTCACTCCTGATCTCAGGTTTTTTAGCCGTGGAATTGTATTTGCCGACCCCTTTGACGCGGGGCTCTTTTGACTTGGCTCCTTTTGACGCGGGGCCTTTTTGACTCGGGGCCTTTTGCCGCGGGGTCATTTTGACTCGGGTCATTTTGACGCGGGACCGTCTTGACCTATCCCCTTTTGAAACGGGGTCCTTTTTGACCCGGCTTTTTTGACATAAGGCCTTTTTGACTCGGCCTCTTTACTCGCAAGGATCTTTTGACCCGTGTCTTTTTGAGGCGGTGTCCACTTTGTTCGTTTTTTTACATAGGGCCCTTTTGTCTCGGACTCTCTTCTCGCGATGATCTTTGACCCGGCCCCTTTGACGAGGGGAACATTTTCACGCTGTGCATTTTCGACTCGGGTATTTTTGTCGCGGGGCCACTTTTGAACTTGCTCTTTTGACGCGGGGCCTTTAAAACCAAGCCCCGTTTTGACTCGGGCCTTTCTATCCTAGCCCTTTTTCGGGCCCTTCTGACATGGAACCATATATATATATAACGCAGCAGTTGAAATGCGTGGGACAGGGGAGGGTATGTGTAATGAATTATCCAGGGTGCAGTAAAATTACTTACGCCACTTTTCATATCTCTTTCCTTCTTTTCCCTCTACATTATATCTGGAGATGTATGTTCTGACTAATAGGTTAAACTGGCGATTTTAGAAAGTTGATATACGCTATCAATGATAAACTATGACTTTAAATATATATAGGGCAATAAATAAAAAAACTCTATATCGGTCTTTGCCCCCCCCCCCCGTTCGAAAAAATCGTGCGGGCGTTAGTGATTATCGTGTTGGTTAATTACTGTATTATATTGTGCTATACATGGAATAGATACTTCTGTGTTTTATCTAATAAGAAGAACCTTATTTACATTTATTACAACCCTTGCTTGACGACAGCGAAACATACGTTCAGCATATTCAGTTTCCATTCTGAAATAAGGACAGTGAGACGGATGAAATAATTCACGCATACATTTAGGACTTAGAAAAGTGTCCTGCGAACATGTCGTGTTAAATTCCTGAAGAGTGAAAAGCGCTAGTAGCAGTTGTCAGCAGTTATTAAGTTAACATATAAGAGAATAAAATGAAAAACTGAGAATACGAATCTTTTCAGAGATGATAGTGTACTGATGCTTCAAATTTTTTCCTTTGCTCCCTATATCTATGTTATTTCCCTAGTCAAAATAAAAACTGTTCAAAATTAATCACAATTTCTTATGCAACCATCCCTTCCTTGGAGTACAGCGCGGTCACATACCCGTCACGGCGATGTAAAGGCACTTTTGGCGACGAGGATACCAAGTGTGGCAACATTGAAGCCAATTGAAAAATAGGTTTGAGAATATGCATAACGTTAATTTCTTAAAAGTTCTCTCCTCAGAATTCTTAACATCTTCTGCAGATGAAAACGTACACACTGCTGGAGTATATCTCCGAATTGAATATTTAGATGATTTTTCAACTGAATTTTCAGGCCAAATAATATGTTTCAGAGATGTGCAAAATCAGAATTTTATAGGTCAAAGTCAGAAAATTCGACAATAGCATCAAGCGTTCCTGATCTGTGCATGGTGGTTTACTTGTGTTTGACTCTTCCGGTTACGGTATATGCCACCGAGAGATCGCTTTCTCAATAGAAACATAGAAAGCTACCTACATTGTGTTACAGCCCAGAAGAAACACAGTAATCTCAGTCTTCTCAATATCGAATGTGAGCGAGCTTGAAGTGTTCCCGTTAGTGAAGTCTTAGCATCCTTCGCATCCAGGAAAGCAAGACGTGCCATGCAGCTTCAGTAATTTTCAAAACGCTTTCCATGCCTATTTTTTATACAGCTAACTCTAACTCTATGGCATATGGAACTCGGAGGTTCAATGACGCGTTCACAAAAGCTTTCCGCTGATTTCCATCCTTAGCCAACTGGATCCAGTTTTTACTTTGTATTCCTATTTCTACGAGATTCATCTTAATATTGTCCTCTGATCTACGCCTAGTCTTTCTAATGGACGCTTTCCGATTGGTCTTCCAGTTAAGACTTGGAAAGCATTCCTACTCTCTTCTATTTTACTTACATGACCTGCCCACCTGACTCTCCTAGACTTGATAACCCTAACAATGTTCGGTAAACCGTATAAATTACATAGTTCCTCGTTAGGAAATTTCCGCCATTCCCCTTTCACTTGGGTCCGAATATTCCTCTCAGTATCTTGTTCTCAAATACTTTCAGTCGATGTTCTTCTCTCACAGTAAGCGACCATGTTTCGCAACCATACAGAACGACAGGCAGGATTATCGTTTTATATATTTAAGCTTCAAATTCCTCGACGGAATTGGACAGAATAATCAAGTAACAACTGGTGTGGACTTATTTTCGAGCTACCGGGTATTTGATAGAGCAATTAAACGACTTTTGACGGAATAATATTGCTTTTACACTATTTTCTGACAGTGTTCTATGTTGTTGTTGTTATTGTTGTCTTGTTTTCTTCTTTCCTTTGTTAACATATCCCTGTGTAAAATGGCAAAGTTATGTTCATTTGTTCAATAAATATCTGGGAATTTGTTCAATAAATAAATAAATAACACCAATTCCCTGCTTATAGTCGACATTTAATTTCTTCTTGAATATGGTTTCGGTGTTTTAATATTGATCGTAAATATTTCGAAGTATCCACTTTAAGAAAAGTATTATTTGATATTTTAACGCATCCATACTTTGTCCTATGATAATCCCGACTCACTTCCATGTACTTAGCTTTCTCTGTCTTTACTTCTAACCCACGTCCCTGCAAGCGTTTAGTAAGACCTCCGAATTTCTTTCTATTGTTCTTCTATCATCCCCTACTAAATTTACATCATCAGAATACGCCAAACCTGGTGAACACCATTCAACTCTAGGCCCTACTTGCAATCTTTAATTTTCCTTATACTGTATTGCAGGACAAAGTTGAATAATAATGGCGACCACACACCTCCTTGTTTCAGGCAATTCTCGACGTGAAAGGTCTTAGATAATAGCTTCCTTAGCCGGAGTTTACTTTGCAAATCATTTAATCATACCTTAATTAATCTAATTACCTTTTATGATATCCCGAATTATGTAAGAATATTGTACAATGTTTCTCTCCTAACCAAATCGTAACCTTTCTAAAATGAATAAATACTTGATATACCGAGGTATTATATTCCCACTTATTTTCGAGTATTTGTATCCTCGTCGCCAAAAGTGCCTTTACATCGCCGTGACGGGAATGCGACCACGCAGTACTCTAAGGAAGGGATGGTTGCATAAGAAATTTTGATTAATTTTGAAGAGTTTTTATTTTGGCTAGGGAAATAATGTAGGTATAGGAAGTAAGGGCATAGATTTAAACCATGAGTGCACTGTCATCTCTGAAAAGATTTGTATTCTCAGTTTTTCAAATTATTGTCTTATATGTTAAGTTAAAAGCTGCTAACAACTGCTACTAGCGCTTTTCACTCTTCAGGAATTTACTATGACATGTTCGGGCTTGAAATATTTCATTCGCCTCATTCTAGTTATTTGAGAATGGAAACTGATTACGCTGAACATGAACGTTTCGTTGTCCTAAAGCAAGGGCCGTAATAAATGTAGATAAGGTCCTTATTTTTATATAAAACACATAAGTATTTATTCCGTGTATAGAATAATATAATACAGTAACTACGCAAACAATAATCACTTACGCCCGCAGGATTTTTTCCAACGGGAGGGGGAGACCGAAATAGGGTTTTTCGTTTTATTCCATATATATATTAAGTTAACAGTCATAACATTTATCGTTGATAGCGTATATCGTCTTTCGCCGCTGTAGCCTATTAGTCAGAACATTCATCTCCAGATATGATGTCGAAAGAAAAAATAAATTGATATGACAGTGATGTGATTAATTCTACTGCACCCTGGATCGATCTATCTTCGATTTAGTCATACTCCCCAGGCTCCCTGTCCCAGGTATTTCAGCTGCTGCGTTATATATATGGCTCCATGTCAGAAGGACCCGACAAAAGGGCAAAGACGGAAAGGCCAGAGTCAAAATGGCCCGCGACAAAAGGACTCGATTCAAAACGGCCCTGCTTCAAACGGATCCGGGTTGAAAGGGGCCCCGCTACAAAGGGGCAAGAGTCAAAATGGCCCATGTGAAAATGACCAGGGTCGAAACGTCTCCGCAACAAAAGGGCTCAAGTCAAAAGGGCCCGAGTCAAAAGGGACCACGCTACAAAAGATCCAGATCACAATGGCCCCGCAACAAAAGTGCTCAAGTCAAAAGGTTTCCGCAACAAAAGGGTCGGGTCAAAAGGGTTCCATGACAAAAGGGCCCGAGTAAAAAGGTACTTCCCTCAAACGAGCCCGGCTGAAAAAGAGCCCTGCTACAAAAGAGCTCCAGTCAAACGGCCCGGGCTAAAAGGCCTCCGCAACAAAAGGGCCTGAGTCAAAATGGGCAGAATCAAAACGACCCTTATAAAAAGAGCCCGGGTCAATAGGGACCCACTACAAAATAACCCGAGTCAAAAGGCCCCGGGTCAAAAAGGGGCATCGCTGCAAAATGGCCCGAGTCAAAGGGCACGGCGTTAAAAGGGCCCGGTTCGAAAGGTCTCCGCAAAATGGGCACGAGTCAAAACGCCTTTCATCAAAAGGAACCGAGTCAAGAGGGTCCCACGACAAAAGGGCTCGAGTCGCAAGAGACCTGCGTCAAACGGGCCAGGATCAAAAGAGTCCCGCTACAAAAGAGCCCTAGTAAAATCTTTCCGACGTCAAATGGGCCTGGGTCAAAAGGTCTCCGCAACAAAAGGGCAGAAGTCAAAAGTGGCCCCTCAAGAATGGGCACGAGTCCAAACGGACCCGCGAAAAAAGGGCTTTGGCAAACTTCTCCGCAAGAAAAGGGGAGGAGTCAAAAGGGCTGGAATCAAAAGGGCCGCGTCAAAAGGGTCCACGACAAAAGAGCCCGAGTCAAAAGAGACCTGTCCGAAACGAACCCGGGTCAAAAGGTTCCCACTTCAAAGGGGCTCGAGTCGCAAGGGCTGTGTCAAACGGGCCCGAGTGAAAAGGGGCTCCGCTACAAAAGAACCCGAGTCAAATGACCCCCTGTCAAAAGGGCCTGGGTCAAAAGGTCTACGTAACAAAAGGCCCGAGTCAAAAGGGGACGAATCAAAACGCTCCTCATGGAAAGGGGCTGGGTCAAAAGAGTCCCAGGACAAAAGGTTCCGAGTCAAAAGGGCCTGCATCAAACGGACCTGAGTCAAAAGGGGACCCGCTACAAAATGGCCGAGTCAAAACAGCCCCGCGTCGAAAGGGCCTAGGTAAAAGGTCTTCGCGACAAAATGGCTATGCGTCAAAAGGATCCGGGTCTAAAGGGTTCTGCGACAAAAGGTCCAGTCAACAAGAAACTGCGTCAAACAAGTCCTGATCGAAAGGGGCACCACTACAATAGGGCACTGGTCCAAAAGTCAGCTGTCAACTGGGCCCGAGTCAAAAGGGCCCCGCGTCAAAAAGTCACAAGTCAGAAAGACCCCGCGTCAAAAGGGCCCGGTAAATACGGTTCCACGGGTAAAAAGCTTGAGATCAAAGCAAGAGTGGAGATCAGGCATGCACAAGAGGATTGTGTCCCCTTAGTAAGTTGAAGTGTTTGTGCAAATGAAGGAAATATATCTGTGGTTATTAGTAACAAATAGGAAATTTGAATGGTAATATTAATTTTGTTTGCTTATTGATTGTTTTAGGACAATCGCTATCGCTTAAGTCGCTCTCCATGAAATTTTGCTTGCACTCCCGTCATAGGTGGACTGGGTGTAATAGGGTCTAGGCCGCGGTTACCATGGAGGGACCTCAGACTATAACACCAATTTCTAAAATAAAGTACAATCAGTGGCGCAACCAGCTATGAACTCGGGGGCCCATGCTCTCTCCGAAACAAACCTAGTCTATCTTATACAGCAGCGCTGCAGACAAATTTTGGTGAAATTTTAAAATGGATCAATGCATAAATGAATATTGAATTAAATCAAAGCACAGGTCGAAAGGAGAAATACCCAGTGAAAACCCCTTCATTAATTTCTTAGAGTAATAAATGTTAGTAAAGAGTGCGTCATTTTATGCAAAAATAAAGATGTTCAAAATAATTATTATAGCCCAAAATTTTAAAACTTGTAACCGTTAATAATAGGGAATTTGTGAATTGGAATTTTCATTTTAAGGTTTTTTAGCATGTTAATAATAAGGATAACTAAATTGCTTGTCATGGGGAGAATTCAAAATTTCAATTTTGTCCACATCAAATGGTGCAGCACGTCGTTTGCAGACTACTGTACTGGATATTCTTGCCCCCTCCCGAAATAAAATCATGGTTGCGCCACTGCGTACAATGAACATCTGCGATGATCCATCGCGTTATGGAGTTGTAAATTCGTTGTTACTTGATAGTTTTTGCAAGCCATAATTTATCATTGGTCATTGGAAATTTGATGTCACAGCAAGCACAGGATTTCCAGAAACATAAACTCTCAAGATAATATTTTATAATTATTGTTGTATTGCCACACGGGGTGTCTTAAAAGTCCCTGACATGGATAACCCTGTTATTATCAGAGTTACAACGCAATGTAAGAGGAGAAACCGCCTACAAATATAATTTTTTTAATAGACAGTAACTTCATTCATTTATGTTGTGGGTCCGGGTAAATGGTAACGTTGCATTTTCATGTAACATTGGGCGCATATTGGGTGTACAGCCCAAACGGCTTGTCCGATTTGAAAAATTCTTTCACTTTAGATTGAAAACATCATATTTGGAGACCGTTTTCCCGCCTATATTTTGTTATAACTCTGATAATAAGAGAGTTACCGTATGTCATGGGACTTTTGAGACACTCTGTATAGTAGCTGAAACACTAAAAAAATAATAGCGAATAACTTTTACGATGGAATGAACAGGACAGCTTACTAAAAATTGTAACACTAAACAACTAAAGAACTTTTGACTGTGCAATGAACACGACAGTTGTACTGAAAATGATAAACATTGCTGAACCACTAAACAACTAATAATTTTAAAAAGTTAAGATTCTCTGCAGTTCAGCTTTTGAATTGCGGAGTTTCTGAATAACTTCGTTCACAGACACTAAATTTAACATGCCTCTTTCCATATTCATTAGCAAAAATGTGTCCAAAATGTCTTCACACAAACTAGCTCTGAGATTTGTTTACTCTAACTTTGACTTTGAGAAGCACCTTCCACATGTCACTTGTGTGCGTGGTAGAGACAACGCATGTTTGTATACAATGTATAAATTATTAAATCAACCAGACTGACAGAAATTGGTACAAAATTTTCCGTGCACGTGACAAACAATTTTTATACAAGGTGTTTGCAGCATCATTGTCATCATTACCGTGAATCCCGTCCAAAGATGTTTCATCTCCCATGGCATGCTCAGATGCATAATCATTATCTACGGACTCAGGGGCATCATTCTCTTCAGGATCATCAAAAACCAGAACGTTTTGTGACAGTGAAATACACGACAGAGAATTGCAGGAGTTCTTTGTATATTTTCTCCTCTTTTATATTTAGTTTTTTTTTTTCGCAAGAATTCTGAAAGCTCTTGCAGATACACCATTCTTATTGATTTCTGAAAAGTGCTTGGGTTCCAGTATTTGGAGTTCTTTTGGTGCAGAAATCTATCACTGACACATGTAACAGCTGTATTCAGAATTTTCGTTGAAGTTTTTTATTCTGAATAAATCATTTTCACTTATATTAAAGTTCTTTTCCAATTCATCTGCTGCCTAACATTTTCTTCTTCTTTAAGATTCTCCTGTGCAGAAAGTCTTTTTCCATTGCTATCTCTACACCAGATTGGCAAAGCTGTTGATTTATTTTCACACAAAATATTTTTGTATTTTCGTAAAGCATTAAACAGACATCTTTTGCCCCTATTTTCTTCTGAAGCTGCTGCTGCAAATTGTCTAAAAATCTCCAAGTTGTAAGATAGTCCAATCCATGAGACCACAGGTATTTTGAAACAGGCTCCATTTCCGTAAATAAGTCCTGAAACACAGAAGTCCTCATTACAGTGTTAAATTCTGTCCATTTATTCAGCAAAGTTTAGCTTAAAATATTGATTTCGCATTAAAACCCCTGTCCTGTACATCATCATTGAGGAACAATAAAAATGAAAGAAATCTTGATGATAGACAGTCGTCTTCGTCTTGGCTTCATGTTTCGTAGCGAAACTTGTTAGTGTCCACTACTGCATTCAGTGCCTTGTTTCTGCTCCATCATCGTGTTGTACCAACTTGTTGAACTTTTCGTAGTCTGTCATGTCCCTCGTGGCTTGCATCAATCATTTCCTTACAAACATCCTTTCTTTTGCAGTATTCAGACAGAACATGGCACTGGTTTAATTGCAGCTTCAGGCATCTACTCACTTGAATTTGTCATAACCAAATTAAGAGCATAAGCCATGCATTGTGTGTAAATGATTTCAGAATTATCCTTCTCCAGTAATGCTTTAACTCCTTAATAGCAGCCACTGAATTGAGCAACTCCATCAAAAGAGCAACTTACAATATCAGACATCAAAACATTTTTCTCCCAAAGTACTCTTTTGATTTCATTATAAGTTACTTGTCTTGTAGTGTCACTGTTTACCACTGGCGTCTCTGGCATAACAATTTGGGGAGGACATCAAACAAAGTTATTTAAATGGTACTATCTAGCCCAACCTGTTTATTATCTTTCATTCCATTTGTTACATTTCTGCTTACCTTCACGGACCCCGTGAGGCATATCAAGAACTTTGTTAATAGCCTGAATATTATATGACAAAAAAATATAATTACACTAGTTAACAAATTTAAACTTTTTGTTTGTTACATGAGAAAAATCACCTGATCTTAAAGGAACTTTTTGCGCTGAATTCGAATATGCACACGGTTTCTCTCCATAACGTACAGTTTTCCCGTAACAGTGGGATTTTCGGGAAATTCCCTGAAAAATTTCCCTTTTTCAGATATTTTATTCCCCTAGCTCCTGTCCCCTTACATATAGTATCATAGAAATTATACCTAAGTATACCTTGATTTATATTTAATAAACCCTAAAAGTTTCGTAAAAATCGCTTTGTTCTTTCTAGAGAAATAAATATATTTGTATGTATAATGTGTGCACTGTTTATTGCACCTGATAGTAATGCTTTCAGATCTCCTGAGTTGGGGTAAAAACGATTTGCTTTATTACTACAAACACAGACATAAAAATGAATATTTACAATAGTCAACAACACACTTGTATTGCTCTCTGTAAATTAGAAACGTGTATAAAAATAGAATGTACTTCCAACGTATATTTTTTTTAAACGTACAGTATATGTATATCTTAATACATATATATACAATTCTCCAAGTTTTTTCGTTTTGTTCATGAAATGGTTATCAATATTTGTTATCAAATGTAACAGAATGCAAAAGAAAGAAATAATGGAATACAGACTCATTGTTGACAACAATGAACTAATGCAGTCTGAATTTTCCACTACGGTATCGTTTCCCCCCTCCCCCCGCGCATTTCTTTCTTGTGTTCTTGACACCTGGTGAGGGAGTTTTGTACATTTTTATATTGACGTGTGTTTTAACACTACTTCACTTTCAAAGTTGTCTTTGCTGCTAAGAGTGCTTTCATGTTTGATCTTAACGGCATTATACCCAACTAAAACCAGAAGTTTAGTTTGTGATCAGTACAATGGCGTCAAGAGGACGGCGTTCGTGTGTTAACTCACCAAATAGTTTTTGTTATGTGTGTGGCCAGTTTGTAGTTAAAGGACAGTGTAGATCCATTACGCCATCGGTGAAACTAGCATATTATATATATTTCGGATGTCGTGTGGGAGATCAGGACAAAACTTGGGCACCCAACATAATTCGTGCGTCGTGCTACGTCACTTTACTTGCATGGGCCAAAGGGAAACGGAGGTTCATGAAATTTGCTGTACCAATGGTGTGGAGAGAACCCACCAACCATCTGGATGATTGTTATTTTTGTCTCACAGTAGTTAAGGGACATTCTAAAAAAAGTAAATACACAATAAGTTATCCCAACGTTAAATCCGCAATTAGACCTATTCCGCACGGGGATGAACTTCCACTTCCCGAGCCCCCT
Source organism: Thermobia domestica (assembly GCF_964235325.1). Classification (NCBI taxonomy): domain Eukaryota; kingdom Metazoa; phylum Arthropoda; class Insecta; order Zygentoma; family Lepismatidae; genus Thermobia; species Thermobia domestica. Next base: position 181,236,304 of record NC_137461.1, on the reverse strand, counting down.
ACCAACTGGGAAGAGATATGGCCAAAAGACTCTGATGATGATCATGACCTTGATGAACCATCGACATCAACATGTACATCCAAGGATCCAACGTTCATCCCTGACTGTGTTCGCGAGCCACATTTCATCCGGCAATGTGAACTTAATGACCTAGTCCGTGATTTGCACCTGACAAAACAAGAGGCGGAACTTCTGGGATCAAGGCTCCAGCAGTGGAACTTATTGGATGCAGAAACGAACATATCAGTGTACAGGAAAAGGCATGTTCAATTTTCAAGCTATTTCTCAATGCAAGATAATGTGTGCGTATGTACGGATATAAATGGGTTGATGGCGGAGCTAGAAATTCCTTACGTTCCAGAAGAATGGAGGTTATTTATCGACGCGTCAAAGGTCAGTCTTAAAGCTGTCCTTTTACATAATGGAAATAAAAAACCATCTATACCACTTGCGCACTCAGTGAAGATTAAGGAATCCTATGACACCATGTCAACTTTGCTAAATCTTATAAATTACAAGGACCATTGTTGGCAAATATGTTGTGATCTCAAGGTAGTTGGTATTTTATTAGGACTGCAGTGCGGTTACACGAAGTACCAATGTTTTTTATGTTTATGGGATAGCCGAGCTGATGACAAACATTATGAAGTGAAGGAATGGGAACCTAGAGTGAATTACGTACCTGGAGAATGCAACGTCAAATACGCTCCTTTGGTAGATCCTAATAAGATATTACTACCGCCACTTCATATCAAGTTAGGACTTATGAAAAACTTTGTCAAAGCCATGGACACGTCTGGTGAAGGTTTCAAGTATTTGCGAGATAAGTTCCCTAACCTGAGTGATGCTAAGATTACAGCGGGAGTGTTTATTGGTCCCCAAATTAGGAAATTAATGCTTGATGATAGCTTTGACAGCAAGTTAAACAGTGTTCCCGCGAACATCCTACAAAAAACTGTCCAAACCTTGAAGAACCACCACGTTGTGATCGTTGCTCTGAACGTCAACCAACGTACAGCTATAAATGTAAAGCTAAGCCTCAGCCTGATCCAGCTAAGCCTGAACTCGTTGTCCCCATACGTTCAGTCGATGCACCAACTCCACCAGCAAATTCATTGCGCCATCCAGTAACTGTCGAAGATCTACTTCGTTTTCTCACTATTTTACTACAGAACATCCACCCATTTCTTCGCAACCATATTCTAACTCAAATCATGCACGCAGCCAAACTGTTATTTAATCTACAACTACATGCAACGTATTCCGGACCAACAGTGCATTTTCAAATCCAACCACTTGAAGTTTATGTTTGATATGGACAACTCTACCTACGGACTTATTTTCACTTTCATTATGAGTTACAATTTACTATTCCTTAACATACGATCACTGTTGACGCACCAACTGCTCTTTACACAGCTCCTACAGGAAGATCAAATTGCCGCATTTGCTCTTAATGAAACTTACCTTGCACCATATTTAACATGCTATATACCGAAGTATCACTTACTTCGACATGACGCACCAACTGGACCACGTCTCTACGGAGGCACAGCTATTGGTATTCGGCAAAGTCTTCCTTATCGTGCACTTACTGTTCCACCTGCTCTTCACCTTCCTGAACATAACATGACGACAATTTATTTTAGAGGCAAAACCATTACCTTTGTTACTATTTACTATCGTCCAGGCAGAGCTTTCAGCTATGATTTCTTCCGCTATATTGATACCAACTTCCGGCATTACATTACCATGGCCGACCTCAATTTTCATAGCCGTTCCCAACGTGACAAAGACAACTTTCTAGATTTTGTTCGGAATGAAACACGAGCTGAATTTCATACTTTACCGAAACCTACACGTCCTATCAGTCGTACTACTCCTGACGTAGTCATAACTTCATCTTCACTATCTCAGTCTATTCACATATCTGTACTTGACTCCATAGGTAGCGACCATGTCCCCATCAAAGTCGAACTTCATTGTTCACCCAACACTCAGCCGAAGCCGTCTCCTCAGAAGGTCTACTGCTACCGAAGGGCAAATTGGGAACAATATCGCACCGATTTAGACACTGCCGTAACTACGCTCACAATGCCTAGTACGCAATACGAACTCGATCGAACAATCACTGGACTTACTACAGCCCTTCAAGACGCAGCACAACGTTCTATTCCCACAATCGAAGTACAACTACACAAACCCAAGTTACCTTCGCAATATTTACCATTTATATCAGCATCCCGGAGAGCTTTCCGTGAATATCTCGCTACGGGTAACCTTGTAGCGCTTCGGCTTCATCGCCAGTACCTAAGGATCACTCATAATTATATCGTTGCGTTCAAGAGACGCCACTGGATTCAAACTTGCAACACACCAGCTAATGAAACACATCCTACAAAATATTGGCGCAAGTTCCATCAATTAACAGCTAGAGTTTCTCGTACGCCTTACCCCATTGTTCATAATCATCAAGCAGTCCTTACGGATGCAGAAAAGGCTAATATTTTTCTTCCTATTTTCAAAATATCTTTACACCTCTTCCCGGTTGGCATACACCAGATCGCTTGCAATAAACTATAAACAGATATACCGATGCAGCTTCTCCTTTCTTTCGTCCGTCTGCTGATCATGATTTAGAACCAAATAATCCTCTAACCATGCCGATTCAACCCGAAACTATTAGTAATACACTTAAAGGTAAACGGAATACTGCACCAGGATTTGACTCTGTTACATATGTACTCATCAGACAAGCGCCTCACTCTATTCTACTCTTTCTTAGCACCATTTATACCTTTATTCTGCGAACTGGATATATTCCACTCGACTGGAAATACTCAAAAGTTCTTCTCTTTCCTAAACCAAAGAAACCTCCATCAGAAGTCACATCCTATCGTCCTATTCACCTCACTAGTTGTCTCTGCAAAATCTTGGAAAGAATCCTTGTCCGTCGCATGCACGACCATCTTCACTCACATAATCTTATTCCAATACACCAAGCTGGATTTCGACCAAATTTTAGTACTCATGATCGACTATTCCGTCTCACCACAGCTATTTACAATCAATATAATACAGGTTTTCCTTCTTGCCTTGTAACGTTTGATTTGGAAAAGGCTTTTGACATAGTTTGGCACCCTGGCTTACTATATAAACTTCGTAACTATCTTCTTCCAACTTCGTACATCCGCTTCATACACTCCTTCTTAATAGGACGACTAGCTTATATCTCAATCAATGGAACGCTCTCTCATCCTATCTTGCTGCAATCTGGTGTACCACAAGGCTCATCATTGTCTCCTTTATTATACTTACTGTACGTCGCTGATTTTGTTATTCCTAATAACACCACAATATTTCAGTTTGCTGATGACACTGCTTTTTTCACATCTGGCCGCACCGTACAATCTCTTAATAAAACCATGCAAGTAGCCATTGATGCATTTGTGCGATGGTGTCATGTTTGGAGGTTAAATATTAACTCTTCCAAAACACAAACCATAGTTTTCTTACCACGTCGACGCCGTTCACGAGTACATCGAAACCCGAATCTACTTCGCTTTCAGGTCGATCTTACGCCTATTCCAGTTTCAAGTACTATTACGTATCTCGGTGTCATTTTTGACACTCATCTTACCTGGACTCCACATCTTACCAAACTCATAGGTCAAGCGCAAAATCGACTTAATCTTCTCAAACGATTAGTGGGCACGACTTGGGGATTAAGGGCACAAACCGTTCTCAATACATATAAAACCTTCATGCGGAGTACATTAACCTATGGACATACAGCCTGGGCATCTGCGCCCTTAAAGTTCTATCAAAAACTTGCTATACTAGAACGCCACGCTATGCGCCTAGCATACCGCATAAGCCTACCTCATCCAACACGTTTACTTTATGAGATGATCGATTTTCCGCCATTATTAACGCACCTCGAACAACTACGTATACGTTACATCAGCAAACGTATGGCACAGCCCCATCCTATGATACTTGATATACTCCGCTACGACCGTGACAACGATGCACCACCAACTTTCATTGACACCCCTCTCCAACACTTCATGACATTATATCATTTACAGTTAGATGTTGACATATTGGACCCCGAAATCTATACAATCTACCGACCGCATGAACTTTCATCTCATATCTATCCATCATATACACAGTAATACCTATTAACAAGGGCATCCTTCGTCTTCATCAGTTCCTGAATCGCCCCAGGAACAGAAGATAACTTCATTCGTCTGAACTAACATAACCTTGTGATGTGACGCCCAAAGCACTGCATTTCATCCATTCATTACATTTGTTCATTTTATTACTGCAGCCCTCAACTTTCTTTTCCTTTCATATTTGTGTTTATGTAATAACTGCCAATATTCTCTTCTAGCCATTAACCTATTAATGTTTGTGTTATATATATATGTTTTTCTCTCCTGGAATCATTTCAATCCATGTATGTTTAATATTAATATGATGAATAAAGAAATAATAAACCTGGCAACTCTTAGACCACCTACATTTCCATACAGACACTTGATCTCCAGTACAACACTTACCCGAAGAAAGGGCACAACCCTTTAAACGGGACGACGAACAAAAAAAAAGCGCTTGCATTCGAACTGGCCACCTGGAGCTCTAACCAGGTTAAAAAATTGGGTATCCGTAGCTGGCGGAGAAAAATAAGCGAGTCACCTAGGTTTTCCATCCCCATTGGTTTTAAGCGAGAACATCATATATACGGTTGGAGTACCTTCCTCTTTGAGGTTGAAGGAAACAACCGTCGAATAATTGTTTTTGATCCTCTACGGAGGCTGACACACCAACTTGATCTCAACTTAGACGACTTTGCTATTCCTTAGGTTTAACGATTTATCTTGATACTCTCCTCTTCGGAGGCAGAGATACTTGAAACAAGTTGGCGACTTAGGCATTTCTATCGGCTAACGATTACTTTCTGTGCTTCCTCTTCGGAGGAAAACCACATTACTAAAGTACAAACTTAGAGAATTGCTGTAAGAACACACCTTTCAGAATACACACTTGCTGTAAGAAGTAATATTTCAAATAGTTTACGTCGTTTGGCAATTCTTAATTATATATTCCTAACTATATATAAAACTACTTTATCCTTAACAATTATTATTTGATTAAATCATAATGAATAATCTCCAGTTATGCATTGATCAACAAATAACTAAGTTTCATGTGCACAATGTGCGTGGAGATGGGGCTTTTTTCTTCCGGACATTTAGTTTGGCATTGTTTGGTACTGAAGAGTATGCGATGAACGTACGTAAAGATGTGGTCCAATACATAGTTGAACACTACGCTTTCTATGGTCCCTTTATCTTACACCATGGTACCGGTGAACCAATGACAGTAGATGCGTATCAGGCACACATGCTTTCGCCTTACACGTTTGCTACTTATGTGGAGTTCATGGCTGCTGCTCTTCTCTTTGAGCGACGTTTCATTATCATAGAGGATCAGGAAGTACTGTGTGATGAGGGCAACCGTGAGTGGGATATGATTATCGCATTGCTCACTGGACCGCGCGAGAGTGGTCACTTCAGTCTATTGAGGCCAATTGCTACACCACTTCCTTCACCAGCTCTTCCATATGTTTCACCACTTCAAAGTAGGTTTGTTGCTAAATCCCCTCTACGTATTGAACACTCTTCTACTTTTAAATGTGGGAGACCAAAAAAGAGGAAGTTGGGTCATCCACCAAAAGCCACTTCAATTCCACCTGAACTTCCTATTGATGAGAGTGATTGTAATTATTCTGTTATATTACCTTCACCTATGACTTCTAATGTGCGTAAAAGATCTGGTCGTCCAAGAAAGAAAGCAGTAGCTTGCCCAAAGAATAAGAATTCTAATATACTAAAAAAGGGTACTATGGAACTTGAAAATCTTTATTCCCAAAGCAATGTAGTTTTCAATTCTGTAAACTCCAAAGAATTTGCAATATGCATTGATCAAGAAATAACTGAGTTTCATGTGCACAATGTGGGTGGAGATGGGGCTTGTTTCTTCTGGACATTTAGTTTGGCATTGTTTGGTACTGAAGAGTATGCGATGAACGTACGTAAAGATGTGGTCCAATACATAGTTGAACACTACGCTTTCTATGGTCCCTTTATCTTACACCATGGTACCGGTGAACCAATGACAGTAGATGCGTATCAGGCACACATGCTTTCACCTTACACGTTTGCTACTTATGTGGAGTTCATGGCTGCTGCTCTTCTCTTTGAGCGACGTTTCATTATCATAGAGGGTCAGGAAGTACTGTGTGATGAGGGCAACCGTGAGTGGGATATGATTATCGCATTGCTCACTGGACCGCGCGAGAGTGGTCACTTCAGTCTATTGAGGCCAATTACTACACCACTTCCTTCACCAGCTCTTCCATATTTTTCACCACTTCAAACTAGGTATGTTGCTGAATCCCCTCTACGTATTGAACACTCTTCTACTTCTAAATGTGGGAGACCAAAAAAGAGGAAGTTGGGTCATCCACCAAAAGCCACTTCAATTCCACCTGAACTATCTATTGATGAGAGTGATTGTAATTATTCTGTTATATTACCTTCACCCTTGACTTCTAATGTGCCTAAAAGATCTGGTCGTCCAAGAAAGAAAGCAGTAGGTTGCCGAAAGAATAAGAATTCTAATATACTAAAACAGGTTACTATGGAACTTGAAAATTCTTATTCCCAACACAATGTAGTTTTGAATTCTGTAAACTGCGAAGAATTTGCAACTTGGCCTACCTTGTGTGCTATTGACATCAAAAGCAGTACCCTTGGTCGTCCTAAAAAGAAAATAGGCGTGGGTCGACCTAAGCAGTCGCCTTTTAGTCCAGAGGAACAGCATAGGGATGCAGTTCGACGTTATGTCGAAACACATGAAAATTTTAAAAATGATCAAAATCGGTCCCGCCATCTTCCAGGAACAATAAGGAAAGGAAGTCTCATTGGCCATTACAGTGGTGCTCAACTTAATAATATCCTGAAGTACCAACTGAAAGTTATTTCACTTCTAAACCCTGGCTGTTTCAAATGTCAATATTGTAAAGCTCCATTATTTCATGAAGAAAAAACTCGTAAAAAGTGGTGTTGCGGTGAAAATGCTTACATTGTACCTGATTTTCCACAACTTGACAGCGATTTCTATACTATGCCACCGTTTTTAAAACAACCTAGACCGTACAACAATATCTTTGCATTTAGTGCGCTGGGAGTATCTTATGGTTTTAAGCATCCGAGTACAGGTGTTTCATTTTTAAAAATACAAGGCCGTACTTATCATAGAGTATTTGATTTAGCATACACTGCATCGAATAATCCATGTGGCATGTACATTGATGACGGAGAAGAGCGTATGAGACTTGCCAAGGGAATGGCTTTAAATGAAGTCGTTGTTGAAGCAATCACAAAGTATTTATATGCTGTTAACCCTTTCATTGGTCTGCTGAAACAACTGAGCCAAGAACCTTCAGACTATGCTCATTTAATTTTCGAACCTACGTGTAGACGCACCCATGGACCTATTTTAGGAGATGTTCCTAGAGGAACAGAAATAGCTGCCATTTTGAGTACGGAAAAAGAACAATACAATTCCCGTCAAATTGTTATTTGGAAAATAGGCGCTAGAAAACCACACACAGTTGACATCTTTCATCCGTTGTACGAGTCTTTGCAGTACCCTCTCCTTTATCCACATGGTACACCTGGCTGGTATATCGGACTGTTGGATAAAAAGGGGAAAAAGCTATCCCAAGTTAAATACTACCGACGCCTGTTGTTATCAAAACCAAGATTTTCTACGCTGGAACGATTGTCGGAGGAGTGGCTCGTAGATATGTACAGTCGTGTGGAAGAGGAGAGGCTACGATTTATTTCTGGTATGCAAAATAAATACAACTCTATGAATATACGATCTGCTCCTTTGCACGAACTACAGACTTCAATGTTGACAAAGAAAAAGGGAGACACTATGCGGGCTCTAGCGACTGACGAAACTATTCAAGGGGAGGGTGGTATTGTTCATGGCCGTATTTATCTTCCAAATACGTTCACAGGTGGGGCAAGATATATGAAGACTAAATATATGGATGGAATGTGTATCGTAGCGAGATTAGGAAGACCGTCATATTTCCTTACCATGACATGTAATCCGAAATGGGATGAAATTGTGGAGTCCACTCCTCCCGGCACCAAAGCTTCACCCAGTTTGGTATGCCGAGTGTTCCAGTTAAAACTATTGGAATTGCTACGTGATCTGCGCAGTGGGACATTTTTTGGGAAAAAAGTTTATTTACTCTATGTGGTGGAGTACCAGAAGCGTGGTTTACCTCACTCACATGTGTGTTTTAGAGTTGAGGGGGGAGGGCCGAGACAAAACACTGAAATTGATCAAGTTGTTCGGGCCAACATCCCTTCACCGGACGAGGCAGGCGGGAGATTGAGGGAGCTTGTATTGAGACACATGATGCACGGCCCTTGTGGACCTCCTAATCGCATAGATCTTCCATGCTGGGACTGTAAGGAGAAAAAGTGCACGAAACGCTTCCCTAAGCCTCATATTGAAGTGTCGCATGTAGATGAGAGAGGGTTTGTGCACTACAGGAGGGATAGTTCTAACACTGCTAAAATTACCTCTGGTGGGAAGTACGTACAGGTTAATGACTCTTGGGTTGTGCCTTATAATGCTCCTCTTCTACTCAAGTACGACTGCCACATAAACCTTGAAATTGCTTCAACTCGTAAGATCGTGAAGTATTTATTCAAATACATAACTAAGGGACCGGATGAGGCTCGCGTTGCAGTTGTTCCGGAAGAACAGTTGAACGATGAAGTAGAACTTTATGCTACAAAACGCTACATTGGGGCCTGTGAAGCGGTGTGGCATACATTGGAATTTGAGATGACTGGCCGTGAACCTAATGTCATCCAGCTTCCTGTGCATCTGGAGGGCTACCAATCTGTTGTTTTCCGACCGGGCCATGAAATCGATGCTGTTAGCAGAGCATGTTCTAATCTTACTTTGTACTTTTCTCGACCAACATTACCTGAATTTGACAATCTAACTTATTTGGACTTTTTCGAACGGTATATCGTGCATTCAAAACGACCAGGATCGTGTAGTGTTCGAGTGATCCCCCACCCTGATGGAGTACATTTCATCACCAAGAGGCAGCGTGGAGAGATGGTGGCGAGAATGATTTGGGTAGCCCCTAACAGAGGAGAGCAGTTCTACTTACGAATGCTCTTGAACAACTTTCCATGTAGAGGCTACAGCGACCTTATATCTCTAGGCGGTGAAGGTTGTACTACCTTACAAGGTGCTGCACGAGCTCTGGGGTTGGTTAATGATGAGCAGGAGTACGAAAGAGCATTAGAGGAGGCTTCACAGTTTGACTGGCGCCCGACTTAGGATGTTCTTCGTTCTTCTTCTTGTTGCTGGGGCAAGGGGCGCAGACTTGTGGAACAACTTTAAAAATCTGTTGGCTGAAGATATGTTAGAAAAGTATTTAAATAATCCAGAGCGAGCCTACACAGTAGCACTATGTGAAATCGACAGAAGCCTTCGACGACATGGATCTCGCCTTTATGAACATGGCCTTCCTGATGTTCAAGACGAGTTAACTGAACTTGATCGAGAGAAGGTGCAATAATCTGTAAGTCAGCTTACTTCTTTTCTCGAGGAATGGCTTCCTAAACTCAGTAAGGACCAGAAAAATGTACTTGAATATGTCACAAATTTCCTGGAAAATCCGCACATCAATGAAACTTCAAATGTCATTTATATCGACGGGCCTTCTGGATCGGGAAAGACTCTGCTTCTTAATGTTCTCACTGCTAAACTACGCCTAAGCCGTCGCATAGTTCTTTGTACTGCAAGTTCTGGAACGCTGCTCAGAACTATGAAGGTGTCACGACAGCGCACAGCATGTTTAAATTGCCCTTAAACTTAAGTAATGACATGGAATTTTGGGGAATTACGGGAGGGAGTCAGCGAGCAGAATTAATCATGGAAGCATCTGTTATAATCTACGATGAAGCACCAATGGCACATAAAGCATTAATCCATATTCTCGAGAGATCATTGCGAGACCTAATGAGAACAAATTTGCCATTTGGTGGGAAACTTGTGATTTTTGCCGGGGATTTTCGACAGATCCCTCCAGTTGTTACAACTGCTCGTACCAATCTTGAAGTAATTCAAGCTTCTCTTCGCTTCTCTCCTATATGGTCGTCAGTTAAACAGTTCAGTCTTAAACAAAATCTAAGAATACAGAATGATTCCTCATTTACCAACTTTCTCTTGCATATTGGTGACGGTATACTACCTCCTATCAATTTCGGTGAAGGTCAAGATGCAGCTCAACTCGTACCATTGCCGAAGATTCAATACCTCACTAATGTTTCTTTGTTTATTGAAAAAATTTTCCCTCAAAATATATTGTATGAACCTGACACTTGAGCAAGGAGAGCAATTCTTTGTGTAAACAATGAAAATGTTGACTCTGTAAACGCAACAATCTTAAAAAGCTTACCTGGGGATTCATCTCACTTGCTGAGTGTGAATTACGTGGAAGAAAGCTGCGTCGATGACTTTTTTCTTACTCCAGAGGCCCTCGCTAACGTCCATGCCAAAGGAGTACCAGATCACTACCTGGAACTTAAAGAAGGCGCAGTTTGCATGATAATGAGGAATTTGCACTTCGGTGATGGGCTTCTAAACGGCACTAAAGTCATAATTGTTGATATATCACCGCGGCTCATAACAGTGAGAAAACCTCATAGTTCTGTGCTGTATTCAATACCACGGATTACTTTTCAAGCGCCTATTGAGCCCAACAGTCCTTTGACTATGTATCGTAGGCAGTTTCCTCTTAGACTTGCTTACGCTATTACGATCAACAAGAGTCAGGGTCAAACAATTGATTTTGTTGGAGTTGACTTGCGCAGTGACGTATTCGCTCACGGCCAACTGTACGTCGCACTTGGACGTGTCCGATCAAGGGATTCAGTTGTGTTACTGGTTCAGTCTGAAAGAATAATTGAAGGAACCGCTTTTGTAAAGAATGTTGTATACCCACAACTTCTACGATAGTTCCTTTTAGTGAGTGATAGCTATGGAATTACCCAGGGAACAACACCATTGGACTTTCATTTCGGAGTATGATACATGTCTGCTGCAAAAATTCCTTCTCACTTATACTTGATAGTAACATAAGAGTCTACGCAAAAAGAAATCCCTTTAAGCTTCTTTATGGAGAATGCTTGGTGCCTGTGCAAATACAAATCATATTGAACTTCATTTTGACACTATGATACGAACCTTCCCAGACACAAATACCAGTTACATTCCAGTTTTTTTAGTATACGAAAGACATGACGAAGCAAAAGCTTTCATTCAAAGGAGTATGCGTGTAGCAGGATACCACAGGGGTGGTGTGGAAATACTACAAAGGTACAAGAAAAAGAATCGACCTTTGTCTTACAAATATGCAAGAGTTATGGTCGAACAAAAATCCCAGATTTCTTTTTCGAAAATTATAAATAAGAAAAAAAAAACCTCTGAAAATGAGAATCCAACATCATCATTCATTATATAATAAGTCGATAAATTGTGGTTGACAAAACAAAGGTTGCTATAAAAAAATAAACTGTGAGTTATTAAGCAGAGTATTAAGGAGCAAAGGATGATAAATATGATATCTGGGGATGTTGGGCCGATTTAAGGAAACATTAAGAATAAATGCACGAACATATGACATGCGAGGCCGTAGGCCGAGCAAATACGGTGGTCTGGGGGCGAAGCCCCCAGCTGGCCAAAGGCTAGTCATTTATTAAAATCCGACAGAAGTTTTATTATGTAACCTGAAATAGCATGTATCTAGACACTGGAAGGTGAGGTATGTAGAATTGTATTGTGTTTTATCTTTCAGTGAATATACAACCATGGAAACCACTGAATGTCTAAATGGCTTTTGTTAAATCCAAGTTGTAGTACTCACAGTTACATCCATTTGTGTCTGTATGATCGAATTAGTAAAGCTTTCTATATGATAGGGTTAGTAAGTCTTTCTCTGCTCTCCCGTGAACTTGCAATGTGTAACATACGATCTGTTACAGGATACAGAACGAATTATCAATTGAACCAAAGTTGTAATACTAAAAATCTCCTTCCGCCTCTGTCAACTCTGGTCGGTCTTGTTGACACGGCGTGGTTGTTTTCTATACCCCTTTCTTCGTTTAGTGAGCTAAACAGTGAGTATAATGAATTATGTTACTTTGCATGTCTCGTAGATAAATATTTTTTTCTAATGCCAGTAATTTTTTTCTAATGCCTCTAATGCCGCTTTGTCCAAGCAATCTTCTGTTTCTTATTCCCAGCTTAACCCTTTTATTACATTATAAGGAGGGCATGTAGAGCTAAATACCTCATGTATTACATAACATGCAGGTTTAGCTACTATATGCAGGGCGGCCTGACCCACCCTGGTACCCTGCAAATTCAGGGTGGGCCCCTCAAACAGGTGGGCCCCCTCCACCAATTTTAAAAAGATGTGGTCAATTAAACCTACGAGCATCAAAATGATGGTAGGGTAACTCCCGCAAACTTGTGTTTTGCATAAAAAAGACGTAAATATAAACTTTCATGAACAGACCTTATTCTTCTTCACACTTATCGATTTGAAAAGGTTCCGTCCAAGAGACAATCAGGCCCTAAAACATTCCGGGGTTTGTGGTACAGCAGCGATTAGAACGAGAACGTTAACTACTACTTTTTAAATATAAGAAATACAGTAGATTTCAGGCTGTTATTGGATTTGGATACCATTACCTACTCCGGTCCTTTTACAAGCCGGCGAGTAGTGATGTTTTAAAGAAACAATAGTTTCGTAGATATTGTTATTGTTGAAAGTGGAGGTGGAGCCGGAACGCTTTTGAACTGCATTATCCTCAGACCAAGCTTCGAAGAAAGAAATCGGATCAGGCTTCGTTGTTTTTTTTTTCAGTGCGGTAAAGCGAAAACAAATTAGTCGCCACTATCAACGATCGTTTTATACAAACCTCAAACAATTACTATGAATTTGCTGCCCACGGCTCGTCTTTTATTTGTATATCACATCGAAGAGAAAATCCGATTGCAGCAACGCAATCCAATTATTGGAACAAAAGTTACATGTCGTTTGTCGTGGAAGACAGATGTGTTTGTTTCAGTATGGATGGTAGGACTGATTGTAAGATTGTAAAGAAAAAACATAAAAGTGATGCTAAAAAGCGAGAACATAAACGAAGATGTGATTTACAAAAAGCTGCATCTGATCCGAAACAACGTAGGCTATTTGAATCTGTTAAGCCCCAAGAAACAAATGAGCGTGATGTGACTCATTCGAGAACTGCAGGACAGTTGCGAGATTTTTTTTTTTCTGTCTAAGGTGTTTATAAATTATAATGTATACACCACATCTTTGGATGATTTCAATCAATTGTAGCTTATCTTTTATGGCTATTTTTACTTGAAATTACACAACTGTAACAGGCGAACACGAAATTAACTGAACTGTTCGCTGCCGTGTATTGCTTTCAAACGGGTCAGATCAGGCTTTCATTGGTCAGGGATCGAGTCAAGCCTGCTTGAGACACGGGTCGGGTAAGGTCACCTACGCTAGAGTCAGGGCTGCTCTAACCACGGGTCGGCACGGGTCAACTTTCTTATGCGCCGTTACGGCTAAATCCTTCGAGTTGAACGTCGACCCGACCCGACTCATGACCCGGATATTTTTCAACCGAAACGACGCATAAGAAACTTGACCCAAACCGACCCTGGCTAGAGCAGCCCTGACCCGACCTGTGACCCAAGGAGGTTCGACTCGAGCCCTGACTCGATGAAGCCTGACCTGACCCGTTTGAGAGCACTAGCGTCCGGCACTGGGCTCGGTAAGCATTGGTGTAACTTCTAAAAGTGATGAACGCTTATGCTGTCAGTCAAATCAGTGTGTGTATCGTGTAAATGTTAACTTCCCTTTAGTTATTTAAAATAAAACTGTAGTAAAATGTAAAAAAAATATTTGTGATGTGCAAATTAGGTATTAATATGAAAAGAGAAGTTGAGGCCAGCCGAGCAATGGGCGGACTACACTAGACGATAGACGATATCTAATCTTTCTGCGACATGAAGATATGATATTATGACTTACTTATGTCAAGGAAAATCTTGCGTTTCGAAATCTATCGCAAATTTACCTCCAATCGCATTCTTTGTGTTGCATTGCAGCACAAAGTTACAGCTTTTTCAAGTTTCCAACACTGACGCCATGTCTGTTGTCTCACCTGAAACGCTTGGGGGGAGTGTCAGCTAAGAGCGGGGAGTACTTCGTCGAGATTATACAGCAATATTTGGACGAGTTTTTGTATGTGGGTTACAACATTTTCTTTTCGTCAAAAAGACAGGTACAGAGACAGATTGCGGCACATTCGCGAGCAGACTTCCGCCTGAAGTAAGTGGAATTTTTACGTATCAAGGGAAAGAGGAGCCCCAGATCAGCTATGACAAAATACGGATCTTCGTTAGGATTAAGTAGGGTGGTTGCAGGTTTGCTTATTTAAAAAGAAAGTTTCAGATGTGTTATTTCACATGAAAACGCAATAAAAATTGCCTCAAAATTAATTAACGTTACCCAAATGTCTATATTTCCTTCACTGCTTTTTTTTTTTAATCTGATGGCATTTTCTGAAACAGCAGTCTTTATTTTGGGATTTCCAACGGACATGGGTAAAATCATGTCAAAATGAACTAGTTTATAATTTTAAACATCTGTTGTTCATTCTCCGCCGGCCCTGAATAGGCTACATGCCCTAATTGCATTGAAAAACTTTTTCCGTCATGTGTAAATGAGGCTGTGCAATGATGAATCCTCGCATTCCTGAACATAAATTTTAAAAATACTTAGTAGTGAAATACAATTATCGAATTTCAATAATGGATCTTGTTTGTGCACTACACCTGCTTCACGAATTAAATCTTTATGGTCGATTATATCCATCGTTGTATAAAGCGTATAAGTATGTTCTAATTCTATCGTGTACCCAAGTATCATGTGAAAGAATTTTCTCCATTATGCTAGTGATCAAAAATCTGTTGCAAATGAAATGAAATGAAATCTTTAAGTTTAATATACGACGATTATGCCGGTTAGGCTAAAGGAGTCGGTGATAAAGAGAAATGAGTGAAAATGGTGGAATGAAGAAAGTGGGAGGAAACGGGAGAACCCCGAGAAAACCCACGAGCACGGTGTTTGTCCACCACAAAGTCCACACGGCACGAGCTGGGATCGAAGCAGGGACCCCGCGGACCGAAGGTAAACGCTCTACCACTGAGCCACCGCGCCCCCCCAGAAATCGGTTGCGTTCATCGCTTGGACAAGATTTGTTGAAAGACTTTATTCTGTTATACATAGAAAGATTATATACGTTTGATTACGACAAAGTGATTGCCGATCTTGTATCTAGCTCCTAAGAATTAGGTAGATATTTGAAATTGTTTGTGTAACTGAAACAATTTGTAATGAAAACGTTAATATTAGGATACATTTGTGGCATTCATTTTAATATTAGGGTATACTGGTTTCATCTAAGAAGGTTGCAAGGCTGAGGAATTCGGTCTTAGCGACTCTTCGTACTTAGTTTCTTCACCTACTACCGACTGTGAAGATTTTTTACAGGGGTGCAAGTCTTATATCTAAATTTTCTTCGAGAAATCACAAATCAAGGAAACAAAAAAGATGCAAGTGATGGAATAAATATTAAATGGTTAGAATATAATGACATAATTACATAATTTAATAAAGGTAAAAAGTACTTTCAATTTGCACCAGAAACTGAATCCTTTATATGAACTAGCTAATTCTTAATAGCCTATGGTTTTCACTATTCAGTTTCTGTTTATATATTTAACCTCAATAATCTAATTTCGTTAAAATATAGGAAAGTCATGTGCAAAGTTCTATTGTGTAAAGCTGGAGATAACCCCTTTCGAAATTGTCTTTGTAGTTAGCTAAATTTACTTTCATAAACAAAGTTCGTTGACGTAATTAATCCTTATTACGAATAAAAGGAAAACGTCTGAGCCTGTGAGTAACACCATTTCTTAATAGTTCAAGATCATGCTTAAACACCAATACATATCGCTAACGTGCAGTCAACTTGCATATAAAACTATTGTGAGGATTTAATTGCAATTTAAAAAATATATTGTTTCAATGTAATCATTTGAAAATAAAATAATGTCTGTGATAAGAATTAATACTCGTATTTGTGGAATTCTACAGCAAGATATTGTAAGGATGTAATTGCAACTCATAACTGTATTCTCTCAATTTAAGTGTTGAAACTGTATAATAATGATGAACTGTATGTTTTGCTGTTTATTACTAAGATAAGAGCCATGGTTATATTTAGATTAAAATTAACTTTCGTGTAATCGCAAGTTAGTGGACAAACGTTTAAAACAATTTAACAATTGGTACGTACAGTTAAGCAATTTTAGCCTATAGCGTACAGTAAACCGAAGGCTTCGGGGAGAACAACTTGTAATAAACACCTCACTTAGCCTCTTCGCTGGTCAAAAGCTAGAACGGGCCTGTGGTGCGTGTGGTCCTGGGTTCGATTTCCGGATGGAGAGCATTGAAATTTAAAGGCACTTTATAAAAAGTTGCAAGTCTAATTCATAAATTTGTCAATTTACAAAATATTTCGAAATACAAAATTGTTACTTCCCAATATGGATTTAAATCGCAATATTAATAATAGTGATAGTCAGACTATCTAATTTTTTCACATATTGTGAATAGCCTCATTGCTGAAAAGGACGTTAAACTCAAAATCAACTCAACTCATATTTTGATATAACAGTATTGGTACATGATACAAGACTGTCGTGTCGGGTTTCAATCAGGCTTCGGGAGCGGATCTTTAAATTATGTTTTTGTAATATGTTGTAATAAAAGCATATACAGGTGCAGAAGTTTCAAAGCAAATATAAGGTCAAAGAGCAAATTTATCGAATATTTTTTTAATTATTAGTATCCTAGAATTTGGTGCGAGACATCAAAATTTGATTCTGAAAATAAATCCGGTTGCTGAATGTGAAAGTGCATGTGGATTATTTTAAAGGAAGATGTTTTACTGGGAATTTTCTAGAGGAGGAAGACCAACTGACTTATATATAACACGTCGCAAGTGTAACACTCCGATTTTGATAAAATTTGGCAGGTAGATACTACACATAAACGAATGCGTGTTCTTTTACTTTCTGCCGAAAAACGGTTATAAGGTTAAAAATCCCCTACCCAAATTTTGAAAGACGCCCGAAAGGCAAGAAGAAGTTGACCGAAGTGAATGAAATTGTGCACAGATATTGTAGATGTAAAATGAGGGAACAAGTGTTTCTTGTCTTCCTGGAAAAAGCTATTGGGTGGATACGGACCCTTCGAAATCTTTGATCACGAAATATCAAAGGTGCTAATAACAGTACGTCAGATATGCCTAAAGGACATAAAGAATTGCAACGAAACATTATGTACTGATAATGTGCAAAATTAACTTATATGTTTTTTCTTATTTTCTGCGAATGAACGGTCTTATAGGGCAAAAGCCACCACAAAATATTCTGAAATTTGACGCCCGAAAAGCAAGAAGAAGTGGACCGAAGTGAATGAAATTGTGAACAAATATTCCTAAAATGAGACGTAAAATGAGGGAATACGTGTTTCGTATTTTTCTGGAAAAACGGTTGGGTGGGCAAAGGAAGTCTCCAAACCTTTGTACACGAAATATCAAAAGTGCTAATAACAGTATGTCAGAAGTGCCTAAAGGACATGAAGAATTGAAAGTTTTAGTGGCAATACGCAAAATTAAATGAATATGTGTTTTTTTTTTTAATTTTAAGCGGAAAAATCTTTTAGGGATAAAAAACCCCGACCCAAAATTTTGAAATTTGGTGGCTGAAAGACAAGAAGAAGTGGACCGAAATCAGTGAAACTGTGAATATATATATTGTAGACGTAAAATGAGGGAATAATGTTTCGTATTTTCCTCTAAAAAATGGTTGGTTCGGGCGCAGACCTTGTATACCCTTCATTACGAAACATGACAATTGCAAATAATTATACGTCAGAAGTTTCTACACGAAATGACGAATTCTAGCAAAACTTTGTGTACGGGCAATTCGCAAAAAAATAAATGAACACATATTTTTAGTTTGTGACGAAAAGTAGTATTGGGGCAAGGCTAAGTAACTGAAGGAAATAAAAACTGATAGAAGCGCGAAAAAAGCAGAAAGCAACAAAAGACGCTTCAATTGGATCATTAATTAAAGAAGAAATAAACATTCGATAAGTATTATCATTATTATTATTATTATTATTATCAAATTCCTTCCGTGTTCACTTTTTTAAATCCATTGTATTCTGTATATAAATATTGATTGCAGCTTTCATCTTATATTTTACAAAAATTGAGTTTTACCTGGAAGAGGTTAACATTGCTGACGAAGCAATTTTCCCGGGAAGATTAAGAGACTTAGTGCTGATCGTGTCTTACATACATGTCAGCAGGTGATTGATCTACAATCGAGAGGGTACATTGGGTCTCGCGAAAGTTTAAGCAATCTACTATCCCTATTGTACTTATATTTTAAGAATAATCTACTTATCGTATTGAATAATGTGCGCTCAGCAGCGGACATTATAGATCTCTTTCACCAGGGTTTCTTCCGTGAAAAACGACTTATGAAGCGGCATTTATGTCATATAAAAATCATATGGCCTCTGATAAAGGACAGTTAGAACGAGTTAGTGATAAAAGTATATCTGAGGTTTTTCATTTACGGGAAATCGTGAAAATGGTCAATCCGATCATAATGCTGATGACTCATTAAATATTGATTGAGCACTATTAGATGAGGTTAATTTGGACAAACCATAAGACATTCTAAATGCCGAAAGAAATAACAAAACCGACTATACAGAAATGTTGTGGCAGAAAATGCAAGAAATTGAGGAAGCAAATGCGTGTATGGATCGTCTGAATAATGCACAATATTCAGAAGATATGCGGCCCACTACTTCTGAGAAACCCCATTGCAGGGCATGGAGGGAATGAAACAGAGTGTAATACGTCTGAAATTGTGGGGAGAATGTGAAAGAGTGCCCGCGTTTCAAAATGAAACGGGTGTAAATTGTTGTAAAACCAACAGCGCAACAGGTATAAAAATCACATGGATTATATCACATCCATGATGGATTACGCGCTCTCTATCGTCCTGAGGGATGCACAACCCCACGATTTTGTCGGTTTAAGAATAAATTCCGACAGAGATCTTCTGAATAACGAAGTGTTTTTTTTGTGTGTGTGAAAACGTCAAAATTTGATTACAGATGTAGTTCTTAGAACGGTGGAGAACGTACTAAATAGCATCGAATCATTTGTTTTAGGTAATAAAATAGAATTTCCGTTTGAAATAGTTGATGAATTACAGCGACAGGGTGTAACTAAACGCGCGGCAGTAAGAAAATAGGCAGACATGAGTATTTTTTGAAGCATCATGTGGTGCCCACAAATATTAGCGATTTCTTCTGTCTGCCATAATCCATAGTATATTGGATTACAAAACATGAAGAAAATTATCGTGCACTATACGCTATGACCTTGTCTACGTGGAAAACATGGCAAAATAAAACGGAGAAATTGTGTAAGGACGCAAAAATATATGTTGAACGGAAACAGGTATTTCATTTGGAAGATGTAGTTGCTTTTCAAAATTATTTATTGTAAAAGAATTACCAAATTGTAGTATATGAACTACTGGAAGATTCCAGAACACCAGTGGTACGCTAACCAGAAATAAATGCGGAGAAATAGATATTTATATTGTATCAAAGAGGGGATGATACTGTCGGCCATTTTCAGCCCATTATGCACCTACGCTAAAGAAGAATGATGATGAATGAAATGGTGAAATGAAAAAAGTGGGAGGAAAATGGAAAATCCCAAGAAAACCCATAACCATGCACACGGTACTTGTCCACCTCAAATTCCACTCGGCGCGAAGTGGAATCGAGCCACGGACCCCATGCACCAAAGGTGAATGTTCTATCATTATTATCATGATTAATAATAATAATAATAATAATAATAAAATTGAAGCGAACTTAACGAGTTTTAACCGTCCGACTCAACCAACGTTTGGGCGCCTGTTCGCTTGTCTGCTCCATGACAACTTCTTATAAAAGACATTTCATTTTAATGAATCTATGTAGTAAGTGCCTTCTTTTAGCTTTGAGAAGTAACTATTGCTTGGAATTTGAATCTGCAAAATATAAGTGGTAAAATTAACCAAATGGTGCAAGTTTCCATTCATGTATACAAAACAATTTTGCAATATCAACTACGAGAATCTTGTCCCATAAAGAAGCCGAAACCCCTACACCCAAAAGCCCTCCGAAATTTGGTCATTGTCCACACGGACTGAAATTGTCATTTGAAGCCAAGACTTTAATATGAAGCCAATAATTTCTTTAAAATAGACGAAAAATTCGAAAGTTATAAGCATTTTCATATTTTTGCCTTTTCCCATAAGGGAGCCGTAGCCATGCTATACTGAGGATTTGATCGTTGTCCACTCGGACTGAAATTGTCATTTGGAATCAACATTTTAATACGAAGCCCAATATTTCTTTAAAATAGACGAAAAATTCGAAAGTTATAAACATTTTAATATTTTTGCCTTTTCTCATAAGGGGGTCGTATTAGCTTACACTGAAGAGCCCCACGAGATTTGATCATTAACCACTTGGACTGAAATTCTCATTTGAAACCAAAACTTTAATATGAAGCCAAAAATTAAACTTTTACATCAATTTATACTGACAGGGTTCCGGTTCACCCCACTATTATGTTTAGTTTAGTTAAGTGGTAATTTGTGACAGCTTTACATCATCAAAAGAATCTTTCACTACCCTCCGCCCCAGACGTTTGTGCTGGATCCGCCACTAGAGTAAATAGACACTTTTTCTGTTCTTTTTGCCACCCTTGTAGGGGCTCCCTCGTACAAATAAAGAAGCGGAAATATTACAATCAAGGGGCACTATATATTAGATATTTCTTTAGTTACCTACCCCTAACCGTACAGGGCCAAATAATAGAATAGAATAATAAAGTAGAATAAAAATTCAATACGTGATATTCAATCATGAAAGGGGAGAGGATGCTGTAAATATATTTCTTATTCATTTTGTCTGTCCTGCTTATCAGAAATTACTTTCTGTTGGAAGGATACTAAAACGAGAGGGGCAAAATAAAACGTCGTACCTAGGGGTGTTCCGGATTCCGGAATTCCGGAATACTTCGGAATGAAAATCTTAATTCCGGAATCGGAATTAAAAATTTAGTTATTCCGGAATTCCGAAATCTCGGAATTCCGTAATTTCGGAATCTCGGAATTCCGTACTTTCGGAATCTCGGAATTCCGTAATCTCGGAATTTCGGAATCCAGGAAGTTCATTCCGAAATTTCGAAATTTCGGAATTCCGAAGGTTCACCTCGAAATATCGGAATTCAGGAATCTCGGAATTCCGGAACTTCAGTCAGAAATTCCGGAATTTCCAAAACTCGGAATTCCGGAATCTCGAAACTTCAGCTAGAAATTTATGAATTCCAGAATATGAGGACTTCGGTTCAGCACTTCTGAATCTTTGAAATTCGAAATTCCCAATAACGGTACGTCGATCCAGCATATCGGAATCTCGGAATGCTGAAATGTCAGCATCTGAAATCTTCAAGTAACATGATTATGCGATAGACATCAACACTCAGACAATGTAATGATGAAACTTACTCTTTTTTACTCATTCTCAGTGGCGGCAATACTCCGTCTTTCTGCAGAACGAAACGAGCTGAGCAGAAGGACTCATTGAACAAAGTGTAAAGACTTCATTTACTGGTTCTTATCTTGTTCTAATGTTCTATCCAAGGGCAGGCTCTAACATGTTTATACATCGTTGCTAGCGGGTCACTAGTGCAATACGGATAGAGTATCGACCAGTTTCTTCCCTGCGTGGCTTCAAAATGACATATAGAAAATGAAAAACTTAGAAACAGGGTGAAGCCATAGATTGCGAGTTTCGTATTCATTACCTATATATTTACTTGCACACTTGATCCGATATTCACCCTCGTACTCCTTAATGTTTAGAAGCCAGGTTCTGGATACGTAGCTGAAATGCTCGTTCTGCGCACGAAGAGATTTTAGATTTTATAAAGCCATACGACTCGGTTAGGAGAGAAATATTATACAACGTTCTTACAGAACTTGGAATACCGACAAAGCTAATTAGATTAATTAAGATACGTTTAAATGAATCCCAAAGTAAAGTCCGGATAGGAAAATTTTTGTCCACGAGCTTTCACGTCGAAAATGGCCTGAAACAAGGAGATGCGTTGTCGCCATTATTATTTAACTTTGTTCTGGAATACGCTATAAGGAAAATCAAAGATAGCAACCAGGGCCTACAGTTGAACGGTATTCACCAGTTATGGCATATGCTGATGATGTAAATTTAATAGAGGATGATAGGAGAACAATAGAAAGAAATGCAGAGATCTTATTAAACGCTTACAGGGACATGGATTTAGAAGTAAATGCAGAGAAAACTAAATACATGAAAGTGTATCGGAACCGTAATACGGAAAATTGTGGATGCGTTAAAATATTAAATAATACTTTTGATAAAGTGGATAGTTTCAAATATCTAGGATCAATATTAACCGAGGAAAATCATATTCACGAAGACATTAAATGTCGACTAAAAGCAGGGAATTCGTGTTACTATTCGGCGCAAAATCTCTTGTCCTCGCGAATTCTGTGGAGGAATTTGAAGCTTAAAATATATAAACCGATAATCATCCCTGTTGTTCTGTATGGTTGCAAAACATGGTCGCTTACTTTGAGGGAAGAACATAGACTGAAAGTATTTGAGAAGAAGATCGTGAGACGAATATTCGGACCCAATAGGAATGGGAATGGGGAATAGCGGAAACTTTATAACGAGGAACTACATAATTTATACGGTCTACCCAACATTGTTAGGGTCGTCAAGTCTAGGAGGCTTAGGTGGGCAGGTCATGTAGCTAGAATGGTAGAAACTAGAAACGCTTTCAAAATCTTGACTGGAAGACCAATCGGAAAACGACCATTAGGAAGACCTAGGCGCAGATGGGAGGACAATATTAAGGTGGATCTCGCAGAGATATGAATACAAAGTAGAAACTGGATGCAGTTAGCTAAGGATAGAAGTCAGTGGAGAGCTTTTGTGAACGCGGCATTGAACCTCCGGGTTCCATAGGCCATAGAATTAGTTAGTTAGTTTAGTCATATGTGTACCAAGTTTGGTTGAAATTGCTTCAGGTGTTCCAGAATTATGCTGGAACAAACATTCATCCATTTTTATAAGACAAAGCATCTAGCTCTTCTCCCTCATAGTTTTCTTAGTTTTTATTTTCTTGTATTAGGAAAAGAACTTTTCAACGAAAACATGTGGTTCGGAGCTCACATACGTAGTCGGTCCCGTAACTAGCTGATAGCAAATAGTTTTTCATAACGTAGGTTTTGCATAATGCTATACCATAATTATGTAATTTTTGTAGATAGCATGGCACGAAAATTAATTCAATTATACCATGATACCTTTTTTAATACACAAAATGAAAACTTTCCTTAATGTCAAATGTATTTTGCGTTAATATAAAGAAGAAATAAAAATATGATAGATCTGCACTGCGGAAGATTGGAAATACAATGTAATATATTTGTAATACCTGTATTTAATATTTGTAAAAGCAGTGGAAAAATATACAATCAATCTAGCTTTCAACATAAAGTAATAATGAAGTGCCATATCAATAGAATGTTAATCCTCTCAAATTTCTTTAATTTAAAGGAAACCTATAATTTTAGTTTCTACCGTAATTTTTTCTATCAGAGCTTTACATAATAGCGGATTCTTACTCTTATAAGTTAGGCTACCTGTTCATAAGATCAATAAAATAAACAAACAAAAATACCTTATTATGTTTAAAGATGTTGGTTAATGCAATATAAATTTCGTATAAATTTTCATAGATTAGAATATACATTATTACAATTAATTTACAAAAACTAAAAAAAAATACACATTACCTCAAATCCAATACTATCATTGTACAACATTTTAATACTTTTCTGAACACGGTACTCGCGGTTATAGAACAACCTTTATTTCGTCGGACTCTCATGTATAAAATCAGTTCTTCGATCCCGACTCGTGAGGGGATAGTTATGTTCGCGACAATTTTCAAAAGAATAAATGTTTTAAAAATTAGAAATAATATCCTATATATTTGATGGATGCCATTAAACCTGATTGTATCTGTAAATTATTTCTACTACAAAATGTTACTTTTGAAAATTCTTTTATCCTTTCATAGCGTTTTCAGTCTGGTTAGTTTTTCTAGGACATATGTAAAAGGTAGAATGGAAATGTACATTAACTACAAATTAAAATAAAAAGTATTTATCATGATGAAACATAAGGAAATGTTATACAAATAACATAATAACAATATATATTACGCATATTTAATACGTAACACTAGAAAACTCAGAAAATGTTATGCTGTACAAACAATATTTTAAATACGAAATATTATGAAACTTAAGAAATATATTAATTGAAATATTATATTGAAATAATGTATTAACATTATGAAATCAAAGGCAATGTTATTTGAATAATATACAGATACATCTATGCAGTGATAATGACACTGGTAACTATGCCCTTCTCAATAGCTTAAATTTACCGTACCTTTGAAAATAAGAAAAAACAGATACAGAGACCGACAGAAGTATTGGAATAATACAATTAATACTTTATTTACATTGTATGAATTATAAACAACATACATCATATTTACTTAGTAGTGTTGAATTTGTAAACATATAAACGTTACCATTATGTGTCTCCGAAACTATATTTAAAATATCATAATGCATGTATTTAGCACACAATATATAGAGTCTACTATATTTCTCCTGCGGTCTCACTTATAGGACGACATAACGTCTCCAAACGAGTAGACACATGACTGGATGCATGTTTTATGCCCCCACCACACAGTCGTTGATTTCATACTGTGCCTCGCAACAGCAGCTCGCAATTGTAGTATAAAGCTAAGCATTCACAAGTGACATGGGGTGTAAAGGTAAGGAGACAACAGTCGAAGAGAGAAATGTTGTAATTAATCTGTACAAACAACAGATAGTACAGTCAACAGAAGCAAAATCATGGTGTTCTCCATCATTCAGCGCTTCAAACAGACTAATAGTGTTGTGAATAAGCCGAGATACGCCGCTCCTTCTAAACTTACTACTAGGGACAGGAGCAAAACAAGCAGAATCCGGCATCAGAGATTAGAGGAAGCCTTGAACAATATTCTGGCACTGTGATGCACACAGGAACAGTTTGACGGGTTTTACATAGTGCCGGTTACAATGCCAGTTTTCCTACGAGGAAACCATATGTCAATTGTGTGAATCAGAAAAAGAGTCTAAAATTTGTTAACCTGTATAGGAGAAGCCAACAGAATTCTGGGACCACGTTCTCTGGTCGGATAAAAACAAATTCTGCTTATACAAGGGTGATGGACGTGTTACAGTGTGAAGGCTATCAAATACAGCTAACAAGTAAGGGACCATACGGTTGTCGCGCAAATCAGATGCAGACATACGCCATCTGATTGAGCATGAAAAGATATGGAGAACACAGAAATTTAGGGTGCTAAGGGCCATAGGGAGCAGATCGAGGAAAGAGGAAACATTGAATGCCGGCAAAATTGGAGAAAGTCAGGAATGACGGGAAAAGTTAATTTCTTGCAAACAGGGAAAGAAAGTCAACCAAAAGAAAGAAACTAAACATAACAAGGGCATCAAGGACGAAGAAAGATCATAATCAGGGTTGCCATCCGGACCGCAGAGTTGCCAGCGCTGCATAACATTGATCTGGAAGATATAGCACAGTATAGCAATTCATGCACAAGGAAAAATATTAGTAACACAAAAAACAATTGAAAAGACTCTGTACACGTGCGTAAAGAGGTTTAAAGTAGTAGTGAGTGAATATTACACCCGCGTGAATACAAACGGAGGAAAATAGAGAACAGTACGCACCATTTGTAGTTTAATTGCAGTTGACGTGAAGTTCACGAATGAATGCGTGGTCAACACACAAACATTTCTCGCAGTGAGCACAGCGGATAAAAACAAGCCGGTCACACGCGTCTCTGCAGCATTCTTCTGTGAGTCCTTTTTCAAAGCAATATGCGGAAGGTGTTTCAAACCATCCAGGATGTTCATTGGAGTAGCCACATTTGAAAAACGCAAAACGTATCATCTTTTGGAATCGCCTAAAGGAAAACTTGTAATGAACAAATGACTGAAGGCGGAGAAAGTTCCCACGTTGCCACACATTAATACTGGAGAACACTAACGTATCTGTGATGAACTTCACCATGTTTTTGAGTGGATGAAAGAAGAACACATCAGCAGGTTGTATAAGGCCTGTACATTTCGGAGGAATCAGCTTTTTGTAGAACTGAACACCGTCAGGAACAGTCATGTTGTAAAGAGTGTCATCCTTGTTTGGAGTCCGGGAGTCAACCAAAAGCAAAACACGATACTTACCCTGAAGATCGGGCCACAAAACTTCTTCCAGGAAGATTTACAAATCCCGTTTGGTCATATTCGCTGATCTGCTTGCATATGCTTTCACATTGGGGAATTCATGGAACGATGCTCCCAAACACTTTCGTTTCTGTGTTATCATGTGTACCCCCTTCACTTTCATGTCTATATTTGTCCTCTCTCATGTACATTATTCACTCACGACTATCGTTAAACCTTTTTACGCACGTGTACAGAGTCTTTTCAATTGTCTTTTGTATTACTAATATTTTTCCTTGTGTATGAATTGCTATACTGTGCTATACCTTCCATATCAATGTTATGCAGCGCTGGCAACACTGCTTTCCGGATGGCAATCCTGATTATGATCTTTCTTCGTCCTTGATGCCCTTGTTATGTTTAGTTTCTTTCTTTTGGTTGACTTTCTTTCCCTGTTTGCAAGAAATTAACTTTTCCCGTCATTCCTGACTTTCTTCAATTTTGCCGACATTCAATGTTTCCTCTTTCCTCGATCCGCTCCCTATGGCCCTTAGCACCTTAAATGTTTGTGTTCTCCATATCGTTTCATGCTCAATCAGATGGCGTATGTCTGCATCTGATTTGCGCGACAACCATATGGTCCCTTACTTGTAAGAACATGGTAGCTACAGTGAATCATGGAGGCAACAGTGTGATGGTATGGGGATATATAGCTTCATCAGGCGTTGGGGAACTGGTGCTCATAGATGGAATCATGGAAAAGTTTGAATACAAGAGAATTCTTGAAAACAATCTTAAGAGGAGTGCACAGAAGCTAGAATTGGGAAATGGTTATTACTTCCATCAGGACAATGATCCAAAGTATACTGCGGAAATTATAAGGCTTTGGATGGTATATAACACTCCTCACACTTTCAAGATACCGACCAAATCACCAGATTTAAATCCTACAAGAACATCTGGAACGAGCTCGAAGATCGTGTTAGGAAACATCACATTAGAAGTAAGAACCATCTGAAAGAACTTCTTCAGAGTGGAGAAATATGAACTCTGCAGTCAGCACAAAAAAGTACAGTCATGTTAAAAAATTATCGTAGTAATCCATAGAAAGAGGAACATAACTAATTACTAGCTGTTCTCTGTTGAATGCTGATATCTAGATGTAAACAAATTATTGTCATCCTTTCTGGTAGTGGAAATAAATATCCGATGCTTTTCATGAGTTTATATATTTAGTAGAAGATTCAAATTTATTTTGTAGCAGTTGTAATTTTGTCTACTTTCTTTGCATACCTATAGAAATGATAAATCTAGTAAACATGTTTATGTTAGAATAATTATGTCGGACTCCGTACTTCGTGTTGATTTATGAATCCCCTGTTAAACTAAGCCAGAGATGTGAAACAATGAGAAAATTTAGCTTATATTCAATAGTATTTTAAAATGTTTTTGGGATAATAGCTTTGTTCATGGACAGAAATATTAACTGCCCACCATGCTCAGCGGTAAGATTATTTGTGTACACAAATATTTTCTCGCTAATTTTGTTAATCTTGAAAGATGGTGGGAATGATTATTCCACCAAAGTAGTAGCTCTTCCTCCAAATCTGCATCCCTAAGGCTTAGGAACAGGTTCAATTATTCTATGTGACTGCCTTCTTTATCCTGTCACCAAATGTCCTTCGTTTTAGGCAACTGTCTAATCTTTTAGTACCAACATTCCCTCGATTATCTTTTTTAGGATTTCCTGCTGGAATAAGTCTCAACTTATACAGTACTCTATCTTTTGTTATCTCAATATTTTTACCCAAATTATCTTCTTTAAACCTGAGATCTAAGAAAGCACAAATTTTCTACAGAATTCTGCTTCTTTCATCCTTCTCGAATCGCGATTTCAGAAGAGAGAAAATTTCCATTTTCATGCTTTTTTCATCTTCTTTGAGGCTGCTTCTAAGATCTGTTCACTATCTCCCTCTTCAGTCAAAAAGTCATAGAATGAAAGATGTGTTTCCTGCGTACTTGCTTCATCTTGTTGTCTGTTTCCGAAGGTCCCTGTAGCTCAAGGGGTTTGTTTACTCTAATATTCAAAGTATGGCCGAAACAACTCAAATGTTGGAAATAAACCAAGTCAACAATGACCTTTACAATATTGGCACTACTGTTGTTACACAACAAACATTTTCAGTTGGTATTTCCCACATATCTATACTAAAATATAAAGCCTCTAACAGATTTGATTTCGGAAAATCGGAATTCCGGAACTTCGTCGCAAATATCGGAAGTTCGGAATTCCGGAATCTCGAAACAAGATCTGAAATTTCGGAAGATCGGAATTCCGGAATCCAGAACACGATACTAAATTTCGGAATCTCGGAATTCCGGAATTTTCGGAATCCCGGAATTTTCGGAATCTCGGAATTCAGGAATTTTCGGAATCTCGGAATTCCGGGATCTCGGAATTTCGAAATTCCGGAATTCCGAGATTCCGAAAATTCCGAAATTCCGAAAAACGGAATTCCGAAAAATTCCGGAATTATCGACATTCCGAATTCCGGAATTGAAATCTCAATTCCGAACACCCCTAGTCGTAGCCCCTCCTACATGGTTGCTCAAATAATTACTAAAGAAAGCATTTTAAACTAAGATATCTAAGATTTAAACTAAGAAATTAAGATATCCTTACATTATGTAAGGATGGCATATTCAGGATTATTATTATTATTATTATTATTATATGAATGTTTTTGAAGCACCGAAATTTTGTGAGATGAACAATGGAATGTAGAGGTTCAAGATGGGTGGTCGTAGGGAGGAAAAAACCAGTATTTTTTTCTGTCTGACTCTCTAACGTAAAGACTATGTGCTGAAGGTAAGAAGTATCATCATTCTACAATAGGTTGCTTTTACGTAGAATATCAATTACTTGAGTTTTCCTCCTTCGAGCTACTTATCTCATGTGGTAAATTCAAAACAATTTCAATTTAATACAAATACATTGTAAAACTTTTCCGTAATTAAACATGTAGGGAAAATTAAACATTTAATAGGGAAATCTGTTATCAAAATATCCAAACAAGTAGATAGAAGACTATCTAGTGAGAAATATTATGAAACTTTATAAATTTCTCCAAATTAGAATTAACATTTACTGGAAAACATTCGTTATGCGCCAGCAAGCATAACGTATAGTGAGCAGTGAGCACAGGGGAAATAATTACGAAACTGTTTGCAAACAAAGTTAGGGACGCTAATGCAAGTGCGACAACGAAATTTTTATTTATTTATTTATTTATTTATTATTATT
This sequence comes from Thermobia domestica, assembly GCF_964235325.1. NCBI lineage: Eukaryota > Metazoa > Arthropoda > Insecta > Zygentoma > Lepismatidae > Thermobia > Thermobia domestica. Next base: position 181,206,204 of record NC_137461.1, on the reverse strand, counting down.
ATTATTATTATTATTATTATTATTATTATTTTGGTATCGTCATGAGTTTTACACATATGTTACAATTTGATTCTTTCCCACATAAAAAATAAAAATAAATAACCATACTAATAAAAATGACAACGGCACTTCGAGGAATATTCAAACCAACTACCTTCGGCATACAGACTCGTTGCTTTAACTAACTGAGCTACTTGTTTCCTTACATGAACTGAGCGTGTTCCGGTAAAGACGATTTTTCATTACGGTCGCGTTACCAATTCGTCCTTTTCCATAGATAATTTCCACTTTTTGCTCTATCTTTACGTTAATACTTGGCATATATTCATATATTTGGAGTTTGCAGATACTGCACGTAATAAGACATATTAGAAATATTTCGTTAAAAGTTTCGTCTGTAGATTTAATCCACATTTCTCTCAATAACATAGATGTCGCTGCTTCGTGTTGAACTGCAGAATTCCCTCGCGTTCTTCAAAAATCCCCACTTTAGCAAAGTTGGTAATTCTCGAGATTTCTGTCGATTTAATGTTTTTTGCTTCTAATTTATTTATTTTAAGCTAATATCTAATTCATTAAAAATATAGGAGAAAAGGGAAAGAAAGAATTGTTGCGACTATGCAATGAAATATATGAAACAGGAGAATGGTCAAAAGACTTTCTGAAAACGATCATGATACCGATGGCTAAGAAATCGAACCCTAAGAGATGTGAGGATTATAGAACTGTTAGTCTCATATCTCATGCAGCTAAAATTCTGCTCCGAATACTGAACAGAAGGTTATATGGAAGAACAAATAAAGATGTTGAGGAGGAGCAATTCTGGTTCAGAAGAGGCAAGGGCACAAGAGATGCTATTGGATTATTAAGGGTGATCGGTGAAAGATTTATAGAAAAAGGGAAAGAGGTGTATGTTGTATTTATTGATCTAGAAAAGGCTTTTGACCGCGTGAATTGGGAATTGTTGTTGGGAGTTCTAACAAAGATAGGGTTGGAATGGAAAGATAGAAGACTCATAAGAAACTTATACATGAACCAACAAGTAAGTGTTAGGATAGGGGAAGAACTGACGGAAGAGAGTGCAATTGGAAGGGGACTTCGACGAGGATGCTGCCTCTCTCCAACACTATTTAATGTCTATAAAGAAGAGATAGTGAAAAAGAGCCTACATGATGATGATGGCATTTCGGTAGGAGGTAGAATGATTAGATTCATACGATTTGCAGACGATATGGCGCTTCTTGCAGAATCGGAAAAGAAAATCAAGAAAATGTTAGAAAAAATGAGAAAGGGCTTTGAAGAATATGGGATGAAAATAAATGTTAGAAAGACAAAAGCCATGTTGATTGGAACGAAGGGGTCTGTGTCAAATATAAAAGTAGGAGGGGAGAAAATAGAACAAGTGAATAGTTGTCGATACCTGGGTAATGACATGAAATGCGAACGTGAAATAAAAGCAAGGATAGGAATGGCGAAAGACGCCTTTAGGAGGAAGAAAAGTCTGTTTTGTGGGACCTTGAATAAAGAGTTGAGAAAAAGACTCATAAAATGCTTCGTGTGGAGTGTTATACTGTATGAAGCGGAAACGTGGACATTACGTAAAGGTGACGAAAATCGACTGGAAGCCTTCGAAATGTGGGTGTGGAGAAGAATGGAAAGAATTAGTTGGGTAGAGCGGAAAACGAATGAGAGAGTGTTAGAAATGGTGGGTGAGAAAAGAACACTTTTAGATATTATAAGGAAAAGGAAGAGAAACTGGTTGGGACATTGCCTAAGAAGAGATTGTATCATAAGGGACGTTCTGGAGGGTATGGTGGCGAGAAAGAGAGGGAGGGGGCGAAGGAGACTACAATTAATGGGTGATATTAAAACAGAAAGATCATACGTGAAGACGAAAAGGTTAGCGGAGGACCGTGGAGCATGGAAGCTTCTCAGCTGCGGCAAGTGACCTGCCAATAAAGGCAGAATACCCATGATGATGAATATCTAATACAAATATTAAAAACGGATTTGTTATTAACCTGTCCTGTTGGGTAAACCTTCCGAAATTTAGAACATATAAAGAAAACGGAGATATTTTCAAAAAAAATCAAAATAAAGAGACGCGTCATTTATTTTGCTCATAGTAGTACATAAGGCACATACTGGGCACATTCCAATGATAGGCGATGCCTGCTATGTAATTCTGCTGTAACGGCAAGAGCACCACTGACGTAAGACTTTCATGATTTGTAATAGTATATGATAGACAATCGATTACAATATACGTAAACCTCAAACTCTTTGGGGAGCAATTACCTCCTCCTTCATTCTGAATGCCGTCCCTGCTGTTACATACAACAATGCATGTTGTTTCGCGGGATAGCATCTCTTGCCGAGTGAAGCGACGGAATATATGAGAAAATTAGTTCGCCTAACAATGTAATTGAGCTTTAAAAAATTTAAACCTGTGGATCCTTGTAAAACAACAAAATATATTATGCTTCCAAATGCAATTTACACAATAAATAACACGAACATTATGAAAAGCAGGGGAAGCAGAGACACTGTTATATGGTAAAACGACAGAAACAAAAATCACATGCTGAATGTTTAAAGTGTATAGCACTAATGACCATCTAAGTAGTGGCGTAGTACGTAACGTTCTAACATACAAAAAAAAAAAAAAAAATATCCATGTTCGAATCTTAGTCAACTGCATTCTCTTTTCGTCGAAGGAACCGCAATTACTTATAGAATTGTTTCTTCTTTTCATAGAAAGAATAGCCATTACTTGTAGTATTAGAGTTTTATATATGGTGTGAAGTCACTCTGTTAAATTTTTTCTCGTTCTTTTCCAAGTTAATAATATAACGTTGCAGGTATAATTCTACCTAGGCAAATCAAAAGTAAGGTTATTCTAGATTTCTTTCCATTAATAAAATATAAAAGGCAACTTACATCCGAATGTAAATTACAAGTAATTGAAATGAAATAGCAAGTGTCTCAACCGGAATTTGTATTCCTGTCCGTGTGTCTGTCTGTCTGTCTGTTTCACCATGTGTCTCGTAAACCTTACTTCATTTTAATTAAACTTGGTATATGCTTTTCTCCAATCTTCGAAAACAACTCTATTGTTTGATGTTGCAAGAATCTACCAAAATAAAAGAGTAAAACGGAATAAAATCCTCTCCGTACTGCACGTTTTCACATACAGAAAATCATTTTTTGATATAAACTACGTAAACATGATTTGAATACGATAAAACGTAGCACATGCTTTCTTTAGGGTATCCCAATGGTTGTAGTTGAAACCGACGAAAGTAGTTCTACGCATTTTTCTCTGACACTAGGTGAAGCACAAACGAAATACTCCACATAATGGACGAACGTGAAGGCGTGCGCTAAGGACCAGAGTAATATTATGTGTTAATTTATTTATTGAATCATGTTCATTGTGTGCATTATTAATTTTATTTTTCTAAAGAAGCACATTTCTACCTGCTAATATAAATATAATTTTAAATATATTCTTTTTCTATATTTGAACAAAATAATATGACGACTGTGGGTCTTTTGTGTGTGTGTGTGTGTGTGTGTATGTGTGTGTGCAGTTGACCCAATAAAATTTTCTTCAGTAGTAAGCAACTACTTATTAAGTGAGTCATCATTAAAGGCTATAGGGAAATAGCAGAGGGATGGTAGATCCTTCCATTCTTTCAAGCAGTTTAGACGGAATTTTCTTTCAGTAAGAACCTCCGTGCCCCTGAGATCTCGTCTTTCTTCGCGAATTTTTCTTTAAGTCAGTAGCGAGGGTGAAGCCCAGAAGATGGCTGAAGTGTAGGACTACAATTTTAGGTTTGTATTAGTCGAATACAAATCGGAATATTAAAATTCTAATTCTTTGTCCTTAGGGTTTACATTAAGGATAGGTGTTCGATTTCTTGCTAGGAAATTTGTAGGACATGAAATTTTGTAGGGATTATTAGATCATTTGCAGGCGACGTCCGTTTTGGGCGCTCGCTCTTACTTGACTCTTGATTGAATTTTAGGAAAGGCCGTTGCTATGGCAACTGGAGCTGAATCAGTTATTTTTTAACAGTCAGTTGTGTTTGACTAGGAGGATTAGAAAATTTTACACAGCTTATTAGTCACGTAAGGGGATGACAGGCTGTAGGGTTTGATATTATTTCCTATTGAATGAAGGTGCCGCATTCCTAGGTGAAGGAAATTTCCCTTCCTCCTGTTTACTGATTAATAGTTAGTTTATTTTCCTGAAGGTTTGTCAAGTAAAGGGCATACCTGAATTAGGGACTTTAGGCCAGACAGTGCTCAGAATATTGGAGCTGTATTTAGAGATGTTGAGGTTTATTATGGCTTGTAAGAGAACGCATGTTAGGACCTCTTTTAGAGAAAATCTTAGATATTCTTGGATTGAAAGCTTCTTGAATGAAGCAAGCAGAATTTAAGGCATTAATTAGGCGGTGACCTCCAGTTCTAAGAGATGAACATATTTTTATAGGCAACTGAACAATTAGAGAACTCAATTTTATTAATTAACTAACTTTTAATTCAACTAGTGAATTGTCTATTTCTTTTTTAGTTTCAGTAATAACAATTGGTCTAATTGGAAATGGCTAATTTATATAAAATTCTCTGAACCTTGGGTATTATGATTAAGTTATTTTTTTGCTAATTACTCTAGATAATTAGTAAACATATTTTATTTATATTATATAAGCGTCTTTTGATATTAAGTCTCAAGTTTTGATACCAAGAGGAAGAGTCAAGTTCTATAGAATTAGAGTCTTTGAGGCAAGCTCTGGGCATTGAAGGGGATGAGTATTTGAACCCTTAGTTTCTATTAGAGTTCTTCAGGAAATTGAGAGACTCTCAAAATGCACGAAGAAGTGAAGAAGTTAGTTGTTTGTGTAGACAGGATTTCGACGAAATAAAATTACAGCTATCTCACTTTTCTGGATTGCCGTCGCAAGATCCATTTGAGTTTTTATGGAGTTTAGAAGACTTTGCAGCGCATAAGCAAGTTTCGTTAGATACTATACTGGAAAGGGTCGTACCAAAGGTCGTAGAGAGAGAAAGTAAGGAATGGGTCCAGTTTGAAAAAAAAATAATCAAATTTTGAGGAATTCAAAGATAGCTTCCTAACGGAGTATTTTAGTTTTAGTTATAAATACAACATTGAATAACAATTAGTGAGCAGGATACAGAAGCAAACTGAACCTCTAGCTCGTTTTGTTAGGGAGATGTCGCATCTGTATAGGACATTGCCTGATTACCCCCGAGAAGTAGAACAGGATAAAAAAAATCATGAGCAAGGTAAACCCGAAGTATATAGTCTATTTGCACGAGGAAGAGTTTCCTGGACTGCTTTAAAATTTCAGTCATACTTACTATAGAAACTTAATTACGGGAAATCTCATGAAGTAGAACAGAGAGGTCAGACATTGCCGTAGTTGCTAAAGAGGGACGGTTTTAGATAGCGCGCCCAAAATTAGAGCAGAAGCGCTTAACACAGCACCTTTTAGAAGACAAGATAAAGTCGTAGATGGGAATAACAAGGAAAAACAGCCGACGAAATGTTTTCTTTGTAAATCCGATGGCCATAAAAACCTTTCTGCGAAAAATATAAGGATTGGAAGAAAAACGCAGGAAAAGAGAGCGTTGCAGCAGCAACATTTCTTAGGAAGTTAGCCAGAAGCAAAAATGCACCACCGTATATCTATGGGTATTTCTATAGGCAGCCGAGAGAGCCTTCCTTGGATTTGTATTCCGGATGGAATCACTGCTAGGAAATGGGAAGAGCAAGGAGCCCGAATTAAGGTAATTAACCAGGGAATTTCGTTGGCGGCTGGGCATGTTTCTGCGTATAAACTTATTGTTCCGACTTCCTGCATATAGAAAAAGAAGTTGACGCATCCATTTTAAGTACTAGAAACAACAAGTATTCCCGTTATCGTTGGAAATGATCTGTTGACGAAGGCAAAAGATGAGTTGGTTATGTGGAAAAATGGCTGGCAGTTTCAAAACGAAAAGAACCTAACAGGATTTATAGAGCCAGAGAAGCATTACAGTAACAAAGAAAGGTGCAACAAGAGAGCAAATAATCGTGCACCAGCCAGTACAGTTTCTTTTCTTCTAAAGAGAAAGAATAAAAACAAGAGATTGATAGCAATGAAGTATCTCCTCAGAGAGAGAGGAAATAGAGGGACAATTTGGAGGAAAAGAAAAAAATTTCAGAGCAGGTCATTTTTTACCGCAGCGTCAACCAAAGACAAAATCTACGGGGACAAGGAACCGTTAACAAAGACAACAATTCTGGGAGAAGAAGTATATCTGTATGCAGACAGCGGGAGCTCCCACTCTCAACAAGAAGCTGACCGCTGGGCAGCACGTGGGTGCAAGTTCAGAAAGAACACTTTGCTTTTATAGTTAGCACAGGGGAGAGCGATCTCTTATAAAAGCGCTATTGTTGATGTTTTTATTCAAGGAATCCGCGCAAAGCAAAAATTTCATATTTTCCTATTTCTGATAAAACACGATATTGTGGGTTGGTACTTCCTTTAGGAAAGCAAGATTGTTCTTTTCATTTCTCAAAATGGGTGGAGTATAGATGACGGTTTAAGCCTGTTTGTGTTTTTGACTCTGAAAAAAAAGAGAAAAGGTCTCACCTGGATGACTGTGATTATATTCGATAGGGTCAAGACACGTTATAGAACAGATGTTGTCTCGTGTCACAATTGATATACAAAAGAGTGAAGGAAAGAAATTTTAGAGAAACATGCAGAGGCTTTTAGCCATAAACCGGGACCTACACATCTGATAAAACATAACATAAATGTGACGAATATTAAACCATTTTCGTCGAAAGTAAGGCCGCTCTCTTTTGAGAAAAGGAAGATAATGGAAATGATTCTGGACGAAAAGGAGAAGGATGAAATTATAGAAAAAAACGTTCCATTCTAATTATATCAGTGCTTCTATATTGCACCAAAAGAACAATGGGGATTTTAGCTAATTTTGGACTCGAGAGCTTTGAATTCCATAACGGAAGGACAATAATGTAGTCTTCCAGTATGACTGAAGCGCTTTCCTATTTAGGAAATAAACGTTATTTCATATCTCTTGACATTATCTTTGCATTCTCACAAATTCAGTTTAATGAACAGAGTCAAGAATTTATACTTTTATTACGCATAAGGGCTTATATAGATTCAAAAAGGCTGTTATAGTATCAAAGATCTTCCGCATAGTTTGGCTAATCTCTTGCCATTGGTGCTTAATGAACTTCATTTTACTAAAGTTATAGTATATTATGATGACATACTATGTCGCGGATAAACAAAAGAAGAGCTTCTCGAAATATTATACGAGACATTGAAAAGAATTAAGATGCTGGTTTAACCCTAAATCCAGATAAGGCGGTATTTTTGCTTAAGATATTGAATTTCTTGGCCACCGAATTAGGCTTGGATATATTTCTTGTACTGAAGGAAAAACTAAACTAACAGTTTCAAAGACTAAGGAACGTAAAGCAAGTGCAATCGCTTTTAGGTTGTTTTTTTTATTTTTTTTCATTTTTGGATCGAAGGCATTGCTAAAATTTTAGCCCCAATAACAGATCCTTTGAAGAGAGATAGACCGTTTGTATGGACAAGTTCATGAAGATGCATTAAATAAATTAAAAAGGGCTTTAGCAGAAGATCCCATGCTTCTACTACCTAAAATGGGGGAAAATACACATATTTGTAGATGGCTCAAGCGTCGCGTCGGGTACACTCTCTGTCAAAAAGATGACCAGGGGAGACTGAGGGTTGTGACCTATGATTCTAGAAATTTATCACCGGTTGAGGCGAAGTACAGTGCAACGAATCTAGAGATTTCTATTGTTACTTTCTTATTGAAATTTGAAATTTTCTTTATACATGCCCCTGTGGTGTATGTGTGCAATGACCACAGGCCTATTTTGACTTTCTTAAGTCGAATAAAATTTCTCCCATGTTAAGTTGCTGGGCTGCGACAATTTCTAGATTCCGAGTACTTTTGAGATTCTTGCCGGGAAACAAACAGATAGTTAATATGGTGTCTAAGTTAGAAGGGAATTATACGAAAGAGCTAGAATTGTGCTCTTTTGAGGCTAATGATTTACTTCCCCTTTAATCAGAAAGTGACAAGGGCTTTCTGGAAGTAGGAGTAGAGGGCAGGAAGTTGATTGATATTCAGGATCTTCCTTCTAATGATTTAATTTTCATAGACGTTCAGAGGAGACTAAAAATCTGAAGAAGGAGCTTAAGAGGAAGCGAAACGAAGAAGTGGCTCTAAGTGGTATGTTGTGCTACTTCATAAACAGGGAAAAGAGTACTTTACTGAATTACTTTTTAATATTTTAGCTGTAAGTGGTGAAGAACAAGTTGAAGAATTTCCGAATTCGCAAGACTTACAGGATTTAGAGAAGTGGAGGCAACTACAAAGGACTGACACGCTACTTGGCAAATTTATAATTTATAAATGCGGGGAGAAAATAAATGTTTCCAGATGACTCAAGCAGAGTTTGAGACAGCTAGACCGGGTTACTTTCTTTAATGAAAAGAACATTCTGATGAGGACAGTCAATATTAAGGTGGAAGAAAAAGATGCGAGTGGGTACCCGAGAAATTGCGAGCCACAGTTTGCAAAGCAGCACACATTGAGAAGGAGTCAAGGCATCCATTCTTCGTCGAGACTTTGGATAGAATCCAGAACCGTTTATTCTTGAAAGAAATGAAGAAGGATGTCAAGGATGTAATAAAAGCCAGCGTTCCGTGTAGCATTTTTAAAGAAAATGTCAACACGAAGTACGGATATATGGAGAGTACTTTAGTCACTGTCACCCGAGAAGTCATGTATGCGGATAATTTTGGCCCAGTTTTCAAAACAAAAGTAGGAAGGTATGGGTATTGTTTAGCCTTGATAGATGCTTTCACAAGGCCAGTGAAACTTCTCCCTCTTCGAAAACTCACAGCGAAGACTATGGTTGAATGTATTTTGACTTTTTTCTCTGAATTCTGTTTGTATAAAAAATGTGAAAGATAATGACGGTATCTTTAACAGTGAGATTTGGAAAAGACCATAGAGACAATAAGTACTCGATACAGCTTTATCAGTTTGTATAGGGCGCGTGCTAACAAGGTTGAAAAGGCAATAAAGGGTGTTAAGTGTATTTTGAGCATATATAATGCAAAGCACGAGAACTGGAAGCAGGACTTAAAATTAATTCAATTTACACTGAATTAAAAAAAGTGTTCAATCACTGGGTACCTGCCTTTTATTTACATTTTGGCAGGGATCTTCGGCATCCATGGTTAGATATAGAAACCAAGAAAGAAAAGGAAACCAATTTTAGTGTCGATCACCCGAAATATATGGCCGAGTAGACGAACGGTTCAGGAAGGCACACCAACGTGCGAACAAAATTCAGGAGGAGAAGCAGACAGCCTATAGGAAAATGTACAATAAGGATAGACGCCCGAACCCATTTAAAATAGGACTAGATATATGGCTGATGGTTAGTAGAATTTCATCTCCTACACAGAATATTAGTGCTTCTTTATCGAATCTATACTGTGGGCCGTGAAGGGTAGACTGCCAGGTAGCCACCAACACTTTTTGGTGAGAAACAAGCGGACGCGAAGAATACTAAAAACCAACGCAGATATGATGAAACCTGTTTTCAAGGCGCCGAAGTTTGGGAAGCATGTCGATGAGTTACAAGTCGAATACGCAAGGAAAATCTGTCCAAACGAGATAAAAAAAGGTGGGGGAGAGTAAAGTTACCCGCCGACCTGTAGTTTAATGTTTTCTTTGTTTCTTACCCACTTTGTATAGAGTTTGTAAACAACAAAGTTTCTATTTCCAGCTAGTTCTAGTTTTATTCTCTTCGAGATCAGTTCACGAGACAAGACCGAAAGGATCAGATCAGTTTTCTTTTTTAATAACATTAAGGCAAGATGTCTCGCCAGTTTAAGTATGCTATGATGACTAGGTCTGTATACGCAGGTGCTAGACCTAATCCAAATAATCCATTAAAGCTTCAATTATTATGTCATGTGAATGCTCCAAGAAATAATAAAAGGAAAGTAAGGCTTGCTCAAGAGGAAGCATCCGACTCTGAAAGGAGCAGAGCTGCAGCGGCCGAATTAACTCTTCAAGACATTCGCAATTTGAAGTGCGAGCAGCAGGAGGAGGAGGGACATTGAGCATCTTCCGGGCAGAGATGGGCATTTTTGCTAACCCTCACTCACCCTTACCCTCAGCCACCCTCACCCTCAGTTGGCTCCCTCACAATCACCCTCAGCCACCCTCACCCTCAGTCGACTCCCTTCGCCTCACCCTCAGCCACCCTCACACTCAATCGACTCCTTCATCCTCACCCTCACTCACCATCACCCTCAGTCGACTCCCTTCCCCTCACCCTCAATAGACTGCTTCACCCTCACCCTCACTCACCCTCACCTTCAATCGACTCCTTCACCCTTACTCTCAGCCACCCTCACCCTCAGTCGACTCCTTCACCCTCACTCTCACTCACCCTCACCCTCAATCGACACCTTCACCCCCATCCTCAGCCATCCTCACCCTCAATCGACTCCCTCATCCTCGCCCTCAGACACCCTCACTCTCAATCGACTCCCTTACCCTCACCCTCAACACCCTCAGACACCCTCGCCCTCAATCAACTCCCTCACCCTCAGTCGACTCCTTCATCCTCACCCTCAATCGACTCCCTCACCCTCACCCTCAGCCACCCTCTATCAACTCCCTCACACCCATAGTTTCTTTAATGTACTAAATAAACAATAAGTAAGGGTTAATATGATTCTGATTCAAGTGATTGAAATTTAAATTACGTAGATATACATTATATCTGCGGTATAATATTATTTATATTTCATATACTTGTACATATATATATATATGTATGTATGTATATGTATATGTATATAATAGATGCCCATTTTGCACTGAGGTCGCTCGCGCTCGGATTCACGAAGACAATAAAGAATATCAAAGGGTTGCAGACATAAGCTCACTGGACATAAGCTCACTGGACATAAGCTCACCGGGCATAAGCTCACCTTTGTTAATGCAAAAGCGGACAAAAGCTCCCCGGACATAAGCTCACCACTAATAATATAATTATATTATAAGGTAATCAATGCAATAAAGAATACAATAATGATAACTAAATACATTTATAGGTTAACTAATTTAATTGCAAAGGAAAATAAAAATGAATAAAATAAAAAAAAAATGAAACTGAAAAATGGCAAACAGAAAATATTACAAAAATGAAAACTAGATTTTGAATGTTAACATGAAGTAGATTTTGAATATTAAAATATAAATTGAAAACGATTTGGACAAACAAAAGAGTACTACTTCCTTTTACTGAAGAAAGTAATCCAACCCCCTCTCCTATGCTGAAACTCTCGGTGCAAGAAATGTTGCACCACAGAAATATGGTAAACGGAATTTGGTGAAAGTGTGTCTCCTTGTTAGGTTTTTATTTACTATGGCTGAAATCAACTCAGAAATATTTCTTTTTCCTTTAGAAGAAAAATGAAATGAAATCTTTTAAGTTTTACGTCCCATGATTTTGCCGGTTAGACTAAAGAAGACGGATGAATAACGAATGAAATGGTGGAACGAAGAAAGTGGGAGAACCCCGAGGATACCCACGCACAAGGTAGTTGTCTACCACAAGGTTTACTTGGCGGGGACTGGGATGGAACCCGGGACCCAAGCACCAGAGGTGAAAGCTCTACCACTGAGCTACCGCTCTCCTCCTTTAGAAAAATTGATTGATTGATTGATTGATTTTGAGTTTTACGTCCCGTTCAGCAGCGAGGCTATATGAGACGTGGACCTACTGATTAACGTGGAATCCGAACCACATGAGCTCCCGCCTCCTTTAGAAAAATGTATGATGGGTATGAAGAGGTATTAAAATCTTGACTTTGATTAGTAGTAGGCCTAATTCCGTAGAAAATAGAGCTATTAATGCTATATATCAGTTGTCAGATATCAGAATAAAATAATAAGGATGTTGCAGGGTTTAATGTGTTAAACGTGGGTTGACTTTGAGGAACTTGTAATAAAATGCTCCAGATATTTAAATCTGGGCTTTGACTACTAGTAGGCCTACCTTCTCAATAGAAAGTAGGCTATATGACTAACGTCATATAAGAGTTATCAGACATCAGAATAAAATATTAACAATGTTGCAGAGTTCAAATCTTAAGGCTGTTATTATACTTGCAGACCAATACTCATCAAATGAACCTCTTTCTTATTTTATTTATTAAGAACAAAACAACAAATTACGAACCAAAAGAAAAACCTTTGTGTTAGTAAATAAGAAAGAGATTTCTTTGAGTGTTAGGCTGCAAATACGACGACAGCACTAAGAAGCAAGGCCTAAATACATCTGAGTATGATGAATTCGTAAAAAAAAAAAAAAAAAGTCACAAATCAGAATCACGAATCCCGTTAAGTAACCAAATTCTATTATGTAAGTATGCATGCCTATCATGAAAATATTTTAATGCAGTGATGAATTGTCCGCCATATAAGAAAAATTTGGTTCCAAAATTTCGAGGGCAAAAATTACGCTTACTGTCGCCGATGCTTAACACATTAAACTTGCAACATCCCTATTTATTCTATCTGATAACTGCTATACAACATTAGTAGCTCTGTTTTATACTGAATTATTAGGCCTATTTGTAATTGTAGTCAATGTCTAAATATTAATATCCAGGGTATTTTGTTACAAGTTCCTCAAGGTCTGTCCACGTTTAAGGTTAGTGTAAAGGTACAAGTTTTACCGATAGAGTCACTACAATCTTCGTATCTCTCCCATGTATTTTTTACCTTTCACGAAAATTTACAATTTCTTTAACAAATTTCAACCTAGAGAGTTCAAATTTTTAGAGAAGGAACTTCATAACCTATCAAAGGGAACAATCCATTCCGATTTTTATTTGGAATTTTCTTTATTGTTGAAACAGTTCCATTCTTAAAGATTTAAATACCCATTTCAACAATCAAGCAATTTCAACAATGAACAAAAATCTAAATAAAAAATCGGCACGGATTGTTGCCTTCGATAGATTATGAAGTTCCTTTTCTAAAAATTTGAAGTCTCTAGGTTAAAATTTGTAAGAGAAATCGTGAAGGGTAAAAAGTATATGGGAGAGATACGAAGACTGTAGTGGAAGACCCGGTAATGCCGGTGCCCGTGCTGGCGTGCTTTGCAAACGAGGCCGGCAATGCCGGTGGAAGTCACGGTAAAGCCGTTTCCGGCAGAAGGTACTTTTTACACACTATAAAAGAAACTACGTGAAGACGATGCGAACTTTTTAACTTACTATCGTATGTCTACACTAATTTTTTATGTTCTAATGGAAAGAATTGGAAACCTTATTCAGCGCCAGAATACAGACATGAAATCTTGTATTCCACCAACAGAAATGTTGACAGTTGAAACAAGTTTATTATTATTATTATTATTTAGTATATTATAAAGCTCTAATAAAGTTACTGACTGATCACTTCTAAATTCTAATTCACTTCCATTAGAGATAGGTGTTTTTTTCTTTATTCGCTTCTCGTGGTAAAGGTTAATAACAAATGTTCAAATATCGAATTCTATATTTTCAAATTAGAGGCGTATTTGTTTCTCAATCGTCGTTCGTGGCCATTTTCAATCGCTCCTCAGGGTAAAACTAACCCTCCAATCGAAAAGGATTTGAATGAAGAGGGATGCATTCAAGTGAATGGATATTTATTTATTTATTTATTTATTTTACATTCGATCAGATTCTACTCCTGCTGACATTATGATTGCACTTCGAGACATTAAAAGTATAAAATCCTAAAGATGTCTTTTCTCTATACCTAAATACTTTGTATCTTATCTATTTGTTACTCACGAGTCTAGACGAGAAAACGTTTTCGTCTCATACCGTAATTTTTGTAGAAGTCTCGTCTCTACTCGATTTTCAAAAATATTTATCGTCTCATCTAGTATCTTCAATAAATGTATGTACAAAATTTATGCCCTGTTTTTTTTCTTAATTTCAACCAGAAGAGAGAGAGAGAGAGAGAGAGAGAGAGAGAGAGAGAGAACAAAAATAAAAAAAGGAGTAGAAAATAATCAACGAAAATTGGATATCCGAATTTCGTATATTGTATTTGATGATAGCATTTAGGCCTAAATCGATATCTTCCAGATTTCGCAGATTTTCTTTGGCGAAAATTAATTTTAAAAAATCGGCAATCTCCAGGTTTCCCACGTGTTATATTTTATTTATGAAAGGCAATTATCTATTCCATCTGAACTGGTTTGTAGGTCGAGAAATAATAATAATAATAATATACAATTGTAATAAAAGAAATGGAAACAACAAAACTCCAAAACACAAGAAACGAAACAAAAATACACAGCGCCTTGTCACTCGCTCACCTTACCTAAACTGTAGAAATGTATCAGGTAGCCACCAGGCGACATTGCCGGCCGTGTGTGCAACCACCCATAAGGAAGCATTGCCTCCGACAAAGCCGGTTTCGGTGATAACGCCGGGATTGTCGTCGGCTGCTCCGGTTGCATTGAAAAGCAATCTGTGGAGGATCAGAGAGCAGAGTTGTCTTCATTTTCAACATTGGGAGGCGATCAGATTTAAGGCATATTCTGGGGGGACATCAATTTCATCTCACTTTCCTTTATGACAATCGACACAAATCATCACATTTTTTTCTAAAATACACATTTCAAATCAGATTATTGGGGGCACAGTCCCCCCAGTTCCAAGATTGGAGGGAACATGTCCCCCTCATCCCCCGTGATTTGCGCCATTGAATGCCGGTGCGTGTGCAAGCTAAGATTTCATTACATTGAAATCATGGCCGTCACCGACATTGCCGCGACTGGCTCCGACATTACCGGTATCGTATGCAAATGCAATTTTGTGAATGCCCAGTTGTTTTTAATAAATTACTTGGAGTAGTTCAAGACAACCTACCATTTATTCCGCTTCCAATCTATGTATTGTCCTCAATACCGTGACCACCGTCTTTATTTGTTTCCGCTGGGATGTTTCCTTAGCAAAGATTTCTCGCAGATTGACGCATGGTTGAGTGCTGGGGGAGGGATCAATTCTTGCCTTTCGCTGTTGTTCTATAATATTAACACTACGAGGAAGATTAGGAGACTTCAGGAGGGCAACTGTGAGGCTGGGTTTTGTTCATCTGGCAAGTTGCCAGCTACGCATTCAGAAAAGTTCGCTTTCTCCTAAAGACCCCCCTGATTCTTGGAATTCGCCCCAGGCGAATTATTTAAACTTGTTCGTTGCACACCAACATCTGGAAGGGAGAGTTGATAGGGATCCGTTCTTTTCCAGTTTTTCCAAAGTGACCATCCTGACGTGGTTCTTGCCTGTAATGACGGATAATGGATATAAGCTCACCTATATTGATGCAGAAGCGGACAAAAGCTAACCGGACATAAACTTACAGTAAATAATACAATTATGTTACAACAAACTATGTTATAACAATGATAAAAATTATGTGTGTAATAACCTAATAATAATCAGAGCTGTTGCTACAGAGGGTCTGAACCTCTAAACCCCCTGAAAAATCTATCGTGGTGGCAAATCTCAGCATGTCATAGAAAACAGGATGTCAAACATAGGCACTAGTGTTTTTTTTTTAATATTATTAATTTACTATAAAATGATATAGAGTACACACTCCACAATAGAGGTATACATTATTTTGAATTGTACGCAGTTCAAAATACATTATTTCTATTAAATATATATAAAATACTCAATTGCAGCAGCTTGTCGAAGTACTGCATAATGCATATTTTCTATTAACCCGTTTGAGACTTGCGCTCTTTTTAGGTAAATTTTAGACTTTCAGTCAAGCAGCTATTTCGTCTTGACTATTTATCGCAGGATCATGGTTCATACCAGAGATGGGCATTTTTGCTAACCCTTACCCTCAATCAACTCCCTCACACTAACCTTCAACCACCCTCACCCTCAGTCACTCTGGTCACCCTCAGCCACCTTCACCACCATCAATCGACTCCCTTACACTCACAGTTATCTTCATGTACTGTACTTACTAATCAATAAGTAAGGGTGAATATTCTCATTCAAGTAAAGTAAAAAAACAAAAAACAGATTTTACTATTTTAAGGATTTTTGGATATCTTTTGACCCGTTGCTGCTGACAAGTTTTGAAAAAAGGAGACTAGATGCCAATAAATGTCATAAATGCTGTTCTTGCCTTCATTAATTGAAGTGCAGTTGAAATTTTTTCCTTTTTTCTGGAAACAATATGTGGCTTTGCACTATATTGCACCAAGCCTTCCTATATATATATATATATATATATATATATATATATATATATATATATATATATATATATATATATATATAATATGGGAGCAGGAAACTTCGGTGTGTGGAAAACTCGGTGTGGGGAATGGTAGGTGTCAAGAAAAATTCGTTCTAGTAGACCGTAGGATTTATTAAAAACTCAACTTTGAGGATAAATGAGCGTATTAGTTTCAAGGATGTAATGGAGAATATACGCGGGTATACGGCGTATACCCACCTCTAATTTTTGGAAACTATCGTATAGCCACCTAAAATTTAGGAAGTACGCCGGTATACGCTACATTCGATCAATAGTATACTCACTTCATTGGAACAAACAACAACTGCTTTTCATGAAATTTTCAAAACAAAAATATCTCACTAAACAGCTGGTCGTCAGGCTGTTACCCCGAATGATGTCTAAATTCTTTTAAAATATTTGCGTTTTCGGGGTGTGGGAATCAAATTTTCTCAGAATCTCTTCTATAAAGGAAAACAACGCCCTGAACAGGCAGTGATTTTTCCTCAAGATGTCACATGCGTTGTTCCTATCTTCCAAATTCCAAATTCAATTCAAAGTCTGTCGATTGGATACAATTTGAGCAAGGCAATATGGAATAGAAAAAGTTCCTTTCTAATCGCAGAAGGAGGTTCCGAAAAAAATGTGGTCTTTACTTTAAGAGTTAAGAGGAAATTAAATGAATGTATTTGCGCCAAGAAAAATAACAAAACATCTGACCTATCGTTGGTCTAGTTTGAAGCATTCGCCGTCGTTCCCAAATAGAACAGCGAACCTCGGATTAGTACTGTTCATTTGTAGCCGCAGTTGCCATCAGAGAAAGGAGCGATTGATTTCGATACTCAGCAGCTATTATAGTACTGGTAGTAGTTTTCCCTCAACCTACTGAACAAAAAAAAGGACGGGGTAAAAGTAAACATATTTCTTCATTATTTCATTTTCTTTCAGATAAAAAAGAAAATTGAAGAAACTTTGTTAACAGGAAGAGGTAGAAAACAATTGTTAGGAATGACTTGTAGCGTATGATCATGTCACACCAATCTTTAATCATTTCGATACAGCCATCACTTCGAAAACATTTGCTTAGTAGTGTTTTACCCTTTGGGACTTTATGGTACGAATCGCTACTATGGAATAGTGCTGTATTTAAACGCTTATTAAGCTCATATAACAAGTATTGAATCCGTTTATTTTTATTGGTCAAGTCAAGCATGGACCAAAGAGCACCCCAGATGCGTTTCGGAACCGTGGTCAAGTCAAGCATGGACCAAAGAGCACCCCAGATGCGTTTCGGAACCGGATGGTAAACTTGCCGGTGCCAAGTGGGGGCGGAGGGGTGAGGGAAATTAAAAAAAACTCCCTTAGTTTTTAAGATATACAGATTAAAATTTTGCATCAAGTTTGTGAGCACCTTTGAATATTTCTCTCTCTATTTTTTTTTATGCCAATAAATATCATAACTGCTATTCTCCCTTTCATTAATTGTTGTCGTAGTGGAGTTGAAATTTTTCTTCTTTTCTGGGAACAATATGTGGCTTCGCACTATATTGCACCGGGAATATGGGACTCCGCAATAGTGTTCCCAATCGTGCCCAGCACTTTCTATCTGGGTCAGATTACCTTCTTTTCCTTACTTTGAAGCAAGAAAACTAATTTTTTTAACAGTGTGACTTTCCTCAAGAGCACCCTCTACTTTTAATTTTGTGCTTGGGAGCATATTGTCCTGCTAGAACACATTCAATATCAACATTTCTTTATTAAATGCAAATTTAATAATAGAAAATTTAAAAGGGCGAGTTCATTATAGCCTTATTTTGCTAAAACAACACCAATTAAAGTTAATGAAAGCTCAAGTAAGATATTTGTGACAATGAAATTTACGTCATGACACCACATTGAGTCTAGAAGTTATGTGTAATACATTTGAGAATGATAAGCATAGTGTGGTCCTAGCTTTCGATTTATCTGTACATTTCTTTAAGTATATAAAAACCGATTCTTAAGTAGCATAATATGACGGAAAAATAGTACACTATATAAAATGAGTTAATCTAAGGACTCCGTTAAAAGAGAAATGCAATTTCCAATTTATGAAGCTATCGTGAAACTTAGGATGTTTTGTGTTCATTTGGAGCTAAACATTTTTTTTCAGCACCGAGATAGTATGGGACTTCTCTGGTCCTGAAGGCGAGAACACTCACCACTCATTCGCAAGGAATCAATACGAATATACTGTATGTGCCTGGGAACACTTAGCTGTTTCTTCAGGTATGTGGTAGTCTTTACTGGAATAGGAGCTGATATATCCTCAATAAAAATATTGTGGTAAACAACACCATACTCGAGTTGTGAAAATGAAATGAAATCTTTAAGTTTTACGTCCCACGGTTATGCCGGTTAGGCTAAAGGAGACGGTGATGATGAGAGATGAGTGAAATGCTGGAATGAAGAAAGTGGGAGGAAACGGGAGAACCCCGAGAAAACCCACGAGCACGGTGTTTATCCACCACAAAGTTCACTTGGCGGGGACTGGGATCGAACCCGAGACCCCAAGCACCAGAGGTGAACGCTCTACCACTGAGCCACCGCGCCCCCTGCTCGAGTTGTGGCAAACGACACACAGTTCGTTCAGACTAGCTTTCGAAAAAAGACTTTAATAAAAGGAAGGGTATGTGTGTTTTCTAGGATGTCGACTTGCCACTTTCTTTTTTATTCTACCCCATTGTTTTATTAGAGAAAGTATTCTTTTTTAATTTCGTGATTTAATTTTTTTTGATTTTACTAATTTCTCCTTCTGGCCTATTTTGGTGTCCCTTGCTTTAAAAGTATTCTTATATATAATGTTATGTTGCTTTAATTTTTATTTATAAACAGGGACTTACGCAGGGGGTGGGTCCCGGGGGTCCGGACCACCCGAAATCGGACTCTTTTGTAAATTTAGTCTTATTTTAGGGGCAATTTTACAATTTTTAATATAATTTAGCCTGAAATTGTGTTTGGACCCTCTCCTGAGAAGCTCTGGAACCATCCCGAAATAAATTCCTGCGTACGTCCCTGTTCATAAATATTAAAATTACATCATACAGTAGTAACATTTTGCGTAGTATATATTTAAAGATCTCAAGAAAAAATCAGTAAAATTAACTTTCTAAAATTTTCGTTTATTTTAAAGAATAAGTAGAATGTTTCCTCATACAAGTTAATGGGCTGAGAAACCATGATGCTGTCGACATTCAACACACATAAGTGCTACTCTTGTTTGTTGGGATTTATAAAACCTACAATTAAAATAATACCTATTTCGCTAGATATTTGTATGAACGCACGGGTTCATTAGTTGTTAGTATATAAATTTCCTACTTCGGAAACTCAACCGGTTTCCGTACTGTATGCTGTTAAAAAAAAAAAAAAAAAAAAAGGAATTTGTTACGAAAACAACAAATACAAGTGCCACCCTCAAACACTACTCATGAAAATCTATTAAAAAGGCATTTCTATTTCCAAAACCAGCCTCAAATGTCTCACACTCTTCAAGTGAATAAATATCACACATTACAAATAGTACATCAACTCTCTCGCCCGACTCAGTCGTCTCCCTCACCCACCCTCACCCTGACCCTCAATCGACTTCCTCACCCTCAAGCGAACACCCTCACCCTCAGCCACTCTCACCGTCAATCGTCTCCCTCATACAGTTACCTTCATGTATTTAATAAACAGTAAGTAAGGTTAAATATGATTCTCATTCAAGTGATTGAAATTTATATGTTACAATATACATAGGAATACATTATATCTTCGGTATAATATTATTACTGTATATATTGAATGTATATATATATATATATATATATATATATATATATATATATATATATATATATATATATATATATATATATATATATATATATATACATTAAATAGACAGTCATTTTATATTGGGCTCGCTCGGGCTCACTTCGGTCAGTTGTGCTCGCACTCATTTTGGCTTACTCCGACTTATTTTATTAGGATTCGGGCTCGCTCTTAATTATTGAGCCCGAGCTCAGTTGAGCGCGAGTGACTTGCTTGAAAGTTTGGTCACCTATGTGCTAAGCAAAATTTGTAAAAAAAAAAAAAAAAAAAAAAATTAGCATTCATGGATATCATATGACCCGTTGCTGTTGACAAGTTTTAAAAAAAAAGGAGACTAGATACCAATAAATACCATAAGTGCTGTTATTATCTTCATTAATTAGTATGGTAGTGCAGTTGGAATTTTTATTTTCTTCTGAGAACAATATGTGTTTTCGCACTATATTGCACCAAGCCTTCCTTATATGTATTTGGGAAACTGAGACTCCGCAAGATTGTTCCGAATCGTGCCCTGCACCTTCTGACTGGATTAGATTATCTTCTTTCCCTTACTTTGAGGCAAGAAAACTAATTTTTTTAACAGTGTAACTTCCCTCAAGAGCAGCCTCTATTTTTAATTATGTGCTTGAGAACATATTGTCCTGCTAGAATACGTTAAATATAAACAATTCTTTATTAAATCCGAATATAAGAATAGAAAATTTGAAAGGTCGAGTTGATTATATTTTTATTTTATTTTATTTTATTTATTAAGTCCAATAGGGACGATCATCCCCAATTATAGGAGGTTTTACAACAGTTGATTTACAATTTTATAGCCTGTATTTTGCTAAAAGAACAAATATTAACCCTTTCACAGAAGAAGTCGACTTTTGTCGACAGAAACAAAATTTCCTTAACATGCGAATGTCGACTATAGTCGGCGTATTAAAATTTGTTTGTTCGTATCTTGGCTTTGTCGAGAGTAGTCGCCAAAGTTGTACCGTTCATTTTTTTTGTGTGTGTTCTATTGTTTTCGATAAACAATAGAAATCACACAGAAAACCTTTGGCGACTACAATCGACAAAACCAAGATACAGACAAATTTTAACACGTTGACTATAATCGACATTCGCAGGTTAGGGATTTTTTTTTCGTCGCCTTCCACAGTGAAAGGGTTAAAGTTAAGGGTTAAAGCTCAAGTAAGATGTTTGTGAGTATGAAATTTACGTCATAACACCACATTGAGTCTAGAAGTTATATATAATACATTTGAGAATGATAATGTGGTTCTACTTTTCGATTCATCTATACATTACTTTAAGTATATAAAAGTACACTATATAAAATGAGTTAATATAAAGGACTCCGTTAAAAGAGAAGTTATCGTGAAATTTAGGATGTTTCGTGATCATTTGGAGCTAAATATTTTTTCAGCAGCGAGATTGTATGAGACTTATCTCTTCCCGAAGGCGAGAACACTCTCCACTTTTTTGCAAGGGATCAATATGAATATAAGTTCCAGACAACATTTAGCTGTTTCGTCAGATAGGTACTAATCTTTACTGGAATAAGAACTCATATATCCTGAATAAAAATATTGTGACAAACTACACCAAAATAGAGTTGTGGGAAACGACACTCCGTTGTTTCAGAGTAGCTTTCGAAAAAAGACTTTATATAGATTTCCTTCCTTGTAAATTCAAGAGGTTTCCTTACTCTATGATGTTTATGTTTTTTTTTTAATGCAATGGAATTTGTTACTTAGACAACAAATACTAATGCCAGCCTCAAACATCACTCATGAAAATCTATGGAAAAAACATTTATATTTCCAAAACCAGCCCCAAATGCCACACACTCTTCAAGTGGATAATTATAACACATTACAAATAGTGAATTTAGGACAGAATAACATGAGGACAAAATGGCAGGGGACATAATGGCAGAAAATAAAGGCAGGACAAAATGGCAGCGGACGAAATGGCAGCAGGACAAAATGGCGGCGGACGAAATGGTAGGAGGACGAAATGGCAACGGACGAAATGGCAGAAGGACAGAATGGCAGGAAGTTAATTTGGCAAAAATTATAACTCCTAGGGCTCGTATTTTTAGGGTTCACCTATTGTGTTTGTTAGTAGGTAACGGTTCTCGATTTAGTCATTTCTGCCTCGAATGACCAAAGCCTATAAATACAGCTAAATTGAACCAAGAGCGTAAAAGAGGGTAAATATCAGATATCCAAACTTAACTTAAAATCTTAACTTTTCTCTTAAATTTATTTCTTTATAACCATCTTCCAATTGATATCTTGGTCTTATAACAATTCTAACTACAAGAAAATATAGATTAAAAGCAAACAAGTTAAGTACAAAACTGAAAGAATGGTTACTATTTATACTTCAATACTAATACATATCACAGAACAGACCTACAAAATTCCTCTACAGTTACAGGAATGACAAAGTTTTTTTTTCTAATTTCCTATAACATATCCTTTAAATTATAAAAACAGCTTGTAGTTGTAAGAATGACTAATTACGTACATCTTTCTTAATTCTCAATAATAACGGATATCGTAGAACAGACTATAAGAAACACTGCAGTTGTCAGAACAACCAATTACTAACATCGTCATTAATTTTTATATAGGGTCTAACAAAGCTAGCTTTTGGCTAGCCGGGGGCTCCGCCTCCAGACTCCCAGGTCTGCTCGGCCTACGGCCTCGCATTTCTTATCTATCGACCTTTGCATCAACAATGAATTTCGTGAACTTGCCTTTCGTATTTTCTGAATCTGCCCATCCCGGGGCTTCGCTCCCCCCCCCCCCACTGTCTTTGCTCGGCCTACGGCCTCGCATCTCTTAAACCCATAATTCTATCGTTTCTTTTCCTATTTCAACTATCTATAAGATAAGATTTTGTATCCCAGAAAAACGCCCGTTTAAATAACATAGGAATCTCTTCATCCCCGTTTAGACCCCTAAAAAATTAAAAATATTCACTTTTGGCAATTTTTCTGTGGGTTTGTTCCGGAAAGCTACAATCATGTCAAATTTAATCATGCGGTTTTCAAAACTGAAACAGCAAAAGCGGTTTCCAACATCGAAACCGTAAAAGCGGTTTTCGCTTTTTGAAAAACCGATTTCGACAGCACCAGTTAAAACCTTTGCGCTCGTAAGACTGACTAAACCATAGTCCTTAATTTTATATAACAAAATATATCATAATATGGACTATAAACACACTTTGCACTCTTATGAATAACTAATTACATACCAGACAGGTCCGTATCCATAGGGTTCTAGGGGCCGGGCTCCCCTAAATTTTTGCAGCCCCCCTAAAATGTTCACGATGGTGATAAACTATAATATGGTTGGATCGGGCCCCCTCTAACTTCAGCCGGGTCCCCCCTACATATTTGGGCTGGCTACCGGCCTGATACCTGGTCGTTAACACCTTATAACACATATACTAAAACAATATAAAAACATTCTGCAGTTGTACGAATGACTAATAATTTCATCGGTTTTAATTTTATATAACAAAACATATCGTAACATAGACTATAAATATACTTTGCAGTCGTAAGAATGACTATCGTTACTTACAGTGTCGTAAACATCCTATAACACATATCCTAGAATATGTTATAAAAACATTCTGCAGTCTTAAGAAAAGAATTGCTAATTATTAACACCGTCGTTAATTTTATATAATAAAATATACCGTAAAATAGACTACAAAAACAATTTGCAATCATAAGAATGACTAACTACTTATATTGTCGTTAATTTCAAGTTGTGAGCAATTCCTCGCAAGAATTCCTCAAGAGATCTTTTGTCTAATCCACACATAGGTTCCTCAATCTATGCTGCAGATCAACATAAACCATTTTAGTTTTCTTGACGAGGTATTGTTCTCTTTCGGACTAGGAAATGGTGGAATGAACGGTGGAATTTTCTTTCTGTAGGCTTTGTATGAGTTTCCATACCGTTGGGTGGTTGTGTCCAACCAAATGGAAAAACTTAAGATTCCACCCCTCACATAAGTTATTTGTGCGAGGATTGTTAGACAGAGTTGCCTCATGAGAATTCCAAACTTCCGGCGGAAATCTTGGTGGCACACTCTTAATTCTTACGACATCAGAATTCTCAGAATTGAAATATTATTAGCAGTTCGAATTTGGAACATAATGAATAAATCGAAAATTTATGCTGAAATTTTCATTTACCAAGTAGAAACAAAATAGTTTAAAACCCGAGAATTCAAATTATACTTTCTGCCTTTATGTCCTCCTGCCATTTCGTCCTCTGCCATTTTGTCCTCCTGCCATTATGTCCCCTGCCATTTTGTCCTCCTGCCATTCTGACCGTTCCCCCAAATAGTACATCGACTCTCTCGCCCGACTCCTGACTCAATCGACTCTCTCACCCTCAGCCACGCTCAAGCACCATCCCTTACCTTCAAGAAGTGTTGGTAAGCCAAGCTCTTTAAATACGAAATTACAATGGTTAGTTTAACGTTCCATGGCTATGCCCTTTATTCTAAAGGAGACGGGCAACTAATGCAAATGAATAAAGGTAAAATTAAGTCCTTGTGTTCGCTCACCGAGAATTGAACCCGTGACCCTGTGCATCACTGGCGCACACGCTAACCACTAGACTTGTGATGAGGAAGGTTAAAAAATAAGTAACAGTAGTTTAAATTTGTATTAGTTAAAGTTGAACTAACCACTAATTATGTTTCTATATGGGAGTGGCAAAACATGATGTGTACTGTACATTTAAGCAGGCAACTAAATCTCAAACTTATCAATTAATTTTAAAATACTTTAAGTTCAGTGCTGAAATATATAGAAGCTAATACGTCATTCTATGTTATGAGAACTTCTGACTATGACACGTCTTACAAGGAACGCTTTTCTAAGAATTACAGATTTTTCGTAACCTTTCCACTCCTCTCGAGCCTCTATAGTTTGCTTCTGACAAAAAGAATGTGTTTTCCGCATGAGTAAGTAACTATTCCAAGAAACAAAGTATGTGATTCTAACGACTGCAAAAATGTTAATAACCTGTTAAGTCAGACATAAATGCTATGTTTTTGTTTGGCTACATAAAATATGTTTTCTTTTCTAGCTATATGACCACACGAAAAAACATACTAGAGAGGGGAAAAAATGAAAATGTTCTTCAGGTAGGGAATTAAATTTTTGCCATACGGAATATTCCTTTCACCATCCCCACTAATTCGTACACTGGACCAGCTGATAATTTGTGGCCTAATTACGTGACTCTTTGAAAACCAGGTTACTACTCTATTTGAAAAATGAAAAGAAATCTTTGAGTTTTACTTCGCACGCCGGTTAGGCTAAAGGAGACGGTGATGATGAGAAATGAATGAAATGGTGGAATGAAGAAAGTGGGAGGAAACGAGAGAACACCGAGGAAACCCACGCACACGGTGATTGTCCACCACAAAGTTCACTTGGCGTGGGCTGAGATCGTACCCGGGACCCCAAGCACGAGAAGTGAACGTTCTACCACTGAGCCACCTCGGCCCTACTCTATTTGAAGTTCGCAGTGCTATTTCGCGGAAAGTGCTATTTCAACCATTTCCCAAATAAATAACTTTCAAGCAAACATCCTTCAGGAATTCATTCTGGTGATGGGCATTTTCGCTTAGCCTCACTCACCTTCACCCTCAATCAATTCCCTCACCATTATCCTCATTCACCCTCACCCTCAATCGACTCCGTCACCCTCACTCTCAGCCACCCTCAGTTGATTTCCTCATACTCGCCCTCAGCCACCCTCACCCTCAATCGACTCCTCCACCCTCACCCTCAATCGACTTCCTCACCCTCACCCACAGCCACCCTCACCCTCAATCGACACCTTCACCCTCACCCTCAGCCACCCTCAGCATCAATTGACTCCCTCACCCTCAACCACCCTCACCCTCAGTTGACACCTTACCCTCACCCTCAACCGCCTCTCCCACCCCCACCCTCAGTCGATCCCATCACCCTAACCCTCAGAAACCCTCACCCTCAATAGAATCTTTCACACTCACCCTCAGACACCCTCACCCTCATCTACCGAAATGATGGTGAGTGAGGGTGAGGGTGGCCCTCTTGAGGGCAAAAATGAGTGAGGGTGCCCATCTCTGCTTCCAGGTCCCTTAACTACACAGCAAGAGGACGAAGATTGCATTAACGTTTTTACAGACGGTGAAGGATTGGGAATACCGAAGACGTCAGGTAAGAACATAAGTTTTACTGTGAGAAAGTAAGATAGATCCAAAATCAGGAAGAAGCTGGATCTGTGAAATTTGATTTTTGTGAGTGGATACTTACCTTTTTGAAGTTGTAAATTTGATTTCGATTTAATTTTCAAAAACTGAACAAGACGTGAGACTATCGAGGCAGCCATATGTCCTCGAAACAAATTATAAAGTTATTTGTTTATGTGTGTTATAAATAATGTGCCAAGTGAGTTTTTTTAAAGTGAATTTTTCCCTCAATGTGAACGGGTAAGAAAAACTGCTCCGGACTCCAGACTTCTGGGCAGACATAAGTCCCAAATATATTATCAAATTATTTATTTATTTATTATTATTTTTTTTTTTGTTGTTGTTTTTGTGTGGGAGCAATTTTGTGTTTAGTGTTAAAAAAAATGATTTTTTCCCTAAATATATTCGGGGGAGAAAGACTGAAAGAGACGATTAACTCTGAAACTAAAGTGAAAACACAACTTTTCTCTTCCTTTTTCTAAGCCCGCGGTATAAGCAATGAGCACTTTCAGGTATATATCTACATACACTATTTTCTTTGGTTTTAATTAATTCATATATAATCAGTAGTTAGTACCAGCGCTGGTAAAATCATGCTAAAATATGTTAAATACTTATTAATGAGTTATATAAATATTCATATATATATTTCCTGTTTGATTATTTTCTACATTGGGGCCGCGGTGGCTCAGTGGTATAGCGTTCACCTCTGGTGTTTAGGGTCCCGGGTTCGATCCCAGCCCTCGCCAAGTGAACTTTGTGGTGGACAAACACCATGTGCGTGGGTTTCCTCGGGGTTCTCCCGTTTCCTCCCACTTCCTTCATTCCACTATTTCATTTATTACTCAATATCACCGTCTCCTTTAGCCTAACCGGCATAAGGGTGGGATTTCGTAAAACTTAAAGATTTCATTTCATTTATATTTTGTATATTGTTGAAAATTTATATATATATATATATATATATATATATATATATATATATATATATATATATGTTAATCTG
Source organism: Thermobia domestica (assembly GCF_964235325.1). Classification (NCBI taxonomy): domain Eukaryota; kingdom Metazoa; phylum Arthropoda; class Insecta; order Zygentoma; family Lepismatidae; genus Thermobia; species Thermobia domestica. The sequence continues at coordinate 181,178,618 of NC_137461.1, read as the reverse complement.
AAAATTTGCATGTAACTTTTTTAATTATTTAGATCATGTATTGTAGCACATTCACCAATTCAGAGATGTTACAAAACAAAAAGAAAAATGCAATCAATTTAGTTAAGCAAAATATATACATTCTATTATTTCTACAAATGCCGGCAATGTACAACATTATTGAGATTTCATTGTACATTGTTGAATCATTGTTTGGAATAGAACTTAAATATATTTCATTGTTATTTGACGTTAAATATGAACACCATTGAATTTTTAAATTTAAATATGTAATTATAACGCCCAAAGGAAATCTATTGTCCAGGAACTATTATATTTAAACAATTCTTCTCAGAGTATAAACACTCATTCAGTTCTTTGCCAGGTGGTAAAGTGCCAAGGACCGACGAGACGTTACCACATGGATAGAAACGGATATGCGCTGTATTAGATAAGATGTGGAGCGAACTTCGCCGGAAACACAAGAAATGCGTCTTCCTACCTCCGCCTCCGTAATGAATTCAACACTTCTTGCATCCCAAGCACCACTGGTTTCGATAGCGATTGGAGTGAAAACAAACTTTTCAAGAAGGTTGTATTTTCTTTGCTTTTCAGTTTTTCTGCGATTAGCAACAGCTCCAGCGTTCATTACTGACAGAGGGAGCCTTGAATGAACGTATGTATCAGCGCATGTGAAGTCCCACAATAAACATTTACTCTCATCTGTGGAACCAGTGTCATCCCATCCGGTCGCTTTCTATCCGAACAACAGCAACCAGAAGGTTTCCGTATTGAAGGAAATCCAGCTGTGTTGAGGGCTCGTAGTATTATATTATTTCCAGAGGAATGTCGGCCGAATCTACCAGCGCTCTTCATGCATGAAAGGCCATACAGGCCACGTTGGTTAACCTCATCCCTACAAGCTGGACAGCGATGAGGCTTACAAACTGCTAAGCCTAAACGTAAGGCTACATCAATTCGAAAGGTTTCAATTGACAAATGAAGGCGTAAGAGCGGAGAAAGTATCGCCATCAACCATGCACCCGCTTCGGGGGACGAGGCAGCAAGAAGCCTGGCTTTATCTTCCGGAACAACGATTGATTTTAACAAATGATTATGTAATTGACATGCAACTGGTGTATACCAAGATGACTGATAAGTTTTTGCTAATCTCCGGAAGGCTTGTATCTGCTAAGCTTGCCCACTTATTACAGCCTTCTTGAACGGAACCATCTGGGTCCAAACAATAACCATGTGGAAGGAGAGCTTCGATTAAACGCAGAGATCTGTGGTATGACGCTAAAAATATAGGAATCGCCATATCCACAACTCGTCAAATACCAAGACAGCCCAAGCCAACAGGTAAACATGCTTGTGTCCAAAAGTCGTCATTTAAGGGGCAGTTCAAAACTGATTCAAGGCCAGTTTTCAGGACAGTATCATATTTTTCCAGCAAAGAAGTCTCATGCCAAGATGGAAACCATCTTTAAAAATAGGTTAACCGAGGGATTGATAATGCTTGTAAAAGGAAAAAGGCTGAATGGGCTGAAATTGAGGGAAGTCAAGACAAGAACAATTATAAAGTAGATATTTTATTCAATAGCACGTTAGTGAGTGCTTCCGATCTGAGAGCAGCACCTAGAAGACAAGGGCGTATGCCTGGTGCAGCCTCATTACATCTTCTAAAGATTTCGTACAATGTGCTTTCATCTGTTCCAAGACAACCAACCTCCCATTTAGAAAAGTTAAGACGCAAGCCAAGAAGTGATACCTTCTGATTTATTTCTGTCTATCTGAAAATTATCTTTTACAGATTTAGAAAAAATCATTCTAATTAGGCTAAAGTTGATTGAATTTTAGGGAAGGTCGTTGCTATGGCAACTGGAGCCGAAAGAGTTACTTTTTTTTAACAGTTAGTTGTGTTTGACTAGGAGGATTAGAAAATTTTACACAGCTGATTCCTTACGTAAGGGGATGACAGGCTGTGGGGTTTGAGATTATTTCCTATTACCGAGCCTTGAATGAAGGTGGTGCATTCTTAAGTGAAGGAAATTTCCCTATTTTCCTTTTTCCTGTTCAATGATTTATAGGTAGCTTATTTTCCTGAAGAGTTTTCTAGTAAAGGTAATACCTGAATTAAAGACTTTAGGAAACACAGTGCTAAGAATGTTGGGGCTGTCTTTAGAGATGTCGAAGTTTATGATGGTTTGTAAGAGAGCGCAGGTCCAGAACCTCTTTTAGAGAAAATCTTAGATATTCTTGGATTGAACGCTTCTTGACTCAAGGAAGCAGAATTTGAGGCATTAGGTAGGCGGTGACTTCTAGTTCTAAGAGATGAACATATTTTTTATACAGGCAACTGAACAATTAGAGAACTCAATTTTCTTAATTAACTAACTTTTAATTCAACTCCAGAATTTTCTTGGTCTAATTGGAAAAGCCTAATTTATATGTAATTCCCTGAACCGTGGGTATTATGATAAGTTAATTTTGTTTTGCTAATTACTCTAGATAATTAGTAAAAATATTTTATTCATATTATGTAAGCGTCTTTTCAGATTAAGTTTCAGATTTTGATACGGAGAGGAAGAAGAAGAGACTTTGCAAGGCAAAGAAACCAAAGCAATATTGCTGAAGCTCTGTTTGAGATGAGGGTCTTGTCTCTGTTTAGCCTGTGAAGTGAAGGCATTTTGCTTCTAAACCGAATTTCTGATTCACATTATGCAAATAGAATATTGGTCTCGCTGTGAATACAAAAAGGACGGGAAAGAAAAAAATATGAGCTATCCGCGTCACTCTATTAGATCTTTAAGCATGTTGGATAAATAAACCATCTCCAGTATTAAATCAAAATATGATTAATAAGCTAGCGTTATTATGGAGTGGAAAGAAAGTGGAAGAGTTCGTGTCAGATCCAGAAGAAATGTATCATTTATTTATTATTTATTTATGACTTCTTTTACGGGGCGAAGTTAAGGCTCTGCAGCCTTCTCCGAGCACTTAACCACGTGCATACATTATGTATTTTTTTTAAAAAAAAAAAGCACCAATATATAGAAAATATTAACAATTACAATAAGAAAAGTACTGAACCACATAAAGAAATAATATACTACTTAAATAAAAAAATGGTTAAACACTTCAAAAACAAAATTGAAAATAATATACAATAGAGGAAACAAAAATGACATGGAGAAAACCTAAATTGCATATTGCCTATAGCGGTAAAAGAAGTATGAAAGGTTACCTATTGGTTGTGTGTTCATATGTGGGTTATTAATAATCTGGTAAAACGAAGATGCCTCATGTGCTACCAGTATCCTTATCTTTCCTTAAGAGAAGGGAATTTACAGATTTTTTAAATTTGGCAACTGTGGAAACGTTGCGTATTAATTGAGGTAAACTGTTCCAGAGGCGTGTAGTACTTACTGTGAAGGATTTTGAGTATGAATCAGAATTGTGACTGGGTATGGAGAGCAAGAAATTACCTTGTGATCCTTGTGCTTCTAGTATGAAAGGCAGATAAATATAAAAATCTACGGGCTAGATACGATGGTTCTGACATAGTCAGTATTTTGTACAATAGGGTAAGATTATGTAAATTTCTTCTTCCAGCTAACGTCAGCCATGACAGTTTTTTATAAAAAGATGTGAGATGTGTTCCCTGTAAATTATATTGAAAATAAATCTAATGCAGGCATTTTGCACTCTTTGCAAGCGCTTTGATTGATTTTCTGTTAGATCAGAATAGTCTAAGTCGCAATAGTCAAGATGTGGGAATACCAGTACCTTGACAAGTTTGATCTTCAAAGATATTGGTAAGAAATTTCTTAGTCGATTTAACGTATGCAGGGCACCAAATGCTCTCTTACAAACTCCATGTATTTGATCTGACCAGGAGAGATGTTGATTTAGTATGACTCCCAAATTTTTGACAGTTGTAGAGAATGGAATAACAGTATTGGACAATTTTATATTTGGGAGATGATAGATATTAATAGAAGAAAGAATTCTTGGGGAGCCAATTAAGATGCACTGCGATTTTGTTGCATTTAATTTTAACCCATGAGCCGTAGACCAGTCACTGATTTTGTTTACCTCAGTATTTATTTTCTCAATCGCATTATTAATACATTGTTGGAGAAAAGAAGCATATAACTGAAATCATCAGCGTAAATATGGTATTTACAATATGTGAGAATTTTAGGGAGATCATTAATGTAAAGGGCAAAGAGAAGGGACGCTACCCTGCGGCACTCCACTGTTGATACAATGCCATGTCGATATGTGATCCTGATTGATCACTACTCTTTGTTTACGTTCGTGAATGTAAGAATGAAACCATTTAACCACTGATTCAGAAAAATTAAACAATAATGATAATTTCTGAAGTAATATGTCAAAATCAATCGTTTGAAATGCCTTACTATAGTCAAGTAGAGTAAGGAGCGTCAGTTTTCTGTTATCAATAGCCCATCTTATATCCTCCGTTACGTTTACTAGTGCAGTGCATGTGCTATGGTGCATGTGATTTAATGAAAGGAAATAAAAAAATCCTTCAAAAATATTGACTGGGTATTACTTTAAATCCTGCGTTTTAAAGGAAATATGTAAAAAGAATTAGCCATAGTTACATTAGGCTGGATTTTCAAAGAACGTATTTTCTCTGTTCACTGCATTTTAAAAATTATCAACCAACTAGTTAAAATTCCCCTTCTTCGTACGAGAGGAATAAGTTTATGAAAATGTTATTTGTGAAATATTTAAGCCCCTTCTCTCGCTGAAAAATGAATGATGAAAGCTATACAAGTGAATCTACCTGCTAACTATGTTGAAAATTCGTTTTAGCAGTTAAATTGCTTTCTTGCTTTGACCATTTTATGCTAGGAATTATCCCCCGTCATGCTACCCCTGTATTTTACACGACAAATTTTACTGCCTCGCTTGATTGAATGTTGACAATTCTTTAAATCATATAACTTATCTTTTATGTAATTCTGAAGCGTTTACACTCTTATAGACCTTGTAGTTATCTTTCAGTATAATGTCTTAACATACACAGGCGCACTTATCAAGAGAGAAAGACAATTATAAATTTAGTGAGAAGAGAGGGGAGAATCGTGTTGTTAGAATTACATTTAAAAGGATATGAACATTAATGAAAAATTAGGTTACCGTTCCAGGATTAAGGCCTTTAAGATAAACGAGACGGATCATCAAAGAAAATAAATGCCACTTAAAGTAGTTTTAACGATCTCCTAACAGAAATCGAATCTAAGACAACAGGAACCACAAGCGCCCAAGCTAGCCACTAAACCAGCAAGAACATTTAGGACTACTTTAACTGTGTCATACAGATTTTCGTTTCCGTCGTCTCCACGTTTGTTCTGGTCCTACCGGTTGAAAGGTCTGACTGCTTCCAAGTCATGAATTTCTTATTCAGTTTAATCACTGTTTCTCAATACCAAATATAATGTAAGGTTTGTTCCAACCCTAACGGGTAAGAACTGACTGTGGTAAGATATTTTGTTCTAAACGCGGTGTTCAATTCCCGGCGGAAGCTCATGTGGTCCGGAGGCCTAGTTACACTATAGGTACATGTCATATATAGCATCACTCCTGAACAGGAAACTAAGCTCAAATCAACTACTACAACTAATAACAGACATTCTAGAAAGAGCTTCGCAGATCACCGCAAAAGCCACCACCCAAAACTGAAATTTGATGCCCGAAAGGCAAGAAGAAGTTAACCAAACTAAATGAAACTATATGCAGATACTGTAGTCGTAAAACGAGGGAATATGTGCTTCGTATTTTCAAGAAAAGAAACCGGTTGGGTGGCCAAACGTGCAAATAAGTATACGTCAGAAGTTCCTAAAGGATATTGAGAATTGCAAGGAAATTTCGTGTAAGGACAATTTGCGAAACAATAAAGGAAACGTGTTTTATGTCGTATGGAAAAACAGTGTAGGGGCTAAGCCCCCCTCCGAAAAATGTAAATATTACTGTAATAGCGCAGGAAGAAGTTCACCAAAGCAAATTAAATTGTTGTAGATATTGTATAAGTAAAATAAAGCCTTTCGTGTTCCTCAAGTGTCCCTATGCGATTTGCTTCAAATTTGGCACATCAACAGCAAACAGGAAATAATTCGGCACGCATTTTTGTTTATGCGGAAAAACATTGTAGGGGTTAAAGGTGCCTCCTGAAACACTATAAAATACGCTATACTGTTTGTGCTTAGTGTTGATCTGCCAAATTTAAAGAAATTGAATGGGAATACTTGTGAAACACGAAAAGCCTTAATTTACATATTCAATCTCTACACACAATTTCGTTTGCTTCGGTCCACTCTTTCCGCCACCTAACGCCTGGGTCCACCGAACAGTTTTTTTTATTTTCAGGAAAATAAGAAACACGTATTCCCTCATTTTACGTCTACAATATCTGTGCACAATTGGGTTCACTTCGGCTCACTTGTTCCCTAACACCACAAGATGAACTAGGTTTGTACCATTTGGGTGCTCCATCTACTTTTTAGGTACCTGACACTTCGTACAGATGGTATTCATGTGCTAAGAATGTACTTCAGCTACCTAAAGTTCTAGGTGCTTCTTACACCTAATTGACACTATGTACCACAAATGTAGCAGGCCTAATTACTGAACCATGCGTAGTTTCTGAGATCTAGCATGAAACATCAAATATTTAAATTTTACCGGGCTGAGACTATCGTGACGTGCGTGCTTTTATTCGCGTTTTAACCATGTCCTCACTTTTTTCTTCATGTAATATAAGTCATGTTTTCCCGCAATAGATTATTCACATACAGAATTACTTTGTGGCCTAGCAGCAATTTTTACACTTTGCCCTCCTGAGATATTACGCCACAAACATCAACGTCACCAATATCAACATCACAAACTTCAAATTTAGGAGCCCCATAAATCTACGATACCAGTAGTATCATACCTGTCAATATTTCTGCTGGCTCTTTACATGCAATGGTATTTAGCACAAAACTTATGAACTACTTTGTTTAAGCCATTCCAAAATACAGTCCATTTAAAAGTGTTATTTTCTGTACGTTTCTGGTGATTTCATGCATTAGTTTGCAACCCTGCATATTTATTTAGAAGCAAGATTGTATGTTTTCCGCGTACCTCCGTCTCTCCTGTAAACATTCGTTTTTGTTTGGAGTTCGTGTGATAGGTACGTCCTGAGCAACTGTAGTTTTCGTAAACGCTTGCAAATGCAAAAAATCATACTCCACCGACAACAAAGATGTCCGCCATTCAGGAACACTTGTACATATGTCAATTTGAATAGTGTTATTGACCTTCTCATACACAAGGTTCATCACACTCAGTTTTATAATTTTCGGAGATGGTCGAGCAATCACCTCCGGACCACTTCGTATGGATTGACCTTAAAAAGACTCCAAGGATTTATCCCTCTACAAGCGACGTTTGCTTCATCGCCTTCATGGCCAAGTGGACTTCGTTACAGACGGTTGAACGAACGGGATTTGTGGAAGTAGAGCTCCGACTAAGTTTGTTTAAACTAGTGTATTTGTTTTTCTTACATTTAGTGTTTGTGCTCTAATTCAGTGATTTTTTTTAGAAGTACTGTGATCAAGTTCGACACAGGCAATGCAGGAAGATAGGGAAAACTCAGTCAAATTTGTGTTTCACAAAACCACGCGCAGTAAGTGACCTTCGCCAGCCGATTTATATTCCTGGTTATGTACACATTTTAAGAATATATTCTAGGATATTCAAGCCTCACAACTACACAATGAGGACTATAGCATGTACATTCAATTGAAAACTTGTGCATTACACAATTTCTTGAAAACACACCGGACAAACTCTTTTACCCATTGCGATCATTCCACCACTGATGTCTACATTATTGATGCTGTAGTGCATGTTACCCGTGTGAAGATTATGGATCTCCCTTTTGATTATCCCGATGAGAAAGTTTCCCAAGTGTTAAGTGATTGCGTACTCAAAATCGACCATGAAGTCTGGAATACTATCTTTCCTACACGTATCTATAGTGGCAACCGAGTGTTTTTCATGACCATGAGAAAACACATTCCTATCAGACTCATCATTGATAATGTGAAATGCAGTGTCTTATGGAGGTCAAGTTCAAACTTACCATTTTTGTGGACCCTTGCTACTTCTTATCTTTTTTGTCGCAAGCGCCGGCGCCCATCTCCTCTCATGAACCCAGAAATCAAACCAGCAGTAATGACGGATCTTCGGAAAGTATCCACGTTACATGAAACAAATTCGGGACCTGCCCGAAATCCCATTTCCCTAGTTACCAGTGTAGATGATACGCAGGATTCCGTCCCAGAACCTCCCGCTCTCACTGCCACAGAATTTCCACCGCTAATGCTGAAATAGCAACCTATGGCTAGTATACTAAAACCCCTAACACTACTTACGGACGTTAACGACGAAAAGAACCAAAAAATGCATTATACCACCAACAACGATAGCACCCACGACCTTCGTGATAGAAGCCTATCCCTTACTTCTAATGTGCTTCCAGAACAGACGATCGGTGACGCTAACGAATGACCATGATTTTAACACTGACCTGTCGTCTCGCTCCCTCAACCCTCCACCTACTAGTGACGCGAGTAGTGCCTTACTCAGTGTTTCTCCAATATTATCCGCAAAACACGTTAAAAAACGATAAACAAAAGAAGAGGGTCTCAAATTGACTTTCAGGATGTTGACTGCAAGAACATGGTTTACGCAAGTTGTGTCCAGATAAGCGCCCTACACAGCAAGAAGGAATCCAAGGTATTTGTGATTATAACGTGCTTCTGTTTCTTGGCGTACTTTGCAGTATTATTATTATTATTATTATTATTATTATTATTATTATTATTATTATTATTGGTGTTAGTGGTGGTATTACATGGTCAGTGGCATGCACTCCCGAGCAATATTTCATGCCTTGTTCACACACATACACAGGTGAGTTACTATTGTGTTCTGTTTACTATTAATCGCCTCCAGTTACTGCGGTTGGACGTTTTGGTGCCATGTCTAAACAAGGGCCACTGACTTGGACAGGTGTTTTGAAATACGTTTTTGTTTATGCCTTATGTGTTTATAAAATGATAGCCAGTATTAACGGACGTTCATATATAACCTTCAGCATTAATTCTATTAGTAGCACGGCCAATACACAGGTGTTAGCCCAGTTTTACGCGAGCAAGAACGTGACATATATTGCCTTCAAAAACTGACCTTCAGTGATCTATCATTTGTTTACAATTATACTGCAACAACGAATGTAAGACCCAACGTGTTAGGTACAGCAATTTTATTAAAACGAGGACTAGTAGCTTCACACATATCACTCTCCTCGTCTTCTAGAGCGATTAGTTCTGTCATAGTCAAGTTATGTATTCTCTGTGTTTACGGGCCTTCTGGAACAGCACAACGTGTGGCCCGTCAGCGTTTTTATGCGGTGGAGGTTGTTTCACTGTTACCCACCACACGTTACCGGCTTATTCTTCTCGGGGACACAAACTGTATTATGTCCTCCCAGGACACAACTGGTGTCTTTAATCTATGTTTAGCTTTCCAAAATTTTCACCCAGCTGGGTCTCACAAATATTTGGCTACATTCTCATCATAATCACCAATCTGCATATAAGTCGGCGCGAGTTCTGTCTCGCTTAGATATGTGTTTTATTCCAAAAGAATACCTTCCTACTGAGTTTGAGATTCAAGATTTACTTCTGAACTTTTCGGATCACTCATAATTAAAGCTCAAATTGAGATTTCCTCAGAACATTTCCAGGTTGTGTGGTCGCACTTTTTGGAAATTAAATAGCCAGCTTTTAACGCATGACATAATACAACATCTCTTAGCTGATAGATGGGAACAGTGGATACGTGTACAGACAGTTTACCTGAATATAAATATGCAGTGGCGTTATTTTGTGAAACCCCAAATTCGTTTGTTTTTTCAAGGAACGGGCAAACAAAAACGTCAGAGATATAGAGAAACTTTTGAGTTCCTCTATGCAAGTTTATGTGATCTCTGGAAACAACCATGTAGTATTCAGAATGTGGCCGCTATCATGGGATTGAAACATCACTTAAAAGAGCTACAATTGGAACATTCTTTTAGTGTATGCGTTAACGAAGGGACAGCGGGCAGAATGGTTGCGGAACCTATCTCCTTATACCATTACATACATAGGTTACGGCGCCAAAACTCACAATTTATCACAGAGGTGATGTGAACGGCAGGCACAACCTTTACGACAGCCGATAGTCTCTACGTCCGTTTTCAGGAATTTTTTACCCAACTGTACTTACTTCAGCGATGCGATATCTCGTTATCAGCTCCCTTTGTTGCCAGCATTACACACAGCCTTTCCGATGTAGAACGACAGCAACTTATCACTCCTGTCACGGTTCAAGAAATACGGGACGTTCTCCGCACGGTCAAGCGATGCACGACTCCTGGAAAAGTGGAATTGATCTACTAGCTTTATGTGACACTTTTTCCTTTACTAGCTCCGATGCTATGCAATATATATAACTTATTGCAAGTTTGTCCAATGTATCAGCAAGAAGGAATTATTATTTTAATACCCAAAGGAAGAAAGCGAACTGGTGTTGCAGACTATCAACCTATCACTCTGCTCAATACAGACTATAAAATCTTCACCGCTATCATGACTCAACGAATTAAGAAGATTGTTCAACCATACATCAGTTCAGCTTAAACGACGCTTCATTTTGAACGGAACATACATACAGTTCTTGCAACCATTCGAGATACTCGAGCCTATTTAAATTTAAAAGACTCCCTGTAGGTTTATTAGCTTGAGATTTTCACAAAGCTTTTGACACCGTAAAACACGACTCTTTATACAGGGTCTTCCAAGGATACAATTTTCCTGCCCAAATTATATCTGTAATACGTCACCTATACGCAGGAGCGACCTCGCCGTTACAAATAAATGGGCATCTTCTTCCAACTTTTAAAATCCTCCGAGGAGTTCGTTAAGGATGATCGCTTTCAGGTCTTCTGTCAGGTCAGATCTTGCCCTCGAGCCTTTACTCCGTCGATTGTTGACGCTTAATGCGGGCGACACTCATCCCTTTCGACAATTAACTACCATTGCCTTCATGGATGATCTGACTATTTCTTGCTCAACCCCTCAACAACTCATGTGTGCGTCACATCATGTTGAGCTGTTCTCTCGCGCAAGCGGCATTCATCTCAATATGCGGAAAGCAACGATCTTAACTGTAAACAATTTTCATACTTAATTACCAGAACATTCGTCACAAGCATTTGTTCACGCGACTAATAAGACTATTTTAGGCGTTCCTTTCACAGCTGACACGACCCCTTCTTCCGATCACATATGGAGCCCATTAATTGGAACTTTGTGTATTAACTTGGCATATAGTCGCCTGCGCTCTCTCACGCTTGCTCAGCAACTTCAATACTTAAATGTGTATATCAGCTCTAAGTTATGGTTCAGTGCCCGAATTTTTCCATTGCCAGAAAAATATGCTCGCCAAATTGATTCATTCTATGGATGGTTCATTTGGAAAACTTACGTTTCCTGTGAAAAGGCATGTGTTCTATCTTCAACGTAATCGGTCTTTTTAGTGTCCGTCACAAATGCCTTGCATTTTACATGGTTACAGGCAGGATGCATATGGACAATGAACTATTACACCACAGACAGCGCAGTGGCTTCATTATTGGGTACCTTACTTATGGTCTAACAATAATCCCGCATATGTTCGCTTTCCAAACGTGTGTCCTTCGTATATTATACACTTAACGTTCGCATGGTCATCAACGTCTCTTGAGGATATGCCGGAACATTGAACCTCAAAACTCCTCTATACTGTGTTACTCTTCAAAGTGTCATACCCCTATGCCAGCAAAGAACACCAGATCATAATTGCGCTATTATTTAGAAAACAATTCACGCGCCATACCTCATGGGACGAGCTACGGTCGTTTGCTACGGAATTGTGAATACTCTAGTACTTACCAACTTACGACTTGCTAAAATAGGCGGCAGTGCTTCTTAACTTTGTGACTTGTGTTCGCACATAGATACTCTCAAGCATCGCTGTACTTCTTGTGTTGACACTCAGCATGTATGGCAGACGCTATGCATTTTCTTGGACTAAATTGCCGCTGTCCAGTGTCCACCTTTACATCTACTGTTCTCTTCTTCCCTGATTTTCATTGGTATCCTCCTATGAAACGGCAGGCAGTAGTTTGGTTAATTGATAAAACAATTCCTTTTATAGACCAATACAGACCTTAGTGTGATCCTCGCCTATATGTGCACTATCTCAACAGGGTAAGAAGAAAGGCTTTCACTCAACCTCAAGAACGACAATTCTACGCTTGCTTTTCACAGGTAATATTTAACCCTTGACAATTTTTTTTTTGTACTTGTATCCTACCATTCTGTTTCCTTGCTTATTGACATGGTTCAGTAACAACATCACGTCTACCAAGCATCAGTGTGCTGTGCTAAATAGCTTGGCCATGTATCTTGTTTTCAGGAAATAAAAAAAGTCGCACGACCAGGCACCTTGTTAGCAAAAGGTTGCTGATTCGCGCCCAACCCCCGGTACTTTTCTCTAACTCTTTAAAGTGTATTTAGACTCAACTTTATGTAAAAAAAAATTACGCATAAAATCGATTTAACATATTTCTGGGAAGTAAATTTCCCATACGGTATGGGGAAGAACATACCTAGAACATAGTAGGTAAGTTCTCCAGGTACATGTCAGGCGTCTGCCTAAGGGTGGACATAGACTGTGACTATCACACGCCATCTATGCGTTTTCTCTCTCAGAGATATACACACTAGCAAAATTCCATCCGCACTTCCATTTTTCATATCCTGGAACGTTACACAACCTTTACAGGTTATACTTTAAAGGTTGGCTGGTTGAGAACAACACAAGTCGTTCTACAAGTGCAATAGATTGTTTGAAACGTGTAAGTGTAACCAACAGCAAAAACTATATATATCCGTGCCTCTGCGACGAATAAAATGTCGGGTAGAATACGCCTCTTAGGATCTACAGAGTGATTGGTATCATGAGAAAGTCACACAGAGATCTATTTCACCTCAGACATACCAATGAAAAATCAATGTTGGTCAAATAATCATAGTATTTTACAGGTTACAGTATTTTTTAAAATCTCCGCATCTTTTACATTATTCATTTCAACGTTACATTCACATTTGTTATACTTATCGGTTTTAATATCTTTAGTAAAACTTTATGAAAAATATATCAAGTCGAGGTGTTTTGAATTCCATTTTTTTCGAGAATACTTTTCTGCAAAACCAACATAGTTTTTATTTTCTTAAATGCATTATTATTATTATTTTTCATTTAGACATTAAAGCTAACAACAATATTTTCTAACATTATATTATTAGTTTCCAGTGTCTTCGGAAAATGAAACAAAAACAGAAATAAAGAAAAAGGAAAAAGGATTACAATCTAAGAAAGTTGAAAACAGATATGCAGTGTGTGTCAGTTCAATTTAAGACAACCATTGCATCACTAGAAAACATGTAATATGTTTCAAATATGGCAAAAAAATCATATTTTCTGTGCATATAACATGAGTTTGTGTAATTTAATCCCTAATTAATGATGGAAGCATGGTTTTATTACAAGCATATACGATATCAAAGAATACGAGTTCTCTCATAATATGCCGTAATATATCATTCACTGTACCATGTTTTATCCTACGTAATCGGTAATTTTAATTTCGTAAAGAAGAATAAACAAAATGAAACCAAAACGTAATATGAATATCGATATCCAATTATATTTCAATTGGAGATATCTCCATTCTCTCTCTCGATTAACATTTGCATGATTCTTGCATCTCATCTGTAGTTGGAAAACTTTGACTAAAGAGAAGTCCCCATGCACCTTGCAAGAAGAAATTAAATTTAAAAGTGTTAAATTGACTTAAATGGATTTGAACCCACAACGCCACGACCTATTGCCTATATCACATCGGCTATTCTTTCACTACTACCGTAGTCTCCTAACTTGACAGTGGTGTCATGAAATTATGGTCGTAGGGAGAAAACTGGAAACAAAAGTTTGATTTAAAAAAATAGAAATAAAACAAACTTCCGGTCTGCCGAATGAAGGCTTAAGTAGCCAAGTTTCGGTTAAGACAACCCTTTGAAGAATTGTTGAGTGTGATAAGAATATTTCTTTTCTACCTCAGAAACCTGTATGTCTTGGTAGGTAATAAACTAACTACGGTGAAATCTAATAGCAGCGTCTTGAGTAGAGGTCCGCGCAACCATCCCCGTGGGAAACGTTTGGCCCTGGGAACGTTCCATCAAGGCCAAAACGGCCTAAACTAGCAGTTTAGTTTACTACTAGTAGAAGTAAACTAGTAGAAGGAATAAGGTAGTATGTTGCTATGCTGGAATAAGGTAGTATGCTCTTGGACGCCTACCAGATGTACAAACGAGATATAACATGCTTTTTCTACTTCTTCTTCTCGACGTGGATTGAGTAATATTTTGGACCCCCGCTACTCCTGCGAAGATCGTAAGCGATTTAGTCTTGTCCTGTTCCCACTGAAACGACTGTAGGCTATGATCTGAAAATGTGATATTCAATGATCGAAACTTCCCAGCAGATTGTATGAAATTAATCCTTTGATCGAATTGGTCTTACTTGCTAAGGTGAATATCATATTTCATGAAACGTAGTATGAGAATTCGTATATGCAGGTGCCTCCATAGACATTGAATGTCCTTGGTTTTCACGAAGAAGTGCAGCATTAACACCATGGAAATTTAGCATTGATCGTATTTCCATAGAGATGCCTGTATAAACAGATGAAACACGACTTTCCCAAGCCTTGAGTAAATAGTCCATTCAGCATCATTTAAGAAGGAAGTTGCTCATAGCATTTCATAACGTTTTGACAACGTAAGATGACAATTTGTATATTTAAGTCCCACAGTGTCCTTGTACTCTCGTAAAAGGTGTTATGTGAATAACTATATCAACGAATACTATAATAGATGATGATGTTTCTATTGAAGCCGTGATGGGATATTTTTTTGGAAACACATTCCCATAGAAAACGATGACTAGTAATCAAAATCACTTATGCAGAGAACACAAAGATCAAATTATGCCTACGAATTTGGAAGTTAGCATAGTCTTGAGGTCACACGAGAAATTAGTTGTGGGTAATGAGGCCCTGAATATTGCAGACGTGTTTGAAAAATGAATAATGGTTTGACTAATGTTTCAAAGCCATATTTTTTAAACCTGAATAACATGAGAATGTAATTTCTTCTAATATTCCATAGAATAAACATCCGATTCATGTTATGACATGTTTTATCGATGGTAATCACGTGTGTGTGTGTGTGTGTGTCTGTGACGAAAGCTTGAAAGAATAGTTGTAATTCATAAATGATACATTGTACATGTGTGTGTGCAGTGTCTCGTCATCCAATGAAGTCAATATCCGAATTCACTTGCTGCTTTTATTAAAATAGGTAAGTAAAAACCCTTGAAATATTAATAATAAATAAGGTGTTACTAAAATGTTACGTCCTATGAATAGGCCTGAATTATTAAACTGTATGTGATATCTTCGTTTAACTACAAAGATTTCGAGAGATACGTTCTTGGTAATGGTAGTGAATTCTAACGTTGAAAAGCGCATAGAACGCGTTCAATTTTTTGTCAGCCGTCGTGCGATAAAACGTTCAGAGATTCCTGGATAACAGATGCTGAACATGAAGTGGAAGTGAATCATCACTGTCTGTATGTTAAAAATATTAACATGAATGAAGATATGTGTGTTTTAGCCATTGATAATATAATATGATAAATTTAAATAAAAGTGTATATCTGTCTGTTTGTCTGTATGTGATCTGCGTGGGGGTGGTCAGACAAGGGAGCCAAAAGTTATCAAAATTTGGTCATGGTCTCAGACCAAGACGAAGCTTTTTGGGGTTAAACTCGAATTCACGTTACTTTTAAAGTTATCCCCCATCCCATAAGGTAAGGAACACCCCCAGTAGGGATGGATAAGCGAGACGTAAAAATAATTCAAAATGATCGATATTAGTGCCAAATTCATAGTTTTCGATGACGTTGTGTTCAGTGATGAAGCTTCAATCCCACTAACACATCACCCAAGGGGAGTTGGAGTGGGGGTCCCCAGGGTGATACCGAGACATGCAAAAATAATTGAAAATGTTCGATATTAGTGTCAATTCCATAAATTTCGGGGGCCGGTGTGATCAGTGGTGAAACTCCAAACACATTAGCTCATGATTTATGAGGGTTAGAATATGACAATATATGTGTTTTAGCCATTGATAATATCATGTGATAGCATTAAAATTAAAGTGTATGTCTGTCTATCTCTCTGTTAGTCTGTATGTGGTCTGGGGTCAGACAATGGAGCCGAAAAGTTATCAAAATTTGGTTATGATCTCAGAAGAAGACGAAAAGTTTTTGAAGGTAAACCCGAATTCATCTTACTTTTAAAGTTATCCCCGCACCCCATGTGATAAGGAAAACCCCTAATACGGGAAGACATGTAAAACTAATTCAAAATGCTCAATATTAGTGTCAAATCCATAGTTTCCGGGGCCGCTGTGATCAGTGATGAAACTCCGAACACATCAGCTCATCAAGTATGGGGGTGGAGTGGGGGTCCCAAAGGGTGATATTGTGGATCTGGCTACACTATATGTAGTTCTCTAGATATAAGGCGCACAAGGACATTTTTAATTTCAATACATTGGCTCTTCCATGAGGGGTCTCAAAATTTTTGAACGGCCCCTAAATCAAGTTTTCGTATTTTCTACGAAATAAGAACATCATACTGAGTTAAGTGATAGTTTGAGTTTGGCTGCATTATAAGTAGTTCTCCAAATACAAGGCGTACAAGAAAATGTTTGATTGAAATATATTGGATCTCGGATCAGGGGTCACAAAATTTTAGAGCGGCCCTTAAATCGAGTTTTCTTATTTTCTACGGAATAAGAACATCTCACTGAGATAAGTGATAGTTTTTGCAGTGATTGAGACACCATGCCCCTAGTAAGAGAGAGAGAGAATTGAAACCTTTCAGTTTAACGTCCCACAAATATGCTCCTTTCGCTAAAGGAGCACAGGTCTAAGACAAGTTATGGAATACAATGTGGAAAGAGAGTACCCCCGAGAAAACTCATGGGTACGATGTTGTCCACCACAAATTTACTCGCTTGGAGATCGATTCAGGTCGATCCTAAACACCAGTGACCAGCACACTTTATCATTCAGGCACCGTACTCCGTAAGGGAGGGATGAAATCGTTCAGTTTAACATCCCCTTTACGCCAAGGAGACACATAGAGTGAGTATGGGTATGTCCTTTCGCTAAAGGAGATAATGCTTAAAGCAACTGAGAGGAAACGAAAATACTCTATAATACGGTGTAGAAAATGACTGATATTACTATTGAACTCACGGTTGCTGATATCAATGCTGAAACTCCACATACATCCATTGCATCGACTACTGTAGGAAATAGGGATAGCGGGATATGTAAAAACGGATTATATTAGTGTCAGATACATATTTTGCTTGGTCGCTGATATTAATGATGAAACTCTGAAAGAATAAATATAAACAACAACGTACAGAACGTTTGTTCATCAGACAACATACTTGAAGCAAACTGTGAACATACATTTGTCTCACTCACGTGGAAACGAAAAAGAGATAAGAAATCATTTTCAGTACACGTGAGATACTTAAAAGGTACGCTTTTTGTTTCCTTAACATCATAAAGTTCTGCCTTACCTGTTCCCTATAATGAATTGAAATATACACTGATTTATAATTATTTGGAATGTAACGAGATGAATGTCTTTTTTTTTTATTTTAGGTTGAATAGAAATAAACAAACTTAAGTGTACATTCCTTTTCTTATCCTTACCGATATTGTTATTCCTTTTTAAATACTTATATATATCCTCTTTTATATACTTATATATTCTATTTAAATACTTACATACATATAGGGGAAATAAAATGGAAAACAAGAAGAGTACACAAGAACTACTAAAAGAGATTACAGATTTTATTAACAACATAGAAGAAGAAAACAAGAAGAGTACGTACGAAATAAAGAGATGCAAGTCCGTCTAAGGGAAGTAGATGACGTAATCGGGATAAAAGTTGATCATCATGAGAGAAAGAAAGGAGTCCATAAGAAAGAAGAAGAAGATTATGAAAGGAAGAAGAAGAAAGGAACACATAAGGAAGAAGTAAGATTACCAACAGATGCAATTGCTCAACAAGAAGAAAGAGGTGTAGTTAATGAAATTGAAATAGCAGAAGAAGATATGATCACCAGCGCCAAAGAAGAAGAAGAAGAAAGAGATGCAATTAATGAAATTCAAATTGCAAAAGAAAAACAAGAAGACGAAGAAGAAAATACAAAGAACTATTAGAAATATTAGAAAATGGAGGTAATATAATGATAACACAAGAAGAGGAAAAGGAAGCATCCATCTGTGTTGAAGAAAAAATGTTTACAATAAGAAGAACTAGAAGAAGACGTCGAAGAAAGGAAAAATGAGGAAGAGGTGCTAAATATTACGTTTTCGCAGATAATAGAAGAGGTTTACAAGGAGGACGGGAAGAATACAGAAGAAAAAGGGTTTTTCGAAAATGAATTACAAAACTGGGTTAACCAATTATTTCCCAATCCTGGAAAGAATCCTGGTATTTATAAATGAAGATTGTATAGTGAATTTTTATCATCTACATACGCCAAGACGACAAGATATTTTGAGACAACTTGTTATCAATACTAATGAATATCTAAAGGCAAAACAAAGTATTGTTACAATTAAGAACAAAGGCACAAGATGTTTAGCACATGCAATCGCCGTTGCCATACGGTTAAGAAAACAAAGGGGAGATCAAACCGAATACAGAAAATATGTAAACAATATAAATATGTAATAGAAAATTAAGCAGAAGAGCTGTGTGAAGCAGCCGGTCTAGATCTCAGTCATGGTGTTGGAATTGCTGAAATTGGTAAATTTCAAGAACATTTAAAGGATTATAAAAACACAGTGTATAGGGGATTTTCAGGAAGTGACGTCATGTTTGAAGCACCACGAAGTAATAATGAGAAAACATCTTTAAATTTACTTTTCATAGGTAATCACTACAAGGTCATTGAAAACTTCGCAACATTTTTCAGCTGCAGTTACCTGGCATTATTGCGAAAGTTGTCATAAGAAACATGAATAAAAGCATGAACATTTCAAACATTGTACAGCTACTATATGTTATCGATGTCATCAGAAGCCACCATGTTATTTTAAAGTAGGCCATATTACTTCCAATGATTGTAATCGAGAATCTTATGGTCAATCATGCTATAAATATCACAAGTCAGCTCCGTATCAAAATGGAGAGCCTTTATGTTCAATTGTGAAATGTTGTCCCCAGTGTTTGAAAATTTATGTAGTGAAAGAAAAAGGATCTCACATATGTGGAGAAACGTATTGCAATGTTTGCTATACTACAGTACCACCTAATCATGAATGTTACATGAAAGTGAACGAAAGAAGAAGATCAAGAAAAACCGACGAAAATAGATGAGGACGCAAACATATATGAACATAGACCTAATGACTTGGTTAGCCAGCATGCATGTTGTCGTTGTTATGAAGATAACAATATTAAAAGTGATTGTATCGTTTGTGGAAAACGTGAAAATATATTTGGTGGAGAAAATGTAATAGAAGACTTCTTAACACATTTACAAAAACGACGTCCAAATATTCACTTAATAAAATACATTGCACACAACTCGAAAGGCTATGATGCACACTTCATCATTAAGAACATGGTTGAAAAGATGAATTAGCCCCCATAAGTGATCATGAGCGGGGTGAAAATTCTCTCTCTTAAAGTAGGGAATATAACCTTCCTTGATTCACTAAGTTTTCTTCCTATTAAGTAAATTAAGTGGTGAGTTTGGTCTTCAATTCTGCAAACGGTATTTTCCACACTTTTTCAATCGACGTGAGAACGAAACATACGAAGGTAAACTTCCAGACATTAGGTATTATTGAGCAGGTACTATGAAAGTAGACGAAAGACTCAAGTTTTGCAGGGTATGCTAAACATCGTAATGACACCTTTAAAATGAAAGAACTCATCAAATATTGTGTACAGGATGTCGAAGTTTTACGTCAAGCATGTATTTCCTTTGTGAATACATTTTAGTTAGAAACGAATGTAAATCCTTTACTCGAACGTATTACAATCGCTAGTGCATTTAACTTGGTGTATCGAAGAAACTTATTAAAGGAAATACTATTGCTATCCTATCAAAGAACAAGTATCGATGGAGAAATGTACAAACAATTGAAGCAGTACAATGGATAGATTGGAAAGAAAAAACAAGAAACATTGAAATTACCAATGCTGTACGTACTAAGGATAAACGAATTGCATCAATGAAAGTAAGATGATGAATGGACAAACCATGATACAGGAAGAATACAGGTGTGGGAAAATGAAGCATATTTTACACATGGTTGTATTTTGTTACCCTAATGACAGAGATAAACTCATATATAAGAATGCTACAGACACCATGAAATTTTGATATGAAGCAGCGAAGAAGAAGGTTCAAAAATTAAAACTTTGGCTGTCCGGTTCACGAAATATGGGGCTGTGCATTTAAAAAACAAATGGCGGGAAATGAAGGTATCAATAAGTGTGTTAGTAATCATCCGTACAAAAATCCGGATCCTCGTGAATCCTCGTGACGCTTTTTATGGAGGACGTAGGAATGCCATAGGTTTCTATCGTAAAGCACGACAGTCTGAAGAAGAAACAATATGTTAGAAAGATGTTATTAGCTTGTACCCTTACGTCTCTAAATCTAAGAAGTTTCCAATTCATCACCTCAATATCTATTTGCCTGGAGATTCAAATATTCCCAGCATCGAAGAAGTAAAAGGATTAGCTAACTATTCTTCCTCCAAAAACTCTGTTCCATCCACTGTTCCCTTACAAAGCAAATGATGGATTAATGTTTACACTTTGTCGTACATTTTGTGATGAATTAAACCAGGCACCTTGTACTCCTAATGAAGAAGACCGAATTCTACATCGTGCATGGGTAGCAGATGAAGTAAGAAAAGCATTGGAAAAGGGATACCAAATAATGGATATTCATGAAATTTGGGCTTATGATATTGTTCAATATGGTGAGGAAACAAAAAATGGATGCTTATTTGCAGAGTACATTCACACCTTCCTGAAAACAAGAACGGAAGCTAGTGGATGGCCATCATGTTGTGAAAGAGAAGAGTTAAAGGAGAAATACATACAGCAATTTTAAGAAAAGGAACGAATACGTCTAGATATAAAGAAAATTAAATATAATCCAGCACTTAGGAGTTTAGCTAAGTTAATGTTAAATTCATTTTGGGGAAAATTTGGTCAACGTGCGAACATGTGTCATGTAAACATCATTAATGACCCTAACGAATTTTATGATAAATTAACATCCCATGATATAGACTTACATCAAATATTTCCACTAAATGATGACATGTTATATGCATATTGGCAATATACAGACGAAGTTCCTGTTTCACTACCAACAGTAAACGTTGTCATAGCCGCATACACAACAGCACAAGCAAGATCGGAGTTGTACAAGTATTTGGAACATTTACAAGAAAGAGTGTTGTATTTTGATAGTGATTCAGTAATTTATACTCAAAAACTTGTTGAAAGTACAATTTCAACTGGTGACTTTTTAGGTGATTTAACAAACGAATTACTCGAATATGGTAGAGGTATATAGCTCAGAATATGTATCAGTTTGACCGAAGAATTATGCCTTACGTATTTTGATCCCAGTACGAAGATAGTAGATAATGACGAGGAAGCAGAAGAAGAAGAAGAAGAAGAGGAATCTCGAACTACCGAAGTCAAATAGTTCAATGAGTTTTAAAAAGGTACAAAAATATGTTTTTGGATATATTTATTTAATTATATAATTGATCATAAAACATATTTATTAGGAAATGGAAGAAAATAATAAATACAATTTTTGTTTTCAAAGACAAAAAAGAATATAAATTATTTATTGATGATAATGATATTTACACAAGAAAAACGATGGTAAGTATAGTACATCTTTTTTAAAAAGAATTGTTTAATCAGTTCCTCCTCCTTCATATTAACTGTGTGACTTACTTAAAAATGCACCTTCTACACACACAGTACAATAATAATAGTCTTAAATGATGATAACTCCACATACTAAGTTTCATATGATGCTCATGATGATGATGATAAAATACAGATAGAAGTAATACTGTACAATGATGTTGCCCATACACACGCTGACGATATTTTATTATCTGAAATGAAAAATTTAAAAATATAAAAAATGTATTTTATGTATAATTATAAACAAATAAAACAAACGAAGAAATGATAATATGTATACAAAACACATTATAACAAAGAAGAAGGAGAAATGACTACTTGCAGTAATAGATAAGGTTTAAGGTTTATTTTTTCTATAACAAAAGATATCCAAAACAAACGAAGAAAAATAAATAACAGCCATAATAATGAAGACATGATAATATGTATACAAAAGAGAAAGGATAAATGATTACCTGTAATAATAGATAAAATAATAGATCATTTTTTCGAAAGTGGATGAGAAGGTATAATCAAAATCGTTTAAAAACTTCCTTTAGCTTTGAACCAAAGGAATAGGTATGAATAATGTCTACATAGGGAAGATTTCACACTTTGAATTTGTCTATTATTAAATGTATAAGGAAGTAAATTTCTACGTAGAAACTGAATATATTACATTACATATGGAGGAAATCGAAATGTATCGAAGTAGTGGCTACGTCCATCAGTATTAATATATATGGATACCCAATAGGTACTGATTTTACTAGCTGGATCTGTTTTTATAATGATAGCTGCAGGTAGTGGAACATGCGTTGGTAATTCGTTCGCCGAAATACACGAACGTAATTATTTTGAAATAAACAATTTGTTTGAAGTGCACGAATTAAATCTCGTGTAGAGGACGTCATGTATAAAAATGCAGACATGTATCCTCGTCGCCAAAAGTGCCTTTACATCGCTGTGACGGATATGTGATCGCGCAGTACTGCAAGGAAGGGATGGTTGCATAAGAAATTGTGATTAATTTTGAAGAGTTTTTATTTTGACTAGGGAATAAACATAGGTGAAGGGAGAAAAGACACAGTTTGAAGCATCAGTGCACTGTTATTGAAGCATCAGTGCACGAAAAGATTCGTATCCTCAGTTTTTCTATTTATTGTTTTATATGTTAAGTTAAACACCACAATATGTATCACTGATATCGCAGATCGTATTATTTTTTAAAATCGTGTTTGTAACCTATTGTCATAACATTCATCTCCAGACATGATGTAGAGAGAAGAGAAAGAGATACATCTGTAATATATGTATATGTGATTCACTAAGTAACTGTAGAAATTAGTTAAAGGACACATAAGAGAGCGAAAAGAAAGTCTAGAAGTCTGAACTTTTTAGAAACGTCCTAGATAGGTGAAAATATAGTTAAAAATTGCGAAAGGTATCATGTAATTTACCTTTCTTTTCTAGTATACTTTTTCTTTCACATCCAAACATCTCTATTCAGAATTACGAGATAAAGGTGAAGAGATAAACATTTCCATTTCAATAATTATATCAGGAAAAAATCTTTCGAGTTAGACTAATTTCGAACTCGCAACCCTTGAATCCATAGCTCAGAGCTCTACCGATTGAGCTAACAACTTCTGCAGGAAAAGCCTGATTTCTACAACTACCGGTTGCTGAATCAGTAAGTACGCCAGAAAGTTTTACTTGGGGGGGTGTTCAAAATAAAAGGGGGAGTGCTCTCAGAATAGTGATATAATTTTTAAACAAACTCAAACAAGAAAACAGTATATTTTGTTACGCAATTATTGCAATACTATTACTACTACTACTACTACTACTACTACTACTACTACTACTATTATTATTATTATTATTATTATTATTATTATTATTATTATTATTATCAGCTCTTCGCAGTGGTAGGTTCAATAAAGTAAGTTCACACATTTGAACATTTATTATTATTATTATTAAACTAAGTAATACAGTGAAACCTCTCAAAACGGACATCGGTGGAACCGATTATTTGTCCGTAAATGAGAGGTGTCCCTAAAAGGAAGCGTTCTCTCTCATAACGTACACCACACATATTTATGGCATGGAAGAATAAGAAAGATTGTCCTCTTACGAAGACGTCCACTATTGAGAGATGCCCGTTAAGAGAGGTTTCACTGTATTAGGAATTAACCTCAACTATTTTACCCAGTAATTACATGTGAATTGATTACTTACGAATTATTGTAATTATTTTGCAAAATTTTGCTATTATTTCAATTTATTAACCCCCCGCAAGTTTTAGTGGGTGATTTTTTTCAAAATATTAATTGGAAAAAATTCCCTCGTCCCATGGTGAAATCACATTCGTTTAGTAATTAATACTGTACATAGTTCCAATTTCATTATTTTAATATTCTAACCCTGTTGTTAACGTTAATTGTTGTAATATTATTTGATCTCTTAACCTCCGTTCCTGCACCTTCCTGACTACGTTATTGGCTCTGAATATCTTTCATAAGTAAATTATTCATTGATTTAGTTGTTTTCCAGAAATCCAGTTTTTCAATTTACAAATATTTTGTATCTTTCTGTTTTGTCTTCTTTAATGTACCCAAATTTTAATAATCTCAGGGCTCATAGTGGTCTGATCTCTTGTAAATAGTTGAAAAGTGACAACAACAACAAAAAAATGGCCAAAAACACTCGAAGAAGTGACCTAAATCTCATCATGCCCCTTTTTCCTTTGTCAATTTCTTTATCACCTCTCTCTTTGTTTGTTGTTTTGTTTCCTCTTTACTTCTTCTTTTTGAGCTTCCTCCTTTCTTAGGTTTTCAAAGTATGCTTGGTAGTTATGGTAAGCTCGGTACGTAAACTTACACCAGGTCCCATTGACAGCTGCTAACAAGACGAGTATGAAATTTTATGGTTACGACTAAAAAATACGTCAATGTATGGCCGACTTTAGCAGATTTAAAAAGCTTCTGAGTAAGTGGAACCAGTTCTGGTCTATTTTCGAATTTCTTCATCCCAGACATTATATTTAACTTCGCATTAAGAGTTCTCAAAAACCTGAAATATTCAAATTCATCACCTACTCTTAAGAAGAACATACAAGAAGCGTAACACAAGACGAACAGGATGAACCACACAAACACACACACATAACGTTGAACGGGGCGTTAACTATTACGAGAGGAAACTAAAACATTATTATGATAGAAGAAAGAATACACACAGAAGGGTTTTCAACCCCACCTTGTTGCTTAATCTCCAAGCATCCACCAACCGTCCACTGTGCTTTAAAAAGAATAAAATCTGAAGTGAGAATAAAGCTGACTATTTCACATGTGGCAGCAAGTACTGAAGCTTTCAGAAGAGTAATGAGTAACATGTTTCTGCCTTTTTCCATTTGTTTTTATATTTTTCTTAGAAAACTGCCAATGTGAAACATAAATCACACGAAAAAGTCATTTTACCTCTCAAAAAAGTAACTTTTAGTGACAAATTTGAAAAAAAAAAGTAACTTTTAGTGACCAACTTGAATAAAAGTAAATTTTCCTTTAAAAAAGTGACTCACTATGAGTTCTGTTCCACTCAATGAATTTACGTGAATAAAAATATATTTTCAAAAAATTCATCTAGCGCCAAATGCGTTCCTGCATAACACTAGACTCATTCGATCTCTTCATTTCTAGAAACGTTTTGACTACTCCCTTCTAACGTCCGTCCGTTGATAAAAAACATGCAGAGCAGGCTCGAAACCAGCCACAGAGCTTTGCGGGTCCATGAATATGTTAGGAGGGGCCAAGCCATTAAAAATTCTCTTACAAATATCTAAATTGTGCATTTTGTATTGGAGTCTGAGGGGACATGAAAAATTTAGTGAGAGCCAGGCCCTCCATTGCCCCTCTTTGGTTGCGAGCCTGTTGCAGAGTAGCACTTACCAACTGAATCTGGTATACGCTTATTACTATATTGCCACACTTTTCCTTATTGAGGAAGAGGTAGGTGAATGCCCGCTCAAGAAGTTGCCAATTTCAGTCATCTGCATCTGTCCATCAATCTCTTTTTTTCGGAAACGACCGCGGAGCCCAGGAGGGTAGGTATCAGCGGCGCTTTTTGTCAATTCTTTCTATCGAAACACCACCCGAAGTGAGGTTATGTGGTTCTCGAAGCCGTATATGAGAACGAGGTCGCTTCGTAATTTGAATTGAAATAAACAAATAAAAATATTACCTCCTTTCCTTTTTTAACTTTATGTATTAAATAACCTATATGATACTGATTGATACAATTAGATTTGGATGAGTATTCCTTTTCCATCCAGGGGTGTGTGTAAAGAAATTTGGAGGGGTGTTAGGGGTGTTGGGGGGGTGTAGATTACTCCCTGTGTTCAATGGTGTTATTAACCAAGTTGGCCGAGATAATTGCTTCATATAGCTATTGCAATAATAATAATAATAATAATAATAATAATAATAATAATAATAATAATAATAATAATAATAATAATAAATCAGAAGAAGAAGAACAGAATTTAGAAAGTCGCATATGTTAAAAGTTTGACGTGCAGAGTAAGTCCTAATATGAGATTTTATTAATTATTATTCGTGGTTTATTCGTGCGTGCTACTTAAACTGCGCAACTCACTACCGTAGTCCCATAAGGGTTGTACGCGTATGGTACAGTAGCCTTGCGTCCTCCAACCGTGAAGAATGTTTCGGTTTGACCCTATGCGTGTCCTAAGAGGAAGGAGGAGATTCAAAGAAAGAAAAGTGGTTTAGAAATTATGCAAACGTAGAATATCTCACGAGGTGAGGTGATATAGAGTTCAGCGTGTCTTTCAACTACTACTCTATACAAAATGCGCATCTACGACTTAACGTGAAACCCGAACCACACGACTCCTGACGAGAATCGAAACCCGTATCACCTCTAGTTCTATTATGGGAGACACAGGAACATGTAAAAATAATCGAAAATGAACGATATTAATGTTAAATCCATAGCTTTTGAGTACCAAATTTCTCAAAAGTAAATCCCCATGTTAAGCGGGTTTGCATATCCAGGCTCCTAACTATGAAAACTTTTACGATCACTCTAACCACAATCATTTCACAGATTCAACCTGTTGTATATAAGTTATTAGGACGTAAAATTGAACATAATTTATACGAAAAGACTTTTATGCATTGCAAGACCTGTAACTGCCAAATATTCACCACAAACTCATAGTCGTATCGACATAAACAAAATGAAGTGTGAAGCAGAAACTACTTTACCCAAAAGTCAAAAGAGACGCACTGAAGACGTACGAACGGGTCGAGCGGTTTGGGTCACTAGTCTATCCATTAGAAGTTTATGTGTTCGAACCCTGAAGGAAGTATTAGTTTTTTTTTGTTTTTTTAAGTGTGTTCCTATTTTCATCAGAGAACTG
Organism: Thermobia domestica; assembly: GCF_964235325.1. Classification (NCBI taxonomy): domain Eukaryota; kingdom Metazoa; phylum Arthropoda; class Insecta; order Zygentoma; family Lepismatidae; genus Thermobia; species Thermobia domestica. The sequence continues at coordinate 181,150,898 of NC_137461.1, read as the reverse complement.
AGAACATTTCTTTAAATAAATCTTTGGCAACTACTTTTCTCTCAAATTCCATTAGAAGGGAACATTATATGAATTGCAAATCTAAAATCCACAGCTGAGAACAAAATATTATGTTCAATATTTCATTATTATCCTTTGATTTGTAATGAAAAACTAATTATAAGCATTGACGATTTCAAAAGATTCTCCCCCGGTAATGGTCAATATATGAATGAGAGAAAACTGATAAAACATTATTAGTCCATTTTGAGCATGATCGAAGATAACTTATGGTCACGAAGGGGAAAATTTATGTCGACAGAGCCTCAAATTCTCCCACAGGTCATGCCCTGAAATCATCACAGTTTGAAAGGTTTCCTTAACAAATAGAATATTACATTTATTTCTCGTTCTACGTTTTGAAATGGAAAAATCATAATTTTAAAGTGAATTATAATACGATAAACATAAAGATTTATAGAACTAATGAAGTAAATATTATTGTGTAAGTTATCGATTTCTAATCAGATTAAAACTCGAATATTCGTTTGCATCGCACTTTAAAGTAAATCCTCTCTCGATATAATTCTTACTGGAAAGTATGTTTAACTCCAATTACTTAATCAATATTTTTAATAATATATTTTTATTGTAATACTTTTACTATTCAATGTTGTATACACTACATTTCCCAAAGCAAAACCTCGCAAATGTATAGTGGACTAGTGAATATTATCAAATAAATTATCATTTTATTTACGTAAATACTTCATCGCCTCATTTGAAACTTCATACTTTAAATAATAATAATAATAGTAATAATAATAATAATAATAATAATAATAAAATCATAGCCATACCTTTATCAGAATTTCAGGCTTAATCAATAAATGAATTCAACGTGGTCTCTATTCGAAGTTCTATTTAATCGAATCCGATAGAAATACAGAGAGAAACTTCGAGAACAGATAAAAGAAAAATGTTACCTTGGTGGGACTGGAATTAACCTTTAAGAGTTCCTTTCAATTTACAGACAAATGCCTTAGGCACTTTGTTTCTTTTCTTTAAATTAACTGATTCACCGAATGTATCTGAGTAACTTGTCTCTATTTTCTACTCGGTTATATACGTTTTATAATCATTCCCGTTAATCTTGAATGACAGGAACACGAATACAAAAACATCTAAGATAATTAAAATTCCAAACTCCCCCACCGGGAATCGAACCCGGGACCCCTTACACCTTAGGCACACGTGCTAGCTACTAGACCAGCGGGGAAGGCAAGTTAAGTGCATTTTGTAGTATCTGAAGTTTACACCTATTTCATCCTGCTGTAATAATGTTCACCGTATTCGTTACTATGAGGAATGATATATGTTATTCATATAGGTTCTATTACATATTCGTTCATAAATATTATATAAATGATCAGAATTATTCATGATCTTCCATGGAAATTCACTGGTGCATGCGCAGTAGAAACAGAAGAATGCAGTTTACTGGTATTAGTCAGAATTCAAATTTCTAACAGGCTATCAGAATTCCTTATTTGAAAGTAGTGGTTCCCAACCTGGGGACGCGCAGCTTCCTCCTGAGTAAGCATGAAGTGGGAGTAAGGGGGCGAAAGCTACTGGCAGAAATGAATTGTGAAATAAATTATTATTATTATTATTATTAATATTATTATTATTATTTTTCATACCACTAAATCAATTTCTTCACTGCTTTCTCTTCAAAACCCAAGCGATCTGAATGAGAGTTTGTTCCACTTTTACTCGACTATAATTTCTCCTCGCAGACTAACAGATAGTTCTCTACAGCCTTTAGAGCTAGGCATTTTGACAACTTGTAGCAATTTGAATTGTGATTCGTATTAGCAATGACAGTAAAGTGGATCTTTCTGTTTCTTCTGTGCATCATCAGCATCGTTATATCAGAAGTATTTCGCCATTACCAGAGGTCACTTACCGCAGCTGAGAAGCTGCCATGCTCCGCAATCTTCTGTTAACCTCTCCATCTTCACATACGATTTTTCTGTTTTGATATCGCCAATAGCCTAATTATGTTTCTATATAGTCTAATTCGTCCCCTCCATCTCTTTCCTGCCACCATACCCGCTAGCACATCCCTCATGATACAGTTCCTTCCTAACCAATATTCCAACCAGTTTCTCTTCCTCTTCTTAATAATATTTTCTCCTTCCATTTCCAACCATCTCATTCGTTTTCCTCTCGACCGAGCTATTTCTCTCCATTCTTCTCCACGCACATATTTCGAAAGCCTCCAATTGTTTCTCATCATTTCTGCGTAATGTCAGTGTTTCTGTCCTATAAATACAGTAAAATACAGTACACGAAGCATTTTAAGAGTCTTTTCTTTTCAAATCTAGGGCCACACAAAATAGTATTTTCTTCATCCTAAAGGCTTCTTTCGCCATTTCTATCCTTGCTTTTATTTCACGTTCGCATGCCATATCACTAATAATACTATTCAGACATCAAAAATTAGTCACCTGTTTTTTTTCCGCTCCTACTTCTATATTTGACACCGATCGCTTCGTTTCAATCACTATGGATTTTGTCTTTCTAACATTTATTTTCATTCCATATTCTTCAGAAGCCTTTCTCAAGTTTTCTACATCTTATTAATTTTCTTTTTACAGTCTGCAACAATTATCATATCAACCCCAAACCGTATACACCTCATCATTCTATCTCCTACCGAAATTCCATCTTCATTAAGAAAACTCATTTTTTTGCTATCTCTTCTACATAGCTATTAAATAATGTTGGCGAAATATATAATATCTGTTGAACTCACCTTTCAATTACACTGTCTGTCTACTGTGCATGCGCCAGTCAATTTCCATGGAAGACCATGAATAATTCTGATAATTTATATAATACTTACGGACGAATACGTAATAGAACCTATATGAATAACATATATCATTCCTCAAAGTAACGAATACGGTAAACATTATTACAGCAGGATGAAATAGGTGTAAACTTCAGATAATACAAAATGCATTTCACTTGCTTTCCCCGCTGGTCTAGTGGCCACAGTTCGTTGTGAGACGCGGTGTAGTGCACCTCGTGTGTGAGCTCCGCTGTAACTAGGTTATACGTTCGCCTTGACGGACTTTGTGTTTGATAGTAGTGTGCCTGTCACTGTACCTAACCCGGATTTCTGAATAGTTTTGTTTAGTGAATCTTAGTTGTTGTGTCACTCTACGATAGTTTTGTACCACTTACAATGAATGCTTTACGTAAAAATACAGTTCGAATTGCATTTGACAAGATGACGCGTACTATCAGGCCCAGTGTAGCCAGGATACAGGCTTGGTTAACTAACGAATTGCAATTACATATTCAGGATATTGCAGCGATTCAACTTCATAATGAGGATTATAGTTTGTACATCAAGTTTAAATGTCAAGATCACGTGGACACCTTTCTTCGTCAGCACCCGGAAACCATGAACTTTGAGCATGAAAATGGCACAATAAGTCAAGTACAGTTGTCCAGTGCATGTATACAATATACCCGTGTACGCATATTGGATCTCCCCATGGAAATCATTAATGATGAACTTAGTGCAGTGCTTCGCCCCTATGGACAACTGATACATGTCACGGAGGAAATGTGGTCCAGTACGTTACCATTTCCAGTTTATAATGGCAATAGACTCGTTCAAATGATTTTAGGGAAACATATTCCCTCTAAAATTGTGGTTCGTGGGTGTCGTGCTAGTGTCATGTATCAAGGTCAACCGCCTACCTGCTTTATTTGTCTGGCCCCGAACCACTTCGCAAGTGCATGTCGACGGAAAGTTAAACCCCAAGTGATATCTACTTCAGCTCCTACTGCATTTAAGATGACTGAACTCTTCAGTGGTAAGATGCCGACAACTCCTAGTTATTGCCCTTCTTCACCCGATTTACAGTTGCCAACGGTTTCTACTGCCCAACCAATGGTCCTAGAGAGCACCCCCTCCCCTTCGGCTCCTAATTTACAGGATGAGAGGAATTTTCCCCAGTTGCCCCTCAAAAGTGAATCCCTTCAGTCAGCTGTATCCGAGAAGCAGAGTAAAGAGGGCAGTGCCCCTCATGCTACCTGCAAAATGATTCCCACTACTGCAGCGAACCTGTCATCTGACCTCTCGCCCGACTGTAAACAGCCTGAAGTGTCTATTAACCAAGAAGCACATGTGACTCCCCCTGTTGTATTAGAGCCTCCGTTACAGCCAGTGCAAAGTGAAAACGTGTCAAAGAAAAGGAAAACAAAAGTATCTACTGAACGGAATGACGTAACAAGTGCTTTATCCGTGTGGCCTTCTAGTGCAGTGTCTTCCCTCACTCCAGCAAATGGTGAAAACAATGTTAGCCAGTGAATTCGTAAACAAACCATGTTCCAAGTGTTTATATCGTTCTGCGATCTTACACGTTTCAGACACGAGACCAACAACACACCGCACAGCTCTTCTCTCTCTCCCTTTTTTTTTCAAGGTTGATAGTTTCCCGGTCTGGTAGTTATTTTGACTCTAAAGTAAGATTTACGTAATAGTGCCTGCGATACGAAAGCTTTATTTACATTGTCTTCTATTATATGCTGTTATATAGGTTGTTTACAAATGTACCGTCTGTTAAGAAACGTACCAGAGAGGTCATTTCCTTTCTTTTTGTTTCTGCTGTTCCTGTGCGCTATATCTGGGTCAATGCAAGAAGTTCGTAAGCCAAATGTTCGATCATATATTACCTTAAATTTGAATGGAATTCAAAGTGATGCTAATCGCAATCTTTTACGAAGCTTTATCAACCAAACATCGACTGACTTTATTTTATTACAAGAAGTGGCGTTTGCAGAATTTGACTTTTTACTCCAATATATTGCATATGTCAATATAGGACCAGCGCACCGGGGTACAGCTATATTATGTAAACGAGGTATAGAGGTCTCAAATGTTATTCATTTGCCGTCTGGCAGGGGTATTAGCATTACTTATGACAATATTACGATCATTAATATTTATTCGTATTCTGGCACTAATACTCGAATAGCACGGGAACAGTTTTACTCTACTGAAATCTTGCCATTATTTCCGAATGTTCCGAATAGCATAATACTTGCAGGCGATTTTAATGCCGTCTCAAGAGCAATTGATACCACGGGAAAGTTTATTCCATCACCTGCCCTACAACAGCTAGTTTCATCAATACCTTTCAAGGACGTCTGGGTCCACCACCGGCGAGATCTCCAATTCACTTTTCAAAGTTCTACTATGAGCAGTCGGTTGGACCGAGTTTTGGCAACCACTAATCTAGTATCCTCCATCACTGATATTTATTTGAAATTAGTTCCGTTCAGTGATCATGCCGCCGTAATCTGGACATGTAAATTTGCGCTAGGTGTTTCTACAACCTATGGAAAAACAGCTTGGAAATTGAATACTCAATTACTTACTGGCGCCGACACGAAATATTTGTTTAGAACTAAATGGACGTACTGGCTCCGCCAACGTCACTACTACGCGACACTAAATGACTGGTGGGTCAAATATGTGAAGCCTAAAATAAGAAGTTTTTTTCAAATGGCAAGGAGCTGAAAAGAAACGAGACCAGCGTGACACCCTAGCGTATCTTTACAGAGCGCTGCATGAACTTTGGATCCTGCCCAGCTCTCCGCAAAATATGATTGCAATTCACAAAACGAAAGCATGGATAAAACAACTTCATGCTAATGATGTACGCAAATATGTTCATACCCTGCCAGACGGAGACTGTCTGCCCGATGAACACATTACATTTTATCACTATATGGCGAAACATAAACGTCGTGTTGGGAAGGTGATTGACACCCTGAATCATAATAATACCAAACTTACGGCCCTCCCTGACATTCAAAAAGTTTTCTTTGACCATTATACAACGTTATATACTGCCCCTACGGACCCTTCCCAAGGGTATCACGATTATTTAAATTTGCTGCTCCCACAATTATCAGCGGCTGATAATCAGACTAACTGCACCACTAACAGAAGCGGAAATACTTCACACGCTTAAGCAATGTAATCCTACCTCATGTCCCGGGAGTGACGGTTTGCCGTATGCACTCTATCAACAGTATTGGGATATCATAGGCGTGGATATGGTAACATTATATAATGAACTCTATGCTACTCCGCACTTCCTTCAAAATGATGGTCATGTGATCTTTATTCCTAAGTCTTCTGATGCCAACACTGTCACACAATATAGGCCAATCACCTTGCTCAACACCGATCTCAAATTGTTTAGTAAAGTTCTAGTGCGACGCCTCAAATCAATATTTCAAGACAAAATTAGTCCATTTCAGCCTGCTCTCAACCCACATAAGAATGTTTATTATGCGCTGACCAAGATTCGGGATGTTGTGGGTTATTTTACGTTTAATAGAAAACCGGCTTGCCTGATATCCCTTGATTTTCAAAATGCATTTGATCGATTATCTCATGCCTTTCTGTTTGCTGTGCTACGAGCGTATAATTTTCCGGAAGTTTTCCTTAACTTTCTCACTCACATTTATAGCACAGCCACGGCTAAGCTTCAAATAAATGGTTTTTCTACTGCTCCCATTCCACTACAGAAAGGAGTTCGTCAAGGTTGCCCGATTCCATGTTTTTGTTTGGCCTCGCACTAGAACCTTTATTATATAAGTTAGCTGCTTATATACAACCTGATCTGAATTACCTGCAAAATATATCGGTTACTGCCTTCGCAGACGATGTTAGCCTTAGCTGTACCACTCTACAACAATTTCACTATATTATTGACCAATTACAACAATTTAGTGCTCTTAGTGGCGAACAGCTTAATTTACAAAAAATGAAAGTGTTGCCCTTTCATTCTTGGACTATGGACGGCATACCCCTACCAATTGCCAACATTGAACTGGTTACGAAAGTGAAAATCCTGGGCATAACGTTTTCTAATTCAGACAGTTTACAGTATGAACATATTTGGGATCCTCTTATTCAAAAATTACGAATGCTCAGTCTAAATCACAAATTGCGCAACTTAAACCTAGTCCAACGTATTTGGTACATCAATAGTTATTTATGTGCTAAATTGTGGTACTCCGCTCATATATATCCCATTAGTGATTTGTATGTTCGTAAAATAAATTCCCTGATTGGTTGGTTTCTGTGGGCAGGGCATTATTTTCGTGTCAAGAGTGACACTGTTACCATACCCCTTGACCGTGGGGGCTTGAACCTAATATCAGTCAGAGCTAAATGTACTGCATTCTTTCTAGCTAATAATTATAAACAATTTCAAGTTACTGACCAAATCACACACCAATGGATTTCTTGTTGGATCTCTTCCCTTCCTGCACCTAATCCTCCTAATATGATGTCACTCAAACAGGCCCCGGTGTATATTCAGCACTGCGTGCAAGGTTGGTCCTATGTTCCTATCTCTGATTCTACAAACTACTCCCATATCCGCTTTCTATCCACACACTTCCACGCACTTCTTTGCAATAATATCGTTCCGCGTATCCAAATGAAATTTCCAACAAAAAATTGGTCCAGAATTTGGTTCAATATTCATAACACCACGTTGACATCAGCGGTCGTGAGTGTCTAGTATACGATAGTAAATGAGCTCGTACCTACTCATGTTAAGTTAAAACGTATTAGTGTAGTCCGTACGGACATGTGTCAACACTGTAATCAGGAAGACACGCTAGAACACAGACTGACGTTGTGTCTTCACTCTTCTTCTATCTGGGCTAAATTACAACGCCTGTTAAGTGTGATTTGCCGAGAACCTGCACATAAGTTTGATCATAATTATGCTTTGTTCCCCGACTATGTTTTTTCCAATCACGAAAAACAATAGCGTCACATGGTTAATTGGTCAAACGACTTTTTATCTTATGGACACATATCCGTATGGAACTGAATATGCATATGTGATGTTTCTTAAAACTGCTTGTAAACAATTTTCCGTAAATGTAGCTCACAAATATTTTTCAAATTATTTACGTATACTATGTACTGAATATCTGTCCTAAGCTGTTTTAGCTTCATGTAACTCTTCTGCAAATGGCAAATAAAAAAAAGTGGCTAGCACGTGTGCATTAGATGTATGGGGTCCCGGGTTCGATTCCCGGTGGGGGAGTTTGGAATTTTAATTCTCTTAGATGTTTTTGTATTCGTGTTCCTGTCGTTCAAGATTAACGAAAATGATTATAAAACGTATATAACCGAGTAGAAAATAGAGACAAGTTACTCAGATACATTCGGTGAATCAGTTAATTTAAAGAAAAGAAACAAAGTGCCTAAGGCATTTGTCTGTAAATTGAAAGGAACTCTTAAAGGTTAGTTCCAGTCCCACCAAGGTAACATTTTTCTTTTATCTGTTCTCGAAGTTTCTCTCTGTATTTCTATCGGATTCGATTAAATAGAACTTCGAATAGAGACCACGTTGAATTCATTTATTGACTAAGCCTGAAATTCTGATAAAGGTATGGCTATAATTTTATTATTATTACTATTATTATTATTATTTAAAGTACGAAGTTCCAAATGAGGCGATGAAGTATTTACGTAAATAAAATGATAATTTATTTGATAATATTCACTAGTCCACTATACATTTGCGAGGTTTTGCTTTGGGAAATGTAGTGTATACAACATTGAATAGTAAAAGTATTACAATAAAAATATATTATTAAAAATATTGATTAAGTAATTGGAGTTAAACATACTTTCCAGTAAGAATTATATAGAGAGAGGATTTACTTTAAAGTGCGATGCAAACGAATATTCGAGTTTTAATCTGATTAGAAATCGATAACTTACACAATAATATTTACTTCATTAGTTCTATAAATCTTTATGTTTATCGTATTATAATTCACTTTAAAATTATGATTTTTCCATTTCAAAACGTAGAACGAGAAATAAATGTAATATTCTATTTGTTAAGGAAACCTTTCAAACAGAGATGATTTCAGGGCATGACCTCTGGGAGAATTTGAGACTCTGTCGACATAAATTTTCCCCTTCGTGACCATAAGTTATCTTCGATCATGCTCAAAGTGGACTAATAATGTTTTATCAGTTTTCTCTCATTCATATATTGACCATTACCGGGGGAGAATCTTTTGAAATCGTCAATGCTTATAATTAGTTTTTCATTACAAATCAAAGGATAATAATGAAATATTGAACATAATATTTTGTTCTCAGCTGTGGATTTTAGATTTGCAATTCATATAATGTTCCCTTCTAATGGAATTTGAGAGAAAAGTAGTTGCCAAAGATTTATGTAAAGAAATGTTCTCAGTTCTCTGATGAAAATAGGAAAACACTTAAAAAAAACAAAAAAAAACTAATACTTCCTTCAGGGTTCGAACACATAAACTTCTAATGGATAGACTAGTGACCCAAACCGCTCGACCCGTTCGTACGTCTTCAGTGCGTCTCTTTTGACTTTCGGGTAAAGTAGTTTCCTGCTTCACACTTCTTTTTGTTTATGTCGATACGACTATGAGTTTGTGGTGAATATTTGGCAGTTACAGGTCTTGCAGTGCATAAAAGTCTTTTCATATAAATTATGTTCAATTTTACGTCCTAATAACTTATATACAACAGGTTAAATCTGTGAAATGATTGTGGTTAGAGTGATCGTAAAAGTTTTCATAGTTAGGAGCCTGGATACGCAAACCCGGTTTAACGTGGGGATTTACTTTTGAGAAATTTGGTACTAAAAAGCTATGGATTTAACATTAATATCGTTCATTTTCGATTATTTTTACATGTTCCTGTGTCTCCCATAATAGAACTAGAGGTGATACGGGTTTCGATTCTCGTCAGGAGTCGTGTGGTTCGGGTTTCACGTTAAGTCGTAGATGCACGTCTTGTATAGAGTAGTAGCTGAAAGACACGCTGAACTCTATATCACCTCACCTCGTGAGATATTCTACGTTTGCATAATTTCTAAACCACTTTTCTTTCTTTGAATCTCCTCTATCCTCTTAGGACACGCATAGGGTCAAACCGAAACATTCTTCACGGTTGGAGGACGCAAGGCTACTGTACCATACGCGTACAATCCTTATGGGACTACGGTAGTGAGTTGCGCAGTTTGAGTAGCACGCACGAATAAACCACGTTTACATTTATTATATATAATTAATAAAATCTCATATTAGGACTTACTCTGCACGTCAAACTTTTAACATATGCGACCTTTTAAATTCTGTTCTTCTTCTTCTGCTTTATTATTATTATTATTATTATTATTATTATTATTATTATTATTATTATTATTATTATTATTATTATTATTGCAATAGCTGTATGAAGCTATTATCTCGGCCAACTTGGTTTATACACAACATTCAGCAACCGATAGTTGTAGAAATCAGGCTTTTCCTGCAGAAGTTGTTAGCTCAATCGGTAGAGCGCTGAGCTATGGATTCAAGGGTTGCGAGTTCGAAACTAGTCTACGTCGACAGATTTTTTTCCTGATATAATTCTTGAAATGGAAATGTTTCTCTCTTCGCCTTTATCTCGTAATTCTGAATAGAGATGTTTGGATGTGAAAGAAAAAGTATACTAGAAAAGAAAGGTAAATTACATGATACTTTTCGCAATTTTTAACTATATTTTCACCTATCTAGGACGTTTCTAAAAAGTTCAGACTTCTAGACTTTCTTTTCGCTCTCTTATGTGTCCTTTAACTAATTTCTACAGTTACTTAGTGAATCACATATACATATATTACAGATGTATCTCTTTCTCTTCTCTCTACATCATGTCTGGAGATGAATGTTTTGACAATAGGTTACAAACACGATTTTAAAAATAATACGATCTGCGATATCAGTGATACATATTGTGGTGTTCAACTTAACATATAAAACAATAAATAGAAAAACTGAGAATACGAATCTTTTCGTGCACTGATGCTTCAATAACAGTGCACTTATGCTTCAAATCTGTGTCTTTTCTCCCTTCACCTATGTTAATTCCCTAGTCAAAATAAAAACTCTTCAAAATTAATCACAATTTCTTATGCAACCTTCCCTTCCTTGCAGTACTGCGCGATCACATACCCGTCACAGCGATGTAAAGGCACTTTTGGCGACGAGGATACATGTATGTTGCGGCATTTAAATAATAACGTACCCTTAAAAATCCGTTATGATGTTCCTCTGTTGATCCACTTGTAACAGTGACTGGAACTCGACATATATGATGTATGGGACAGGTGCTGGTAGGGTTTTTTAAAAATGAACTTCCGGACGAACACAACCATGCCGTACGAGATTCCAATGCTGCATAGTGCTGGCTTCTCCATTTTTCGTAATGTCAAAAATAAAGATAATCTATTCTTGAGGAAAGTAGAGGCGAGGAATGTAGTTCCCATGATTGGAAAAGTGAATACCTGATCCACAGAATAAGGTATGATATGGAGAAACATATAGGTTTTTTTCGAAATTTGGTTGTAAAGGTTATGAAGGTACAGGTTTTTCATCAATGTATAATGAGAAGAAATTGATGCAAAAATCTTTGAAATAAAATGGACTTGAAGTTATCGTTCCTCTATAGACATCATTTTGAGTAAACGACACAATCACTCTAGTTGGTAATACTCCTATAAAAAATTATCGATTGTTTTTGATTGAAGATCCTTTGGAATGACGAATGATTTCATTTGCACTCTTGTGAGAGGATAGAGGTGCGTTATCAGCTAGTGAACTGATTTGTTTATATGTAACAATATGATTATCTAATATACTGGTTTGCGTTGGTTTTGTAGAAAAATATGTAGTTCACCTTTTACACACTCGCAGGATTGTGAATGTAAGAAAGCTATGATGATGAAGAGTATTTCATCAAAGATACCGTGTGATAATTTCCTCTTCTTATAAGTCTGAATTTTCTTTGTTTTCTGTGTACGTTTCCTCTTGCCCTTCTTCTTCTTTTCCCTCTTGATGATGTGTAATGATGGAGGGTTAAAGATGGAATGATGTGTAAACATTCTTTTCCTTCGCTGATATCCAGATCCTAGCATAGATTTCAGTTTATTTTTAGCTTTTTCTTCCAACATGGACATCGCTTCACCCATTCGTTGGTGAAAGGATTCGTTAATAGGTTGTTTATCGATGATGACATCATTAATACCGTTCGCTCCGGATTTTAATAATTCATTTCCTATTGGTTTATCTCATTGTTTTAATAATGACATGACAGAACGAAATAATCCTACAAGGAAACTTCCAATACCATGTCCAACTTGATAAGGTGATCCAACATAAACTTTTCCAGTTCAGAAAGAGCTTGTTTTTAATAATATTGTAAATGTGGATTATTCATACGTATTTGTTGATGTTGACGCACTGGTCTAAAATTTAATTTAACGCATAGAGTTCCGAAAGTAAATGCCAGTGGTGAGCATGTACTATCTCATATCTATTTTGATGTGTTCAAAATGTATCTTTTCTGTAGGCACATAATGTGGAGGATTAAAAATTTCTATAGCACTATTTCCAAATGTATGATTCACAGAATTCATAATTAAACGTAATAATGGTGCTACTGTATCTCCAACACATACGGATTGAATTATATCACAATATACATACATTGTAGATGAAAGTCCTAAACGTAAATTTGAACTCGTTGTCCTTGTTGCATATCCTTTAAATCAACGTTTGGATTAAATTCCAACATCCCACTAACACTTGGTGATAATGCAAAGTCCACATCTACGTCTTTATGAAGAAGTTGTATATGACAGGCATTACTGTCACGAATGTAGGAAATATGTAAATTTGTGAATCCGTTGTGCCTATTAATTATCTTTATCAATGCGTATTAATTATATTTATCAACTCTGAAATGGCAGTATAATAACGTACAGGAATAGTTACAAATTTTCATTCATCACTTTCTGTAGGTTTGTAAAAAAAATATTATTTTGTTCATTAATATTTAAAATTTAATAAGGATAATGAATCTCGACAATAGCCACTTCCCACTTTTCAGGGAATTCCATTCTTTGATGAAGTTTAGTAGTGTATGATGTTCAGTTGTTGTCAGGAAAATATTACATAGAACTATTACTAGGAAGCGTAACGTGAAAATCTCCATCAGGTTGCATTGTACTTCTTGATCTTCTTTACGGATGATGCAGCCATCCAGGAATCGAAAGAAGAAAGATATCCTTTCCAATGAACAAGATATACTTTTCTGCCACCTTTTCTTCTTGCGCGTATGATTTTATCTATGGGAAACGTTTCTGATTACGCCACAGGTTGTAATTCCTCTCTATAAAATAATACATCTAGTGGTTCATTGTTTAAATCTTCTATTTCATAAACAGATGTATCTCTAGGTATTATCTTCTTCACTTTAAATATTTCCCAAGTCCAGTTTTGCATGCATTAATTCGTACTGTATCACCGATCTTAAGATGTTTTGAGAAATCTGAATTCCTCCTCTTCTTCTTCTTCCTCATTTTAGTATCATATTGATTATGCTATACTTATAATAGGTTATATTGAGAAACATTTGCAGGTGACATCTTAATGCTTGATTGATAATCTTCATTGTATGATTTCACAAGAAGAGATAATACATTTACTACATTTACATAATTATACGTTTGATACTTTGCGAAATACCTCCAATTTTTTTTTCTTTATAGTTCTGTTAAAACGGCCTATAATACTAGCTTTTATATCAGGATTTTGAGATGTTCTGTTTTATTTTGTTTTCCTTGAAGCACTTCTATATTGTTTTGTTAGTAAACTCACTTCCTTTATCTGTTCGGAATGTAATTGGCTTAAGACCATGATCAAGCGTTTTGGGGGGTAAACTCGAATTCACGTCAGTTTTAAAGTTATCCCCCCGCCCCATGCTGCAAGGAACACCCCTAATACGGGTGGATTATCGAGACATGTAAAAGTAATTCAAAATTATCCATATTAGTGTCAAATCCATAGTTTCCGGGGCCGCTGTGATCAGTGATGAAGCTCCGAACACATTAGTTCATCATGTATGGGGGGTGGAGTAGGGATCCCCAGGGGTTATATCGTGGATCTGGCTACACTATATGTAGTTCTCCAGATATAAGGCATACAAGAAAATTTTTGATTGAAATATAATTATTGAATCCTTGATCAGGTGTCACAAAATTTTTGAACGGCCACTAAATCGAGTTTTCGTATTTTCCAAGGAATAAGAACATCATACTAAGTAAAGAGATAGTTTGGGTTTGCCTGCACTATAAGTAGTTCTCCAGATATAAGGCATACAAGAAAATATTTGATTGAAATATAATTATTGAATCCTGGATCAGGTGTCACAAAATTTTTGAACGGCCACTAAATCGAGTTTTCGTATTTTCCAAGGAATAAGAACATCATACTGAGCTAAGAGATAGTTTGGGTTTGCCTGCACTATAAGTAGTTCTCCAGATATAAGGCATACAAGAAAATATTTGATTGAAATATAATTATTGAATCCTGGATCAGGTGTCACAAAATTTTTGAACGGCCACTAAATCGAGTTTTCGTATTTTCCAAGGAATAAGAACAACTTACTGAGTTAATTCATAGTTTAAGTTTGGCTGCATTATAAGTAGTTCTTCAGATATAAGGCGTACAAAAGAATTTTTATTGAAATATAATTATTGGATATATATTGGAAATACTGTATATTTGATCTTGGATGAGGGGTCACAAAATTTTTGGACGGGCCCTAAATCAATTGAGTAATAACACGAATTCCCTGCTTTTAATCGACATTTAATTTCTTCGTGAATATGTTTTTCGTCTGTTAATATTGATTCTAGATATTTGAAACAAGGGGATTCAGGATTTGATTTCCGATGGGTCACTGGAGCGAAAAATCTTAAAAGCTTCTTTTAGGATATCTGAACGGTACCTAACATTCATATTTTGGGGGCGCGTTAGAACCCTGTGTCAAAGTGGTTGAATTCAAACCATTAATTTTTTTTCCTATGATCTTCTCAGAAATTGTTTCGAATATTAACTCTTCAAATCTAGTTTGTACCACTTTCGTTTGATATGTATAAACGACTCCAAAAGTGCATTACCACCTACGATTCTCCTCTCCTGCTATAGAAGGAAAACCAAAAAGCTAAGCGGTTGGGGTGGTTGCGAATTCGAAAGGCGTTGGATCAAACCTCAATTTTGTTACAAATATATCAGTGTGGCAAACTGCAAATAAGAGAATAAAATAAATTGATAAGACTTACCATTTTATTATCGTGATGGCAATGAATGACATAAAAGTTACAAAATCACCTTATCTAAGCAGTTCAAATTAGGTGAATGGTAAGAAACAGACATAAGAGGAAAGCAGTTTCTTTCCTTTTTCCAAAAGGAAATCTCATAAAAAAGAAAAAGATTATATAATATAAAGATTTAATATAAAAGCCTAACAACTCCAAAACAAGCATCCACACGACAAAGATAGAGAGAGAAACACAGAATAAGGAACACCAGTGGCTTAGCTGACTAGTGGGCCTCTCATACAAGATAAAGAGATGGGACCCTAGTTGTAAACCTAATTGTTATAATAATAATAATAATTATTATTATTATTATTATTATTATTATTATTATTAAATATCGCCTAATTGCCCAATCTCTGACCTACCTAAGAGCATGTCTGCATATAGCGGTCGTGTGTGTACATTTTGTCAATGAGTGGCCCTAAAGGTCAAAAGGGATGCAAATCTCTTAGAGAGAGGAACAAAAAACTTTTTCATGATAAATTCTAGGAGAAAGTTCGAAGAATTGCTTTTGACGGGTGCTTCCTTGTTTTTCGGGGACAGAAAATTGTATCGGCTAAGAAATTACAGTAAATATTGCAAATTTGCAAGTGCACTTATTTACAATGCAATTTGAGGTAATAAAGAAATTGAAGACACCGGGGCAAACGACCTGTCAAGTCCAAAAAGTGAAAGTATAAAGGAGATAGCTTCACAAGGATTTCTCTTCATCCGATTTTCTTCAACCTTGGCACATATATTCTAGACCGAAAATAAATGCACACATGTTTTTTGTTGTTTCTTTCGGAGAACAGGTTAAAGGAGGCAAAGGGTCCCTTTTAAAAAAAGGTATCTTTGATTTAAAAGGACCAAATTAAAGAAACGAAACTCTGCCGATGCGAAGATGATTTCAAATACAAAATACGGGGTTTGATGTTTTTCAGAAAGAAGTTTTGCAGAGGCAATGCTCCTTTGAAATGAGAAAGGACCCCGCACAATCTTTATGGAAATTGGATTTCGGTGGAATTGCTGCAAACCGTGTTATGTTGTAGAAAGTCTCAATGGGCACAACCACAATCGTTAGCAGTTTGGCCACCACGAGGCCACTTTCTTTAAAAAAAAACCGAAGGAAACGACATTCGAGATTTTGGACAAAATGACTAAAACCGTGATGTTGTAGATATTGTGATTCCGAAAAAGTCTTAATGGCCATAACCACCAATTTCTGACATTTGGCCACTTCAGGGCCACTTTTTTGAAAACAGCTAAACATAATGATATTCTGGATTTCAATGAAAATCTGTAAAACTGTGATGTGTTGCAGATGTTGTGATTCTGAGAAAAAGTCTCAATAAGCACAACCACCAATCACTGACGGTTTGGTAACTACAGAGCCACATTTTAGCAAACAGCACAACTTAACGTTATTTTGGATTTGATAGCAATTGCTTGAAACGGTGATATGTTGTAGATATTGTGATTCTGAAAAAAGGTCTTAATGAGCACAACCACTAATCTACTAATCACTAATCATTTGGCCACTACGAGGCCACTGTTTTGAAAGTAACCGAAGATGGCGATGTTCTTGATTTCGGTAACGATGACTAAAATTGTGATATGTTGTAGATATTGTGATTGTGAGAAAAAATCTTAATGGGCACAAACACTAATCAATGACCGTTTGGCCACAACGAGGCTACTTTCTTGAAAGTAACCGAAGATGGCCATGTTCTCGATTCCGGTAAAATGACTGAAACTGTGATATGTTGTAGATATTATGATTCTGAGAAAATGTCCTAATGGGCAAAACCAATAATTACTGACGGTTTGGCCACTACAGGGCCACTTTCTTGAAAGTAACGGAACATGGTGATGTTCTGGATTTCGGTAAAAATGACTGAAACTGTGATATGTTGTAGATCTTGATTCCGAGAAAAGGTCTCAATGGGCGCACCCACTAATCACTGACCGTTTGGCCACAACCAGGCCACTTTCTTGAAAGTAACCGAAGATGGTGATGTTCTGGATTTCGGTAAAAATGACTGAAACTGTGATATGTTGTAGATCTTGTGATTCTGTGAAAAGGTCACAACCACTAATCCCTGACCATTTGGTCATTACAGGGCCACGTTTTTTAAAGTAACGGAACATGGTGATGTTCTGGATTTAGGTAAAAATGACTGAAACTGTGATAAGTTGTAGATCTTGTGATTCCAAGAAAAGGTCTCCATGGGCACACCCACTAATCACTGACCTTTGGCCACAACCAGGCCACCTTCTTGAAAGTAACCTAAGATGGTGATGTTCTAGATTTCAAAAAAATGAAACTGTGATATGTTGTAGATCTTGTGATTCTGAGAAAAGGGCAGAACCACTAATCACTAACCGTTTGGCCACTACAGGGCCACTTTTTGGAAAGTAATCGAAAATGTTGATGTTCTGGATTTCGGTAGAAATGACTGAAACTGTGATATGTTTTCTATATTGTGATTCTGAGGAAGGACTTATTAGGCACAACCACTAATCACTGACCGTTTGGGCACAACAAGGCCATTGAAAGTAACCGAAGATGGTGATGTTCTGAATTTCGGTAAAAATGACTGAAACTGTGATATGTTGTAGATATTGTGATTCTGAGAAAAGGATTTAATAGGCACAACCCCTAATCACTGACCGTTTCACCACTACAGGGCCACTTTTGGGAAAGTAATCGAAAATGTTGATGTTCTGGATTTCGGTAAAAATGAAACTGTGATATGTTGTAGATATCGTGATTCTGAGAAAAGTTCTTAATTGCATAACCACTAATCACTGACAGTTTGGCCACTACGAGGCCACTTTCTGAAAGTAACCGAAATGGTGATGTTGTGGATTTCGGTAAAAATGACAAACTGTGATTGTTGTAGATATGATGATTCTGAGAAAAGGTCTAAATAGGCACATCCACTAATCAGTGACCGTTTAGTCAATACGAAACATCTTTTTTGAAAGCAGCCAAGTCGAAGATAGCGATCTTCTAGTTTTCGGGCAAATTGTATGTCTCTCTTACCATCATAATATCTACAACATATCACGGTTTCAAGCAATTCCACCGAAATCCAAAATAACGTTACCTTCTGCTGTTTGCAAAAATGTGGCCCTGTAGTTGCCAAACGGTTAGTGATTTGTTGTTGTGCCCATTGAGACTTCTTCTCAGGAACACCATATCTACAACATACCGCGGTTTCAAGCAGTTCCACCTAAATCCAATTTACGTCAGGATTGCGCGGGGTCTTTGGTATTTCGAAGCATTGACTCGCAAAAACGACAAAACCCACATTTTCTACTTTGAAGTCATCTGTGCATCGGCAGAGTTTCGTTTCTTTAATGTTGTTCTTTTAATCAATGGGGCCCCGTTTTGAAAAGGGACCCTTTGCCCCCCTTACCTATTTTCCGAAAGAAACAAAAATACTTGTCGATTTATTTTCGGTCTAGTACATATGTGCCAAGTACGAAAGAAATCGGATGAAGAGAAACCTTTATGAAGATATCTCCCTTACACTTTCAATTTTTAGAATTGACGGTTTTTTGCACCTAAGTCTTCAATTGTCATTAGAAGTCATTATTGTAAAAATTAAGTTGTATTTCTTCATCAATTGCTAGTCTTATGGGCTCCCTGTACCTCGCCTCTCCGAAGATCGATATCAAGAATTCAAGATTATGATATATTGATGTCGATATATTTAAGATATCGAACATTGATATGTGTTAATATCGATATCGACGATATCGATATGTCGACATATCGTACAGGCCTAGATCCGAGAAATTATGCTTGATATATACCAGAATCAACAATCAAAGTCTAATTATGTTCTTCTATTTCCATACTCAAGGTTGAAGTGGAAGAGGATGAACCTGAACAAGCATTTTAAGGCAAAAAATTTGTTAAAATAAAACTACTTATTCTTCCCCCTTAATAGAAAGCTATTAATAGAAAACCATTACTGTAATTACTTTTCCTTCTGTTTCTGATTGTCATCGCAAATCAGCGACAGTACAAGTAGTTTACATAGTTTAGCAATATACTCTATATTTTTTCAGAACTAAGCAAACCGGAAGATGAAACTCTTGTGATATTAAAGTGGAATGTTCTACAAAATATTCATTTGCCACAGACTCAGAGTTACAAGACTAATAGAACTAGAAATGAACTATTTTATTCTTTCTTTTCTCTCAGACTAAAAGACTTCTGCATTTTGCTGAGAATGTCATTCTTCTAAATATAAGCTCCCTATCTCGGGATAGTTGTGGGTACTGAGGTTTCAAGGTAATCGGTACCCAAAAGTGTTAAGTTTGTCGACTCTCAAATCTCAACAGTTTGTTAAAACAGATTTCACATTTCATGTTGTTATTTCTTCATTACAAAAACACTTCTGGTTGATTGTATTTATGGTGAATTATTGAACTTATACACACCAAAAAAAAGTGTGACAGCTAACGTCGTGCAACTAGAGCATCCAACATATCCCTTCTTATCCCATAATCGTGTCTGGTAAAAAGACCACCCCTCTCTCTTGTCGTTTCCTTTCTGTCGTATTAAAATCAACAACAACATGAGCACAATTCTAATTTCAAAATATACATGTATTAGTATCAATAAAGTGAAACAATAAAAATGAGACGAAACGAGATTCATAATTAATGTAGGGAGAACTGAAACACTTCTCAATGAAAAATTGAAACGAATAGACATCTGTTAGATGTACAGAAGTGAGACAGAGAGAGAAAAGGAGACAGAAGAAGAGAAAAAAGTGACCACAGATAAAAATATTCGAGTTAGTAAAAGAACTTAACATTATAAAGTTCAGTTTCCAGAATTCCGTCAGTAATATGGAAATATCGTTTGTTTTTTTTAATATTTTTTCAGAACTATTGGAATATATAGAAAATGCTTGAAAGATTTATTAAGTCACTTTCAAAATGAATAGTAAACTTGCTAGTCAAATTAATTACTCAATTTCCTGTGACACTGTAGGGTTCCGAGACACATCTAGGATTATGCCAAAAGTTTAACACACACCCTTTCTTTTAACGTGGTTCGGTTACAAATTTGGTAGTGTTCATTAAACGTACTGATCCGAAATACATTATAATTAACCTAATAGGACTGTTCCTTGGACAATCACCCTAGAGGACGCCAGTTCAAATCATTAATAGAGGTGCAAAATGCACTTGATACCTTCTTCGCTTCACGGCAAACCAAGTTCTACCGCGAAGGAATCCATGGCCTTCCAGAACGTTGACAGAATTTCGTCGATGCTGATAGGGACTATTTTAGATCTTCCAGGTACACCTAGGAAGTTTAAAACCTGGAGGTTGCATATGTAAGAAATGATAACTTTTTCCTGTAGCAGCATAGTTTCACTGTATGTCTGATAGTTGGACAACCAATATGACAGGAAATACATCCCGAAAACATAACATGCCAGGATATTCCTCCACTTGGAGGGAAAAGTATTACTATCTGAGAGCATCACTTAGAGAAACAACCACGAGATAAATCTGCAGAAATTCCATTCACGTTAAGTTCTAAGAGATAGGAATTAATGCAAAGGAAATGAAAATAATAATATGCATCATACAGAGACCATAAAAGTATAGAAAGCTAAACAAAATGAGAAAAGAACGAAAGAGGGAAAGGAAAGAACAAAGACATGGGTATAAATTAAATTTTAACACCTAAGGATAAACAGTCTGCGCCTTTCCCCCTGCCCCTTGCATCTGCCTTGGTTTTTCTCACTTCATGAAATAAATCTATTTCAGGATCAAACGGGAACATAATTTATAATGTTTAATTCCTTGAAAAGGATGTAACTCAGTCCAGGGTCATACTCGAACACAGAATCCTTACAACAGCAGTAACACACGCTACCCACTTATCTATACAGGCTATATCAATTACGTTTATAAATCATCTATTACACGCGTTGTTATCGAGCGTGTTAAATCAGCCATTGTCGGTGAGTTACCCAGTTACACTTCTAGTCTGTATTTTATTTCTCTAGATTAAAATGAAGAATGAATTAATCTATACTCTTAGGAGCTTACTGGTGCAACAACACACATACACACACACACACACACACACACATGATTTATTGAGAATTAAAAGAGCTATTTCCTAAATTTAAGAAACGGGTTTGAAGGAGGTCGTTGCTACAGTAATGACATCTCGTAGCGTTGTTACGTAACACACGCAATATAAATACAGCTTTAAAACCAAAAGTTACAAGTTCTGCCGTGGGTAAGTCGGTAAGATGTCTGCTTGTTGAGTGGAGCAACCCGCGTTCAAATTTTCTTCTGGTTCACTTTGATTTTTTTTTCAAAATACAATTCTCTATGTTTGTAATTGTTATTAATAATTGCTTTATTGTATTCTTTGTAGATTAACTTAAATTAGTGGAGGTTAAGTAAAGTCAGGAAGGTTCAGATAAATATATGGCTGCTTTTTCCGTGTGTGCAGTCCAGAGGTCGAGTGAGTCAGTGGGTCAATTGGATTAAGATTTTTAAGTGGGTTATGGGTCAACAGGATATGACTCACTGCGACACATAACCCACCGTGACCCACTCTGACCCAACAATCCATTCTGACCCACGCTGACCCACCGAACCACTCTGCCTCACCAACCCATTCTGCTCAATGCATTGTAGACAGCTTCTTCTGAGCTCTGGTGAATTTGTATACGTTTTACTTTCAAGGCCTTCTTTTTTCTTCTTTTTTCATTTGTTTCTATTGAAGAAAGAACTTCAGGCACTCTTGTAGAACTTCAGGAAATTGATCATATTTGCAATTGTAATAATAGCAATAGGACTTACTTCTTGACTTTTCAGACACAGCCTAAGAATTTCAGAGGAGCTAACTACTTGATTTTTTTTGAATCACCTATAATGTATGAATTATTATATAAAAATTGAATATAACTATCTATCATCATCATGATCATCATGATCAAATTGCAAAGTCAACTAAAATGACATTTGGCATATACATAGTTAGGCCCTAATCTCAATATAATTTTTAAAACTCCCTTTTGTTGGGGGGGGGGCATTTTCTTTATATATGATTGATTTCTAAAAATAATCGAAAAGGATCGATATTAGTTGACTGCCTAATATTAATATTAGGCAGTCTTTGATATGAACCACCTTGACTGCCATGATATAAATTTAACTTCAACTGCTTCTTCAATGTTCTTCCTTTAATCTTTAGTTTCGAGGGTGAAAAAAATATGCTGTTCAGAAAATGCTGTTTACAATGCAGTGAGCAGAGTGGATCATGGTGGGTGATGAGTCGCAGTGGGTCACGGTGGGTGGTGAGTCACAGTGGGTCATGCTGTTGGCCCACGTCCCACTCAGAAAACTCGATTCACTTGACCCATTGACCCGCTGACCCACTTCAACTCTGGTTAACGCTTCAGCGTCTGGAGTAAACAAGTTCTGCCAGGATTTTTTTCTTTCAAAATATATTTTTATATGTTCATATTTATTATTATTATTATTTACTTTATTGCATTTTTCCTACATTATCTTAGATTAGTGACCGCGGTTTAGGATAGATTATGTAAGGTCAAATACTGTTATGTATGTTTACACTTTCGTTTCTTTCTTTCAAAATACATTCCTATCTTTTCATGTAGTCCAAAAACAGGCATACACCTCTATATTGATCAACTATAACATTCTAGTTTATGAGTTTATTTGCTTCGGCTCTTCTGAGCTTACGATGTAAGTAAAAACATATAAATAACAAATAACAAAGAAACTAAGTCTACCTGATGGATAAAAATAAGAAATATAAAATGCAATGAGCTGATCAGTACGGTACTGTATACGTACTCTTGGGCCACCCTGTATATTATTAATAACTTATTTCTTGCATTTAATAATAACTTGCTGAAAATAACCACTTTTCGCATGGGTCAGATAAAATATCTATGTAAACCAACTGAACAACGAAACGAGAATATATCGGTAATTTTCTACAACTTTTACATATCGCGGGAAACGCCCCTTGAGACACCCTGGTTCGAAATTTAAAAAGAACGCCTGTGGCTCCCAAGCAATGGGAGCTGTATTTAGAAGTCGACGCCTCTGGAAGAATCACCATTCATCTCAGCGACCGTGAAAACTAAGGATTTGACACTAATATAGGTCATTTTGGATTATTTTTACGTGTTTCGGTACATCTCCCCCCCGGTGACCCCGGCCCGCACGCAATGGTAGCTGATTTTGAAAGTCATCGCTAATGGAAGTGTCACCATTGATCTCAGTGACCGTGAAAACTATGAATTCGACACAGATATCGGCCATTTTCTAATATTATTACATGTCTCGGAAAACGTCCCTCTCCCCTGAGCCCCTGGTTCGATTTTTTAAAAATAAAAACCGCTTGGTCCTGGTCTGGGGCCTGGACAAAAGTATCCTTTATTAAAATTTAGTAACTTTTTGTCAACTCGTCTGATACCCAGGCTGCACACAGACAGACACACAAGCAAACTCGAACAGATAGAACAAACAACGTTCTTTCGCATAGAATGTTGTTGCTTCCACCCAGCCTAAGTGCCGGAGGGCTTCTTTTATACGTAAACACGTCTATTGAATCTGCCTCTTCTATCGAAGTAATGGGTCGCGTGTAGTCCTAGTTTTAGCTATTTTGTTTTTATTGACCTTGAAGAACTAACAAATGGTTTCTCATGAAGTCACAAGTCGTTTTGGTCCGTGAAGTTGATATACAGTAGAAATGACCTATGCATTACTCACCCGTTGGGAAATAGAAAGATTATGTTGATTTTATCTGAACATCCACAAATCTGTTATAGCAAGAGGCCTTTCCACATCTACTTCCAATCTAGATTAAATTTCACGGCTAACTTTTTGAATCATACACAAGAGTATCATTGATATGTTTGTGTTAATAATATTTATGGAACCAAAGACAGGTTTTAAAATTTCCAAACTGTGCTGTGCATAAAAGTCGGAAATCTTATAGAGTGGTTTCATCCGTGTGTCTGTTGACAGATACTAGACCAAGACAGAAAGTGATATAGAGAAATGGTTTCCTGCTATTGATTCTTCATCCAATGAATAGAATAGGTTCCATCTCATCCGTTAACTCTATATTGAACCCAGAAGTGGTTCAAATTAGCAATATCCGGTTCTAACATTTAACCCATAGATGAAAACAGTAACATACATGAAAACGTTTTCTTTTCTTTTTTTTCTTTTTTTCTTTCTTTTTTTTGTAAACGATTGCGCGTGTATAGGGAACATATCATGGTCATTCACAATCTCTACTAAAATTGAAAATGGTTTAAATTTATTATTACTTCCGGTTTCAACAACAGTTTCAACTTTATCGTCATAGCATAAAACGGTAACATAGCGAGAACTGATTTTTGAAAGCGAGTTACCATCTAGAGACAACATCAGCCATTAGCCATTTCCGATTTCAACGTTTGCCGATATATAAAGAAAATGATAACGGATAGTGAGAAGTGGTTTCATGCAAACGATTTAGAGTCTAAAGACAAATATTTACAATAATAAATTCGGCTGTAGTTAGAATTTATTATAACTTCTGGTTTCAATAACGGTTTCAACGTTTTTCGCTATAGAATGAAAACGGCAGCAGATAGCTAGAAACAGTTTTAAGCAAACGATTTAGCCTCTGAACAAACATATCGCTACTATCCATATAACTCTACTAAAACTGGATATTGTTCAAATTTACTACTACTTCCTGTTCCAATACTGATTTTCGTAGAGCAAAAATGGTAAAAGATATTAAAAAGTGGCTTTTTGCAATCGATTCATCGTCTCAAGAATAGCCTCCTCCATCTCCGTGGCAGCTTCGATCAAAGCAGAATTTGTTAAAATTAGCCATATTCTGTTTCAACGTTCGTCGCCACAGAACGAAAACAATAACAGATAGCGAGAACATCTTTGTCCAAACGGTTTAGCGTCTCAAGCCAACATGCCATAATTATTATCAACACCTTGCTGGAACAGAAATTGTTT
This sequence comes from Thermobia domestica, assembly GCF_964235325.1. Lineage (NCBI taxonomy): Eukaryota > Metazoa > Arthropoda > Insecta > Zygentoma > Lepismatidae > Thermobia > Thermobia domestica. The sequence goes on along the minus strand of NC_137461.1, from coordinate 181,125,561 downwards.
CAAATTAACTATTACATCCTATTTCAATTCTTTTTCCAATAGATCAAAACAAGAGGAGATATCAGGATACGGCTTTTTTTTACGACCAACAGGAAGTGGTTCAAATTAACTATCATTTCCTATTTCAATTCTTGTTTTCAGGAATCAAAACAATAGGAGATATCAAGATACGGCTTTTTAGAATCAACTCAGGATAGTAAGGAAATGTTCCTCCAAGAATTCAGCACCCCAAGAATATTTTCCACCAATCCATATTCAAATCAGAAGTAGCTAAAGTTAGCAAAGTTCGGTTTCAACGTGTATTGCTACAAGTTTCTAATCTATGACTAAGAGTGTCAGCTTGTTGCATATATTAGACGAGTTACCAATACCAATACCAAAATAAAAGAAGTGAGTATCGTTTCACAGTGTGAAACGAAGATTTCCGAACTATATGAATTCATAGTGAAGGTTGAAGTAGTGTTATCAACTGTCACAAAAGAAAATGCACGTTTTTCGAGGGATAGTATCTTTCTATCACCTCTCGATTTAATTAAATGTTTTAAAGGACCAATCCCGAACCATAAATCGATAAGTGTATTACCTCTAGTTTTGCAGCTCAGGCAAGATACGATAGAAATATCGTAAACCTTAATAGAAAGACAAAATAGCTACGTTCTTCTACAAGCTTGAAACTTACGAATATTAGCAGTATATATTTACAGAGTAGGGAGTTTCTGCTACGTTATTCCGTAGTTCATTGGATCCGTACAAAACTTCCACCCAGATGCTATGTGAGCTTTGTGGTGGACAAATACCGTGTACGTGGGAGTTCCCGGGGTAGTACCGCTTCCTCCCACTGTTTTCATTCCACCAATTCATCCCATCATCATCCATACGGCCTGAGCCGTAGTTACCTGAAGAACGTATGACAAAGTCAAGTACTTGACCTACAAAGTAGAATTTGGTACGCTACCTTTAGACCACGGAGGCCAAAACCGTGAACTGGCGTGCTCATAAGATCAGTGCAATTCGTAGTTATGTTCAATTAGCAAGCCAAATACTAAATGATGTTACATATTCCTGTATTCTTTATATCATAGTATGATACTACAAATATAACAAAATATTATGATGAAATAAATCATCAAGACTCTAGGGTCGATTAGGTGTTCCTGGAACGGTGGCTCAGTGATTGAGCGTTCACCTCTGGTGGATGGGGTCCCTAGTTCGACCCCAGGTGTCGCCAAATGAAATTTGTGGTGGACAAACACCGTGTGTGTGGGTTCTCGACGTTCTCCCGTTTCCTCCCACTTTATTAATTCCACCATTTCATTTATTTTTCATCATCACCGTCTCCTTTAGCCTAGCCGGCATAACTGTGGGACGTAAAACTCAGATTTCATTTGCATTGTTTTGTTTTCGTATTACTAGTAATAGCAGTAGTGGTATTCGCTGTCCTATTAGTACAGAATAAGTAGTAGCAGTAGTGGTAATAGAACCAGTAGTAGCAGTGGCAGCAATAGTGGAATTAGCACTAGCATTCGTAATTTTAATAGTAATAATAGTATTAGCAGTAGTAGTTGTAGTATTAGTATCACATACGGTGTAGAAGTCTTACATATGTTCTCTGTTACTCGTAATGCATTAATGAGTGTAGTATAAGACTTATACATCCATGAGCTGTATTATTGTATAATAAACATGACTGGACAGAGCAAGCAGGAATAACAAATAGACAGACAGTATAGGAATATAGAAAACAAACCTTGGGTAACTTTCCACACGATTTTCCCATTCGAGAAGGACAAATAGACATTGCAATATTATGACGACATATTTCTCATTTTCCAATGCTTATTGAAGGATTGATTTGACTTATCAACTTGGTTGTTATCAGGCCGGTTACGCCCGCCCCGTTTAGAGCCCGCTTCATTTGTGCCCGGCCAGTTTAGGATCCGGCCCGGTTAGAGCCCGGCCCATTCTCTGCCCGGCTCGAAATTCAGGTCGAGCCGGACACAGAATACAGATCCATCCGGGCCGTCTTCGGGCCTGGCTTTGCAGAGCTCTGGTCTACAGACACATGAATAAAACCGTTCTACAAGACTTCCAGCATTTATGCACAGCATAGTCTTCAAGGTCATTTCTATATTAACTTCATGAATTAAAGGGAACTTGTATTCCTCGAAAGGCATTTGTTGGTCCTTCAAGGTCAATCGAACAATGAAAAAACTGATACTAGGAGTATTTTAACACGCCACTCACTACAACGATATAACAGAATGCTCCCTCCGGCTGTTAATGAAAGGCTTAACTAGCTGGAACTCGCTAGTACAGTAGCAACGATCTATGCCAAACAACGTTGTGCTGTGTAAGAAATGCTAGGGGTTGTTCTGTCTATGTGCGCCACCTCCCTGATGTTGCCTGGTTACAGCACTCACACAAATAATCTTGTCAGGGCGCTGCAGGCAAGATTTTTAGTTTCAAAACATAATAAACATAACAAAATAAATATTTCTCGCTTGACACTATCAAAAAATAAACAATTAAAGCATAGAGATGGGAGTTAAAATTTCTAACCTCTAAAACATAATTGTTTGTTTCAAATGTGTTTGTGCAAAAGCAACCAAGGAACACACTATGTTAGTCACTTTATACTTTATATCCACAACAAAATCTTTGCAAGTTCTTTGCAATACCATTAAAATTATTCTATTTTATGATGATATTTTCATTTTAATTTGTATGTATGTAGTATTTATTTTAGTAACTTGTTGATAATATCACTGCCTCTTGCACTCATTGAGCATCATGTAAGTTGTTGAAAATATACACTAAATACCACCATTATATATGTTGGGAATATGCATTACAGTAACTAAACTTGAACCCGGGTTTAAACCTGTTTCTTTACGTTTAAGTCAGCCGTGTTACCGACTGAGCTAGGACAGTCCCAACTTATCATTATATTACCGGTATATTTTACTTTATCACAGCACAGCCCTTTATGACAGCGTTCATAAAAGATTTTGACTAAAAAGAAATATCAAAAAAAATCGAGACTCACCTGAAAACATATAACACGTCCCGCCATTTATATACACCCACATACATTTTGGAAAGTCGACGCCATTGGTTCTATTTGTTGTGTTTGAAATCAGTGTTTCTTTCAGAAACTATGTTCCTGGGGGGCACACTCGTATTTCGGGGGCATTATTGATAACTTTCTATTTTTTATTATATTATAGACGTATTATTTTGGTCTCTTCCGGGGGGCACTCTCAGAGCTCCGAACGGGCAGTACCCCCTAAAAACGCTTCTGGAAGAAACACTGTTTGAAATACACCTAATCTAATAAATAAATTTAAAAAGTTTGTTTGTGTGTGTGTCTGTCTGTATGTATGTATCTGTGTGCTGCCTGGAGACCAGACGAGAGGACCGAGAGTTACCAAATTTTGATCTTGGGTACCTTGGCCCAGGTTCCAGATCAAGACGAAGCGTTTTTTTAATCTAACCAGGGGTGTCACAGGAGACATTTGCAGGGACATGTAAAAGTAGTAGAAGATAACCGATATTAGTAGCGAATTCAAAGTTTTGGCGGTCGCTGAGATCAATGGTGAAACTCCGATTACATTAACTTCCAAATTAACCCCACTTAGTTGCGGGTCGGGGTAGTTGTTGATTTTAGTTTAGCGTCCATTTCTGCAGCGAGGCTATATGAGACGTGGACCTACTGATTAACGTGGAATCCGAACCACATGAGCTCCCGCCGTCATCGACCTCTGGGCTTTCGGCATCTGAGACCATTTAGCCCGTCACGTTCGAGGGATGACGTCTCTAGGCGAACACATTTTCCGGGAAAAGGAAAGGAAGAAAGAATTGGGAAAGAAAGGAAGCGATCTGAAACCTAAGGTATCACCCTGGCATCTGCCTAATGTGAATGTGGAAACCAAGGAAAATCTTATTCAGAGCGGCTGGCCTGAAAAACTTTTAAATTTTCGACCGAGTGCCCCCACCAGGAATCGAACACGGGACCGCCTTCAGGTAATCATATAAACGCATGTTTGTCTATTCCATTACATTGTGAATAGGCGAAATTGGAAGAATGTTGCATCGGAGTCAGTCAATTAGTTCGAATGAAATCTGTTATTCGTAGCACAATCCCTTCGAGGACATTTCCAAGATCGGAGCAGTTACCCACATGGTCGAAAGTAGTGTTTCCACGAGATGCGACGAGAGGAGATTTCAAGCTGTCTCATCTCGTCCCATATCTCGTCTTGTGAGATGAGACACGAGAAATGTCTCGTCTCGTGGCAAAACTAGAGCGAATGAGGCCCACAAAAAGGAGCTGTTATACAAAGTGGTTAACATTACGGCTTTTAACCACTTTCGTTTGGTTATGAGCACAGCACAACACGACTACAATCTTCCAATCAGTATTTCTTTCAGAAAAAATGTTCCTGGGGGTTACATTTAGGATTCCGGGGTACTGCTGTTATTATTCTATTTATTATTATATTATAGATGTATTATTTTGGTCTCCCCGTGGAGGCACTCTTAGAGTTACAGGGGGCAGCACCCCAAAAACATGTCTGGAAGAAACACTGCTTAAAACAACGTCTACTTAGTTTCGACCACGGGCTCCCGAAGGGAGGGGGAGGGGCCAGGTCCCCCGTGCTCTCGGAAATGTATGCGTAATATAGCAAACTACGTATATTAAATACCAGACGTAAAATAGCAATCAAGGAAATGACCCCCTTAAAAATTTCTTCGGGCGCCAATGGTTTCCAGTAATGAATTATTACGACAGGAATATTTGTCAATATCGTCGGTACAGTCGAAAGGCAGGCCTTCCCCACTTATTCTGAAATACTTTTTTCAAAACCTCTGGCGCCACTTCAAAAAATAAGAAGGCCTATGTGACTGTTTGTAAGAATCATATGAAAATTGTTTGTAAGAATCATTTAAAAAATATTTTAGGTTTTCTTTGTTATTTTAGGATAGTCCTCATTTGAAATAATAAACGCTGGTATACTTTCGAAGGCAATAATTTATTCCGAGTCAATAAATTTTTAAACAATTTAAAAAACTGTATTTGCATTTTTGAGACATGAGACGATACGACGCATTTCAAGAGACGTCTCGTCTCCTCTCGGAAACGAGACGGAAAAAGTAGTCTGTCTCGTCTCGTGTCTCGTATCAAAGGTTTCTGTCTCGTCTCGTGGCAACACTAGTTGAAAGAAAGAAACAAATGAAATGTTTGAGTTTTACGTCCTACGTTTATGCCGGTTAGGCTAAAGGATTCGGTGATGATGAGTAATGAATGAAATGGTGGAATGAACAAAGTGGGAGAACCCCGAGAAAACCCACGCACACGGTGCATGTCCACCACAAAGTTCACTTGTCGAGGACTGGGATCGAACCCGGGACCCCAAACACCACAGTTGAACGCTCTACCACCGAGCCACCGCGGCCCCTAGAAAGAAACAAATATGTAAAGATACATATATGAGTACACACACACGGATAAAGTAGTCATACATGTATTTTAATATTCTGACTACTTAACCCGGACTAATTTAAGATTGCAAGAAAGTAATTATTAAGAAGAAATATAAAGATATAGAAATGTATTTAGAAAGGGAAAAAAGCAAACCGTATCAGCCGTGATATGAATCTGGGTTGCCCACTGAACAAGTAGACACCTTACCGAATTATTTCCGGCAGAACTTGCAATTAGTGGTTTCGAAGCTTTATTTATACTGTGTATGTTACGTAACGACGCTACGGCATGTCATTACTAGTGCGACCACCTCATTCACGACCCATTTTGTAAATTGATTGCGGAAAAATGAGTGATTTCGTAAATCTACAAAACAGATCTTGTATATGGAGGGTGTAACTAAAAGGTACGACAAAACTTCATGGATGGATTTCTTATAGTAGACAAACAAAAAAAGTTCAGATGACCATATGTCGGGAAATGCATCGTTCCAGAGTTACGGCCTTTGATCTGACTAATGGTGTGAAATAGTCATATTCTGGTCGCTCTTTAATGTTTCTCAATTTAAACCTCAATATATCAAACTCTGATTAAGATAGGAAGATAATTTTAGTAGCAATGTGTTCTGCAAAAATTAAGCTTTCCGCTGACATGCATTTTATGAGTGTATCCCCAAGGAATGCCATCGCCAAGATACTGGTGCAAAATACAAACAAAAAACAAGTAATTACCCTCCCATGTCCACCGTGGTACTCCCACATACATAAAATATACAGGGTGAGTCAAAAGTACTTGGACACCTGCATAAGTTTGAAAATCGACGGGAAAAGTAAAAAGTGATGATGGGAACAGAGGTTTGATGAGGGGCGCAACTTTTGAATTGTATGTAATTCATGGCCGCCATCTTGAAATCCGCCATTTTGGATTCAATTCATTTTTAAATGGGAAGGGGGTGTATGGCCCATCAAATAACACTAGCTTGAGCTCACGAATTTAGTGGTGTAATTTGTTTTTCCTATCTAGTACAGTTTAGAAGTTATTATTGTTCAAATGTATGGAATTACCTTGATACTGAATGCAACATCACATGTTCTACGTGTTGTCTATCCCGTACAATGCACAACTGTGGTCGCCGCAACCACTCTGACTGCATATGGAGGAGACGTCTCCTGAAATTTGGTCATAGGCTTGTTGGAAGCGTTCTTTCAGGTGTCTCAAATCACGGATTTTCTCAGCATACACTACCTGCTTAAAATGTCCCCATAGATATAAATCAAGGGGCGTTAAGTCAGGGGATCTGGGTGGCCACTCCACGGGACCACGGCGACCAATTTACTCCCCTGGCAGTTGTTCATCCAACCATTGACGGACACTAATTCTATAGTGCGGAGGGGTTCCATCGTGTTGAAAATAAGATGGGAAAATGCTGTCATCTTTCAGTGTGGCAGGGAACACAAAGTCCTGCAACAGCATCAGATACTGTGGTGCAGTTAAGGTGTTGTAACTGAAAAATGACCCAATGATGCGGGTGTCCCATATGCCACACCACACTATCACCTTCGATGGACTATGTTCTCCACTCGGGTCAACCCAGTTCGGATTTTCGTCACAACAGTATCGCCAATTATGTCGATTAACCTCCCCGTTCAAAGAGAAATACGCCTCGTAGCTGAACAGTATGCCCTTGGCAAACGCGAGATCCAGTTCGTGTTGTTCAGTAGCCCACATGCAGAACTCCAACCGGCGATCAGGGTCATCCTCGTTCAGTTTATGTTGTATGTCCAGCTTGTAAGGATGCCACTGATTGGCGTGCAATATCCGGACAACGGAGGATTGGCTTATTGCACATGCTAGGGACACACGACGGTAACTTCGTTTAGGACTTTTCACAAACGACGCAACAACCGCCGTTGCAGTTTCCTCATTGGTGGCAGTCTTTGGGCGCCCACTACGTGCCCTATCTAGAACAGAGCCCGTCTCTCGGAATTTGGCGATCACGTGAGCCACCGTGCTGTGCGATACCGGTTCTCTGTCTGAGTGCCGTCGGTTGTAATCAGCTGCTATTGCTCGGTAGCTGCGTTCCACTGATATAAGGATGATTTCGATCTTCTGTTCACGTGTCAGACCTATTTTAGATCACCTGGGACAGAGAGAACTGGGTCAGTATCAAAATAATTTCCCGCCTTTGAACATTAATAACTTCTAAACTATACAAGATAGGAAAAACCATATTACACCACTAAATTTCTGAGCTCAAGCTAGTGTTATTTGATGTGACATACACCCCCTTTCCATTAAAAAAATTACTTGAATCAAAATGGCGGATTTCAAGATGGCGGCCATGAATGACATATACTCCAAAAGTTGCAGCCCATCATCATCACTTTTTACTTTTCCCGTCGATTTTAAAACTTATGCAGGTGTCCAAAGACTTTTGACTCACCCTGAATATATAGACGGAAAGCATCGTCCTTCAGAAATACATAGATACCAAAAATATATTTCTAGGTTAATTAGGGTCTGAGTTATTGAGATTTAAATTGAGTCACATTAAGGAGCGACCAGAATATGACTATTTCCACCATTAGGCGACTCAATGGTCGTAACTCTGTAATGATACATTTCCCGACATATGGTCATATGAACGATTTTGCTTGTCTACCCATAAGGAATCCACCCCTGAAATTTTGCCGTATCTTTTTGTTACACCCTGTATATATATGTGTTGGTGCAACAGTAAGTTCCAAAGAATATAGATTAATTCATTTTTGATTTTATCTACACAACAAATGCTTTTTACGAAAGCAAGGAGCATGCGAGTTAAAGATGGTTAAAGACCGTAAATAAAATTGAAGATCTGAATTTCAGAACATCCGAAGTCCACCGGAGTAATTTTTTTTTAGAAGAAAGACAAGAAGGTTATGCTTGGAATGCTATTCTGTTTAGCTGAAATTGTTTTGATTTTTTTTAAAGTTTTTATTTGGACTTACGTATTATGCAAGTGAATAGCAATAAAACATAGATGCTAACATAAAAAAAAGAAAACAAAAAATACGAAGAAGGGCAGACTTGGGATGTTTTGCAATTCAGGCCTTCAATTCAAACTTCGAATGGAACTGGGGTAACTCACAGACAATGGCTGACTTAACACTTTGATAATAGCGGGTGTAATGGCTGATTTAAGAACACAATTGATATGGCCTGTGTAGCTAAGTAGACTCCCGCCCTTCCCCCTCAACATAGAATACGGAAATGGAAAACTTAATTAGAATTTGATTGTTGATTCCAGTATATTTCAAACATAACTTCTCGGAATCTGGGCCTGTGATATGTCGATATATCGCTATCATTGATATCTATATTATCATATATCAACATTCGATATCGCAAGTATATGGACATGAATATATCAAGAAGAAGAAATTAAGCTTACTTTTTGCCAGATTGTTTTCTAATCATAATATCTTTGTTACCAAACATTGCAATGTAAATACATCCACTTGCAAATTTCTTAGGCGCCAGAACTTTTCTGTTCCCTGAAAAAAGAAACAAAAAATCACGTGCTAAAGCAAGTACTTCGAACTTTGAACTAGAATTTACCATAAGAAAGTTTATTGTTTCTCTCTCTTGGAGATTTCCATCCCTTTTGGCCTTTGGGTCCGCTAATTGACGAAAGGTGCACACATGATCGCTATATGCATTCATGTTCTGAGGCAGAGATTTTGAAATAAAACGACTTTTTAATAATAGTAATAATACTAATACTAATACTAATAATAATAATAATAATAATAATAATAATAATAATAATAATTATTATTATTATTATTATTATTATTATTATTAGTATAACAATAGGGTTTACAACTAGGGTCCCTTCTCTTTATCTTGCATGGCAGGGCCGCAAGTCTGCTACGCCACTGGTGTCCCCTATTCTGTGCTTGTCTCTTTTTCGTTTCGTGTAGATATTTGTTTTTGTGCTGTTAGGCTTTTATATGAAACTTTTATATTATATAACTTTTTCTTTTTATGAGTTTCTTTTTTTGGGTGGGGTGGGGGGAAAGAGAGAAATGCTTTCTTCTGATATCTCTTTCTTAACATTCATCTTGTTTCAACTGCTTAAGTAAGTCAGTTTTTAACTTTTGATGTCATCCAACTCCGTCACAATAATAAAATTGTCATTCTTAACAATTTGTTTTATTCCCTTATTTGCAGTTTGCCACACTGATATATTTGTGACAAAATTGAGGTTTAGTCCAACGCCTTTTGAATTTGCAACCAACCCTACCGCCGAGATTTCTGGGTTGCCTGCTATTGCAGGAAACAGAGAATTGCAGGTGGTAATGCACTTTTGAAGTCGTGTATACATGCTTTAAACAATGTGATGTCTGCTTTGATTATGACAAAATTTCCGTGTAATTAGCATTTATTCTTACTTGTTTCCATAAACTAATTAACTTAGATTTAGATAGGTCATAAATTCCTTTGCAAAGAAGGGAAAATTGAAGCTGATCGTTCACGAAATACTGTTCCTACATTAAACAAAATTTACAGAAAAATCGATTCGTTTATTTCAAGACGAGTCGAGTTTTAAAGAAAACTCGTTCGTGCCCACCGATAATGAAGAATATTTGTAATATACAAATGAAGTATGGCTGCAACCAAAGACAAATTTGTGATACCGTTCCCAAATTAGACAAAATTTACAAAAACTTCGGAATCTCTAGGTTGGGTGTTAAAACCTCCCTAAGACCCACCTTATGTACACAGCAAATGAAGAATAGGATTAGCTTTTTCAGCTTTTTAAATAATAATATGCGAGAGAAAACAAAAGAACTCGACAAAATCTACATACATACACCTGTAATGTTGTTCACCGTAAACGTACGTTGCACTGTGACCGAACCAAAGACCTCTACAGTATAGATAGGTATGTCCTTAGTGAAAAAGAACGTCCGTACGATTTCTTTTGAGATCAATTATTCTAAATGAATTTTCTTTATTCCTACAAGACAAATATCGAAATAATACCGTCATTAGTACATTAATAAAAAATCCTACCATATTTAAGCGACTAAACGATCACAAAATACATATTTATGTGTAAATAAGATATTTTAATTTCTCTATTATTATTATTATTATTATTATTATTATTATTATTATTATTATTATTATTATTATTATTATTATTATTATTATTATTATTAAATGCACTAAATTTAGCGTTACACTGTTCAGTATAAATGAAAAATATTATTTTCTTCTTCTTCTTTATGAACAGAAGTCCATTTCGTCGATACCCTTCAACTGATGAGTATCGTTTTCCGTCAATCTTGGCTGTATTTGTACATTATCAATTAAATCAGCCATAACTGAACCTTTTAATTTTTGTTTGCAAAATACTTTCATTTCCAATTTTAATCTTTCACTATCAATGTTCACATCGCCGTTCTTATCAAGAGACACACTTCGAAACCTGATGTTGATTCCATTGATAATACTCTGTTTATCAAGACATGTATGAATTCGAGCAAGTCCTCTGCATGTTGGACATTGCGATTGTATCGGGGCGGATATAAATCATTGATCTGGTAATGGCGACTGTTTCCAAACAAATGCAGACTATGAAAATTAAATCACTCATATCTGTGGTTTCGTGTGGAGAAGAAACAATTTTCTGAACCAAAGGTTTAAGAACAACTCAAGTTATTAATATAAACTTTCCCGAAGATTATTGACTTATATCATCATAAAAGAAATACGAGAGACGTTCTTAAACGAAGAAATATAACATACAACTTTGCAAGCGGAGGCAAAGACACCTAAAGTAACGAGACTAAAGACGAATAGTTTACCGCGTAGTGATCGTGGTTCAATGGTCAAGGCGCTGAACCAGTAATCTGGAGGTTCGTTGTTCGTATCCACGTCCGGCATTTTTTTTACTTTAGGATTTTTGAAAGCGATTGATTGACGATGACACACGTTTTATTATATTCAGATATTTGAATACTCGCACGTTTCAATACTTGAACTCTCAAATCTTCATGAATAATAATAGTAATAATAATACACTAATAATAATTATTATTATTTCGTACAAGATTAAAGCTAGGAGCTACTTATCGCACAGCTCATACCATTACAAGCAGAAACATGACATTTGGCAAGAATATTTTGGTTTCGTTTAATGTTCTCCACGAGAAGAGGTTTGTTTCTAAAACAAACACAAAAATGAGAATTAACATTTTACATTCCAAACGGGAAAAGGCTAACTCAAATTATCGTCTCGCTTAGAATATGAGAATCGAGACGAGACGAAAAGTATCGTAAACATTTCTAGTCTTGTGTCTATTCTCAAAATAGTGTTCTTTAAGTAACAACTGCTCTGTAGACTGCATCTTACAGGCTTTTTGTTGCTTTGTATTTGAGAGCTCATTGAAGTATGGTCTGTGTAGGTATTTTAGTAGCGCAGCTTTTATAATTACCTCTGCATATCCTAAAAAAGAGTTTATTATATGCCTTACTGTTGAGTGATATTCAGTTATTTTTATTACAGTTATTTTCCTTAAAACATACAGTAGAATACTTTCTACATAAAACTTTAGGGCAAAGCTATTGTTTAAAATTTGGGTAGTTGCAGAGGTGTGTCTTGAAGGTACGGAACCCCTTTAGTTATTCAGTTATTTTTATTGTAGTTATTTTCCTTGTTACTATTCGGTTCAAAATCTCATGTCGTCGCGAATTCTGTCGAGGAATTTGAAGCTTAAAATATATAAAACGATAATCATGCCTGTTGTTCTGTATGGTTGTGAAACATGGTCGCTTACTTTGAGGGAAGAACATAGACTGAAAGTATTTGAGAACAGGATAGTGAGAAGAATATTCGGACCCAAGAGGAACGGGAATGGGGAATGGCGGAAGCTTCATAACGAGGAACTACATAGTTTATACGGTTTACCCAACATTGTTAGGGTCGTCAAGTCTAGGAGGCTTAGGTGGGCAGGTCATGTAGCTAGAATGGAAGAAAGTAGAAACGCTTTCAAAGTATTGACTGGTAGACCCATAGGAAAACGGCCATTAGGAAGAACTAGGCGCAGATGGGAGGATAATATTAAGATGGATCTCGCAGAGATAGGAATACAAAGTAGAAACTGGATGCAATTAGCTAAGGATAGAAGTCAGTGGAGAGCTTTTGTGAACACGGCACTGAACCTCCGGGTTCCATAGGCCATAGAGTTAGTTAGTTAGTTAGTTAAAACATACAATAGAATACTTTCTACATGAAACTTCAGTGGAAAGCTTTTGTTTAAAATTTGGGTATTGCAGAGGTGTGTCTTGAAGGTACTTAACCCCTTCTCAAAAATCTCTATGTTTAAGTAACTTTTGCCAAATTTTAGGGCAACTTTAAAACTTTTAATACCATTATTTGTTATTATTATTATTATTATTATTATTATTAGTAATAATAATAATAATAATAATAATAATAATAATAATAATAATAATAATAATAATAATAATAATAATAGTAGTAGTAGTAGTATTACTGAGTGTTGTTAATTTAATGGTTCACCCTGTTCCACCCAGCTCTCGCCTAGTGGGCATTGCGGTGAAAATACACACTGTGTGTAGGTTTTCTCGGGGTTCCGCTTCCTTCAACCTTCCATATTCCAATATTTGTTTCATTCTCGTCATCGACGTCTTCTGTTGCTTAGTCGGCATAACCGTCACTTAAAAACAAGTTTGTTTACGGCTCTTGGCAGTTCTGTATCCCAACTTTCAGCATAAAATTTGCCTGGAAACTTTCCGTTTTAACATTTAGCTAGTGGTAGGGACGTATGCATAAGGTATGTCCTGATGGTCCTGACACTTCTCTCCAATCCCGGCTATTTTGTCACTTCTGCCTAACCCTACGTGCGATTTTACAGATTTTAATACAATTTGTCCTCATACAGAACTTGTCTTCTATATTATTATTATTATTATTTCTGTATATTACGTCCCATTATTAATATTACTGTATATTATTTGATACCTCAATATTACGTCCTATTCCAATGCAAATAATCATACTGAAGTTAAGAAAAATGAAAGGAATTTTTTTGGATCCTGTATATGGATGGATTGCCTTACAAGAGATACTTTGAAGAGAAAAGAGGCGGGAAAAGAAAGTGTCAGCTACTGGACAATATGAAAATCGAACCTTTGGATGCCTTAAGGGAAACTAAGTAGGATTTGTCTTCATCACGATACATAGTAACACCGTTTCTTTGGGTAAAGAACATTGAATTATGCATGCGTTATATTGATATTTTGACAAAATATACAAACAAATATAAAAAAAAAGAATCTTTACTATCTACCAATTTTTGTTGAACGTATATATGGAACGTGTTGAAAATGGTGAAAGAAAATATTATTTCTAGTAAGAGTGGAAAAACTTAATAGCAATTCCACAATTACATTTCAGACAAATTTATGACTCATACTAGACCTGAAGGATGACCCGTTTGTATCTGCGAAACACGCGAAGTTTATAGACAGTAGAAATCGAGATTGTAGACTGTGACGTAATGTTGTTAGTTTTTCCATGTGGAGGAAGTCTTTTCAACTCTAACTTGTAAGAGCGAGAGAAATTGACTATTTTTCATATTATTACACATCAGAAAAATTTACATTCTAAATTATAAAATTTTTCTGAATATCCTCGGAGGGAGTCAAACCGCATACCCCTAACTCACGAAACGAATGCTCAAGCGACTCTAAGACCGCTCTTTTAAGTAAGAGTCTAGAAACACTCGTCTATGTAGAAAATTGCAAACGTTTACGATTCCAATATTTTATTAACGATGAAACACTGATTTCAGTCATGATAAAATAATTTTGTCCTGAGAATTCAAGTTTAAATTTTAAAAAAAGACCGAAAGTATTTGCGTAACTATCTCTATTATATTCGGTTATTCTCGTTGTACAGTTTTTTCCAGTATCCTCGAACGACAGGGACACGAACACAGATACATCGAGGACATGTAATATTTCAAAGGTTGTCCCACCGGAAATCGAAACTGAGGTCCCGCGTACTAAACTATGTGATGGGTGAGGTGACTGGTTAGTTCCCAAGGCAAGTAAGGTTATGACGGACACCATCGTGTTCGAGGGTTTCTCCGGACACTCTCACTTTCTCATTCCACCATTTCGTCCATCATAATTCACTTACTTCAATCATAGTCTTATTTCAGCCTAACAGGCATAATCGTTGGACATTAAACGTAAAGATTTCATTTTCAAGCTGTTAACCCAACCCAATCCGAACCGAAAAACCGTTGTGTTTTGTATTGCTCATTAACTTTTTTTCACAAAAAATGTAGAAAAAACATGGGGAATCGTAATTCCGTTCAAAAGTGAAACAGCAGACTCATAATACCTTAACCTGAAACGAAACAACTACATATCGTTTGGAATTTTCCCCAAATATATACGGATATTTTGAAAAGTGCCAGAGTTGGAGTAGGTCAGTGAGTGGGTGAGTCAGTGGGTCAAGTGGGTCGAGCTTGCTGAGTATCAGTGGGTCGTGGGTCAACAGCATGTGTTCGACTGTAACCCACCACCAACTGAGACCCACTGCGACCCACCACTCACCATGACCCACTGCAACTCACAACGCGCCGACCCACTCTGCTCACTGCATTGTAGATAGCATATTCTGAACAGCATGTTTCTTTTAACACTCGACCCTAACCATAGTAACAAAAAACACGTTTCTTATGTGTTGGAGTTTGTGATTGTCAAAACCAGGCCCGCAACCAGAGGGGGCTAGGAGGCCGGACCCCCTAAACTTTTCGTGGTATCTCCAGACCTCAACACAGGAAACACAATTTAGATATGTGTAAGAGAATTTTTAATGTCTCCCCTAACATATTCATCTCCCCTCTAAACCTCTATGGCTGGTTACGGCCTGGTGCAAACCTGGTGTATGTATTGTGTTGTAACAGAAGAAAGTTGTCACTTTGTTGGGGTTAAAGAAGAAAATTGAGTTTAAATTTATATCATGGCAGTCAAGGTGGAACAAAACAAGAACTGTGGGGCTTCTAATCCTTTCCTACTACTACTCCTACTTACACTACTACTACTACTACTTCTTCTTCTTCTTCTTCTTGTTTTTATACAGTGGAATCGTATAGCAAAACGTCTCACGTAACGTAAGTAAATCACTTTTGTGAGTTCTACGTGTACTTAATTTGAAAAGTATTTTGAAAGGAAGCTCTGTGGTCAATCAGAGTTCCTTGGGATGTTTCTCATAAGTAGAACGGGTCCTGGGACCGGACGACATCCGTCTGATTTTAAGAGAAATAAAAGCGAGAATTTCAAGATATTTGAAGAGAGAGAGTGTGTGGGTGGGTGAAGGAAAGAAGGGATGAGTTCTAACGTCACAGTACCTGCTGTTCCATTTTCTGTGCTGGGCTTCCTGATATCCTCTTGATGATCGTCCGATGTTCCGCCTGTCGTTGACCGAATGATAGTTTGTACGGCTCGTTTAATAAATTATTCTCTCCGATGTTCTCGAGCCAACTACAAAGATTATTCCGGACCGACTCCGCTGGCTTCGCGACTGACTCCAAAGATAACTCCAATGACCGGCACATGACAGACTCTGGAGACTATCTACGAAAACTAACTCCAAAGACTAACTCTGCAATCTAACTCCGACTTACTCCTCGTTTCTGGGTTGTAGAGAGTATTTAAATACCTAAATCTGCTGGTATACTTGCTGACTCCAGACACGTGTAGATGTGATGATTTCGTCTAAACACGTACTCTTGACGTCAGAGATGGTTAGATAATTGAGAAAGGAGCTCCCTCAGCTTTATTACTAATGTGTATTTTAGTTATTTACACATAACTAAAATACACATTGACATAATACATTAAATAACATAAACAAATACTTACACGAATTAGAAACGAATACACAAAACTAAGGA
Organism: Thermobia domestica; assembly: GCF_964235325.1. Lineage (NCBI taxonomy): Eukaryota > Metazoa > Arthropoda > Insecta > Zygentoma > Lepismatidae > Thermobia > Thermobia domestica. Next base: position 181,109,094 of record NC_137461.1, on the reverse strand, counting down.
AGAAAACATTGACTGAATTCTCAGACGTAAATGAATTTCACTAACTAAGCCTTTTGAATGATTAGCGTTCTTGACACATACAAAACAGCTTTATGTAATAGGAGAAAAAAGAAATAACCTCACAACATTAATGATGAATCTTAATGAAAATTATTTCTCTCAGCCAGTCAATAAATGAATATGTGGGAGATCTTCGTAAACTAATAAATAGTAAATTCTAATCTCTTTACACTCCACCGCTAACCTTAGACATGCGGGTTTTAAAAAAAAAAAACACTCATCGTCCAAACCACTATTTTGATAATTATCTGTATATATTGCTTCGATTGACGTCATTATACGTTGAGAATAAGATAAACAAAATACATGTAATACACTGTAACAACAAGCAAAAGGGGAATGAATAAATTTCTGTTTTTCAGTATCTCATTTTTTTAAAAAAAGCAAAAAAAAAATCACAGATAAAAGAAATGAAGATAATCAATAAATCATTTACCAACACTGCACATATATACACAAAGCACTAAACGACATTCCAAGATTCCAATGTAACGAATAGGAATCGATGTAAGCAAAAGCATATGGTAATGCACGTGTAGTTGTTGTCGACTGAACTTGAAAACAGTTAGGTCAGCAGAACTGAACGTCTTCACTAGGTCAATGTTGTGAAAATGAAGCAATTCTGAGAATGTACGTGGCCTTGTTGTATGAGAAGGTGACCAGAAGTTGGCAGCACTAATCAGGCTTCTTGAGGTCCGTTGAATGAGAGGGAGGGGTAAAAAGATGACGCTGGGGGCCATCTTGAGAATCTCAATCATACAGGACGGAGAGGGGAAGATAAAAAGAGCTTTATGTAGTGTATGGTTGTGTACATTTCTTTTGGTGATGAAAAAAAATGATGTCCAATATGGGCAAGTAGCTGACGCTTTAGCTGATAAATCAGGTGAGTAAAACTGAAGGTTACAATTAAAACAGATAGGCGGGCCCGACGCTAAATCCTGTAATGTTGAAAAGTCCTTGGTTCAGGTGCAGCCAAATTGCTGTACGGAGAAGAATTAGTGTCCTCTTCTTCTTTTCTTGGAGCTGTTGGATCTTCTTGGCTTCAAACAAGCTGCGTACTGTGATGGGTAAAGAGGGTAGTTTGTAAAGAAAAATAAGGTTATGAATATGTATGGGACCATGAGAGGGGTTGCTAATTTGAAATATTAAGATTGAAAATAGAGGTTCATTTGGTACAGGGTGATTGTGATATAACGAGGAAAAAATTGAAATTATACGGCAGAAGTGTGGTGGGAGAAATAGAGAGATAAAAACATGAAAAATTAATGGTGGGAAAAAAAGAGAAATTTCTAAGATGGCGGCAGAGTATTGATGCCTGTTAACGCAATGTATTATGGACTTAAAGATGGCGACGACCATGAAAGTGCAAAGCTAAATACAAGAACCGGTAAACAAATGTTCTTAGGTTTTAAGAAGTTGTGTGAGTAGAAAAAAAAGAGAGAGACACAAACAGATATGAATACACATAACTAAATCGATAAACGTAGTGCCCAAACCCTTGAATCAAATAATTATTTATAATAAAATGACAAAACTCTAATTTTTGGGTGGAGAGTAGGAAAGAATTTACCTTGACCACAACCCTAAGGCATTTCCACCGAAGGGGGTAGAAAGGGGGCTGTGTTAGTTAAGGTTGCACAGCACTCGACTTGACATTTATTATGGTCAAAATAAATGATAGGAAGGGAGAGAGAGGTTGTTCGAAAGAAAAGAAGAAAAAAGGGAATTCAAATTTTAAAAAATAGAGAGAGTGGGATGCAACGATACGTTATCAGAACATTATTTTCGCTTTCAGTGCCAAACATTTTCCGACAATAATCTGGTAGTCAATGTAGGACAATTTCTATCTACGATCAGTTTCGGATTGCATGGTATCTTAATCTTGATAGCACCGCATAGCATTGACGATTCAGGAACACTAATCGATGAGGTATTGTCTTTTGAATGGACTGTTAACGTTGGTGATGGATGCGTGATGTCAAATTCATGGGAACCAATGTTCATTATATGCCTTAATTTTGACTGAACGCAAGTATGATCACAGCTTGCGATAACGTCTCTAACTGTTTGTCCCATCCAAGCAAAATCGACTAAGCTTGAATTTGAAATAACATGAGACGGGGACTTATACAATTTAGCCCAAAAATATCTGCAGAACTAAAGATCAGATCCAGATACCGGTATCAGGTGTTTTCCGTTCCCCACTACGGAAACCAAGGGTTGTCAGTCAATACTAAAGGTCTGATTGAAGACTGCGAAAAGTATCGGTTTAACTTCATACAGTTCAAAAGAAGATAAGATATTCTACAATAGGTATATTTAGTTGCAAATAAATATACGACTCAGTTATTGAGCAAGATAGTACATTAATCGAATAGCACAATTCCAAAAATTGCTTGTGTATAGCCAATCGGTGTCCATTTCTTAAAACTATGTTCTCAAATTCTGACAAATGCGCATACAAAACTTTGTATGGTACGATATTGTGGTTTATTTTGAAATTCAACACATCTCTAAGGTCAAGTCGTATCTGAAGATCTGTAGAAACTGAGTAAACTGTAACAAAGTCTGAAAAGATTCAGAAACGAAAGCTGTCGCTTCTTGTTTCATCTTGTCCGCTAATTGGTTCAAATGGTCGGCGATCCTTTTCTTGGACCAAAACTCGCGCAGAAAAATTCCGAATCTTTTCAAAATTCTCTTTAATTTGTACCTCAAAAGTCAAAAACTCAGACGTTGAATTTTGGATGAAAAAATTGTTGTTCAATAGTTGCTTTTCCAAACCAAGCGCGGTCTGTTTCAAATTCGCTTCTCTTTTATTCATATCGTCAACAGATGAACTGTCTGCAACACGGCAAAAATAAGAAAGGAAATCACCAACAAAAGACAAAAGAGCTCTAGGCGATCTGCTCGACATGTCATGAAATCTTGGATTTGAGGGTTTCAGAAAGAAATTCGTGCGTGTGAAGATTCTGAAATTTTTCTGCTGACTGACAAACTGATGTTAGTGGGTCGTCGTTATTTTTACAGTGGAGATATTGAAATAGATGAGAAGTTGGCAGGTCATGGGGGAAAAGAGAAAGTTAAGTAGAATCATATTGGTAAGGAATGCTGATACAGAATCACATAAGGTAATTTCTTAAAATGTAGGCCTGAACTGATGGTGAAATCGATTTCATTTGTTTCTGCGCAAAGTACCATGGTGAAAAGGAACATGCAGCTAAAAAGTTTGTTGACTATCTGTAATGTAAACAAAGGACTAAATCAAAATATTTCTTTTGCAACCTTTTTTTACTTCCAGATAATGTATAAATAAAATAAAATACTTATAATTTCCTTTTTTACTGAATATTGTGTACTAATTACATTTTTCTCTTTTTTTCAGGTAAGTGGAGAATCGGAAGTTTCTAACATGAAGTTGTCCCAAAAAAATAATAATTGATAATAGGAGACGGATATCATGACGAGAGGAAAGAAGAAAATTGCATAGCACTGATGATGAATAACTAAATTCTTTCTTTCATTTTATATATACTATTAGCGTTAATATAACTTTAAGTCAATTAACATAGATTAAGTCCCATGATAAGCCATTAACATATTAATGCATTTTTCTTTCAGCTATTTTTATTTAGGAAAATAGAGGTGCATGAGTTCTTCATAGATTTCCAGATTCTCTTTGTCATACTGCACGAGCACTATTCTTGCGATTGAGTCAAGATGTTCTTCCAGGAAAAGACGTACTGTTTGCAAAGCATCGCAACATGCATCTTCTTTAGGAAGACCAAAGACTCCTGTAGAAATGTTGGGGAACGCAATAGATGTTATATCGTTGTCTACGGCTAACTGCAACTTTTTTGTAACACATTTTTAACTTCTTGTGATTTTGGTCATCAGGTGCGCTTACGTGAATCACAAAATCCACGGATAGATTGTAACCCTATGTAATGCATACGTTACCTTCGCGAAGGTGGGATATTTTACGACACTTCTCTTGCATTTCGTCTCCTGCAAGACTTTGAATAGCTTTATCCACGCCTTCTCGTGGCTCTAGAAGGCAATTAGATGAGTTCACTGTACAATCACCAGCTAACGTCGTGATTGATCCATAATATAGCGCAACTTTCTTATTAATGTCGTGGTTAACGGCAAACTTCGGTCACTCCAAACCTCCAACTGAACTTGTTCTCGGACACACCTGATCCCAAGATGGTAGATCGAACATGAAGACAACTTTCTTTATAAACATCTATTCTACTTACGTTTCATTGTCTGGATCCTGGAATTCCATCAAGAAGGAATTTACCTTATCGACTTCTTGAAGATGTTTATCGGGTATGCCTTCTCCTATTACATCAATCTCGGATGTTTCTAACTTACGCAAATTTTAGGCAGTCCTTCTGGAGGAGGATTTTTTAACCTGTCGATGGCTATAGAATCAATCTTTATCTGACCTCCAGGAGTTCGGTATTGCACTGACGGAAACGACTGTAGGTCCAAAGATCTTAAGTCACCTACAAACTTTCGCTGTCTATTGAGTTTCATCACTAAAATAATCATTATCTTTCATGGAAACGTTCCTTCGGTATAGGGTGTTTTGTTACTGGCGTGGTGTTGGAAAGGCGGATCTCGTGAGAGTGAGAGTCCCACATCGTCTTCTGAGCAACCCCAGACATCGGCAAACTTGTAAATTAAGTCGTAAAGACGCTCCCGGTCTTATGAAGAAAAATCTGGGTTGACATCTACTCTTTTCGGGTCACACATTTTTCTACACTGTTCCAACTTCTCTGGAGACGGCAGAGATTCTTCTGATGCTGTCAATGTCCTTGTTTCTTGTTCGTCGGGTACTTCCTCGAACTGCTCCGCATCGACTATGTTCGTTCTTTGGCGCAACTTCACGGTGTTGACGGTGGGATTCGTTACAAACACGGGGACTCACAATCCACTATTAACTTTGGAATAAAAATTCCCAACATTTTCTCTATACGTTGAGATGGCAACAGTAACGCCTTTTCCCTGTAATGTCCCAACAGGAACGTAACTTCACTAAAGTGTGCGAACGAGATGGTAAAACAGTATTCTCTAGGACTCTAAAAATAGCTCTATATTCCCGAGCAATTCTCGATGTTAATACTTCAGATAAATTAATCTCTAAGTTGCTAGGTTATAAGTTCCTGGACGGAGGACGTCCAAAACGATACAAGGTCAAATTATGATTATCATAACTTATGATCGCTCTGTTTTCCTAAGAAATCCGCCCCAACTAGAGGACCATAATCAAAATTGGGAATTGTCCTAAAAACATCTGTAAAACATCTGTTCCCAGGAAAAATTTCAGAAAGGCAATCTCAGATACTTGAACGCTTTTACCCGTAACTCCCTTTAATCTGGCGCTAAGACGAAAACGTCTCGCGTTCTTCGGAACTAGATTCTCCCCGAGAGAACTTATGTGGCTACCAGAATCTACCATGATATTAACTTGCCGACAATCTAAAAGAGCAGAAACATGTGGTAAGTCATTAGAAGAAAAATGGGGACTATAACGCACCTCCGAGCAGATTCGTCCCTGTCATCTACTCTGTTTTTGAGTCTAAAGATGCCCTGCAGTACCGTGCAATATGCTTAGACATGTTGCATTTATAACAAACAATAGGACCCTTACCAGGAGTCGAAACCTAGGTCTGTGAAGAGGATTGCGTGGAAGAACCTGAATTGTTTTTTATTATTGTTGTTGTTATTGTTCCTACGGTTTTGACGACTATCATTTCTTTCATTATTTTCTTGACCTACATTTCTTTGCTGACTTTTCCTATTTTGTGCTTGATCGCTACCTTGGTGTTCATTATTTGACGTTAACGCGGATATCTGTAGAGTCATTTTCGCTATTTGTTTTGCAAGTCATTGACTTGATCGCTAATTGCCCTAGTCTGCTCTTTTTGTGCTGTGGCTGACTGCACAAAATTCTCTTGCCTGTAAAGCGGACTTTGAACTGCTGACTCCGCACTCCTGCAAATCTGACTGTCAACTTGACTTGGCGGAAGCACTGACGAGTGCAAGACCGCAGAATTTTTTTAAAAGAATTATTCCAACTCTTTCCTCTTGAGTAATACCCGAGTTTTCTCCTCCACTACTAAATCACTCAATAACACAGCCACTGTATTGTATTCTTTGCGAATGACGACCTTGAAAAAGTCTGGCAGTAACTCTTCTATGATGAGTTGTATCTGCTTCTTCTCAGGCGCGTTAGGATCTTGTCTCAGAATGAGATCCCGTTTTGCATACACATAGTCAGCAACTGACTCATCATCGCCCTGTTCCCGTCCTCACATTTGAGCCTCTGTCAACTGAGGAAACAAATTATACTTAAACGCAATTATCAATGTCTGTTTAAATTGCTGTAAGACATCTGAGCAAAATTCGGCTTTCTTTCCATAGATGTAAACCATGATTCGGCTGAACCCCTAAGCAGATTCCCAAATAGTAGCTTTCGTCACATCCCATCCCAACCATTAATGTCAGCTATAGATTCATATTTTCGTACAAAACGTTATACGTCTTCCTCTAAGTTAGCGTAGAAAGGTCCTCGTCTAACTGTGGAGTAAAAAATAGGAACGGTTGGTTATCACCTCCTGACGCCAAGTCTAAAATGGCTTTCTCAACGGTAATTTCTAAAGAATCGGGTTTAATATCGGATAAGACCTTAGAGAATTCTAACTTTTTCCGAAGCTGGTCTAAATAGTTTCTGGTAAACTTAGCCGATACACGGGACGAACAGGCCGCGGGATCGAAATAAATCGTGTCACTAAGATTTAAGAAGTAATCACTCGGTACTAAAAGTTCATCAACAAAACGTCGCAACATATACAAAAAAGTGAACTAAAATGGGCACTAGTGTAACGAAATACACAGCGTACATATATCACTACTTAAGTCTAAATTACACATGCAAAAACTGAGACGGAGAAAGACAGATAAAAGGATGACTTGAAACACAAGAAGGTATTTCGGGCTTCTCCACTACTCTTCAAACGATTGAAGAGAAAAGAAAGCAAACTTTGCGAATGAAAAAGGTAAACTAATAGCTTTTGAGTAGTATAATACACAGACGGAGGTGGAGGGGAAGCGGTGGTGAAAATAATTAGAAAAAATACGGAGGGGAAAGAGGGAAAAAATTACAGAGAAAAGACAAGCATCACTACCATTTTATGGGGGTAAAAACACAAAGAAATAAGCATCTCCACCATCTTACGGCGGGGGAATAGTGGAAACATTAATGAGAAAAGACAAGCATTTCTGCCATTTTACGGTTCCTTACTTTGAAAAGAATTTTCAAAGAAAGCTGTGTCGTCAATGAGAGTTTCTTGGGATATTTCTCATAAGTAGAACGGATCCTGGGACCGGACGACACCCGTCTGATTTTAAGAGAAATTAAAGCGAGGATTTCAAGATATTTGAAGAGAGAGACAAATGTGGGTTAGGGGAGAAAAGAAAAAAGGATGAATTCTAACATCACAGTACCCGCTGTTCCATTTTCTCTGCTGGGCTTCTTGATATCCTCTTGATGATCTTCCGATGTTCCGCCTGTCGTTGACCGAATTAAAGTTTGTACGGCTCGTTTAATAAATTACTCTCCGCGACGTTCTCAAACCAAATCCAAAGGTTATTCCCGACCGACTCAGCTGACATTCTTTCGACAACTTCGCGACTGACTCCAAAGATAACTCCGATGACCAGCTCATGACAGACTCTCGAGACTATCTCCCAGAACTAACTCCAAAGACTAACTCTGCTATCTAACTCCGACTTACTCCTTGTTTCCGGGTTCTAGAGAGTATTAAAATACCCAAATCTGCTGGTATACTTGCTGACTCCAGACACGTGTAGATATGATAATTTCGTCTCAACAGGTACTCTTGACGTCAGAGATGGTTAGATAATTGGGAAAGGAGCTCCGTCAGCTTTATTACATAAAGTACACATTGACGTAATACATTACATAACATAAACAAATACTTCCACGATTTAGCAACGAATACACAAAACTACGGAAGAAAACATTGACTGAATTCTCAGACGCAAATGCATTTCACTAACTAAGTCTTTTGAATGATTAGCGTTCTTGACACATAAAATAAACAGTTTTGTTTAATAGGGAAAAACAAATAACCTCACAGGCATGATGATGAGTCTTAATGAAATTTATGTCTCTCAGGCAGTCAATAAATTAATATGTGGGAGACCTACGAAAATCAATAAATAATTAATATTGGTCTTTTCACATGAGTATTATTTTTTTTTATAAAAATAGAAAAAAATCCTTGGACTTAGTTTGAACCCACGCCAAAAGCAATTATAATTACTAGTGCCCTGCGCTAGTACACACGTCCATGAAGACCGCCAGTACCAGCTATTTGATTTCTGCTGTATTTATATATGCTACGTGGCGAGAAACAGATAACAGCAACTAACCACCTGCAATGAGTAGGGTCGAGCGTGATTTGAAAATATGCTGTTGAACACTGTTGAATTTGTCTACGTTTTACTTTCAAGGTCTCCATTTCCGTTTTCCACTTTTTTCTGTTTACTTACCTGAGATGAGTAGGTGGAAAAAGAGCCATTCTTTGATATTGATATTTGTAATTGTAATAACAGCAATAGGACTTATACTACTACTTGGCTGCAAAGACTATGAGTTTTTAGAGGAGTTAACTACAGGAAAAAATACATTTTTGAACCACTGTAATATATAAAATATTGGAAAAAATGAAATAACTATGTGTGCCTAATCATTACGGCAAAATTGAAGTCAAATGAAAGGATTTTTGGTATGTATTTAGGCCTTACTTCAAATTTGGATGTTATCATATTGCTTTCATTACAATAATATCCTAAGGTATAGTACTGAGGATCCGAAATTTTGCGAAAACAAAATTGAGTATCTTACAAGCCGTTCAACTTACGGAGTTGAAATTCAGTATATTGTATCTTTATTGAAAATGAACAAAACGTCTCCTAGCATTTTTAATCTTCTCCTTTATGTGGAAGGGCGGCACTTTGTATATATGGTAAATTGATAGTGGGTTAGTTTGTAAAAATAATGGAAACACAAACAATACAGTGCTTCGCTTAATATATCCATCTATGCTTACCATCAAGGGTGGATCCAGGATGCACTTGTGCGAGAGCGGTAGGTTGTAACACTGCTACTTATAGCTACTTCTAAGAGTTCCGAACTTGCCGTTTTATTCATAAACAAAATAAGAAAGTTTACTCTTCTGAGAAGCGATCGCCCGTGCTTACCATGCGCTTTCTACTACAATAATTTCTGAATATATAGAGCGCTTAAAGAACAGGACAATAAACCCATAAAGTTATGAGAAAAAAAGACATAAAAATATGTAATATAAGCTTCTGTACGTTGATCTTCTGACCTTGAATTGGGCCTTTAAAAAATTCATCCGTTTTTGCACTGAAAAGTATCGAAAATTCAACAAGGAAATAATTAGACAATGATAATTTAACTGAAATTGATCGTAGTTTTACCCATGAGAAACACATTACCATTTTATATCGTAAAGGTCAGACCCATCGCTATAGCAACAGAGCGGTGCTTGAGCATTTGACGGTAGCAATTCAAGTTCCGATTACTTAGAATCCCACAACCTGATTGTACTACAAGTGTAAACTCTTTAGTCCGTAAAGAGGCCGTGGATCATGTCGAAGTTGATGACAATGTGTTCTGGTGGATGATGGGTTAGAGTGGCGCATAGTGGATAGTGGGGCATATAGGGTCACGGTGGGTCATTGGTAGGACTGGGCCACGGTTGGTGGTCGCTCGTGGGTCACGGAGGGTGCTTGTCAGTGGGTTGTGCGTCAAGGTTTCATTGACCTACGCCACCTCTGGGTTAACTGGTTTGGGTTCGGTTAAACTTCAAACAGAATGTGTCTGTTTATTTCAGAAAGCGAACCGTAATTTGGTTCAGTTTTGTTTGAAAATAGACACTATATTGCCACTTTTCAGACTATCCGTACATATTTTGGAAAAGTTCCAAACAATATGTAATAGTTTCGTTTTAGGTTAAGGTATTACGAGTCTGCTGTTTCACTTTTGAACGGAATTACGATACCCCATGTTTTTTTTACATATTTTTTTGTGGAAAAACGTTAACGAGCAATAGAAAACACAAATGTTTTTCGGTTCGGATTGGTTTGGGTTTACAGCTTGAAAATGAAATCTCTACCTTTAATGTCCAACGATTATGCCTGTTAGGTTCAGGAAGACTGACTAAAACAAGTGAATTATGACGGACGAATTGGTGAAATGAGAAAATGGGAGTGTCCCGAGAAAACCCGCCAGCACGATGTGCCAGTCTGAAGCTTACTTGCCTTGGGAACGAACTAGGCATCCCACCCATCAGATTGTTTAGTAGGCGGGACCTCAGTTTCGATTCCCGTTGGGAGAGACTGAAATATTACATTTCCAGGATGTATCTGTGTTCGTGTCCCTGTCGTTCAAGGTTACTGGAAATACCTGTAAAACGAGAAAAACCGAATATAATAGAGTTAAATTACTGAGATACTTTCGGTCTTTTTAAAAATTAAACCTGAATTCTCTGGACTATAGTATTTTATCATGACCGAAAGCAGTGCTTCATCGTTAATAAAATATTGGAATCATAAGCGTTTACAATTTTCTACATAGACGAGTGTTTCTTGACTCTTACTTAAAAGAACAGTCTTAGTGTAGTGGCTTGAGCATTCGTTTCGTGAGTTAGGGATCGGCGTTCGAGTCCCTCCAAGCATATTCAGAAAAAAATTATAATTTCTGAATATGCTGAATATGTTATTATACAACAGATATTTCTGTTGTATAGTAACATGAAAAATAGTCAGTTTCTCTTGTTCCTACAATTCAGAAGTGAAACGAATTCCTTCACAAGGGAAAAATTAACAACATGACGTCACAGTTTACAATCTCGTTTCTACTGTCTGAAAACTTCGCGTGTTTTGCAAACTATTCATGAATACGAACGGTTCATCCTTCATGCCTAGTATTAGCCATAAATTTGTCTGAAACATCATTGTGGAATTGTTATTAAGTTTTTCCACTCTTAGTAGAAATAATATTTTCTTTCGCCATTTTCAACAAGTTCCATATATTCGTTCAACAAAAATTGGTAACTGGGAACTATTCTTTTTTATATTTGTTTGTATAGTTTGTTCAAATATCAATATAACGCATATTTTATCCAATGTCTTTTACCCAAAGAAACGGTGTTACTATGTATCGTGATGAAGACAAGACCCACTTAGTTTCTCTTTGTTCATCGGAAGGTTCGATTTTCATATTGTCCAGTAGCTGACACCTTCTTTTCCCCCTCTTTTCTTTTCAATGTATCTTGTAATGCCCACTACATTCTCGATAACTTTTGGTTTTTAATATTTTTAATCCTAGTACTTTTGCTATTTTTGATCTTTCCACTCAGTGAAAATGCTCCATCTTCCGGCGTAGTGTAAAGGAAATGAGGTGTGTTAGGAGATGGAATGATGGCAAATCTCCGACAGAAATAGTAGGGCGCGAATTCTAAAGGAATCCTGTCTTTCCTTCCCAATGTTGGATTTATTATATGGGTCCTGAATAATGGTAGTTAACCTTGGCACTTAAACTGCCTAGAGGCAGTTAAAAGTGTGAAATTTATAATATTTTTGGTATCAAGGTAACATCATAATCAACGAGTTTGGCACATGCTAACAATTTCAGCATTTTGATAATAGTATAGTGAGAAGTGCCAAAAATTCATTGAAAGTGACTTTGTTGGTGCTGTGAATCTAATAATCTATTTTCTGACATTTCTCTTCGGTACATCATTTAGTAAAATCATGCTTGTGTAAACCTTAAGTGAAGCCCAATGCGCTTTCGACGTAATTCGCGCCTTCACATCTTTATGCCTACCAGCTGTGTCATGAGTATGAACAACAATATCATTTCTAACTTCATTACAAATATTCCAAGAGTAATAATGTTAGTTTCTAAATGTTATAAACAGTAAATTTGTTTCGACGTCCAGTTGTGCTAGATGGACCATAGGAAGCCGCATTGTTTTGCTTTCTATAAGTATGGACTTGCACCTGATTGTTTTACGGTTATTTACCAAGCGTGTCTTCATTTACTTCCTTGGATGTTAAGTGTATTGGCTTACCTTTGGACTAAACCTATTATGATATGTGAATTTTCGTCTTTTTGGGAGCAGTTAGTAATTACTGGCCACCGAGTAAGCCACTACACATTTGGTCACTCAGCCTTCTTGATGAGCTATATTTTTATTAGTTATGGAACTCATGGTCGCTTAGCTTTCATACTAAGCTATTTATTGTTTACGGAGTATCCTTCCTGCCAGAATAACTTCAGTATTTACTCATTTACTATTTATGGATCTTTCATCATGTGTTGCTTATCCTTTGCAATAAGCTGTTTATTCAAGGAACTATCTTACCGGTTGGCTTAACCTTTGTATTAAGCCAGTTCCTGAGGTTTTTACCCCAATTGAAGCTGTTTAATCATGGAAGAAAGTGGATTTCAGTTGTTAATTTTATGATCTTTCTCGCCATGCATCTCTTTCTGGCGACAGTCGGTCGTTTGAAGTGTCGAGAATGCTTGACTTTTATATCAAGTCTTTACCTGTCTATAGGCTGTTGCCTTTGTCACAAGTAGCTCAGCTTCCTTCGTGTTACGTCACTGAACGCGACATCAAATATTATTTATCTCTGTCTTCTTTATCTGTGGGAGATTACCATGATGTGTCCACGATTTACGTTAATAGAGCTTCTAATTGATATTAAGCTTTCATGTTTCTACATGTTGATGTCTTCATCCCAAGCTGTTCGACTGCGTTGGAATTATGCTGTGTATTGTCACGCTGAGCATTATGTCTTCCTGTCTTCTTTTACCGCAGAAGAATGTTTTGAAGTGTCCATGATTTATTTCGAGTGTGCTTGATTGTCATATCAAGCTTTTTTATCTCTACATGCCTGCGCCGGCATCTTAAATGATTCAACGTTATCTATATCTCGTCCTGGTTTGCAATATTGAGTTATTTATGGCTTCAAAGTAAGTATCACTTCCTCCGGAACGTTATTGGGAGTAAATTTTATTATTGCTTGAAGATGGAACATTTCTCCGGACACTAAGTAAACTCCAACTGTGAATCTTGTAACGAAAATGTAAGAGAAATAATGGACCCATTGATTATGTCTTACAAAAAACCCTGTGCATAGGTAAGAGAGCTCTTATCCCCTTATTATCTTATTGCCTTATTATCTTATCACCTTATTATCTTATTACCTTCTTATCTTATCACATTATTATCTTATCGTTTTTCTTAATGGTGTAAACATTTTTAAGTGTTTTTGATGACAGTGTTTATCTGCATTTATCTTGTTTTTGTTTTTTACTTTTATTTATTTATCTTACTGTGATCAATGATATTTTTCTCTGTGTTAAAAATCTGAGTTATCCAAACATAAGAGTATTACGTTTTCTCATTAAATAATAAAAAGACAAATATCCTATATTCAACTTTTTGTGTTAAGCATTCGTGATATCCAAATCCAAGAATACTACGTTTTTTCGTTAGATAATAAAAAGATAAGTAAATATTCCATATTCAATTTTTATTGGAATATCTTTGTCTTAGGTTGCCTTAGGTTAAGTTAAGAGATAGATCTGTGAGGTTCTTAAAGTAAGTGCGGGAAAAGGGTTTCCTCTTACCTATTCGTACGAATAGGTGAAAGGTAGCCTCGCTTAAGTCAGTTGTTATTCGTTCACTTCCATTCACTTCCGTTTCCACTTCCGTTAAAATTTTGTTTTCACAATTTCAATTCTCATCTGAGTCTTCCTGCGCTCATCAAAAATAGCAGGATGGCGACCCTACTTAATTTCAGTGTTTCCACGGTGAAGGGTGCTAGTGTCTTGGAACTTTTGCGCAGTTAAGGGCGCCACAATCTCTTATAAGGCAATTCATCCTTGTAGAGGATGCAAAAGATTTCTCTTTTTTTTTCTTAACTTCAGTATGCTTATTTGCATTGGTATAGGAAGTAATATTGAGGTCTCAAGTATACAGTGATAATAATAATAATAATAATAATAATAATAATAATAATAATAATAATAATAATAATAATAATTATTATTATTATTATTATTATTATTATTATTATTATTATTATTATTATATAGATGACAAATTCTGCATGAGGACACATTGTATTAACATCTGTAAAATCGCCAGTAGCCTTAGCCAGAAATCACAAAATAGCCGGGATTGGAGAGAAGTGTCAGTAGCATCAGTACATACCCTCTGCATACATCCCTACAACTAGCTAAATTTTAAAACGGGAAGTTTCCAGGCAAATATCATGTACAAAGTAGGGATACAGAACTCACAAAAGCGTAAGGTAATTTGTTTTTAAGTAATGGTTATGCCGCCTAAGCAATAGAAGACGTTGATGATGAAAATGAACGTAATATTGAGATAAAGAAAGTGGGAGGAAGCGGAACCCGGAGAAAACCTACACGCAGGGTGTTTGTTGAGTACAATGCCCACTAGGCGGGAGCTGGGTGGAACAGGGTGAACTATTACATTAACAACACTCAGTAATAATAATACTACTAATGATAATAATAATAAATAATAGTGTTAAAAGTTTTAAAGTTGCCCTAAAATTTGGCAAAATTTATTTAAACGTAGGGATTTCCGAGAAAGGGTTCCGTACCATCAAGACACACCACTGCAACTACCAACATTTTAAACAAAAGGTTTCCACTAAAGTTTAAATGTAGAAAGTATTCTACTGTATGTTTTAAGGAAAATAACTGTAATAATAAATAACTGAATATCACCCAAAAGTAAGCCATATAATGAATTAATCTTTAAGATATGCAGAGGTAATTATAAAAGCTTTGCTACAAAAATACCTATACAGACCATGATTCAATGAGCTCTCAAATACAAAGTAACAAAAAGCCTGTAATATTCAGTCTACAGAGCAATTCTTACTTAAAGAATGGAGATACGCTATTTCGAAAATCGAGAGAAGACCAGAATTGCTTACGATACTTTTCTCTCGTGTTCAAAGCGAGACGATAACTTGAGTTAGTCTTGTCCCGTCTCGAATGTAAAATGTAAATTCTCAGTTTTTTGTTTGTTTTAGAAACGAGATGAAAAATTCCTCTTCTTGTGGGTAACATTAAACAAAACCAAAATGTTGCCAAATGTCACGTTTCTGCTTGTAATGGTATGACCTGAGCGATAATTAGCTCCTAGCTTTTAATTTTGAACGAGATAATAATTATTATTATTAGTTTATTATTATTACTATTATTATTCTTGAAGATTTGATAGTTCAAGTATTGAAACATCCGAGTATTCAAATATCTGAATATAATAAAACGTGTCTCATCGTCGGTCAATCGCCATCAAAAATCCTAAAGTAAAAAATGCCCGACGTGGATTTGAACCGTAAACCTCCAGATTACTGGTCCAGCGCCTTGACCACTGAACCACGATCATGACGCGGTAAATGATTCGTCATTATTCTTGTTAATTTAGATTGGTTTACCTCCGGCTTGCAAAGTTGTATGTTATATTTCTTCGTTTTAGAACGTCATTCGTAATTCTTTTATGATGATATAAGTGAAAAATCTTTGGCTAAGTTTATATTAATAACTTGAGTTCCTTTGGTTCACAAGTTTCTTTCTTCACACAAAACCACAGATATGAGTGATTTCATTCTCATTCTCTGCATTTGTTTCAAAGCAGTCGCCATTACCTGATCAATGGTTTAAGTCCGCCACGATACATGATTACGAGTAGTATCCGTACTCAAATCAAAATATTCACGTAGCATAACACTACAAGCTTTACTTTTTTCACAGCATGTTCAATATACGGTAATATTTCCAAGAAATAAAGCCAATCACTTGAAGTTAAGTACACAGCGTTTCATGGAGCATGAAGTGTTTTCTTCTCTAACATCAATAATTTTTCACCCATTAGTTTTCGCACCACCAGTTCGTTATTCTGTCCAAGAGAATTTTTAAATGTAATTTCCAGTTGAGAATTTAAATAATCCGAAACAAACGGGATCAAATATACAAGTTTTTCCCATTCTGCCAAATTTAACTTCACTCCAAATACATGACGTTTACCAACACGAATCACTGCTTCAAATGTGTCACTATCATGTCCAATACAAATTAATTTGGTTTTCATTGAATTAAGCCCATATTCAACATTTAACAAGTAGTCTTTCTTAGTAGCCACAGTTGATGCACAAGTACTCAAAGAAATGTTACTCCAGTAGCTGATCAACACAGAATAAGGGCACTATGCATACAGATGTCTATGTGTGTATGAAGGGGAGGCCGAAGAAAAAAAATCGTGTTTCATCTTGTTAATGATTGCCACCATACACTTACGATGAAGATACCAATTCATTCAATTCAAGATCGTGCATGTTACGTTCAGATAAATTAGTCTTCATTTCTTTACATCTTAAACATACATTTCCACTTTCTAAATGCATCAATAATGCACCATTATCTGCTTCCAATTTTTCAGTACATCATCCTGGTAAAATCACTTTTTCGCCTCCTTCAAATGTCACATATGCCTTCCTGCCATATATTGTTGTGATTATCTTACACTTTACAATATCAAATGGTATGTCAGTCTCTAAATCGCGCATTTTTGTGAAAGGACCCAATGATGGCATATTAAGCTTATCTAATAAATTCATTGACGAGGCCGTCTTTAATTTGACGTTTCTTCCTTCGCAAGAGCTGCTAACGGAATGATCTACACAAACACATATGTTCCGCATACGGCGTCACTATCCTTTCATTCGCTACTTTTAATCACGTGATCCTCAGCTATTCACTCAAGACCTGATAAATGACCATTGGACATACCCACGACCATAAGTCATGTTTCATCTTGTTTATACAGGCATCTCCGGGGGAATTGGAAAAAGGCTAAATTTCGATTATGTTGCTGATGTTAAAACAACTTTCACGCGGGACCCAAGAGCATCACTTGCATATACGAATTCTCATCCCACGTTTAAAAAAATAATGAAATACGATACTCACCTTAACAACTAAGACCAATTCGATGAAAGGGCACTTACGCCTTTCGCAGGAGGAGCGGGAGGTCCAAAATAATTACTCGTTACACGTCAAGGAGAAGAAGAAGGAAAGAGGAAAACAACATGTTTCATCTTGTTTCTATAGCTGGTAGCTGTCCAAGAGCATGAAGATACGTATACCAGCTTAACAACTAACCAACCAGCGACCAGGGAATGTCCCCTTGGCCAAAATTTTTACACGGTGATATTCGCCCGGACCTCTACTTTTTGAGTGGTAAAATGATATATTAATTTTAATTGTCAAAACATTTTTGTCGTGGGTCTACATTGTTTAACCCTTCTTGGAATCGATGTTATGAACAACCAGGCCATACACTACGCGTCCGATTCGTGATCTAATTATGTTTAACAAGGCTTTTTATGTAGCAAATATGAATAAAATAGATAATTACATTTATTTTACTGTTGCAGTTCACATAAGCTGTAAAAAGATAAAAAAAGAAATCAGAACACATCTTCATAGATTAGCACTTAACGTTAATACAAAAAATTACAATCAGTCCCATATATTACTTTTGTTACAGAAACTTCTGTTGTGTATTGTTGAGTGAGTGGATATCGTACTTGACCGCTAAACTGCTCATTAGGCGTCTAGGGTTCAAATCTCGGCCACACCTGGTTTATAATTTTTTCCTGATGCTTGTTGAAAAGAGAACCATAAATAGAATGCAACACTTCAATCATTTCCATTTGAAGCTGACCACGTGATCCTTGTGCTTTAATACTACGTCTAACAAACGTTTGTCTAATGTTGGGCATAATTCCTTAACAAGGTAATGGATACTGCTCTTAAACCATATATGAGTGCTTGTATCTTTAATCTGTCATATTTGTAGTTTAGTGTAGAGTTAAAACAAAATTGAGGACCAAAGTTATAAGAACAATCCAAGTTATTAATATAAATTATGCCAAAGATTTTTACTTATATCATCATACAATAAATATGAAAGACTTTTTGAATCGAATAAAAATCACGTAGAACTTTGTAAGCGGAGGCAAAGAAACTTAATGTAAACACACTAGGGACGAATCTTTTACCCTGTATTGATCGTGGTTCAGTGGTCAAGGAGCTCTGCCAGTAATCTGAAGGTCCTCGAATCGGATCACCGAAGGGCAAGTAAGTTTTTTTTTTTTTGCTTTAGAAGTTTTGGTGGCAATTGATTGGCGATGAATTACGTTTTATTATCTTCAGGTATTTGAATACTCGGATGTTTCAGTATTTGAACTATCAAATCTTCAATAGTAATAATAGGAATAATAATAAATTAATGATAACTATTATTATCTCGTAGGAAATTACAAGCTAGGAGTTTATTATCACTGAGGTCATTACAAGCAGAAGCGTGAGATTTGGCAAGAATATTGCGGTTGTGTTTAGTGTTACCCACGATAAGAGGAATTTCTCATCTCGTTACTAAAACAAAACAAACAAAATCGAGACGAGAATGGACATTTTACATTCGATACGGGACAAGGGTAACTCACATTATTGTCTAGATTTCGAGATGAGAATCGAGACAAGACGAAAAGTATCGTAAACATTTCTCGTCTTATCTCGATTCTTGAAAAGTGTATGTCCACTCATTAAGTAACAATTGCTTGGTAGACTGAATCTTATACGCTATCTCTAACAGCACTATTACATTGCACGCATATGCCTATCATGTTGCCTCAGGTACATGGAAATGTGTCCAGTATATGCTTTATGTACCTCTAAGAGAGAAATTACAGGATGGCAAGTGATACTAACTGTCTATGTCCGCCCCCTAGGCACATACCTGGCATGCACCTGCGGAACGTTTCTAGTATGATCTAGGTATGTTCCCCATGCGTTAGCGTCAACGAAGCACAAAATTACTCTCGCAAAATAGGTTAAACCGCCTATAAGCATGATGTGTTTACATTTAGGTGAGTCTAAACAACATTTTAAACAAGTAAAAATATTACCGGAGGTTGGTGCGAACCACCAACCTTTGGATTACTAGCCACGTGCTCTTCGTACTTGGCCACTTTTTAAAACTTGATTATTGTTATTAATTAATGTTGTTACGTATTTGTGCAAAGTACAGAAAATAAAGCTACACATTGATACAATTTGTGGTTACAAAGTCAGTGTATGGTAGAAAGACTAAAAAGAAGTTTACAAGTCAATTAGAATTCGCGTCCGCACAAGAGGTAACTGAGGTAAGTACAAAGAGTTTTTTCTTTCTTCGTAGTGGGGATTTGCCATATCGTATACACAGGAAATCTTTGTATGTGTGATGTGCCTGGGAGCAACTAGGATCAGAATAAATTCAATGGTATCAGCTGTGAGCCATACAACAGAATTTTGCTTCTCTTTAGGAAAAAAACTTAAAATCCGGAGACAAGATCATTTAAATAGTACGCGTAATGGAATCCATACTTATTTTACACAAATATTGAACCATTTCTCTGTATCCAAACTGAGGTTGATCCATTGCAGGTAGTGAGATGATGATCTAAAGTATCATCTTCGCCACTAATAATACAGTGGTTGTCATCTGTTATTTGAAGGTGATGCCTATCTATAATGTTATTAAAATTCTATACCATATCGAACGAGCTGAAGTTAATACAAAATTAGATGAAACGTTCCTGCAAATAAATTTCCAGTTCGCAGATGGGAATTAGATAATTATGTGACGACATTGATTTGGTTGTTCTTGTAGAAACACGTTATAAAGAGTTTTCACTGTTTGAGATAGAGTTTGGAGGCCACGGGCAGACAGGTAGAAATAATTACATATTACATCTTTAAAATACCAAAAGTAGGGCGAATCTAAGATGAGTAATACTCCACCATTGGTAGCGACGAGAGATGACAGAACTCTAGTGCTGAGATTATCTCCATTACCTTGTATATTTTGGAATCCTCTGTGGGAGAATAAAGCTTTTGCTTTTCTTACAAGATGGATCAAGTTAAGTCCCCAGGCACCATGTTGTAAACATGGAAATGGATAGCGTATTCGAAAAATCATACCTGTCCACACACACCAGTTACCAGTGCTCTAAACTTCTGAAAGTAAAATGTAGGTATAGGCATAGGCATAGGCAAATTTGACAGATATACCACAACTTGGAAAAGGCAAATGTATTCACAAAGTAGATACGAGAAATAAACGACAGATATCGAGATGTATGTTGATGTAAAAGAGAGCGAACCTTCAGAAAAACATCTTCAAATCTTTTCGCTATACTCTCATCCAAGTTGCAGGAAAAATAAATGCTAAGTACCTTCATAACTTTCACTACCTGCGGAAAATGGGTATATGCATTCGTAGAACCATATACTAATGGCATGAATTTAGATTTCAGACGATTAAGAAGTGCTCCTGACTGTTAAGAGTACTGGTAAAAACATTTGTTAACTACTTCTAAATCCAGTGGATCGCAAAGGAAAACATGCACATCATCAGCAAAACTATACCCCTTAACAAGAACGTTACAGTTAGTAAGGCCTTAGATACGTTGGGCAATGCTGTGTAGTAAGGAACAGAAATTATAAAAAAAAAAGTCATGCTTAATGTACAACCTTGTCTGACGCTGCCTGAGTTTAAGAGGTATGGTCAGGAAAACGTTGATTTTTTATTTCGATTGAGCATCATCATACAGGATTCGAATACAACGGACAAATAAGTTTCCGATGCCCATATGGTTCAATAGTGACCACAAATAATTGTGGTCCACACGATCAAAGGCTTGGTTAAAATTTAAGGCAAGCAAGGCATGACTAGTAGTGTGAGTCAGAAGATTTGAAAAAAACATCACGAATGGTTTGAAGTACGTGATGTATTTTTTTTACTCCGATTCTTGCATATTGAAAACGTCCAGAGAGAACATCGATATAGTGTGGAAGTATGTTGTTCACACAACGGGCAACCACTTATAATCAGAATTGAGGAGAATAATGGGTCATTAATGAGTAACACTTGTAGGGTGTGCTTGCTTAGGTATAAATACAGTAACACCAGGACTTCTATACAGTCTCTGTGGGTTATTACTGAAACATTCATTTACGACAACAGGTCAGTATTTCACCAATTAGAGGGGAAAACTTCACATAACACTCTGCAGATATGCCATCTAGTCCTGGAGATTTACCTTTGGGAGCTGCGAGGACAGCGTACCGCACATCTTCAACACAAAATGGTTGAACAAGAGATTGCTGCGCTGCATCATCAAGTATACCAGAAAGTGATGTAGAAAATTCATTAGGCTTAGTAGTGTTTGCAACACTAGAGAGTTCTGCGTAGTGAATACAAAACACATGTTTAATGGAAGCAACATCCTTATGAAGATATCCGTCGTCTTCAGTGACTCGATAGATCCATTTTCCTTGGCCTCGTTTCATTTCTTTGATGACATGATGAAATGATGGCTCTTCATCTGCATATATACATTTTTGGAACTCTGTTTCGGAACTTGATACCAGTTACATGGCGGCGATGCAAATTGAGGAGCAAAACCTGATAACGTTTAACCTGAGAGAACATAGATAAATTAGAAACAGCAGCACAGCGAGCTTCTCGCAAACACCTGGTATAAAACTAAAGCAGATTACGAAGGTCTGTAGAGTTTTCAGATGAGTACCACCGACAGAAACTTGCAAACCGTGGTTTGAAATAAGTATTCCACCAGTCACTAACGGTTGACAAGTATTGACGTTGCCTAAACCAGTAACGCCATTTGGAGCGAAACGCAGCTTAAAATTGATCGTTGTCCAAGAACGATGTGTTGAGTTGCCAATAATCCCGACCTCGTTCAACAGTTACATCAGAAAAAGTAAAAGATACAATATAATCTGAGTGATCAGAAAAGGAGGTGGGGTCAATTTCAACTTGTTTATGCATGGTACCAATACAGGAGATACGTATATGTGGTCAAGGCGAGAAGGACTCTGGTGTGATATGTAAGTGTAACACCGTGCTTGTGGCTTCAGACAGATCCATGTGTCTCATAAATGAAGTTCATTAACTAATTCGTGGAGAGTATGGCAGTAATTAAAACCCGGCATTTCGTCTTCATGTCTTAAAACGCAATTCTAATCCCCCGCCAAAATCAAACTGTCAACTTTGGGTCGAAGAGACAGTAACATCCTGGGAAAATAAGATATTTCGCCGGGTTCGAGCGTGAGAACCACTCGGAGAGTAAAAATTGACAAGATTAATTTCGCATAGGTTACCACGTAGTATTCGAGCGGATGAATGGAATACAGGGCAAGAGAAACTTGTTGAATCATGAAAAACAATCGCTGCAACTGTGTCACAATTGTCAAAATTATTTTCAGCAATATAGTTTGGACCGATATTCAGTTCAAAAAGACCTGCTTCTTGTAAAACAGCAACATCAATACCCTCTTCGTGCAAAAAATCACGAAGTGCAGATTGCTTGGCGGAACTTTGCAAATTATTAATGTTAATCGTAGCAATTTTAAGCATCATCACACTAGAAAGCACATAACACCACCAACACAAAAGTGGGGAGCGGAGAAAATAAAAATAACAGCACAATTACAAACAAATAAAACGGTGAAGTGAAGAGTAGAACATCGAAACGACATACAACTGAATCTAACGCTGCGTAGAAGAAGACAATTAACTTATCGTAAAACGATTGAACTGGATGCATTGAACCATAAACCATGTATCCTCGTCGCCAAAAGAACCTTTACATCGCCGTGACGAGTATGTGACCGCGCAGTACTCCAGAGAAGTCATGGTTGCATAAGAAATTGTGATTAATTTTGAACAGTTTTTATTTTGACTAGGGGAAATAACGTAGGTATAGGGAATAAAGGCATAGATTTGAAGCATCAGTACACTATCATCTCTGAAAAGATTCGTATTCTCGGTTTTTCATTTTATTCTCTTATCTGTTAAGTTAATAACTGCTGACAACTGCTACTAGCGCTTTTCACTCTTCAGGAATTTAACACGACATGTTCGCAGGACACTTTTCCAAGTCCTAAATGTATGCGTGAATTATTTCATTCGTCTCACTGTCCTTATTTCGGAATGGAAACTAAATATGCTGAACGTGAATATGTCTCGATGTCGTCAAGCAAAGGTCGTAATAAATGTAAATAAGGTTCTTATTATTAAATAAAACACAGACGTATCTATTCCATGTATAGCACAATATAATACAGTAATTAACCAACGTGATAATCACAAACGCCGCAGGATATTTCGAACGGGGGGAGAGGCAAAAGAACGATATAGAGTTTTTCGATTTAATGCCCTATATATATTGAAAGTCATAGTTTATCATTGATAGCGTATATCCTGTTTCTTTTTAAAATCGCCACTCTAACCTATTAGTCAGAACATACATCTCCAAATATAATGTAGAGGGAAGAGAAGGAAGGAGATATGAAAAGTCGCGTAACTAATTTTACTGCGCCCTGGATAATCCATTACTCATACCCGCCCCCTGTCCCACGGATTTCAACTGCTGCTTTATATATATATGATTCCATGTAAGAAGGGCCCGAAAACTGGCGAGGATTGAAAGGCCCGAGTAAAAACGGGGCTCGGTTTTAAAACGCCCCGCGTCAAAAGACCAAGGTCAAAAGCGGCCCTGCGACAAAAGTGCCCGAGTCGAAAATGCACCGCGTGAAAATGTTTCCCTCGACAAAAGGGCCCGGGTCAAAAGATCATGGCGGGAAGAGAGTCCGAGTCAAAAGGGCCCTATGTCAAAAAACCCGGGACAAAGTGGACACCGCCTAAAAGGACACGGGTCAAAAGATCCTCGCGAATAAAGAGGCCGAGTCAAAAGGGCATTATGTCAAAAAAGCCGGGTCAACAAGGACCCCGCTTCAAAAGGGCACAGGTCAAGACGGTCCCGCGTCAAAATGACCCGAGTCAAAATGGTCCCGCGACAAAAGGCCCCGAGTCAAAAAGGCCCCAAGTCAAAAGGAGCCAAGTCAAAAGAGCCCCGCGTCAAAGGGGTCGGCAAATACAATGCCATGGCCAAAACACCTGAGATCAGGAGTGAAAATCAGGAGAAAGATAAATATGACCAGTGGCGTAACTAATTATATTGTGTTCATCATCTATTTACTCATACCTTTCCCCTGCCGCCCACAATTTAGTTGGTGAATATATATATATTTCTATGTCAGAAGAGCACGGACAAAAGGACGAGAACAGAAATGCTCGAATCAAAAAGGCCCCGGTCGAAAGAGCCCTGTAAGAAATAGAACCGAATCAAAACAACCTCGCTGTCAAAAGGGCCAGAATCAAAAAGACGTCGCGACAAAACGCCTACCAAAAATGTTCGAGTAAAAAGGAATCTCACCTCAAAAAGGACACTGGTCTAAAGGTTACAGGTAAAAGGGCACCGCGAAACAAAGCCCGAGTCAAAAAGGCCCCCGTTAAAACGGGACGAGTCAAAAGACCCTGCGTCAAAAAGGCCCGAATCCAAAAGCTCCGCGTCAAAAGGGCCCGGCAAATATAATTTCACGGCGAAAAAGCCTGAGATCAAGAGTGGAAATCAGGAGAAAGAATGAGATATGAACAGTGGTGTAACTAATTTTACTGCCCCTTATCATTGATCATCTATTTAATCATACCTGCCCCCTGTTCCGCCCGACGCAGAGTTGATGTATATATATATATATATATATATATATATATATATATATATATATATATATATATTTCTGTCAAAAAGGCCTCGCGATAAAAGCCCGGTAAATACAATTCCACGGCTACAAAGCCTGAGATCAGGAGTGGAAACCAGGAGAAAGAAAGATATATGACCAGTTGCGTAAGTAATTTTACTGCGTCCTTGACCGTTGATCATGCGTTTACTCATAACTTTCCCCTGGCCAACGCATTTCAGCTGGTGAATATATATTCTGTCAGAAGGGCGAGGACCGAAATGCCCGAGTAAAAATGGCTCCCAGTCGAAAGGGCCCCCTGACAAAACTGCCCTAGTCAAAAACGGTCTCGCGTCTAAAGGGCACTTGCCAAAAGGGCTCGGCGACCAAAGGGCCGGTTGCTCTGTTTTACAGGGTGTAATATGTTTAAAAGTACATTACAGCCATTCAGTGAAGCGACTTAAGCATCATCCCTGTTTATCGTATGGTCATGCTTCATACCTCGTTTTATCACAATAGAGCAGCCTTTCAAATGGTAAACTCCGCATCAAAAAACGTCCTGCAGTTAGGCCACCAAATATACACCTTCTTATCCCATAATCGTGTCACGGATAGAAACCAGTATCTCTTATCCTTTCTTCTCTCCCATACTAAAATAAGCTAACAACATGTACGCAATTCTTATTTCAAACTACACATGTATTAGTTTGGATAAAATGAAATAAAACCGAGACAAAACAAGATTCATAGGTTGATGTAGGGAGAAACTGAAACACACATTGAAACAATAAAACATTGAAACCAATGAATGCCTATTACACAGAGATTCAGAAATGAGGCAGAGAGAGAGAGAAAGAGAGAGGGAGAGAGAGAGAGAGAAGAGGAAAGGAGAGGAAAGGGAAGAAGAAAAAGTAACGGAAGAACATATAAAACTGTGGAATTCAAACGTAGTAAGAAAATAACCTAACATTATAAAGTTCAGTTTCCAGAAATCCAACAGTAATATAGAAATAACGTTTGTTTTTACATAGTTTTTCAGAACTATTCGAATATATAGACGATCCTTTAAATATTTATTATGTTACTTTCATAATGGATAGCGTACTCAATTTCAAGTAGAATTGTAGAGCTTCGAGACACATCTGGGATAATGTCAAAAGTTTAACAAAAGATGCTTCGGTTCTGCATGGTTTGATTGCAAATTCGGTAGTGTTCGTTGGACGTAATTATCCAAAATACATTCTAATATACCCAGTAGACAGCGTTGGTCATATCCTCCATTTCGAGATTACTAATGCAAACTGAACGAAAAGAACGAAACGAAAAGAAGAGCGAAAGAAAGAAAAAAGAGAAAATTGAAAAGTGCAATTTTATTGCTAAATATCTATTAGATATAACCTATATAAAAAGTCGCTCCCCCCTCCATCTCTTATGTTCCAGCGTCCAAGTGATATGACAGAAACAATCTCAGGTTCGAACTTCATCTAGGTTGAAAGTTTTATCGTGATGGATCCTTTGTTTCGCGAGTTATCAACTTTAACTTATACATTTTAACTTCTCCATCTCCTCAACCCTACGCTATATCGTCAAAGTAAATAGATAAATGTCATCTTAGGCCCGAACCTGATCTGTGTTGAAAATTTAATTGAGATCGGTCTGGTGGTTCAAGAGTGATGAAGTCACAAAGACAGCCAATTTCATTTTCAGCTTTTTTTCTTACATGTATCTCCCTCTCACCGGCCTCTACGTAGCACCGTCAAACTGAAATGACAAAAGTAGTCCCAGATCCGAACCTTATCTATGTTTAAAGCTTTATAGAGATCAGTCGGGTGGTTCAAGAGATTAGGAGCCACAAACATAGTTACTTTCAATTTTATAATATAGGTTATTATTATTATTATTATTATTATTATTATTATTATTATTATTATTATTATTATTATTATTATTATTATTATTTGCTTACTTTTGAACTTGCACGGAGAAATTACTGTAAAATATGTTTTATTTTCACATTCTTTCCTCGATTGTAAGTTTTTTTAATCAGTGGGCACTTATTTCTTTTTAGGCCGTCGAACAAATCAATTTCGTTGTGCACTTTGTTGCAAATAACCTTACAGGAAGAAGCCGATTCGTTCCAAAGATCAGGGCTAAAGAAAGGAATATTCGGCTTGAAATTTTAGGTGGCATGATAGTGTACGGGTAACGCAATGGCCTTATGAACAATATTGCTATCTATCTCGTAACATAGTGATTGTGAAGAATCGACTTATCATACTGGACAAGCAATACGTAAGAATGTGAAAGCAAACACCTGTATCATGATAGAGACGATTTACGAATGTTGGATGGGAAAGAGCAAAGGAATTACCAGGACATTCTAAAGACATCATTGATCTGCAGTATGCACTTTTCGTGTTTTCGTTCTCAGAATGATACACTACAGCATTTGTTAAAAAAAAGTTTGGCTAAAGCAATCGGTGGTGTAGTGGTAACGAGTCAGACTTCCAAATGGAAAATCTTGGTTCGATTCCCCATCAGGTAGTATGATTTTTTTCATAAAATAATGGCTGCAAACAGAGATTCATCTTCTCACGAAGAACTTACAACGCATCACTGGCCATAGTTCGAGTAATTTGTGTGCGTTCTGTATCATACACTGCAATAGTAAGTATGCTTCATATTTATATTCGTCCCGTCCCTCTCTCTCTTTCTTGACGTTTCCCTATCTGTCTTTGCATCTTTCACTTCTCTTCCTCTCTCCCTCTCACACATACATACACTTCATACTCCAAAGTTAAAACGGAGCAGAAGCCCGATATACCTGGTCCGGGGAATATAATTAACTGTTAACTTCGGCGTCATGTTTTTCGTGCTCTGGGGATATCATCAATGATCCTAGTCATCTCTGACAGGAATACAGTTCAAACGCAAGGAAATAAGTAAAATCTCATTTTTATCATCTGGGTTACCGAGTCTTAGTCGGATTACAGGGTCACTTCGGATTTAAATTCCTCGATCCAGTTATGGTCTAACCAACAAAATAAGACTGACACGATGATGCGTATGAGCTCTTAGCGTGTTCTTTCTCTCTGTGCAAATTACGTTATATTCGGAACAGATGAAATCAATGCTGGATGTTCGGAACAGATAACTCTTCGGAAAAGACTAGAAAATGGTACATCTTTGGTTATTTGAAAACAAAATTTTATTTATACTAGTTCGACACAATATTTGTTGCCATCCTATAATTCAATATGTTTTATTCATGTTGAAATTTGAAAGATGCTACATCTGTGAGAAACATAAACTTTTCCTTTCCAACATTTGTAGTTTTCCTTACGATACATTTTAGACTTTTTATATAGGTTATATCTAATAGATATTTAGCAATAAAATTGCACTTTTCAATTTTCTCTTTTTTCTTTATTTCTTTTTTCTTTTCGTTTCGTTTTTTCGTTTAGTTTGCATTAGTATTCTGAAATGGAGGATATGACCAACGCTGTCTACTGGGTATATTAGAATGTATTTTGGATAATTACGTCCAACGAACACTACCGAATTTGCAATCGAACCACGCGGAACCAAAGCATTTTTTGTTAAATTTTTACATTATCCCAGATGTGTCTCGAAGATCTATAATTCTACTTGAAATTGAGTACGCTATCCATTATGAAAGTAACATAATAAATATTTAAAGGATCGTCTATATATTCGAATAGTTCTGAAAAACTATGTAAAAACAAACGTTATTTCAATATTACTGTTGGATTTCTGGAAACTGAACTTTATAATGTTAGGTTATTTTCTTACTACATTTGAATTCCACAGTTTTATCTGTTCTTCCGTTACTTTTTCTTCTTCCCTTTCCTCTCCTTTCCTCTTCTCTCTCTCTCTCCCTCTCTCTTTCTCTCTCTCTCTGCCTCATTTCTGAACCTCTGTGTGATAGACATTCATTGGTTTCAATTATTCATTGTGGGTGTTTCAGTTTCTCCCTACATCAACCTATGAATCTTGTTTCGTCTCGTTTTTGTTATTTCATTTTATCTGTACTAATACATGTATAGTTTGAAATAAGAATTGCGCTTATGTTGTTAGCCAATTTTAGTATGGGAGAGACGAAAGGATAAGAGATAGGGGTCTCTTTACCTGAAACGACTATGGGATAAGAAGATGTATATTTGGTGGCCTAACTGCACGGCGTTAGCTGTCGCAATGTTTTTGAATCGGAGTGTACCATTTACTTTTCCCTATTGTGTCCCTGAAGTGAGAAATTTTGAAGGAAATCAGATTTTTCTCTGATATTTAATTTTATTAGTGCCTTTGGAGCCCCGTGTAAACGCAGACATCTTAAAATCAACTGAAAAATACTATATGTGTGTACAAAATTTCAAGTTTCTATCTTGAATAGTAAGGGCACGAAAAGTATTTCATTTATCAATAATCCCCACAGTTTCCCAGACTACCGCAAAAGACCCTGATGGCAGGTAAAAAAATTTCCTGAAACATGCGTGTTTATTCTAGGAACATGGTTCGCCATCATTCTCTTGAGAATAGAACTACCTTTCAAATGGTATCATTCACATGTCTCTATCATGTATCTAAGGCGGGAAAATCGCGATGAAAGAGATTTTTCGTCAAAATATCCTTTTAAAATTTTGTCCCTCTGGACTCCCCTGTTTTAACGCAGAGATCTGAAAGTAATCTGATAAATACTATTCGGTGGAGTGAATATTTGTCCAAATTTAAATCTTCTAGGTGCAAAACTAATCCTGTCAAAAAAATATATATCCATAATACCCCAGATTCCTGTATAAAACAGGACCTTGTATAGAAATTTCCTTGAGACATTCCTATTTATCCTAGGATCGTGGGTTGTTCATAATTCTCTTCAGAACTGCCTTTCAAACGATACCATTCACATGTCTTCATCGTCTATCTAAGGCGTGAAAATCGCGAAAAAAAATATGTTTTGGTTAAAAGTTTTTTTTTTTTTTTTACTTTTTTGCCTCTATGGACCCCCAGTGTTAACGCAGAGATCATCTAAAAAATCTGATAAATACTGTTCGGTGGACTGAATGTTTGTGCAAAATTTCAACCTTCTAGGTTCAAAAATAAATCCGCCAAAGAAAATAAAAGTAATAAATATCGGCCTAATAACAAAATATTTTTTAAAGTTTTGACGTCGTCACCTCCTATGTCTCGACACAGAGAGGCGTGAAACCATACATAACGTGTTCTACAATGCCTCTAGCAGTGGCGGCGACTACAGTTAAAAGTAAGGGGGCAAGACATTATCTGAATATTTGTATATCAATGTTAGCTTTCTTGGTTGTTTTGAACACTATATTTGACGAAAGGTTGTATAACTAATAGGATACTATCTTTTTCATTTAAAATATCGTATCATTGACAAGAGCAACACACGTAGGTACTTTGTACTCTTAAACAACGAAGGAGATAGAGAGATTTGATTCCTTACCCATGAACATCTTAAAATTCTGTCTGTAAAATTGTGTGATCAGATTATCTAATAACAACTTTGCAAAACAAATAAATAGAAAGATTAATATTAATCATAGTAATAATGGGGTCGCGGTGGGTCAGTGGTAGAGTGTTCACCTCTGGTGCTTGGGTTCCCGGGTTCGATCCCAGCCCCAGCCAAGTGAACTTTGTGGTGGACGAACACCGTGTGCGTGGGTTTCCTCAGAACTCTTCCGTTTCCTCCCACTTTATTCATTCCACCATTTCATTTATTACTCACCATCACCGTCTCCTTTAGCCTAACTGGCTTAGTCGTGGGACGTAAAACTTACAGATTTCATTTCATTTATAATGAATAATGAGGCTTGTTTTGAAAAAGTTATATTGAAACTGGGGATTAATGAACAACTCATATTTTTAATTCCGCACATGCCATTAAACTCTTAGAAAATGACAGTAAATACTACAAGCGTATGCTATGATGACATTTAAAGAAATACTTACTTTCGCAGCTCCCTAAAACATGTTCGTTGCCATTAAGTATAGTTTTCACTTTCATGGAATACATAAAAAATCAACAAACTTAGAATCACTCCACACTCCACTTATACAAAATAATTATAAAACCTAGAATTATGTTGAATTCACTAAATTTAATTGTATATACACCATACACCCTAAATACTCAAGTTCACTCGTACATTACACTCAAAAGAATTTAAAAGATAGAAGTAGTTTCTTATTACTCTGATTTTAATCAATATTCCTTACTATTAGAAAGACGAAAAGACTTTAGGAATTGTCAATTTTTGTGCAATTAAAGAATAACTTGTGAAATACTTTATTTTATTTTTATTTATTTATTTATTTATTTATTTATTGGGAACTGTTACCTCAATTAGTATCAAAGCAACTGACTAACATATCGAGCCATTGTAAGAAGACGTGAAAGTACGCTATTTTCCGTGTCAATTAAAACGCAGTTCCTGCAGCTTTCTTAACTCTACGGCAAGACAACAAATACGTACTCACGCAACGGCAAATATTATATGGCATCATTTTTTCTACGAATACATACAATAACTTTACATTTCCAAACGAAACTATATACATTATAGCTCAGTTGAAAAAGTGCGGAGGCAACTGCCCCCCTTTTCCCCCTAATTGCCGCCCATGGCCTCTAGACTTGAAAAAAACAGAAAACCCAAAGTAAAAAGCTTTATTTGTTCTTTTTAAATCGAATAATGAAGACACTACTTTAGTAGCTAAAAAATATTAACAATCCACAAGAACTGTCACATGTTGAAACCCTCATATCGAATTATGAATGGATTTCAGGTGCTGTACTTAACAAACGAAAGTCAAGCCTGATGTGTATAAACACAGCTGACCAAATAATAGCAGACACGTAGACTACAATTTTCGTGCCATAACATGTACTGTGGTAGTGGTTGTCCTTATTCATCAAAGTAAAGCCCAGCATGTAAGTCTTCCAGGCCGAGTATACCTTTTAAATGTTTTTATATTCAGTCGTGTTTGGTTCCTTAGAAAACTATTTTCCTGCCAAAGAAATATCTCACTATCATGCGGAAACACACAATGCAACTGCTGTGGCATACTTTTTCCCTAAGGGTGAGTCACGCGACAGTGTACTTATCAAAATGTGTCGGTGGCCTTGGCTTTGAAAACATTCAACTTCAGAGCTGCTCGCTGTTCGCACATAGCTTGTGCCAAAAGGACTAGCTCAGGAGGGTAATGCTCTCGGCAGTAGGAACGAAAAACACAGTTCTGATTGGTTGGCATTATCCAATTTTTGCCACGTTGCATTTAAATAGCAGTAATGAGTTCACCGTGAGTTCTCATGATGTATGGAGGTGTTTTTGAGCGCTCCGTGAAAGCATATCCTGCGTTTCCTTTGTTTTTTTGTTTAGTTTTTTCGTCCTGTGCTTTGGACTGTATAGTAGTGTTAATTACTGGAAATTGTGTCAAGTAGTACTACGCTATGAATACCATTCGACAAAATACGTTAAAATTTGAATTTGACAATAATTTCAGACAATTGCGACTGTCACCGGCTGAAATACAAATATGGTTGAGTGAAATTTTTTCCGATCTGATGAACAAAGTGATTGGAATTCAATTACACCACCAAGACTTCTGTGTATATGTTAAACTGGATACAGCTCTGAATTTTGAACAAGCTTTACGTACTTTGCCTGACTCTGTTCCCTTCCGTCATTCGACTGGTGTTTCCTCTGTGGTGAATATATTGGATGCTACTACTAACTATACTAGAGTCCGTGTTTTTAAATTACCGTGTGAACTTAGTGATGATTTAGTACGTGATACCTTGCGTGAATATGGTGAAATTAAACAAATAGAACATGAAAAGTGGGGCACTCACTTAAAATACCCTGTGTTGAATGGTGTTCGCGCAATTTATATAGAATTGGGGAAACATATACCCTCTAAACTCCACTTCATGGGTTATAAGGCTTCAATTGTGTATCCTGGACAGCTTCATACTTGTTTCCGCTGTTTGAGTACGGATCATCTTGTTTCCCAATGCAAGGTACCACCTCGTCAGTTACCTCGTCCTCAGCACAAACAGGACGACCTTCGTATGATAGCTTTATCCACTGGTAATCTCCCGAAAACGCCACATAACTCGTTAACCTCACTGTCTCCTTCTTTACGGCCCAGTGTTTCCACGAATGTTCGTGATGTGTCTCGAGCTCCCTCTCCTTTGGTGCACGATCCTACAAAAATTTCCTACTTTATGTCATGATGTCGTAACAGAACCTGAGCCAAGTACTACGGCCTTACAAGATTGTGTTGACCCGATTCACTGCCCCTCGACCAACTCAGTGCTACAAACTGCCCCTCCCAATCTGGCAGCGTCCCAGAATGTTGTCCCATTGTCTACCTCTCATGTTCAGCTTACTAACAAATCAGCCACAACTTTTGAAAATGCATCTGAATCTACTTTGCCCTTTACTAGTGCTCATGGAAATCAACTACGGCGATCGTTGCGTAAAAAACGAAAAGTGCTCTCAAATAAAACAGACAGTGTTAGCCAAGCAAT
The DNA here is from genome assembly GCF_964235325.1 of Thermobia domestica. Lineage (NCBI taxonomy): Eukaryota > Metazoa > Arthropoda > Insecta > Zygentoma > Lepismatidae > Thermobia > Thermobia domestica. The sequence continues at coordinate 181,075,639 of NC_137461.1, read as the reverse complement.
CCAAGATAGTGTGAGTGACCCGGAAACACATAGCGGAAGTGGTGATCTTGACTCTGACATAGTTTCTAACAACTTTTCTCTTACACGCGAGTCTCGTGAGGAGAGTGGTGAAACAGAACCTACTACTTCGTAAGTTCTTGTGTATAGCTTCTCGTCAGCAACATTCACGTGCCTTCGGGTTCTTATGCCATATATTTTATATTCTGCTTTCCCTGCAGTACAGTTCTCCGTGATGTTTAGCGGATTGTTTCTATTTATGTTTTTATTTTTCTTTCTTTTCAAACTTCAGGAAGAGTGGTGGAGATTGTGTTTCAGATGGATGCAATATTTCTCCTCTTCCCCTTCTGTAGTGAGGTGTATTATTGCACAACTTATCCAGTTTTTGGTGTTATTTTTTCAGATTGCTTTCTTATTTTATGTATTTATTAACTTGATGGCAGGTTCTCTGTCTCCAACTAGACCTAACGTGCGCCGTCTATGTATACTCGACTCCAAAAGTACATTACCAGCTGCAATTCTCCTTTTCCTATAATAGCAGGCAACCCAAAAAGCTCGGCGATGGGTTGGTTGCAAATTCGAAAGGCGTTGGACTAAACCTCAATTTTGTCAGAAGTATATCAGTGTGGCAAACTGCAAATAAGAATACAACAAATTGTTAAGAATGACAATTTTATTATTCTGACGGAGTTGGATTACATCAAAAGTTACAAAATGACTTACTTAAACAGTTCAAACAAAATGAATGGTAAGAAACAGATATAAGAAGAAAACATTTCTCTCTTTCCCCCACCCCCCAAAAAGAAACTCATAAAAAGAAAAAGTTATATAATATAAAGGTAAGAAACTATAAAAGCCCAACAGCACAAAAACAAATAGATAAACTAAACGAAAAACAGACAAACACAGAATAAGGGACAACAGTGGCGTAGCAGACTTGCGGCCATCCCATGCAAAATAAAGAAATGGGACCCTAGTTGTAAACCCCATTTTTATAATAATAACAATAATAATAATAATAATAATAATAATAATAATTATTATTATTATTATTTTTATTATTATTATTAAAAAGTCGTTTCCTTTTCAAAATCTCTGCCTCTGCTTAAGAGCATGAATGCATATAGCGATCATGTGTACACGTTTTGTCAATGAGCGGTCCCAAAGGCCAAAAGGGGTGGAAATATCCAAGAGAGAGAAATAAAAAAAACTTTCTTATGGTATATTCTAGTTCAAAGTTCGAAGCACTTGCTTTTGCACGTGATTTTTTGTTTCATTTTTCAGGGAAGAGAAAAGTTCTGGCGCCTAAGAAATTATACCATATGATATTGCAAATTTGCAAGTGGATGTATTTACATTGCAATTTGTGGCAATAATGATATTATGATTAGAAAACAATATTGTAAAAAGTAAGTTTAATTTCTTCACTCATCGCAAGTCTTAGGGGCCTCTTATACCTCGCCACCCCCCGAATATCGATATCGAAAATTTAGAACGATATATTCATGTCCATATATTCGCCATATCGAATGTTGATATATGATAATATAGATATCGACGATAGCGATGTATCGACATATCACAGGCACAGGTCCGAGAAGTGATGCTTGAAATATACTGGAATCAACAATCAAATTCTAAATAAGTTCTCCATTTCCGTATTCAATGTTGAGGGTGAAGGGTGTGAACCCGAATAGAAATTTTAAGAAAAACAAATCTTAAGATAAAAGTAGATTTTCCGTCTCCCCTTTAATATAAAAATTAACAGAAAACTATTACGGTAATTTACCTTTTATTTTTGTTTCTGATTGTTGTCACATATCAGCGACAGTACACATACCTTACATAGTATACCAATACACTCTATAACTTTTCACAACAAGCAAACCAGAAGATGAATTTCCTGTGATATTAAAGTAGAATATTCTACAAAATAGTCATAATTCATTGGCCATATTTCTATCAGTACTTTGGTACGGACTAAGAGCTACAAGACTAACAGAACTAGAAATTAGAGATTTCATTCCTTTTTTCTCTCAGACTAAAAGACTTCTGCATTTTCCTGAGATTTTCATTTTCTTAATATAAGTCCCCTATCCTGAGCTAATTCTGGCTACCGCGGTTTCGAAGTAATCGGTAAAGGAAAGAGCAAAGTTTGTCGACTCTCAACTCTCGACAGTTTGTGAGAAGATATTTCACAGTTCATGTTGTTATTTCTTCGTTACAAAAACACTTCTAGTTGACTCTATTCATGGTGAATTACTGAACTACCGCTTACTCTGGTGCGTGTGGTCTTTATTGTTTCGATCCCCGGCTAAGTAAATTTAGGGTGGACAAGATCGTATCCGTAGGTTTTCTCACGGTAGGATTTTGCCAATTTTTATTCCACCAATTCTTCTATTATCATTCACTTGTTATAATCATTGGGCGCGGTGGTTCAGTGGCAGAGCGCTTCCTCACGTGCAGGGGTCCTTATTTTTTCCAACCCCAGAAAAGTAAGTTCTGTAGTGGACAGAATCGTATCCGTGGATTTCCGCAGTGTACTCCCGCTTCGTCCCACTTTTCATTTCAGCAGTCCCTCTATTATCACTGACTTACTTTATTCATCGAGCACGGTGGCTCAGTGGCAAAGCGCTTCCTCTTGTGCGTGGTGTCCTTATTGTTTCGATACCTGGCCAAGTAAGTTTGTGACGGACAAGATCGTATTAGTGGGTTTTCTCAGGGTACTCCCGCTTCTTCCCTCTTCTCATTCCACCAATTCCTCTATTATTATTCACTTGCTTTAATCATTGGACGCGGTGACTCAGTGGTAGAGCGCTTCCTCTCGTGCATGAGGTTCTTACTTTTTCGATCCTCGGCCTACTAAGTTTGTAGTAGACAAGATCATATCCGTGGGCTTTGCCAGGGTACTCTCGCTTCTTCCCACATTTCATTCCACAATTTTTTTCTATTATCATTGACTAGCTTCAATCATTGGGCGCAGTGGCCCAGTGTTAGAGCGCTTCCGCTGGTGGGCCAATTAAGTTTTTGGTAGACAATATCGCATACCTGGGTTTCCTCAGTGTACTGAAGCTTCTTCCCACTTTTCAATCCACGAATTATCTCTAATTATTGAATTACTTTAATGATTGGGCGCGGTCGCTCAGTGGTAGACAACATCATATGGTGTGCCAAGTAAGTTTGTAATGGACAAGATCGTATTCGTGGGTTTTCTCAGGGTACTCCCGCTACCTCCCGCATTTCATTCCACCAATTCTCCTATTCTCAATGACTTGCTTTAATCATTGGGCACAGTGGCTCAGTGGTAGAACGCTCCCTCTGGTGGGCCAAGTAAGTTTGTGGTGGACAAGATCGCATCCATGGGTTTTCTCAGGGTACTCCCGTTTCTTCTCACTTTTCATTCCACCAATTTCTCTACTATCATTGGCTTACCTTAATCATTGGGCACAGTAGCTTAGTGGTAGAGCGCTTCCTCTGGTGCGTGAAATCCTTAATGTTTCTATCCCCGTCCTGATAAGTTTGTGGTGGACAAGATCGTATCCGTGGGTTTATTCAGGTTATTCCCGCTTCGTCCCACATTTCTTTCCACCAAGTCTTCTATTATCATTGACTTGATTCAATCATTGAGCGCAGTGGCTCAGTGGTAGAGCGCTTCATCTGGTAGACCAACTACGTTTGTGGTGGAGAAGATCGTATCCGTGGGTTTTATCTGGGTACTCCCGCTTCTTCCCACTTTTCACTCCACCAATTCCTCTATTATCATTGACTTACTTTAATCATTGGGGGGTGGCTCAATGGTAGAGCGCTTCCTCCGATGGGCCAAGTAAGTTTGTATTGGGCAGAATCGTATCCTTGGATTTGGCCGAGGCTACTTCCGCTTCCTCCCACATTTTATTCCTCCAATTCTTCTATTATCATTTACTTGCATCAGCTTCTTCCCACTTTTCATTCTACGAATTCATCTATAATTATTGAATTGCTTTAATGATTGGGCGCAGTCTCTCAGTGGTAGAGCCCTTCCTCTGGTGTGGAGCTCCTCCGTGTCTAAGCGGTTAGCGTACGCACCTTTGGCGTGGGAGACCCGGGTTCGATTCCCGGCGGGAGTTCATGTGGTTCGGATTCCACGTTAATCAGTAGGTCCACTTCTCATATAGCCTGGCTGCTGAAAAGGGCGTTAAACTCAAAATCAACTCAACTCAACAACCCTTCCTCTGGTTTGCCAAGGAAGTTTGTGGTGGAAAATATCTTATCCGTGGGTTTTCTCAGGGTACTCCCGCTTCTTCCCACTTTTCATTCCACCAATTCATCTATTACCATTGACTTACTTTAATCATTGGGCACGGTGGCTAAGTGGTAGAACGCTTCTTCTGGTGGGGCAAGTAAGTTTGTGGCGGACAAGATCGTATCCGTGGGTTTTGTCAGAGTACTCCCGGTTCCTCCCATATTTCATTCAATCGATTCTTCTATTATCATTCATTTCCTTCAATCATTGAGCGGATTGGCTCAGTGGTAGAGCACTTCATCGGGTGGGCCAAGTAAGTTTGTAGTGGACATTATCATGTCCTTGGGTTTAGCCAGGTTACTCTCGCTTCCTCCCACATTTCATACCTCCAATTCTTCTCTTATCATGGACTTGCATCAATCATTGGGCGCAGCGGCTCAGTGGTAGAGCGCTTCCTCTGGTGGGCAAGGTAAGTTTGTGGTAGACAAGATCGTGTACGTGGGTTTTGTCAGGATACTCCTGCTTCCTCCCACATTTCATTCCACCAATTCATCCATTATCATTGACTTGCTTTAATCATTGGACGCGGTGGCTCTGTGGTAGAGCGCTTTTTCTGGTGAGCCATTTATGTTTTTGCTGCACAAGATCGTATCCTTGGGTTTTGACAGGGTACTCTCGCTTCCTCCCACATTTCATTTCACCAATTCCTCTACTATCATTGACTTACTTTGATCACTGGGCGAGGTGGCTCAGTGGTAGAGGGCTTCCTCTGGTTCGGGAATCTTTATTGTTTCGATCCCGGGTCAAGTAAGTTTATTGTGGATAAGATCGTGTTCGTGGTTTTTCTCAGGGTACTCCCGCTTCCTCCCACATTTCATTCAACCAATTCTTCTATCATCATTGCCTTGTTTAATCATTGGAAAGGTGTTGGTCCGTTGAGCATTGCTGTGATGTCAGAAATCCGATTCGGTCCCAAGCATTTGGGTTGTGATGTAAACCTTTGCTGTGGTTCAATCTCAGTATTTTATTACGCGAGATAAAACCATCCATACAGGTGTAAATGTTGTTCTATCTTGCGCAACCAGGTATTGATATTGAGCCAACTCGGAACCTCATTTCTGGCGCTTTGAGGCCAGGAACCGATTTCGGACATTACGCTGTCCTCAAACGACTAGGATCTTTCCAATGTTACCATCCGCGTCCAATAACCCCATGTTTAAAAGGTGAATAGAAAGGACCCGGGTCTAAAACTTCTGGACCCAGTTTCTTGAGGTTCAAGGGTAGGGATCGATTTCTGACATCACAATTGTGCTCAACGGATCAAAACCTTTCAAATGCCGCCAACGCCGTCCAACAAGTTCATGTTTAATAAGTGAATAGAAGGGACCCGAATACATAACGTCAGGACCCCATTCCTTGAGCTTCGTGGCCTGGGGCAGATTTCTGACATTACTACTGCACTCAGGCGACTTGGCCGTTTCCAACGCTACCACTCGCGTCCAGCAACTCCATGTCTAACATGGTCGTCCTGACATAGGAGAATCGATTCCATGCTTTCTTCATAATTATTCTTCAAATGGATTTGTATACAATGTAGTTTGGCAAGTTTAGCAGGAGGTCTTTAATAAGCCTCTTGAGAGCGGCTCTTATTTTTTAAAGAATACATAACGATCGCTTTTGGCTGTTGCAATGGTCTGTCCAAGCGTCTTGGTAAAAAGAAAAGAAAAAAACAGCGTAGCATAACAACAAAAAGGTGTTTCTCTTATATGTTAAAAATAAAAGCACAGAAGGGAAAAGTCAAGGTTTGTAATGTGAGTGCCGGGGGACGCCGAATTCTACTTCACCCCGGGCAACGAAATTTTTAGCTACGGCTCTGAGCTCCAACACTTATCTGTCGTTCAGAGTCTCATCCCTTACCTACAACAACGTACTTTGATTAACCTGTTATACCAAAACGTTTGGAAAGAACCTGTGAGTGTTACTTATTGATAGCTATGCAATATGTTGACAGAGTGCTAGTCTTCAGTTTAGCAACGAAGGTGCCCTTAGGCGAAATATCAGGTTGGTCTCTACTTTTGTCTGTGCCTTATAAATCGTAACATTGTGTCTAAAGGCAAACAGAAACAACGTCAGTTGTTTAGTCTAGTCTTTGTAGAAGAACTGATAAGGCGTTTGTGTCTTTTACACAAATACTTTTTTGCTAGATTGCTGTTTGAAGCCTTTTTTGCATTATACACTATAAAACAACATATCCAGATTCAGAGAAGACCACAGAAATTTTAAAGAAGGGTGAAAAATATAGTTATTATTCAGATGCTTTATTATTATTATTTTCTTGAGTACAGAGATACAAAGAACAAGAACTCCGTCACCATTAACATAGAAGCGAAATTGACTTCGAATTGGAAATATTAGATCAATGCTCTTAATTTCGGAGAGAGGCTATAGGGCAGGGACGGATCCAGGGAGCGACTGGGGCAATCGCCCCCCTCCCACGGAAGAGGAATCTTTCTTATTTTATAAATAAAACCCATCCCAGAATTTGGAGCTCTTAAAACTAGCTAAGTAGCAGTATTACAATCCACGTCCCCCCCCAGAAGTCCGTTCTGAATGCACCGCTGCTACAGGGGTACTATAGGGTTCACTGGTTCTTGCAATCCACGCTCATTGTTGGATAAGTATTATATTTTATTATATTATTTGTCAAATCGAGCGAAATAGTTTTACCACAACGACAAATTCAACAATTAGGTTTAGAAAAACCAATGCATTGGTTCAAACACACACAGAAAGAAAGAATCCATTTGTTCGGGATGTTTTTTGAGGTTCGCGGCGTCTCTCAAGAAGAAATCTTGCTAAAACATATGTTGGTTTTAACAAGGAACATAAATGGGCATCCGGTATACCAGTGCTATAAATGAAAAGCAAAAAGAAAAGAGAGGCAAAGATGAGTGTAATTTCCTATACTGTATTTTCGGCTTTGAAGAATACCGTTACTGTTTTACTGATCCACTGTACGCACTTCTGCGTTTTACTAACCAAGTCCCAATCATGCTATATATACCACATATCGGCTACGTCCAATCTGCTGCCAATGCTCCTTTTCTTCAAGGAACTTTTTATTATTATTACACGCTCAGAAACAAGGATAATGACCCGAAACCTGAGAAGATCTGGAGAGTGACCTAGCAATAATAAACTGACAAAGGGAAGAAAAGACAAAAGTGGAAAACTATTATAATCCAAAGTCGAGGCATTTTTTCTTGCAATAACCGACCCTTCAAGTCGGGGGAAGTTTCTTGAAATAATAGTAATATATTTTTAACTTCCTCCTTATTTTAGCTTACGTAGTAATTTAAGACACAAAGATGTATCGCAATTTTCAATACATTTTTTCAATTTGCATTGTATTTCCATGTTTGCACTGCACTGCATTCCCATTTGCACTGCAAACTGCGATGCGATACTCCATTTAAAAAATGCAAGGAGATTCCTCACCAGTTGTTCATTCAGAAAAAAAATGTTTTGGATTGGGTGGCACTGCTGGTACTATTCTATTTATTATTGTATTATAGACGTATTATTTTGGTGTGCCCCGAGTGGCACTCTCAGAGCTCCGGGGGGGGGCAGTGCCCCCAAAAACATATCTGGAAGAAATACTGTTTCAAGATGAGACAAAAGATAATAACCAACCTGGGTGCACAAATGCTTAATTTCGGAGTTATAGGCTGCCAAAAACAAGGTCCATAGCTCCAAAACTAGGCGACCTACCGTAGTAGGGCAAGACTTTATTTAAGAACTAGTACGTGCGCTATCCAAATATCCATGTTTCAGAATTCTCCGATACTTCTGCAACAATTTTTATACAGGTATTTGGTGAGTACTTCAAATTATATGCATATAGCCAAAGTTCCTCTCTAAAAATTGTCGCGTGTGTACTTTAGATTCTGAAAGATTGTAGTTTTGGATAGCGCTCATGTTAGTTTCTAAGTGAAGTCTTAACCCGACTACGTCCATAGGTCCCATAGTTTTACAAGTATGGACCCTTAAAGCCGCGAATCCAGGATATGATCAAGGGAGCAACTAAGTCACAGTTTGCCGCTTTATCCTGTGTAAAGCAGGATTGAAGCCTATTTTATCCAGTGTATACCTGAGTGTCAAGAGGGCTCTAGCTCCCCTTGGTTCAGTTGAGTTGATTTTGAGTTTAACATCCCTTTCAGCAGCGAGGCTATATGAGACGTGGACCTACTGATTAACGTGGAATCCGAACCGCATGAGCTCCCGCCGGGAAGCGAACCCGGGTCTCCCACGCCAAAGCCGCGTATGCTAACCGCTTAGCCACGGAAGAGCTCTAGGTCCTCTTGGATCCGCACTTGTATTATATATATATATATATATATATATATATATATATATGACTGTTTATGAGTGATTAGTTTCTTCAAATATATTTTTAAAAATATGTGAAGAGTTTTGAGACATTCGAGTCGAATCAAGATTTTTACAAGCAGTCTCATTCGACTCGAATTTTACATATTGTGTCTCGACTCGTGCGCATCCCTACTTCTCGTTTCGGTTTGATATTGAATAAGCTGTGAGCCAAGCCGCACAAGTCGTTGACAACAGTAGACCCAGGCAGAACAGCTTTAAACATGTTTGCCTGGCACGCTATAACTTTTAACAAATTTTGGCCCAAGCACGAATACTTGCTCCTACGGAACTGAAACCCAGAACCTCGTGAACGATGTCCTTGTGTCCTAGATTTCATGACTACCGAAATCGGCAGACAACTAGTTTTTAGTATTCAGACGCACACCGCGTATCTTTCAAGTTTAATTACAGAATTAATAATAATAATAATAATAATAATAATAATAATAATAATAATTATAATAATAAGTTGTAGGGGAAGTAGCAACATTGATAATAATTATATTGTTTATGTAGAATAAGTGAAAACGGAACTTGAAACTACACACAAGATTTGCTCGTTTTGACTCGACTCGACTCGAAACTCGATGCAAATTCTAGTCGTTTTGAGTCGAGTTGGAAGAAATTTTTCGAGTCGAGTTTTCGAGTCGAGCTTAAAGATGTCTGTTTCGAGTCGAATCGAATTTTAAAAAAAACTCGCTCGAACTCGCTCGTGCCCATCCCTAACCACTGCCCCTGAGTGCAGTAGTAATGTCAGAAATCAGGCCCAGGCCACGAAGCTCAAGGAATGGGGTCCTGACGTTATGGATTCGGGTCCCTTTTATTCACCTATTAAACATGAAGTTGTTGGACGGCGTTGGCGACATTGGAGAGGTTTTGTTCCGTTGAGCACACTTGTGATATCAGAAATCGATCGCTAGCCTTGAACCGTAAGAACCTGGGTCCGGAACTTTTAGACACGAGTCCTTTCTATTCTCCTTTTAAACATGGGGTTGTTGGACGCGGATGGTAACATTGGAAAGATCCTAGTCTTTTGAGGACAGCATAATGTCCGAAATCGGTTCCTGGCCTCAAAGCGCCAGAAATGAGGTTCCGAATTGGCTCAATATCAATACCTGGTTGCGCAAGATAGAACAACATTTATAGCTGTATGGATGGTTTTATCTCACGTAATAAAATAGTGAGATTGAACCACAGCCAAGGTTTACATCACAATCCAAATGCTTGGGACCGAATCTGATTTCTGACATCACCGCAATGCTCAAGCGACCAAGACCTCTCCAATGATTAAAGCAAGTCAATGGTGATAGAACTGGTTGAATGAGATGTGGGAGGAAGCGGGAGTACCCTGGGAAATCCCACGGATACCACCTTGTCTACCACAACCTTACTAGGTCAGGAATCGAAAGAATAAGGACCCCATACACCAGATTTTAACCACTGAGCTACCGCGCCCAACGATTAAAGCGACAATGATAATAGAGAAATTGGTGGAATGAAAAGTGGGAAGAAGCGGGAGTACCCTGAGAAAATCCACGAATACGATCTTGTCCACAACAAACTTACTTGACCGGGGATCGAAACAATAAAGACCCCACGCACCAGAGGAAGCGCTCTACCACTGAGACACCGCTCCCAATGTTTAAAGCAAGGAAATCATAATAGAGGAATTGGTGGAATGAAAAGTGGGAAGAAGCGGGAGTACCCTGAGAAAACCCACGGATACGATCTTGTCCACCACAAACTTTCTTGACCCACCAGAGGAAGCGCTCTACCACTGAGCCACCGCTCCCAATGATTAAAACAAATAAATGATAATAGAGGAGTTGGTGAAATGAAAATTGGGAAGAAGCGGAAGTACCTGGAGAAAACCTGCGGATACGATCTTGTCCACTAGAAACTTACTTGACCGGGGATCGAAAGAATAAGGACTCCACACACAAGAGGAAGTGCTCTGCCACCGAGCCACAGTGCCCAATGATTAGAGTAGGTCAGTGATAATAGAGGGATTGGTGGAATGAGATGTGAGAAGAAGCGTGACTACCCTGAGAAAACCTACGGATACGATCTTGTCCACCACACAACTTACTTGGCTGTGGATCGAAACAATAAGGACCCCGCGCACGAGACGAAGCGCTCTACCACTGAGCCAGCGCGCCCAATGTTTCCAGAAAGTGAATGATAATAGAAGAATTAATTCAATGAAACGTGGGAAGAAGCGGGAGTACCCTGAGAAAACCCACGGATACGATCTTCACCACAAACTTACTTTGCCCACCAGAGCAAGCGCTCTACCACGGAACCATTGCGCCCAATGATTAAAGTAAGTCAATGATAATAGAGATATTGCTGGAATGAAATGTGGAAGGAAGCGGGAGTACCGTGACAAAACCCACGGGTACGATCTCGTCCACTTCAACGTTCCTTGGTCCACCAGAGAAAGCGCTCTACCAGTGAGCCACCGCGCCCAATAATTAAAGTAATTGAATGATAATAGAAGAGTTGGTGGAATTAAAATCGGAAGAAGCGGGAGTAACCTGAAAATACCCTCGGATACCATCTTGTCCACCACAAACGTACTTGACTCACCAGAGGAAGCGCTCTACCACTGAGCCACTGCCCCCAATGCTTGAACCAAGTCAATGATAATAGAAGTATTAGTGGAATGAAATGTGGGAGGAAGCGGGAGTACTCTGAGAAAACACACGGATACGATCTTGTCCACCACAAATTTCTTAGACGGGGATCGAAACAATAAGAACCCCACGCACCAGATGAAGCGTTCTACCACAGAGCCACCGTGCCAAATGATTGAATCAAGTCAATGATAATAGAAAAATTGGTTGAATGAAAATTGTGAAGAAGCGGGAGTACCCTGAGAAAACCCACTGATACGATCTTGTCCACCAGAAACTTACTTTGACCACCAGAGGAAGCGCTCTACCACTAAGCCAGTGCGCCCAATGATTCAAGCAAGTCAATGGAAATAGAAGAATTGGTGGAAAAAATGTGGGAGGAAGTGGGAGTACCCTGACAAAACCCACTGATACGATCATGTGCATCACCAACTTATTTGGCTCACCACAGGAAACGCTCTACCACTGAGCCACTGCGCGCAATGATTGAAGAGAGTCAATGATAATAGAAGAATAGGTGGAATAAAATGCGGGAGGAAGCGGGAGTACCGTGAGAAAACCCATGGATACGAACTTGTCCAACACAAATTTACTTCGCCCATTAGAGGAAGCGCTCCACCAGTCAGCCACCCTGCCCAATGATTAAAGCAAGTCAATGAGAATACAGGAGTTGCTGGAATGAAAAGTGAGAAGAAGCAGGAGTAAACTTAAAAAAGCCATGGATACGATCTTGTACACCAGAAACTTACTTGGCCCACCCGAGGAAACGCTCTACCACTGAGCCACTGCGCCCAATGATTGAAGAGAGTCAATGATAATAGAATATTTGGTGGAATGAAATATGCGAGGAAGCGGAAGTACCCTGTCAGAACCAACGGATACGATCTTGTCCACCAAAAACATACTTGGCCCACCAGAGGGAGCGCTCTACCACTGACCTACCGCGCCCAATGATTAAGGTAGGTCAATGATAATAGAGGAATTGGTGGAATGAAAAGTAGGAAGGATCGGGTGTACCCTAACAAAACCCGCGGATAGGATCTTGTCCATTACAAACTTACTTGGCACACCACACGAAGCGCTCTACCACTGAGTAACAGCGTTCAATGATTAAAGTAAGTCAATGATAATAGAAGAATTGGTGGAATTAAATGTGGGAGGGTGCTAGAGTACCCTGAAGAAACCCACGAATACAATCTTGTAAACCACAAACTTACTTGGACCACCAGAGGAAGCGCTCTGCCACTGAGCCACCGCGCCTAATGATTAAACAAAATCAATGATGGTAGAGAAATTGGTGGAATAAAAAGTGGGAAGGAACGGTAGTACCCTGAGTAAACCCACGGATACGATCTTGTACACCACAAACTTACTTGGCACACCACACGAAGCGCTCTACCACTGAGTCACTGCGCCCAATGATTGAAGCAAGTCAATGATAATAGACGAATTGGTGGATTGAAATTGGGAGGAAGCGGGGTAAACTGAAAAACCCATGCATACGATCTTATCCACTACAAATTTAATTGGCACACCAGAGAAAGCGCTCTGCCACTGAGCCACCGTGCCCAATGATTAATGTAGGTCAATGATAATAGAGGAATTGGTGGAATGAAAAGTGGGAAGAAGCGGGAGTAACCTCAGAAAACAAACGGGTACGATCTTGTCCATCACAAACTTACTTGGTCCACCAGAGGAAGCGCTTTACCACTGGCCCACTGCACCCAATGATTGAAGCAAATCAATGATAATAGATGAATTGGTGGAAAGGATTGTGGGAGGAAGCGGGAGTACCTTGACAAAACCCACGGATACTATCTTGTCCACCACAAATTTATTACGCAGGGAATCGAAACAGTAAGGACCCCACGCAGCAGAGGAAGCGTTGTACCACTAAGCCACTGTGCCCAATGATTGATCGAAGACAATGATACAAGAGGAATTGGTACACTTAAAAGTGGCAAGAAGCGGGAGTACCCTGAGAAAAGCTACGGAGTCGATCTTGTCCACCGCAAACTTACTTGGCCGTGGATCGAAACAATAAGGACCCCACGCGCCAAAATATGCGGTCTACCATTGAGCCACCGCGCCCAACAAGAACGCGAAAATTTGAAGTTTCTAGGAAACATTTTAATAAGCAATATCTTTCAACGGTAAACACCACTGCCCGATGATCGTCTTTTAATAACTCCATGAGGAGAAAAGACTGATAAGTCCCTCTGCTATATTGTCTTTTTCAAACCACATACGTTATCCGGGTATTATCCTTTATTCGTCATCCGGATGTAATCAGTTATCAGAATGTTCTATTATCCAGATCTTATCCGTTATCATAATTTTATAAATTATCCGGATAAATCCATTAGCCGGTTATTATCTGACATCCGGATATTACCCGTCATCCAGATATCATCCGTTATCCTGATCTTATCCGTTATCCGGATATCATCCGTTATCCTGATCTTATCCGTCATCCGTTATTCATCATGCGGATAGTATCCGTTATCTGGATATTATCCGTCATTCGTTATCCGGATGTTATCCGTCATCCGTTATTGTGATATTATCCGTTATCCGTCATCCGTTTTGTCATCCGTCAACCGGATATTGCAAATCCGGATAAGTTTCTGTCCGATATCAGTAAAAAAAATTATCCAAATATGGCAATCCCTAATCAGCATCGTCAGGAGCATACACGAGCTAAATATCTTCAAAGTCTGCTACATAAGAGCTGGGGCGGATCCAGGGGCGATCATGGCGATTGCCTCCCAGAAAGGAAATATTTCTTATTTTCCCTTCCAGAGTTTGGAGCCCTAAAAAGTAGCTCTAAATGGGAATATTACCAAGCACTGAGCACCCAGAAGTACATCATAGATCCGCCTCTGGACAAAAGAATGGGAAACACTTATTATTCACATTCAGTTTGCACATCTCAACAAATAAACAATATTTTTGTAGTAGAAAATGGATCGATCTGGAACAACCTAACTCATACTTGCTCAACTCAGAAGCCCCTGGGAAATCGAGTACATTACACCGTGAACCCACGGTCTTTTACGACCTCCATTTTAGGGGTGAATTTGTTCCCTTTTATGAGCACTTTTTAGGGGGTGTACTCGTTCCCTTTTATGAGCATATTTTTAGGGGTGAACTCGTTCCCTTTTATTAGCATGTTTTTCAACCCCTATTTTAACATAGCAGAATGTCAGACTACGTAACATAACGAACACATAGCAGAGCGGATCACCCATATTTGAACATAGCACATTACACAGAGACTACGAAACATAGTGAAGATTAAAGGGTGAAATCGTTTCCATCCGCTATTTTAACATAACGAACATAGCAGAGAATATGAAATATAACAGGGGTTTACTCGTCCCCTTTTATGAGCATATTTTTCAACCCCTATTTTAACATAGCAGAAAATCAGACTACGTAATATAACGAACACACAGCAGAGCGGATCACCCATATTTGAACATAGCACATTACACAGAGACTACGAAACATAGTGAAGATTAAAGGGTGAACTCGTTTCCATCTCCTATTTTAACATTACGAACATAGCAGAGAATATGAAACATAACAGGGGTGTACTCGTTTTTCCAACCCTATTTTAATTACGAACACACAGCAGAGCGGATCACCCCTATTTGAACATAGCAGAGTATGGCTCATTTTTCAACCTTTATTTTACCATAACGAAATATAGCGAAGATTAAACATAGTTCATTTTAGGGGTGTATTCGTTCTCTTTTATGATTACTTTTATCAACCCCTATTTTAACATAGCAGAGAATACATAAAAAATTACTTCAACCACTAGTTTTACATAACACATATTACATAAGATTACGAAACATAACAGGGGTGTACTCGTTTTTCCAACCCCTATTTTAACATAGCAGAGACTACGACCACACACAGTATTCGTTTTTTTCAACCCCTATTTGAACATAGTTCATGGACTCGTTCCAACCCTTATTTTAACATAGCAGTTGGCCTATTTTTCCACCCTATTTGAACATAGTTCATTTTAAGGGTGGACTCGTTATATTAACATAACGAACATAGCACATAACACATAGCAGGCATAAGATAACGGGGGTGTATTCGTTCAACCCCTATTTAAACATAGCAGAAATTACACAGAGACTACGAACACACAACTGTATTCGTTCTCTATAGCAGGGGTTGTACTCGTTTCAGCCTCTATAGCAAAGACTACGAACACACAACTGTATTCGTTCTCTATAGCAGGGGGTGCATTCGTTTTCACCCCTAATTGAACATAGCATAGATTTAGACTCGTTCCCTTTTCCAACCCTTATTTAAACAAACATAGCAAAGACTGTAAGGGGTGTATTCGTTTCCACCCCTATTTGAACATAGCAGAGATTACTTTCTTTTACGGGGGTAGCAACCCCAACCCTCCTCCTTTCTCATCCAGGGCTTGGGACCGGCAATGGCGGAGTTTAAAAAAATAACATCATCATACTCTCATAAATGAATAAAGCATACTATCATTAGCATCAGTAGTGGTAAATGAGAATTTGTTTAAGAAATCGTGCAGTGAATAACCAGATGCACGACATGCTAGATATAAAAAACAGTAATGTCCACAAAATTGAGATAAATCACCTTGAATACGTCTATTATTCCATGTATAATACAGACAATTTCGTTTTAAAAACCTTATATGATATTGTATATAGGGAGATATACCATAGCTATCCCACACACATATTAGATATATAAACAGCAACCCAATGTTCACCAGGCTTATCACTAGAATCAGTATTTATAATTATGGCGGCTGGAAATGTATGAATAAACAAAGGTAACTCATCTGCAGCATATACACCAATAAAATGATCTTTAGGTAAATTTTGTTGTAATGCTTCATAAAGTTCAATTGTATTTAACATTTTATTTAATTAATATATATTTTTCTCTGGAAATCAATTTCTAATTCTGAAGAGAATTCACCATAAATAATTGCTGTTACAGGAGATGGCAGTGCTTCTTTAAAATGAATCTCTAAACGTACACTTCCTTGCCATTGTGGTCTAGTATGAAATGCAGCACTTGCGCTTGAATCAGGAGTTAAATCAAACACCAGTAGAGTATAACCATTAGGATATTCAGCAAGTGAAGTATCATTATCTTGATTAGAATAATAAATACCTGAACCTATAAATAACGTAGAATATGCTTGTATATATAGCTTATTATCAAAATCCGGTTGTATTGGTTTGGATGGGACAAGCGATCCATCAACATACAGTGTAAAAAACGACATACTAAAATGTTGAAAATTGAACGGATTTGTTTGATAAGTACCATTGGAAGCAGCATTAGTAACAAAACCAATAATAATACGTTTAGGCACTATGCCTGAAAACAGATCTGGAAGTGTACTATCCATAATTCCTTGTGGCAGAGTTTCTGTTTTACCTGCACTTTTGTTAGAGGATATTTTATTCTAAATTTAGGATTTTGTAATACTTTATTTATTTTATTTATTTATTTTTTGAACAAATTCCCAGATACAGCATAACTTTGCCATTTTACACAGGGACATGCTAACAAAAGAAAGAAATAAAAAACAAGACAACAATAACAAGAACATAGAAAAAAGAGTGTAAAAGAAAACTATTCCGTCAAAGATCGTTTAATTGCTCTTTCAAACACTGGGTAGCTCGAAAAAATGTCCACATCAGTTGTTACTTGATTATGACAGTTTGGTATTCTATAAAAAAGAGACCTCTGTATAACAGCCAACCTAGGACGGACAAGATGGAATAGGTGGGTATTCCGGGTGATGCGGGAAGGGACACGTAAGGATAGTTCCTGAAGTAATATTTCCGATCTTAAGCTTCCATTAACTATTTTATGTAGATATTTCAGGTCAGAGATAATTCTGCGTACTTCAGGAGTCTGAATATTAAGATGTCGCAAGAGCTCCTTCTTAGATAATATTCGAAGTGCAGGAACACGATAACGGACTATAGCGATGAAGAAATTGAGAACTGAATCAAGTCTGGAGAGATATGTAGGTGCTGCCATGGCCCATATGGGAGAGCAGTATTCGATCTTGGGCGCTATTAAAGTCTTATAAAAAGTTGCTAATGAAGAAACAGTGCGTAGTTCGGTGAATCGATAAAGAAGTCCCAACATGCGCATTGAATTCTTTAGTATTGAGGAGATGTGGTCAGAGAAGGTGAGTTTTGAATCAAAGATGACACCAAGGTCGTTATGACTAGCAGAATGTGTGATAGGGGAATTGTTGATATGGTATGTAGAGGGAACAGGAGACTTTTTCAAAGTAATAGTAATACTGTCACATTTCTTACTGTTGAATTTCAAGTGCCACATTTCACACCAGCCTGCAAGGTAATTTATGTCTTCCTCTAGAGCAATTGTGTCATGGAGACACGATATTTCTCTGTATAACTTACAATCGTCAGCAAAAAGCAAAAGGCCACTAGGTTGAGCTAATAAGTGCGTGTAGAGATCATCCATATACAGGACAAACAGCAGAGGCCCAAGTACACTCCCCTGAGGCATCCCTGAGATCACGGGTTGGGGGTTAGAAGTCGCCCCTGAAAGAACAACTCTCTGTTTACGGTCCTTCAAGTAGCTTGTGATTAGAGAGAGGAATTTGCCATGTACATTAAATCTATTGGAGAGTTTATGAAGAAGATGAATGTGACTGACAGAATCAAAGGCCTTCGAGAGATCAAAGTAGATAACATCTAATTGAGTATTGTTATTCATACATTTGACTGCACAGGAAAGAAGAGTACTTAAGTTTGAGAGACTTGAGCTTTTCGGTAGAAAGCCGTGCTGAGAACTATGGATGTAAGGTGAGGTGAATTTAAGTAGCATGTCTTTGATTATTTTTTCGCAGATAATTGATATTACATAAAGAAGAGATATTGGCCTATAGGAGGATACATGATCTCTAAGTCCTGATTTGTATATTGGGGTCACGTGAGCTAGTTTCCAACTGGTGGGATAATACCCTTCCTTGAAGCATCTATTGAATAAGATAGATAGAGGAACCGCAATAACTGAAGCAGTTTTGTTGAGAAAGAGAGGACTAATTTTATCGGGTCCAAGTGATCTATGTGGAGATAACGATAGCAAGAGAGCCAGAACTTCGCCCGGGGTGGTAGAGAGAATGGATAAGGTGTCCGAACAGATGGGGTGGAGAAGGGGGAGATGGATTGTAGAGGGAAGGGAAGTAAATGTTTCGCAGAAGTAGTTATTGAAGAGGTCTGGTGCCATTTTAACTGCTGGTGATACATCAACCTTTTTGACAAGCAATGTTGCATCTGTAATCACAACTTTTCCATCAGTATCTGCGTCACCCATTAGACAAAATGTAGGTTAGCTGGAATTATTTTAATACGCAGTTGTACACCATTCAGTAAAAATTTCTCCTGATTGAAAATATCAGCATGAATATAACCCAATTATTCAAATGACTGACTTAAAGTACTGAAAAGAAAACGTTGTTTAAATCCTACATTACCATCGGCTACACTGTCCATATGCCCTGCAGTATCTTTAAACCACATTGATGTTTGAAGATGCGTTGATTTAGCATTATCATTATAATTTAGTAGTTTTTCAATATGCGATCGATATGGATATGTATGTGAAGAGTAGAAAATAAGTTGATTATTCAAATATAATTGCACTTCGCTGAACATTGCATTGAGAAAATAATTTACAGGACCAATTTTCTTATCGGCAGAAGTTAAATTAGAGCCATCTGAATAGTAATTTTACCTTTAATATATAACATTTTGTGCGGTAAGTCCATATAGTCATCCCCATGAACGAGGACAACAAATTCTATTGGTGCATTATCAGATATTGAAGCCACAGGCTTATATGGAACTATTTTATTACCTGTAATACTGGTTTGAGTGGGCAAACCAGCAAATAAAGCTAATTCTGATTTCATACACTCACACTGCATTTTTGTCTTTTTCTTACTATTAATATCCACACATGGTAAAATTTACAATACTGTATTACGTCTACGAAAATGTAATTTTACACATACACTGCCATATTGGAAAGGAAGTGGATTACCTGTACTATCTCTTAAATCAATAATAATTTGATCAAATTGTTTACGTTACACGGGCACATAATGAGGATTGTCAAAATATGTACATTATTAATACCATGCTCTGTAATATTTGTATTTATAATACGTAACAATGGAGCTATGGTGTCACCTACCATTTGTGGTTCTACAATATCACTGTAAATATACATAAGTGTAGGTAGCGCTTTTTGTAAATCAGGTGGATAACGAGCATGATAAACAACTCCAATATCTTCCTGCTGTATGTGATCAAACCCTAGTATTCTGGCTAGTTCAGGAGATAGACGTACTTCTATATGCTTCTCTTAATCTTTTATTACTCTATTAACCTCAATTCGTTTTACAGATGCTTTGACTTTTAATTGTAAATTTAATATATCACTTTTATGATTAATTTGAGATAGAATATCATCAACATGATAATAGTGGCCTGGTAAGATTTGAGTTATGTTCCAGTTTTTTGTATTCATGATACGGTAATAAATATTATTTGTATATTTGGAAACATTGTGAAATAAACTTGTATAATGTACTTCAACAACAGCTGTTTCCCACACTCCCTTCTCCAGTACAATAGGATGATATAATTTAGTAGTATAACAAGCAAGAGTATTTTGAGGAAAATATTCCATAGAACTATTGCTAAAAAGTGTAAGATAAAAACTATCACTTTGCTCCATAATCAATCAATCAAAAATATCTTTGGATCTTTTTATCCGCTTCACACCACCACTAAAATGAACTTTCTTTCTTTTCTTCCAGATCCTACCAACACCTGATTTAATTTATTTTGAGCTTTGCTTTTTAAATTTGTTTTAGCTTCTTGCCATCGATCTTGCAAACACTCTTCAATAGGTCTATTATTATCTAGTAGATCTCCTGCTACATTAATTCCTGTACGTATCAATTCTTTACCAACAGTTTTTGCACCTTGTTTTAATGAAGGAAATACAGTACGGAATAAACCTCCTAGAAAACTACGAATGCCATAACCTTCTTGATATGCTGTACTTTTATACACGTTATAACCACCTCCTGCTTGATGCGTGTAATAATTAAAGTACGGATCAATCATCTTTCTTTCTATATACTCAAAAATATCAATAGATTACAATAGAATATTTCTATTATTGCTTATAATTACACCGTTTGCGTTTACGGGGTGGAGGACCATCCTCTTCGTTCTCATCATCCTCTTCGTCCTCTGTTAGTTTTCTAATATAATCTATTCGTTGAGGATTACTAATGTACTCTAAGGGTATATTGGCTTTAGCTAATAATGTAGCAAAAGGTTTCCAACCGGCAACTGAAATATTTTTCTTACGACATCTAACAAAATCGGATATCAAATCCACTATATTTGCACCTGGAATTAATTTATTATTAATATTCACATTTCCATTATCGTCCCATTGAATATTAGAATTTTGTTTCAATTTAAGTAATAAAGGTCTTGCTTTAGGTTTACAAATTTCAGGGAGAGTAAATATTATTTCATCCTCCTCCTCCTCCTCTTCTTCTTCCTCCTCCTCTTTATCAATAGTAGTAGTAGTAGCTGTTGTAACTGCTGCCGGTTCTTGAATTATATTTAAATATTTTTCTAACAAGTAAGGGACCATATGGTTGTCGCGCAAATCAGATGCAGACATACGCCATCTGATTGAGCATGAAAAGATATGGAGAACACAGAAATTTAAGGTGCTAAGGGCCATAGGGAGCGGAGCTAGGAAAGAGGAAACATTGAGTGTCGGCAAAATTGGAGAAAGTCAGGAATGACGGGAAAAGTTAATTTCATGCAAACAGGGAAAGAAAGTCAACCAAAAGAAAGAAATTAAACATAACAAGGGCATCAAGGATGAAGAAAGATCATAATCAGGGTTGCCATCCGGACCGCAGTGTTGCCAGCGCTGCATAACATTGATATGGAAGATATAGCACAGTATAGCAATTCATGCACAATGAAAAATATTAGCAACACAAAAGACAATTGATAAAACTCTGTACACCCGAAACAAGAACACACATGTGTGGAAGCAATGTACCGTCCATCCCAATCACCGGCATAATCATATAGGAATGTGTCGTTGAGGTAACTGAACGATGCTCACAAAAATACTTTCGTTTCTGTGTTATCATGTGTACCCCTTCACTGTCCTGTCTATATTTGTCCTCCCTCATGTTCATTCACGACTATCGTTAAACCTTTTTGCGCACGTGTACAGAGTCCTTTCAATTGTCTTTTGTGTTGCTAATATTTTTCATTGTGCATGAATTGCTATACTGTGCTATATCTTCCATATCAATGTTATGCAGCGCTGGCAACACTGCGGTCCGGATGGCAACCCTGATTATGATCTTTCTTCATCCTTGATGCCCTTGTTATGTTTAATTTCTTTCTTTTGGTTGACTTTCTTTCCCTGTTTGCATGAAATTAACTTTTCCCGTCATTCCTGACTTTCTCCAATTTTGCCGACACTCAATGTTTCCTCTTTCCTCGCTCCGCTCCCTATGGCCCTTAGCACCTTAAATTTCTGTGTTCTCCATATCTTTTCATGCTCAATCAGATGGCGTATGTCTGCATCTGATTTGCGCGACAACCATACGGTTCCTTACTTGTAAGACTTCTCTACATCTTATCCATTTTTCTTCTGCATTTAAACTTTTATTATTTAAAATTTCTTTCATTTCATCATCAAGATTAGATATCATTTGATAATGATGTAATTTTTCTTCTGAGATTAAAATAAGTTTTTGTGCGTTTTGCATAATTATTTAATTAAACTAGATAGTATACCTCCTAAAATAGGTGCAAGCAATGCAGTAAGAAAACCACCTTTTTGTATAATTATTCGTTTTTTCTTTTGTTTTAATGACGGACCTTTTTTCACCAAATATCTCAGTTCCTTTTTATATATTTTTAGCTTATTTATCTCTGTTTTATTTAATGGAACATTTCCCTGTAATACGTTATAGGAACATTCACAAAAAGAGCGAATTAAATCAGGATCTGCATTTTGTAAAATTGCCTTAGGTGCTTTCGGTTTTGACTTTGCTAAAAGTTTTAACAAATGTGCATTTTCCTTACTAATCATTTTTTATGGCTATTATAGCACAAACAGTTGTTAGAATATAAACCATATTGCAATTATTTTTCTACAGGTACATAAACATAATTAAAAGAATCTGTTGAAAAGATATTTGTTCGAATTCGTTGCTCATCAGGAGTATTTTGTTTTAAATCAAAAAGTAAATAACCATGTGCAATTCGAGTTGCATCTTGATATGCTTCTTGAATAATTTTATTATTACCTGGATACAATTGTCGTGCCAGATAATTAATTTGAGCTTGGTCTCTAGGATTTTTTAAACAAACAATATAATGACAATTTAACGAAATAACCCGCATTCCTTTCTGTTGATGAAAAATATTCCGTGTTATAAATATTACACTTATATTTCTATGATGGCTACCCTTAGTAAAAATATCTACAATCCGATGGTCACACTCACGCATTAACTCATCAATAATGACAAGATGTGGACCTTCGTGTGCTTGAAATTCATTATTTTGAGGTAAACCTTCTTTAAACGTGCAGCTGGAAAAAGTATCATACAACGGCTACCATTCACCATAACACCATACAATATTTTTAAATAACTTACTATAATGGTCAAGAAATGTTTTAACAAAATATGATTTTCCACAGCCTGTAGGACCTGCTACTATACATGTAAAAGGAATTTTCCATTCCATATTTTTTTTCTCTCTCTCTCTATTACAGATATATCACATTTATTTTAAATAACGTTTTTAAATATTTTGCTTTATTTTCTCCTTTACATAAAAACACAGCGTTTGTTGAAGAACAAATTTGATTTAATATACTTTTTACTTGTGATACTGATAGATCTTGTGATGATGATGATGATGATGATGATGATGATGACAATTTAACTAAGCAACGAAAATTTACAGTGTTGCTAGAATTTAAAATATAAAATTCACCTTTTGAAATTATAAAATCTATAAGAAATACTTGTGACGACATGCTATTGACTTTTCTTTTTTTACAATATAGTATGCTTTAAATCAATGCAAGAATTTTCACTTTTTGGCAGACCTAACCATTTCACATAGGCCTTATTATTTTTCTTTCGCAAAACTATTTCAATTAAATATGTTTTTGGAAATTCCGTTAATTGTAATTCATGTCCGTAAAATCTTCCTTCAAAAGGTTTATTATTTGAGTCTATTAAGTGATATGTTGGAGGATTAGTGAAGAAAACTTTAGCAATTCGAAAAATTTCTGTACTCCAATTGCGTGTAAAACATCTATCAAAATCAGGACGCTTAAATTTACTAATTCTTACATATTCACCTACCTTAAATTTACTTTTTCTTTTTATCACACAAAACTTTTTGCAATAGATGTTTGTCAATAGATGTTTTTCATTTTATTTTTTAATAGCGTCGACAGGTTTCATTTTAATAGTGGAATGAATAGTATTATTATATTTATGTAGTAATTCCGGCAGAATGCCAATCCATTTATAATTTCCCTGTAGTGTAAATTGTCTCCACATTAAATTACGTAATGTTCTATTAAATTTTTCAATAATACTTGCTTTCACATCACTGTACGTGGAATAATGTTTAATGTTATTTTGGTTCATCGCCTTCTGAAACTCTGAATTATAAAATTTTCGACCCCTGTCAGTTTGTAAAAACCTGGGGCTTTTGTTTGCTTTTCTCAGTACTGTTATAAATGCTTGTGTAATTTCTTTCCCATTTTTATTTTTCACAGGAATAGCCCAAGCATATTTAGAGAATTTGTCTATCACAGTTAATAAATATTTGAAATTTCGATTAATGTTTGCTAGACCTTTCAATTTTCCACTATTCATTTCATCTAAATCAGCTTGCCATAAATCATGAATTCCTTTCGTTATAACGGGTATTCGAGGATGGTTTCGTCTTGCACCTTTATGTAATTCTGCAACTATTTGTTATCGAACTGATTGTGACATTTTTGTTTATCAATAATATATATACAAAAATTAAAATATCATATTTACAATGTACAAATCCCACATGTTAAATCTTTATTATGATACCCCCAAGTTACAGTATGTATATTACAATTTAAAATTTTTCTTTTGTCATCATACGGATCTAGAGCTAATTTTGTTACCTGATTTGTTGTTAAATTGTGATATTTGCTTTAAATTTCAAATTGTGTTTCATGAATCGTTTCGTTTTGAAATAGACATGATTTATAATCGTCAAACGTAATTTGTTCTTTAACTACATTTTTCTTGCTCCCTTTACATTTTTTCAATTCTTTATTTCCATCAGTTTTTATTGCATAATTTTTTGCTCGTAAACCAACATATTTAATGATAGGAACTCCACTTAATTCATCTTTCATTTTACCCAAAACGTGTTTATTTTTTGTGTTATATAAAGCATGATTTTCCGCATAATTAGAAGTATCAAAATACTCGTTCATGTCATTTATATCTTTATAAATATCGTCGGTTTTAATGTAGTAAATGAAAGAGTCAGTATCCATGTAAGTAATACTAATCTTATCTCCATATCGAGGTTTCATTATGTTGTAATGGAATACATACATTGCTAATTTTGATAATTCTAAAACTGTAGCTCCTACATAGATCGGTTTACTTAGAAAATGAAAAAATGAAATTTTTGAGTTTTACGTCCCACGGTTATGCCGGTTAGGCTAAAGGAGACGGCGATGCTGAGTAATGAATGAAAATGGTGGAATGAAGAAAGTGGGAGGAAACGGGAGAACCCCGAGAAAACCCACGCACACAGTGTTTGTCCACCACAAATTTCACTTGGTGGGAGCAGGGTTTGGACCCGAGACCCCTAGCACCAGAGGTGAACGCTCTATCACTGAGCCACCGCGGCCCCTCGGTTTATTTAGAGTTACATATTTTTTTAACATATGGAATAATGCAAGATTATCTCCTAATTTTACCCAATTTTGAAACTGATCTTGCGCTACTAATGTTTTACATTTTATTTCATTATTAAATAATTTTATATCAATGCGTTTCCGTACATTCTCCATTGTCTTTCCGTATACAGAATTATTTAATAACTTATAGAAATCTTTTTCAAATTCAGTTGTAGCCTTTGCACGACGCTGAGTATTTTCTTGTATATAAGATGGAAGCCATTTAGATTGACGAAACCATAATATTTTATGTACTTTTACCAATATTAAATTTTGTTTTAGATAAAATTGTAATACTCTATAATGCAAGATATAATTCGATTTTGATTTAAGTGTTAATAGTAATTTTGAGTATTTACCATTTGGTGGAATTTCATTAGTGGGAGCACACGGAAAATCAGAATGTATTCGTGTAAATTTTGATAGTCTAAGTCCACTTCTAGAAAAAAAACATTCACTATCAGTGGGCCAATTGATAATTTTATTCTTGTCTTGCCAATTGTCAATTTCATCCTCCCACCGAAAACCACCATGTGGTAAATAATCAATCATTGATATAGTATGTACAAATTGTTCATGTCAATATACAGTAAATAAGATTTTTTCTTCTTTCGCATCAAAATCATGTACGTAGGAATTATTAGCTTTGGCATACCTTAATACAGCTTGTGTGATGCCTCCACGAATCGATTTTTCTACAAACATATACATATTCATATCTGATAAAAGTTTAAGTTCAATTTTTGTTTTATATAACATAGGATTGCCATGCCAAACCAGGTGCAGTAAAACAATTAATTGGATCAATACTAAAAGCATTTAAACACGTCTTTCGAAAATTTTCCAATACATCTGCTGTGAGAAGTACATCGCATTTTAAATATAGATCATGGTAGTCCCCTAAATTTTGACACTTAAACACACGCCAAATCAGTTTTGCATATTGATAGTCGGTCTCGGAAATTTGTGTTTCATTCAATTTGCTATTAAACGCCTCTCTTCCAGGAAATTCAGTTAATTTAAATGTATCTAAATTTGATATTATTCATGAAAACAAATTCCCTTACGGAGACTTAAAGGAAACTTATCATCGGAAAAATATTGCTTTGTATATACTAATTGCTCAGGTTTTAATTTTGACACCAAATTTTCGAGACTGTACGGAAGAAATTTAAATAAGTCTACAAAACGTATCCAATAGGTCTACCATAACACTTTCAGCCCCAACCCTATTTGAGTAAATTTCATCCCGGGACCAGACTACAGTTTGCTATGAACACTGTCAGCCAATGTGTATCTATTTGATACACGTGGTCCATCAGTAAACCCTCACTGTGTATCAAAAAGATACACATGGGGCTGAAAGTGTTAAAATTAAAATGTTTGGAGAATGTGATGTACTTCTCAGTGCTTTCAGCAATTACAGATATATTGCCAGGTGTGCAACCTAGTTCTGTCACAAATAAATGTGCATCATAGGCAGATAAATTATGGAAAAATACAGGGAAAAATTACTCTGACGTTTAATTTGCAAATTGCAATTATTGCACACCGTGGCAATATATTCCCCAGTTAAATGGTTATGATGGTTAACTTTTCTATTGTTACTCACATATTTACTATCGCAAACAGAGCATTCAGTGGATAGATTATACTCCTGTAACAGAAAACTATTTAATGGTATTATTGGTTTTTGTTGATCTAATATGTTTATTATTTTTCTTAATTCATTCTCCGTAGCAAACAAACTTAATCGATACATTTTCCCCCCGATAAATAACTAAATCTGATTTCATATATTTGTTACTCCAACACACAATATAACCAAAACTGTATGGTATATGTTCCTGAATTTGTTTTGTATTAGATCCAATTCGTTTATTTATAGGTTTTAATAAACTTTCGAAATCTGCAACTATTATGACATCATTCTGTAATAACAATTTCAGATTTAAAATTTTAAAACATCTCCTTGTTTCGGCATGTTAATTTTGGTTGGAGTGTGTTTTTACATAATTTCTCATGTTCATCTATTTTGATTTGTTATAAAAAGATCGTCTACAAATAAATGTTTGATGAGTACCTAATTGATGTCTAACTAAACCATTTAAATTTGTAATTAAACAATAATGAGAGTTTAAATGTAATAAATCTATATGGTTACATACAGCTGTGTTTTCGCTTATACGTAACGGAAAAATTGTTTCATTATCATATTAATGCCATGTATATTAATAGAAATTTGTTCCTTAGTAAATACGGAATTATACATATGTTCAAATTTGCACATGTGTGCTACTTCAACAGGGAATTTTATATTCGTTTTTTCAAATAACGGTAATAAAGTATTATTATATTGTATGTAATTATTTACACGATCTGGGTGTTCTTTTACTGAATGTAATGCAGCTATAATGCAATACATAAAACATCTATTATCGTTATTTTCAATATTTATAACACATTTTGTGGATAAAATCCATTGAGGCAATTTTATATAAGTTTTCTCTTTATGACTTTTCAATAACGCATTGAGATTTTTTATAAGACAATAATCACTATTGAAATTTTCTTCACAATATAATAAATTAAATGTTTAAATACACCTGTGTTTTCGCTTATACGTAGCGGAAAAACTGTTTCATTATCATAATCAATGCCATATATATTAATAGAAATTTGTTCCTTAGTAAGTACAGAATTATACATATGTTCAAATTTGCTTATGTGTGCTACTTCAACAGGGAATTTTATATTCGTTTTTTTTCAAATAACGGTAATAAAGTATTAATATATTGTATGTAATTATTTACACGCAGTGGATTATCTGTTGCGCGATGCAATGCAGCTAGAATGCAATACATAAAACTTCTACTATCGTTATTTTGAATATTTAAAACACTTTTTTTTAGATAAAATCCATTGAGGCAATTTTATAAAAGATTATGCGGTCAGGGGATCATATTTACTGATTTTAATTTCTAAGAGATGGTTAGGTTGAGAGCATAGAGACCACCCTGATTTCTTAAATGCTCTGTTTTCTTGTTCAACTAAAATTTTATTAAATAGTTTTTCAATTATAACATTCACATCTATACTCGGTAAAATAATTTCGTTACCACTATTTGCAAAGAATCTACATGTTTCTAAATCTATTGGTTTTACAAAAGTTGTAGCCAAGAAAAATTTACTTTAAAAGATGTATTATGTTGTTCCTGTTTTAATATATCTAAACAGTCTTTCCTTTTATTATCTAGAAAGCATCCACTACCCTCATTTAAAACATTATCACATTTTAAAATGATTTTTTTAAAATTATTATTAAATAGAGTATCAGTTGGTAAATTGTTAGTATTTGGTTTAACCTTTTTCGTTGCCATTTTTTTAAATAACGCAATGTTACTATAATAATTTAGAAGTGAGTTTCTTTATAATATAATATTATTGTTAAAAATGTCTTACCTATAGACAACTACAAAATAAAACCACACTAATATAGGCACACACAAAAAAGCAGAACTTTACACTAAACACCAACAAGGAACTGATTACAAAAAACTTCTCGACCAGTCTTTTATACCTTTTGTAATTGGATTGCGCAATATTGCGCAATAGGGATGATGTCACCGAGTCAAGGTCAGGTGTGAATGACAAGACAGATCGCGAGCGATCAACATATACCTTTGTGATTCCATTGCGTAATATTGCGCAATAGAGATGATATCATCGAGTTACGTCGGGGTTTCCCTCCTTTTTATCCTATCGTTGAATGACAAGTCAAGTCACTAGCGATCAACACATACTATTAAATCAGTATTGTCTGTTAAGGAAAAAAAACTACCACAATGTTTTTAAAATCCGGATGAATGACGTAATGAGAATTATCCACATATGGCGGAAGTTATTATGTAACTGATAATAAAACACGGAAGTTTGCATTCATTTGCAATCTTTAAATAATCTCTGCTATGTTCAAAAAGTGTTTAGAACAAGTTCACTCCTTAAAAGTATCTTTGCTATAGAGGGTTAGAACGAGTACACCCCCTGCTATTTCTGTTATGTTTAAACAGGGTGGAAAAAATGAATATACCCCCTGTGCTATGTTTAAAATATGCTCATAAAATGGAACGAGTTCACCCCTAAAAATGGACTATGCTCAAATAGGGGTGGAAAAATAGGCCAACTGCTATGTTACATTAGAACGAGTACACCCCTGCTATTTCTCTTACATTCTGCCATGTTCAAAGGAAACGAGTCTAAATCTATGCTATGTTCAATTAGGGGTGGAAACAAATACATCCCTGTTATGTTTTATTTGCTATGTTAAAATAAGGGTTGGAAAACATGCTCATAAAAGGGAACGAGTACACCCCTGTTATATTTCATATTCTCTGCTTTGTTCGTTATGTTACAATAGGGGATGGAATCGATTTCACCCTTTAATCTTCACTATGTTTCGTAGTCTCTGTGTAATGTGCTATGTTCAAATATGGGTGATCCGCACTGCTGTGTGTTCGTTATGTTACGTAGTCTGATGTTCTGCTATGATAAAATAGGGGTTGAAAAATATGCTCATAAAAGGGAACGAGTTCACCCCTAAAAATATGCTCATAAATGAGAACGAGTACATCCCTTAAAAAGTGCTCATAAAAGGGAACAAATTCACCCCTAAAATGGAGGTCGTAGAAGACCGTGGGTTCACGGTGTAAGTTGCTCGATTCCCAGGGGCTCCTGAGTTGAGCAAGTATGAGTTAGGTTGGCCTGGATCGTTCCATTTTCTACTACTTATTTCCTTTCACTTGTGCATTCTACTGAACTGTAACGACTTTTTATGTTTAAAAATAATTATTCATTTTTCAATAATTGTAAATGTTTATAAGTTCAGTAATTCACCATGAATAGAATCAAGTAGAAGTGTTTTTGTAACGAAGAAATAACAAACATGAACTGTGAAATATCTTCTCACAAACTGTCGAGAGTTGAGATTCGACAAACTTTGCTCTTTCTTTTACCGATTACCTCGAAACCGCGGTAGCCAGAATTAGCCCAGGATAGGGGACTTATATTAAGAAAATGAAAATCTCAGGAAAATGCAGAAGTCTTTTAGTCTGAGAGAAAAAAGGAATGAAATCTCTAATTTCTAGTTCTGTTAGTCTTGTAGCTCTTAGTCCGTACCAAACTACTGATAGAAATATGGCCAATGAATTATGACTATTTTGTAGAATATTCTACTTTAATATCACAAGAAATTTATCTTCTGGCTTGCTTGGGTTGAAAAGTTGTAGAGTGTATTCGTATACTATGTAAAGTATGTGTACTGTCGCTGATTTGTTATAACAATCAGAAACAGAAGTAAAAGGTAAATTACCGTAATAGTTTTCTGTTAATTTTTATATTCAAGGGAAGACGGAAAACCTACTTTTATCTTAAGATTTGTTTTTCTTAAAATTTCTATTCGGGTTCACATCCTTCCCCCTCAACATTGAATACGGAAATGGAGAACTTATTTAGAATTTGATTGTTGATTCCAGTATATTTCAAGCATCACTTCTCGGACCTGTGCCTGTGATATGTCGATACATCGCTATCGTCGATATCTTTTTATCATATATCAACATTCGATATCGCGAATATATAGACATGAATATATCATTCTAAATTTTCGATATCGATATTCGGGGGTGGCGAGGTATAAGGGGCCCCTAAGACTTGCGATGGATGAAGAAATTAAACTTACTTTTTACAATATTGTTTTCTAATCATAATATCTTTATTACCACAAATTCCAATGTAAATACACCTACTTTTAAATTTGCAATATTATATGGTATAATTTCTTAGGCGCTAGAACTTTTCTGTTCCCTGAAAAAAGAAACAAAAATCACGCGCAAAAGCAAGTGCTTCGAACTTTGAACTAGAATTTATCATAAGAAAGTTTCTTTTTATTTCTCTCTCTTGGAGATTTCCACCCCTTTTGGCCTTTGGGACCGCTCATTGACAAAACGTGTACACATGATCGCTATATGCATTAATGCTCTTAGGCAGAGGCAGAGATTTTGAAAAGGAAACGACGATATTATTATTATTCTTATTATTATAAAAATGGGGTTTACAACTAGGGTCCCGTCTCTTTATCTTGCATGGCAGGGCCGCAAGTCGGCTACGCTACTGTGTCCCCTATTCTGCGTTTGTCTCTTTTTCGTTTCGTTTATCTATTTGTTTTTGTGCTGTTAGACTTTTATATTATATAACTTTTTCTTTATATGAGTTTGTTTTTTGGGTGGGAGGGGGGAAGAGAGAAATGCTTTCTTCTTATATCTGTTTCTTGCCATTCATCTTGTTTGAACTGCTTAAGTAAGTCATTTTGTAACTTTTGATGTTATCCAACTCCGTCACAATAATAAAATTGTCATTCTTAACAATTTGTTTTATTCTCTTATTTGCAGTTTGCCACACTGATGTATTTGTGACAAAATTGAGGTTTAGTCCAACGCCTTTCGAATTTGCAACCAACCCAAACGCCGAGCTTTTTGGGTTGCCTGCTATTGCAGGAAAAAGAGAATTGCAGGTGGTAATGCACTTTTGGAGTCGTGTATACAATCAATATCGCTGGCATTCACCATCCAGCGAAACAAAATAGTTTAAAAACTTTTGTTATGCAAAGTGGTTACGATATCATTCTTCTGCAAGAGGTTCGCTTTGAATGTTTTGAATTTCTGCCAATGTACAATGCAATTGTAAATATCGGACCCAACAATCGGGGTACTGCTATCTTAATCAAAAAGGGTATTGTCGTAGAACGCATCAAGCGACTTCCCTCTGGCCGTGGTATCAGTTTATTTTGTGATGGATTTAATATTGTGAACGTTTATGTTATTTCTGGAACAGTTAACAGGCGTTCTCGTGATGATTTTTATAACGAGGAAATTGTGCAGATTTTACCAGATAATTGTGATCCTATTATTATGGCTGGTGACTTTAATGTAATGGAACGGAAAATCGATACCACTGGCATCTTCCACTGTAGTGTCACTTTTACCCGCCTTATCCAACAGTTGCGGCTCAGGGATGTTTGATGGAATCATTGGAGGGTGATTAAATTTACTTTTAAGAATAGTCATATGATGTCCAGGTTAGATAGGTGGTACATAACGTCTTCTCAGTGTTCAGATATAATTGAAACGGACATATGTCCAGTTTCATTTAACGACCATGCAGCGGTTTATTGTGTTCTTAAAATTCCGACAGGTGTCTCGCATACGCATGGTAGAAGTTACTGGAAATTAAATGCTCAACTTCTCCATCGAGCTACCATTAGGAATGATTTTCGTCAACGTTGGCAATTTTGGGTACGTCAACGACGTTACTTTTCAACTATTTCGGAATGGTGAACTTCTTACGTTAAACCCAACATAAAACGTTTTTTCCAATGGTACGGCAAATAAATTAAGAGCGAGACTCATCAGATATTAAAATATTACTACGCAGTATTAAACGATCTCTGGTCTCAACCCAGCAGCCCTCAAAATCTCAGTCAAATTCATAGGGTTAAAGCGCAGATTACACGCATACAACTTCGGGCTCTTGAACGATATCAGACGGCTTCCACATCTGCCTCATTTTGTAAATCTGAACGCATCTCCTTTTACCACTATATTCAATCGCAGAAGCGACGTCAACAGAACTACATTGAAGCTATTACGGTGGATGGTGCTGGCAAAGTTAAGGATCTTAATGACCTTAAGACTCATGTGTATGAACATTTTTCTTCCTTATATCGTACTGGTTTAATCAAGGCTACTGCACTAGAGACATATTTCCCGGAGACAATGCTCCAACTGTCGCCCGACGTACACCAATAATTAATGGCGGACATTACTCCGACGGAAGTCCGAGAAGCATTGAGTACATGTAAAGACCGCAAGAGTCCCGGTCCAGATGGACTAATTTATGAATTCTATGTCTCCTATTGGGATATTGTTGAAGCGGAGTTATGCCACCTTTTTAATGAGCTCTTAAGGCATCGCAATTTCATTGATAATCATGGTGTCATTGTTCTCATACCTAAAACGAACTGTCCGGTGACCATACAGAACTACCGTCCTATAACATTACTCAATACTGACATGAAACTTTTCTCTAAAGTTTTAGCACGATGCTTGAAACTTGTTTGTCACGAGATTATTAGTGATTTCCAGGCAGCAATTCATCCCACCAAGAATGTGTTTTCTGCTCTTAGCAAGATCCGTGACATCACTGAATATTTTAAATTTAAGCGCATACCTGCATGTTTATTATCAGTGGACTTTCAAAATGCTTTTGACTTTTTATCCCACGACTATCTCTACACTGTTCTACGACCCTACAAGTTTCCTGATTCATTTATTTACTTGATTCGTGCGCTGTACCCTTCAGCCACTTCCCGTGTGCAAATAAATGGCCACTTTACAGCTCCCCTTTCCATAAGTCGTGGAGTAAGAAAAAGATGTGCTTTATTTGTATATTTATTTAGTTTGGCGCTTGAACCTCTGTTCTACCATATAATGTCGCTCCCCTCATCAGTGAATCATGATTTTCAAAATATCAATGTTCAAGCTTTCGCTGATGATGTGACACTCCTTTTCACTACGAATGAACAGTTTGCGCATATTGAACGGTGTCTACAGACTTTCGTGCAGGTGAGTGGTGAAAAAATCAATGTGAATAAATCGTCGTTATTGTTATATAATGCTTCCATGGTCACGTCACCCTTTTCTATTGACCAGCAGTATATGATAAATTACCACGTCAAAATACTTGGTATTACCTTTACAGTTCGAACTGACGTGCTGAC
This sequence comes from Thermobia domestica, assembly GCF_964235325.1. Taxonomy (NCBI): domain Eukaryota; kingdom Metazoa; phylum Arthropoda; class Insecta; order Zygentoma; family Lepismatidae; genus Thermobia; species Thermobia domestica. The sequence continues at coordinate 181,041,405 of NC_137461.1, read as the reverse complement.
TGATACAATTTGGGACCCTATTCTTCAGAACTTACGCCTACTTAGTGCAGACAATAAAGGTCGGAGCTTGAATTTGATCCAACGCACCTGGTTTGTTAATACTTACATTCTTTCTAAAGTGTGGTATGCAGCTCAGATCTCTCCTCTGCCTGAGTGTTATGCAAGGAAGATTGACTCTCTCATAGGCTGGTTTCTGTGGAGTGGATTTTATTTTCGACTCCCACGAAATGTTACCTATTGCTCGTATTTTACAGGCAGATTACAAGTTACTAATGTGAGACAAAAATGCAAAGCTCTTTATATGCGTAATGGGTTGAAGTTATTTCTTGATTCTGACTCACACACATCGCAATGGATATCGTGCTGGACTGTTTCATTAACTGAAAATAATTCGCCATACATTCGCTTTTTTCCTCATTGCCCTGCATATGTGCGGGAACTCATTTCCGCATGGACATATGTCCCACCGTTACCCGAGGCTTGCACCATGTCCACTAAAATGTTGTATAGCGCTTTAATCAACAGCGTTATGTGTCACTCTGTACCCCGAATTTGTCATAAGTTTCCCACCTATCACTGGCATGCGATCTGGCGAAATGTGCACAACAAAATTTTATCTTTGGACATTCGTAGTGTTTGGTTGTACTTTATTCATGACTTACACCCTACCAATGAACGACTTCATACTATTCGTCGTTCTGAATCTCCTAATTGTTTTCACTGCGGTCGACTGGATACTCTTTTGCATCGTGTGTCTGAGTGCACTGATACGACTCGCATCTGGACCTCTCTTTGTGGATTACTTGCAGTGATCTGTCGTAAAACAGCTAACTATTTTGACCGCCGTATACTTTCATTTCCGGATTATGTGTGGTATCCCAATACAAAACTCAATGCCGTTAATTGGCTTATTGGGCATACTATCTATTATACTATGTCCTCTACGCCGAAGTGTACAGTGGAGGAATATTATTTATACTTAAAATATGCTCATAAGACTTTTCCTATGATGCATCTGCACGAACCATCTGTGTTTGCTAATTCCTCAAAGTGATCTTGTAAGCTTCCATAGTATACTGGTCTGATGTAATGTAACATCAGTGTTTGCAATGTACTAGTTATTACAGTTCAATAAATATATTTTAAAAAAGTGGACTAGTGCTATGTGCTAATAATGAAAATCTCTTTTGGCGTGAGTTCAAACCCGACTCGAGGAAGTTTTTTTTTTTACATTTTTAAATATTTTATAACACTTTTAAAATTAAAATAATATAAAAATAATACTCAAAAAAGTGATTTACTCACTTTTGTGCAGATAAGTAGTAGTAGTAGTAGGAACGGGTTAGAAGCCCCGCAGGGCTCGTTTTGTTCCCCTTGTACTCCATGATATAAATTTTGTGACCAACTTAAAACAACTGGCTAGGATAGCGTTTAAAATAGCTGACTAGACTAGCGCGCGAAAAAACGTACCTCCTGGAGCATTACTCTCTCGAGCGGGTCGTGTGACAAACACTGCTCATGGAGTCCCTTTCCAGCACAGTAAAAGGGCGAAAAAAAGAAAAGAAAGGTAAAAAGGAAGAATACGGAAAACAGTTCCTTATGCAAAGAGCGTTTGAAAACATTTCAAAAGGTACGCTATGACTATTATCAGTTAATTGGCAACAACCGATATCGCGGACAGATCCAGGAATTTTTGAGGGGGGACAGCTCTGAAAAATAAATTTGAGACATTTCTTGATATGTGGTTGGCTAACCAAAAATGTGAACTGGAGTGCTTCATAATACGTATTTATCGCCCTTCTGGAAGCAGCATTGAGGAAAGCCATGTTGTTCAACACGAGAAAATCCAGGATTATCATAAAGAAACTTTTTATTGCCATTTTTTTATTATTGCATTATTTTACTTATTATTATCATTATTTTTCTTAAATTAGATTATGTAGAGTAGACTATTTTTAATTTAATTTCCTATTAACATAATTCATATTAACTCTCTACTAATACCGTTATTTTTATACTGCATAAGTACTATCGTGGGGTCAGATTTAACCCCATTATTTGTTTTGAAATTAAAATATGTTAATACGTATTACCATTGGCAGTTGATAGTGGACCGTTTACTAGTGCTATACTTTAATGGATTGAACTAGTTTTGGGGACAAAAGATATTTTCCAAATATTTTTTGACTAATGGTCTTTTGGTAATAGATTATTACAAAGCGAAACAACATACTTAAATGAAATAAAGTTTTTTGTTGTCCGAAAATAACAAAGTATGTAAATAAACTTATTTTCATGTAAAGAAAGCATTCAATTATGCTGAGAAAATGTAACTTGTCATTCAAAAAGCTGACAATTTATGCTTTTGTGTTTGATTAGTTGCTTGGCTACAGTCCCGTATCCGCAGGGGAACTAGGGGGCCGGGCCCCCTAAAGTTTTACTGTTCCCCCTAACAGGGACGTACCCAGGACTTTATTTCGGGAGGGACCTAAAGCGTTTTGGAGGGGTCCAAATACAATTTGAGGCTAAATTATATGAAAATTTGTAAAATTGCCCCTAAAACTAGATTACATTTTAAAAAAGTGATTTCACGGGGCGGACCCCCAGGACCCACCCCTGCGTACGCCCCCTAAAATATTCACGGTAGGCTTGCAAATGAACAACTATAATATAATGATGAACTATAATATGGTTGGATCGGCCTCCTAACTTCTACCGCCCCCTCATATTTTTGGGCTAGCTACGGCTACCTGCTTGGCTACCTACCAATCCACACTAGATTAGTCTTAAGGGGCCGTCCACATATTACGTAACGCTATTTTTGGCCAATTTTTATCCTCTCCCTCCCCTTGTCACACTTCGTAATGCAAGGCTGAACCACTCCCCTGTTCGTTACGTAACACTTTTGGATTTTTGTTTTTTCACCACCTTTGCTTAGTTTGGGAGTTATTATAATGAAACCTATTTTTAATAGAAGAACTTTTATTACAAAATGCTTTTATTCTGAATATATTTGTAGTGTTTTTCGCTAATAAATCAAAGTACCGGTACGTATTAGAAAATGGTAGGATGGTAATAATATTTTAATCCCATAAGATTGCTTAATTAACAGTCCTAATTCTTCAAAACTGCATACTGTCGTTTCCCAAGGAGATCACACCTATCCTTTACGGTCAGATGATGAGAATGAGAAAATACTGACAAGGAAGATGAAGGTGGAACAGGATCTAAAGAACTAACATCGATCTATTTTTCAGGGATCCAGGATGTTTTGTGCATTTGAAGTTCTCCAGTTTCGACGATGCAAAGTGCCCTTCCTCGTCGACCATAGATTCAAAGTGGCTGCGCATGTGAAGAAGCAGGGACATCTCGTTTGTGAACAAGCTCTCGAGCATCTTTTTTGGACTTCGGACTTGACTTTACCTCTTTTCATATTCTTCTTGTCCTAAATCTGTGCGAGAATGCGAATAAACTCAATTTCTTCAGAAATATTCAAATTCAAACATAACAAAAATTAGTACGAGATAATATCCGACGAATTAGGTTGTTTAATATCTTATTTTGATCTTCAAATCCTGGATCGTTCCATCGCGAAAAATATAATTACACGAAAAAGAATTTCTTTTGTTTACCATGAAAAACCCCTTAGAAGAATAGAGCGAGTAATGATTCAAATCAAAGGTTTCAGATAACATTCTTAGAAATAGCAATACGAGTGGGAACATGAGGGCATTTTCAGGCGGTGGTTACGATCACTAACAACTAACTCCGGAAAAGCGTGTTCCCTAAATCCATTGCTGCGATAGCCGCAAAACGTAGTTTTATTGTATTGTAATACATGCAGGTTTCGCCTCCATTTACGCTGTTGTCTAGTGCGTATTCGAATGTCTTCTGTATGATTCAATTTAAATAGGCTATAGTTCGCAATTTTTCAAAACTATAGAAATATTTATTTATCTATATCGATATATATACACACACACACACACACATATATATATATATATATATATATATATATATATATATATATATATACAGTATAACCCCGTTAACACGACACGAAGACGAACAAAATTTCGGTCCCGGCATCGCTGTACGTTTTCTTATAGGAAGTTTTATCCGTTAACACGAATTACGGTTAGCACGAGTTACGAACTAACTTTTAGTGTCTTGAGTCAGTAAATGTTTTCATTTAACACGAACTTTCAACCCTTTATTTTTTAGATCATTTTTTATTTTAGATTTCATTCCAGATCATTTTTTGTCATACAGTATTTATACAGACGAAAATTGCCTTGTAAATAAGAGAAAAACAAGAAACGGATATCTTTCCTCTCTTATGATGTGTTGATTCTGTCCTCCGTCAAGCGCTGACATGCAGGTGTTTGGCAGACGAGTTGCCGACAGCTCGAGACAAAAATCTTCTCTCCCCTGTAACTCCAAACTGGTGACAACAGTCATAAATACCTTTGTTACTAGCGGTACCCACCCTGCTAGCGGAGATGTCAATTTTATAACTTGACCTTGATTATCTGCGTGGAAATTCCATTTGCGGAGGGCGCTTATGCTTGCTGTTTCCGCCACTTGACCTTCTGTGTTCTGTGTTGTTCCAGACTGATGTTATAAAGAGGATTGATGTACGTAGTAGCAATGTAATTTTTTTTAATCTTCGAAGATATGATAATAATGTAGTGTTTTCACTTTTTAGAGGGTGGTACCGAGACCGAAACTAGTCTCGATCTCGATCTCGTCTCGAATTTGAGACCGAGCCGTGCTTTTCGAAATCGAGACGAGACCGAAATTGTCTCAGTCTCGACTTGATACCATTCTGTGGATGGTATCAAGACGGGGAATAGGCTTGGTTTCGTCTCGAATTTGGAACCGAGATGTGCTTTTCGAAATCGAGACGAGACTACTCAGTCTCGTCTCTATACCATCTCTAGTGTTTTCTATGACATACATAATATTCGGTAGTGGTATGTATAGTGTGTATACTGTAGTGCGTATATGAAGAAAATGTATTCGAATAATACAATTTGGATCCTCGGTTAACACGATTTTTTGACACGAACTCCTGATTTTTCAGTCCCTTGGAATTCGTGGTAGCGTGGGTTTACTGTATATATAAATGAAAGTGACTATGTTTGTAACTTAATAACTCTTAACCACACGACCAATCGCGTTCAAATTTTCAACATAGATGAAGTTCTGACCTGGGATGTTTTTTATCATTTCACTTTGAAGGTGCAGCTTGGGGGAGGGAGATATATAAAAATGATTGAAAATGAACAATGTTAGTGTCAAGTGCATAGATTTCGGGGTCGCTGAGATAAACAGTGACACTTTCGATGCAGTTTAAATCCAAATTCACCTCGCAAATTGGGTAAAGGGGAGGATGGCATATACAAAAGGTTCGAAAATGACCGACATTAGAGTCGAGTCCATGGTGTTTGGGGTCGCTGAGATGAACAGTCACACTATCGATGCCCTTTAAATTAAAATTTGGCCATGCAACTTGGGGAAGGGGAGATATATAAAAATGATTGAATATGACCGATATTTGTGTCGAATCCATAGGTTTCGGAGTCCGTAAGTTGATGGTGACAGTTTTGGTACCCTTTGTATCCAAAATAAAACGTATTCTCCCCGTATGAAAAACGGGTATTCTTGCTAATTTATAAAAAAGAAAAAACAATAAAATTATTTGTTTAAAAGATTGCATATAAATCTAAGAATAAAAATAAAAAATACAGCAGAAAAAACTGTTCTGTCAAGAAGACCTAAAGCCCCTCCTTCCCCTTGTCACGCTTCGGAACGCTAGGCCGAACCCCCTTCCCTCCATGCTGCGTTTCGTAATATGTGGACGACCCCTAAATGTGTCTTAATCACATATCCATTAGACACAGAACAAATATAGACACTTTAGTTCTTCTACTGACAGTCAGTACATAGAGCAGCGTTTCCCAACCTTTTTCAACTTGCGGCACACTAAGGATGTAACTTAAATTATCGCGGCACACTCAGATATTATTATTATTATTATTATTATTATTATTATTATTATTTGTAAATATGAAATAGCGTGGTAATTTTTATCTGTAATTACTGATCTTCTTACAGAGATATAAGCTTGATCACTGTTTTTCTCCCGTGGTAAATCATTATACTTATTTTTCATTCTAATTTCAAAATAGAAAACAATTGCAATGGAATATAGAACTCTTTTTTTTTTAAAAAAAAAATGGTTTCTTTTTCGAAAACTGTATCCAACCTTTCACTAAGAAGGAATATCACTAAATAATGAACGAATAAAATAAATCTCTTGCACTTTTAAAACAAATGTAGGTAACTTGTATGAATGTTGGTTTGTCGAAAGAATTGAATGATATTTTAAAATTTCAAGTTACGATATAAACTGCAACAATAACGAAGCAGCACTGATCATAACAATAATAACAAATACTTTTATTCAACATTAAAAATATAGAGAAAAGTAACACAGTATGAAATTTATGTATAAACTTATAATTTATTAACGTGGTTAATATACGTTACATTTTCTTAAATATTATATAAAGGTTTAAATTGTTCAATAATATTAGTAATGTAACAACTTTTCAATAATATCTATTGAAGGTTACAAATGTTTAATAATAATAGAAGAAGTTTACAAATTATCAAAAATAAGCAAAACAAGTTGGTGCACGAAGCAGGCCCGTATCCAGGGGGGTCTAGGGGGCGAGCCCCCCTAAATTTTTGCGGGCCCCCTTAAAATTTTCACGGTAGGCTTACAATTGAACTATAATGTGGTGATGAACTATAATATTTTTTGATCGGGCCCCCCTAACTTGAGCCGGGCCCCCCTACATTTTTGGGCTAGCTACCGCCCTGGCACGAAGCAAAATTAATATGCAACGTGAGTTTGATGATCTTTCATAATCTTCTTCAATTGTGAACAGATATTTGATAAACATATTCTCATATCGTGTTCCGGAGTTAACATTTGTGACTTGTTCTTACACTTGACTGTATTCATTGCAGAAAATCCTGCTTCCTTAAGTAGCATGTAGAAAAGGGAATGAGAACTTTCACAGCCTTGTAGAAATAGCTGGATGATCTCTCCGCAGAGAAATCAAGAATGATGCCATGTCTTACTGTGAAGCTTCAAATCTTGGTCATTTCTCACATCGACCAATTCACTTTCTTCCGGGTATTTAATTCTACTGACTGTAGGACGGAAGGCGCAAAGGTGTCCCTCACCTAGTCAAATTAAGTCAATTAAAGCGTAGAAAAACATTTCTCAACATTGGTACACAACAAAGAGATTGTGTCTGAAATGAGTGTTGAGAGGTTTGTGTCAATTTTACAGCACTTTGTAAACTCAAACATGTTACATTTGTTTTGTTTTCTAATTATGTTCTTCCAAAATGAGAGTTTCTCCCTAAATGAACAAATTTTTTCACTTGAGGTTATGATATTTTAGTTTTTTTAATGCATGCTTTTGTTCAACGCATTCAATGTTTTGGAATATGTCGGCTAGAAAAGCAAATTCGCTACACCAAGAATCATCACTAAAAAAATCAACATATTCACTTTCTTCTGACAGAAAGAATAGGAGAAGTTGTTTTTAGTGCATAAAATCTTCACGATACGAGGCCACAAGGCAACCACCTCACTTCTGTGTAAATCAGCAACTGAGTGTATTCAGAATTCATTGCAGAACAGATTTGAAAATAATCTTGTTTTAAGAGGCCTTGTTTTTATGTAACTAACCATTTTTACCACTATATTTAATACTTCTGCTATAGAATTAATAATTTTGTTTCGAGTTCCTCGCGGCACACTAGGGACCCATTCGCGACACACCAGTGTGCCGCGGCACACCGGTTGGGAAACGCTGACATAGAGTAATTTTTCTTGATTGACCCTTGTGCACATTTCGGTTGCACATAGAACAATTCCAAGAACGTTTTTTGTCATCAATTCGAGGACAAATAGCACACCTCCTCCTTTTAGCTGGAGAATCTGTTTGCGGCCGGTCTTCATTGATGTTCCTATCAGTTAGTCGTAACAATGACTGCCGAAGCCTACTAGAAAGTGTCCAGCATTCTCCCCTTACTTTTAGGTGATCTTGAATGAGAGTCATCGCAATACTCCTCATGAAGTCTCGTCTCTGAAGTCTTCTTGGTTCGTTGGAAAGATGGTAAAAAAACAAGGGTATTTAAGAATGCAACGTCTAATATTCTATAGAAAATTGCAAGAAACCACCTTCTGCAAAATCTGCCAGTTCCGAGTTCTGCACACATCTCTGTAGCACTCCCCAAGAAAAGCACAGAAAAAAATGTAATGCAGGAAACGTATAGCGCAAGTACAATCCTGGGGAATATTTCTACCCCAGAGGTCCGAAACCATCGAAACAACAAAATGAAAGGACACGAACAACAAGTCGCTACAACATCTCAAGATCAACTGAAAAAATGCAACCGTTAAGTTTTACGTCCCACGATTATGCCGGCAAGGCTAAAAGAGGCGGAGATAATGAGAAATGAATGAAATGGTGGAATGAAGAAAGTATGATGAAGCCCTAGAAAACCCAGAACCCCGAGAACCCCGAGAAAACCCACGCGCACGGTGTTTATCCAGCACAAGGTTCGCTTTTCGCGGGCTGGGATCAAACCCAGGATCCCATGCTTCAGAGGTGAATACTCTACCACTGAACAATCGCGGCCCCCTAGCAAGGTCAACTGAGAATAGGCGACTGAAGCCTCAGTGAAACAAAGTATATATATTTTGTCCACAGCTAGAAATGTGTTTGCTGAGGTCAAATTTGATCGCACGATACAAGTTACAAGTTAAGTATGCGGTGATAACTTAGGAAAAAGACAACTAAAAACCTACATGTCTTAATAAATGTAACTTTGTATACTGATAGTATATATATATATATAACGCAGCAGCTGAAATGCGTGGGGCAGGTTGATATGAGCAAATCGATCACCAATGGAATGAATCGATCCAAGGCACAGTAAAACTAGTTAGGCCACTGAACATATTTCCTTCCTTCTCTTCTCTCTACATTATATCTGGAGATATATGTTCTGACTAATAGCCTACTGTGACGATTTTAAAAAGTAAGGGGATATACGCTATCAATGATAAACTATAACTTTTAATATATATATAGGACATTAAATCGAAAAACTCTATATCGGCCTTTGCCCTCCCCCTCCGTTCGAAGAATCCAGCGGGAGTTAGTGATTATTTGTTAATAATAACTACAGATGTTTTTCCTTCTTTTCCACAATCACTTCAACTTACGAAGGGGATATTATCCTCTCGTGCATACCTGATTTCCACTCTTGCTTTGATCACAGGCTTTTTACACGTGAAACCGTATTTACCGGGTAATTTTGACGCGAGGCCATTTTGACTCGTGCATTTTTTTCGTGGAACACTTACGCCGAAACTTTTTTCACGATGGGCCGATCGACTTGGGCCCTTTTGAGGCGGGGCTCTTTCGACCCTGGCTGTTTTGACGCAGGGCTCTTTTAACTCGATTCCTTTTGACCCGGGCAATTTTGACGCTGGGCCGTTTTGACTCGGGCCTTTTAGTAGCGGGACTATTTTGAACCGTGTCCTTTAGAAGCGGGTCGTTTTGACCTGGGCTCTTTTGATGTAGGGCCCGTTTGTCGCTTGGCTATTTTACCAAGCCCATTTTGCGCGGGCCGTTTTGACTCGGATCCATTTTTAGCGGGGCCGTTGTGACTCGGGCCCTTTTGTCCCGGAGATCTTTTGACCCGGGGCCGTTTTGACTCGGGGACTTTTCTCTTGGGACCCTTTTGACACGAAGACCTTTTGACCTCGGCAGTTTTTATACATTCGCTCAGCCGCGTAACTCTCAGCCGGTGCCTTAAGCATTCAAAACCGGCGAGGAAACATTATTGCGAATGTTTCGTTATGTTTTCTAGGTTCTCTTGACGCGGGGCTGTTTATACTCGGGCTCGTTTGAGGCAGCGCCCTTTTGACTCGGTTCTTTTTGTCGCGGGCCCATTTTGACCCGGGTCTTTTTCATGCTGTGTCGTTTTATCCCGGAAAATTTTAACTCGAGCTTTTTCGACCATTTTGACGCGTGTTCATTTTGACTTGGACCCTTTTGTTGCGGAGACTTTTGACCTGGACATTTCACTCTGGGCTGTTTTGACCCGGGTCCTTTTGACGCGGAGTCATTTTGACTTGAGCACTTTTGTCGCGGAGACCTTTTGACCCAGGACTTTTTGACGCGGGCTCTTTTCTAGCGCGGCTGGTTTGAACCGTGCCATTTTAAGTTGCATCCTTTTGACCCGGCCTCTTTCGAACTAGGGACCATTTGTCGCGGGGCTCTTTTTTACTTGGCTCCTTTTCACGCGGGGCTGTTTCTACTCGGGGCCTTTCGTCGCTAATCCCTTTTGACCTGGAGACTTTTTTACTTGCGCTGTTTTAACGCGGGGCCTTTTGACCTTGGAACTTAAGACGCGGGGCAGTTTTGACACGGGAACATTTGTTGCGGAGACTTCTTGACCCGTGCCCTTTGGCTAAGGCCTTTTTGTAGCGAAGCCCGTTTTCACACGGGTCCATTTGACTTAGGGCCCATTTATGGCGGAATCTTTTGGCCTGGGCTGTTTTGACACAAGGAACTTTTAACTCAAGCCCATTTAACCCGGGCCCTTTAAACGTTTGCTCATTTTGACTCAGATCCTTCTCTCGCGGAGACAATTTCACACAGGTCCCTTTGACTCGGGCCCTTTTGTTGCGGAGATCTTTTGAACCCGGGCCTTTTAGACTCGGGCACCTTTGTCGAGGGGAGGGTTCTTTTATCCGAGCCCTATTGAACTGGGCTCTTTTCACGCGGAGCCCTTTTTACTTGGGCCGGTTTGACGCAGGTCTATTTTGACTCGGGTCTTTTTGCCGCAGAACAATTTTGACACGAGCTCTTTTGACGCGGGGCCGTTTTGATCCGGGAACGTTTCTTGCGAAGAGCTTTAGACCCGGGCCTTTTCGACTGGTCATTTTTGTAGCCTGGCCCCTTTTGGCACAGTCCGTTTGGCGTAGAGCCCTTTTGACTCGAGCTCTCTTAACACGAGGTTCTTTTTCTCGGGTCTTTTTGTCGCGGGACGATTTTCACCTGGGCTCTTTTCACGCTGTTCCGATTTGACCCGGGCCCTTTTGAAGCGGGATACTTTCGACCGGGGATCTTTTTACGCAGGCCCCTTTTGACTCGAGCCCTTTTGACGCGGGGTCGTTTTGACTCGTTCCCTTTTGTCGCGGATACCTTTATACCAGACCTTTTTCACGCTGGGCCGTTTTGACTCGGGTTCTTTTCAGGAAAGGTCCTTTCGACCCAGACTCTTTTGACACAGGACCTTTTAACTTGATCCTTTTGACCCGTACAATTTTGACGCTGGGCCGTTTTATTCCGGTCTATCTTTTTGTTCCTGAGCCTTTTTGTTGCTTCGCTCTTTTGACCCGTGCACTTTAAGAACCCGTCCTTTTGACTCGGGCCCTTTTGTTGCAGGGTGCTTTTGACGCGTGTCCTTTTGAAGCCACTCTATGACCCGGCCTTTTTTGACCCAGGCCAATATGTCGCGGGCCCTTTTGACTCAGTTCCGTTTTGCTGCGGAGATTTCAAGACCCGGGGCGTTTTAACTTGGAGCCTTTTGTCGCGGGGGCCATTTACCCGGGCACTTTTGAAACTGAGACATCATGATCTGGGCTCTCTTGACGCGGGGCTTCCTTTTCTAGGGCCCGTTAGACGCAGGGCTTTTTTGACCTGTACTCTTTCGACGCAGGGCCCATTTTACTCGAGCCCTTTTGAATAAGAACCTTTTGACGCGGGGTTGTTTTGACTCTGGCCCTTTTTGACGCAGAGACTTTTGACCCAGGCCTTTTTGACGTGGGACCTTTTTCACTCGAGCTCTTTCGTAGCGGGGAATGTTTAGATCGGTGCCCTTTTGAGGCGGGTCGTTTTGACCCGGCCTCTTTTGAACTAGGGCCCCTTTGTTACGGGACTCTGATTCGGCACCCTCTGACGCGGGGCCGTTTTGACTTGGGCCCATTTCGGTCAGGGCCGTTTTGTCACGGATATCTTTCGGCCCAGGCTGATTTTACTCGGGGTTATTTACCCGAGCCCTGTTGACTCGGAGACATCTTGACCTACGCTCTTTTAATGCAGGGCCGTTTTTACTCGGGCACGTTTGACGCAGGAACCTTTTGACTCAAGTCTTTTGTTACGAAATCCTTTTGACCGAGGACATTTTGAGTCGGGGTCCTTTTGACCCGGGCTTTTTGACGCAGGGCACTTTTGAGCCGGACACTTTTGACGCGGCGTAGATTTGACTCGCGCCTTTTGTCGCGGAGACCTTTTGACCCAGGCTCGTTCGTTTTGACTCGGGCCCTTTTGTTACGGGTTGTTTCGACCCGTGCCCTTTTGACCCGGCTCCTTTGATGCCGGGCTGTATTGACTCGGACCCTTTTGGCACAGAGCCCTTTTGTCGCTGAGAGCTTATGACCCGGGGACGGTTTTACTCGAAGCGTTTTGTCGCGGAGGCAGTTACCCGGGCCCTTTTGACGCGGGGCCGTTTTAACCTGGGCCCATTTGACGCGGGGCCGTTTTGACTCGGGCACTTTTGTTTCGGAGACCTTTTGACCAGGTTTCTTTTGACTAGGTCCCTTTTGTAGCGGGGCCCGCTTTGACACCGGTCCATTTGATGTAGGCCCCTTTTGACAGGGGTCCGTTTGATGCGAGTCCGTTTTGCCTTCATCTCTTATTTAGCGGGCCCTTTTCATCGTTGCTGTTTTGACTCGGGCCTTTCTGTCCTCGCCCTTTCGTCTGGTCCTTCTGACATAGACACATATATATAACGCAGCAGCTAAAATGCGTGGGGCAGGCGGCGGGTATGAGCAAATCGATTATTAATCGATCCTTGGCGCAGTAAAATTAGTTACTCTACTGATCATATCTTTTCTTTCTCTTTTCTCTACATCATGTCTGGAGATGAATGTTCTGACTAATAGGCTACAATGGCGATTTTAAAAAGGAAGACGATATATGCTATCAATTATAAATGTTATGAGTTTTAACTTAATGTATATAGCGCAATAAATCGAAAAACTCTATATCGGCCTTTTGCTCCTCCCTCCTGTTGGAAAAAATCTTGCTGGTGTTAAGGATTATCATGTTGCTTAGTTACTGTATTATATTGTGGTATACACACAATAAATACATCTGTGTTTTATTTAATAAGAAGAACTTTATTTACATTTATTACTGACCTTGCTTTACGACAGCAAAACATATTCACGTTCAGCGTAATCACTTTCCATTATCAAATAATGACAGTGAGACGAATGAAATAAATGACGCATACATTTAGGACTTAGAAAAGTGTCCTGCGAACATGTCGTAGTAAATTCCTGAAGAGTGAAATGCGCTAGTAGCAATTGTTAGCAGTTATTAACTTAGCATAATAAGTCGAATGTTTTACTGAAATTAAATTTTTCATTTGTTGGATCAAAATTAGAATACGCGTCTATTATATGGAACCCCCACACGAAGAAAGACTCTATTAGAATAGAAAGAGTTCAAAATAAATTTCTGCGGTTTCTGGCGTACAAGAGAACAGGCATCTTCCCCACATATGAAAATAGTACTTCTCTTAATGAAAATTTTAACACAATGTCTCTCAATCACAGAAGAGTGTTAAATGACATGATATTCTTGTACAAAATATTAAATAACAAATTAAATAGTAAGGATTTGGTCTCTGCCTTTCATCTCAGGGTACCCAATGGAAACATACGTGTGAGCAATGGAAATTTCTTTTATTCTAAGAAATCTCGAACAAATGCAACAAAACAGTCACCAACGTGGAGGATGGGTGCAGTCTACAACAAACTGAGTAAATGTAAAAAACTTCTCGATATACACAGTATGAGTCAGAATAGATTTCGCAAATATATTATAGATATTCTATGTAACTCTGGTATGAACACTGTAATTGGGTAGAATAACCTGTTGTGTTCTTGTTCTTAAATAAATAAATAAATAATAATAAACTGAAAAACTGAGAATACGAATCTTTTCAGAGCCGTACGAGTCATTTTGTTTGGTACGCTTGCGGCGGTTTCGATTGTCGCCACTAATTGCGTTGAAGTCCGTGGTAGAAACACCCTGCGTGTCGCTAGACTGGGATGGGGTGGGTGGAGTAGGAAGCATGTCCTCACACGACCAAACTTGTCTTGGGACACAGAGGTACACTCATTACGAGGAACTGTCGTGGAAGCCGACGTAGTAGAGGAAAATTCCTTTTCTCCAGAAACTGGTTTAACATCAGGAACACAATTAGACAAAGGGTCATCAGATGTGATATCTAACTGCTGTGGTCCAGCTGGTTGTTCAGTGGAAGGACGCGCACGTACGCGCAATTCTGAGCACACACTACTGGCAATATTCGGCGCACAGGTAGCACTCGTATTTGGTTGTTCTGGAAAGTGAGTTGCATCTACTGTAGGCACACTTGCGTCAGGTGGGCACGATAGACTCATCGTGGGTTTGTTCCAGTTTCTGGAAGTAATGGGAAAACCGTCAAGTTTAGGCATGAGAAGGTCTGCAGGATTATTAGTGCGAAATGTAGGGGCTACCTTCGCTGCATAATTATTGGGATCACTGGAAACTCGAAGGGGACAATTAGAATACACATGTGCCCCATTGCACCTGAGGCATGTTCGGATCTGATTAGGATACGTAACACAAAACTTTTGTCCTTGGATGACAACAAAGGATAATATTGGTCGTTTCACTTCCATTCGTATTAATTTTCGCCCGGTTCGTATAGGGAAAACATGATCAACAGAATATAATTTCTCAGAAATTTTAGATATAACACCATAGTCCCCAAGAACTCTTCTAATTTCAACATCGTCAAGTTCTATTGGCGTACAAAGCAACTTAACTGTAACAGTTTGCTCATCAGCCAACAAAACTGGTAATGGATGTTTCCCATCTGTATCACTATACTACACAGTTCCGTCAGAAGCACGCAAAACGTTACCATAAAGCTCTTTGGTATGAAGTTTCATATGCAACATTTTACGATAAACATCCATTTCAATACTTATAGTACTGCGGATTAGCTAACCTATTGTGCACTTTTTGATAAAAGCACCAAATTTGGCACAGAGGTAGACAGATATAATATGAACAAATTTGGATGTGGAGCCATCGGCCAACTGACCTCTGGAGGCCGTGGTGGCCATTTTCCAAAATGGCCGCCAGTGGACACCCGAAAGATGACAGAAATTAGATTAAGTTTGTTGGTGAATGTTTTAGTGAATGTTTACTGAATGTTTTGAATAAAACCATGCCGTCTTGTAAGAAATATATATATATATAGGCTCAACATCTACAACAGTAATACTTAACTCTTTCATTCCCATTACATAACTACAGATACAACCGCAATTTTTGAAAAAAATTATAAAAAAATTTCCCGGAGTGTCACTTGAGATACGATATTACTGGAGTGTAAATCTTGCTGCTTTTATCAGAAAGTACATAATATGTTGAAATATCCAGCTAAAGTGCCGGACTATTATATACAATCATTAATTTGAGCTAGCTTTGAAATCTCGAAAGATGCTGCTTTTTAATACTAATTTACATATTTACTCATTCTTCCTTCTCTGTTTCGAGAACAATGTCGAAGGTCTTCAAACTCGTGAAGCCTCGTGCTGAAGAAGCAGAAACAGTACAGTCCACCTCCGGCCGAACAGCAAGAACAGAGACAGACTGGTCATTATGTTTCATATGTTAAGAAGTGACATGTCGCTAACATGTCCATCCAGGAATACACGTAATGACAAGGGGAGCAGCTACAGCATTCTCCCAGGATATGGTTCAACCCATTCAATGAAAAGGTTCAATGACCTTGAGCTTCTCCCCAGGGGCGCGATGTCCTGCTTGCATTTAATGAAGACTTCGGCGATGCCTTGGCAAAGGTTTGTGAACTGGATACAGATACTGGTGCTGTCCATCTGGCGCTCGCTGCCCAAATTGTGCGATGCCACATCTTCGGAGATGACAATGTGTTCAACGAATTTTCTCCAGAATGTCAACAGTATTCCGTACCATGCGTGTTGCTTGCCCTAGTCACTATGATCTTTGAAGGATCAAGTATCAAAGACCTTAGAGAAAGCACTACACAAGCGGCACTGCCTATCACCCAAATCCTCAAATTCAATTGTGTGAAGCACCGAAGAGCCGACATAGGCAGTACATCTCTACCAGTCCGGCACGCCACCACGCAGGAGACGCCTCTTCCCATTTATATCGGACTCATGCTATATGCACACACTAGTAAAAGGAAGCTAGTCGACAAGCTGTCACACATGGGAATTTCTATTTCTTACGACCGAGTTTTGTCTCTCTCCGCACAATTGGGGAACAGTAGTCTGCCCTCCCAAGATGAGAGGCAAAGTCTTCACCACAGCCATAGTAGAGAATATCGACCATAATCCAAGTTCTACGACCTCAAAACAATCAACAGTCATGCACATTCGCTGGTGTTACATCCTGCCTTCCATGGAGCCAGTGTTGATCGCTGCATCAGTATCCTCGGAGGGTCGAACGAAAGATATCTGAAATCAGTTGACCGTTTGACACAATACTATACAAACGTTCCATCCGTCAACAGCAACATCAAGAACACGCAGATACCGGTTACCAAAGTGACATTCCTGAGAAGCAGCAGCGGCCTCAAGCAACATATTGAAACAGAGTATCTTTGGCTACAACACATCCAATTAGCCGTAAAAGAAAGTTTTCCATTACAAAACACTTCATGGGCTACATACCACGCAAGTCTACAGTCCAGTAACACAAGTCGGGCTATCTGTTCCACCTCACTAATCCCACTCTTCCTGGAGAGTGCCCATACCGTCGCTATGATCAAGCACTCCGTGGATGTCGTCAGGAACGCAATGGAACATCTTAACCCTGGCCAGATTCCAATGCTCACATTCGACCAACCGCTTTTTGCACTGGCAAAGCAATTCCAATAGAAGTGGCCACAGGTGTATGGTGAAGAGAAGTACGTCATCCTCTTCGGAGGTCTTCATATCGAGATGGCGCGCTGAAGACCATTGGTGACTTGTTGCGAGGGAGCGGATAGGTGCAAGCACTGGTTGAGGCAGAGATCACCAGTGCCGGGTCTGCGGATTCCTTCCTGCGGGCATCACATGCCACTCGAACCAGGAGAGCGCATCAAGTAACAGCAGCAGCCCTCTTCACCCTGCCGCAGAACGCATACAACCACTACATTGATCAGCTGCGTGACGCCAGCACCAAGCAACTTGAGTTCGCAGTGGTGCTGCAAAAGGCGGAGACTTGCCCCCAGTTCCACTACTGGGCAACTGTACTGGAATTGGAACTGACGATCTTAGTGTACGTGCGCTCTCTGCGCAAAGCATAGTTAGCTATGTACGTCGATGGCCTCAAAAAACTAGCAGTGTGGTTCCATGCCTTGGATCACACCAACTACGCGCGCTGGATTCCTGTGTATCTGCGAGACATGGTGGAACTGCCTACTAAACACCCTGAAATCGCCGATGATTTCTTCGCAGGGAATTCCACAGTCCACAAAACGAGTAGGCCGTTCTCCGCCATCCCTATCGATCAGGCCCACGAACAGAATATTGCAGCCATAAAAGGAGACGAAGGTGTAGTAGGTCTGACTGACAATCCCAGCGCAATGCGACTGTGGATGGTGGCAGGACCAGAGGTTGCCAGGCTCATCGAAGAGTTCCAGGACTCTAACCATGAATGATCAAAAGACACAAAGCATCATGACCACACATCGAGTGTGTAAACTGCTTTCCAAAAAGATGTACAGTCAGTGATCAAAGTGATGGAAGACTTTGGGAATCCATTTGAAGAGGATAGTCAAGATCTGTTGGTACTTGACACCAAGGAGATCGCGCCATGTCGAGCTGTAGACGACCTCCCTTGTGCATATAAAGTGGGACAGGTGCAGTTTGACAAATTTGTCAGAGAACACATGGTGGAGAGAACGAAACCCATACATTATCCTATCAAAAGAAACAATATCAAAATATTTGGTCAGCCTACAACAAAACCTCAAGCAAAGGGCAAGCAGCAAATGAAATCCTTCAGAAAAAACGTGAACCTCTTCTCTTGTCTTATATCGGATGCCATAACCGGGATGGAAATCTAGACGAATTCTTCAAACATGAAAACCAAGCTTTCCCTCCTGCACTATCGGACGGCGGTGGCATCCGGTTTGGTGTAAAGAGTGATCTTCTCAGTTGTCTAGAAGACTTCAGTCAGCCTAGGTCTGAGGTTCCTCCAACTAGCTGCATTGTCCTAGCTGGAGCAGTCATCATCCAGTTGCTGAAGCCTGTTACGGCAAAAACCTTTAAAGAATATTCCCAACAAGTTTTTGTGCCTCACATACTTTCAAAATTTCATCAAGCCACGCGACTGGACCTGGTGTGGGACCGCTACATAAGAAACTCGATGAAAGGTGCAGCAAGAGCCAAACAGCGAAAAGGGGTGAGAAAACGAGTGGTGAGTAACTCAACTATACCCGGGAACAGGGCCAACTTCCTCAGAGTCGACGAAAACAAGACAGAGCTGTTCATTTTCCTCTCTGACATCCTCTACGACTCATTCCAGCTTGAAGATAAGGAGTTGCTCATCACTAAAGGAGATGATGTCTTGAGAAAGCCAACGCTTTTGGATACTTCAGCAATGGCACCTTGCAACCACGAGGAGGCCGATACCCGTCTTATGTTGCATGCCGCCCACGCTGCTCACAATGGTCACAAGAAGTTCCTCATCTGCACAGTAGACACTGATATTATTGTCCTGGCGGTGGCTCTGGCACGCACCTTGAATGAGGAAACTGAAGTGTGGGTATCCTTCGGCTCGGGGAAGACGTTCCGCTGTCTGGCAGCCCATGAAATTGCTCAGGCTCTGGGTCTTGAAAAAGCTCAGGCACTATCGATGTTTCATGCTTTGACGGGCTGCGACACGGTCTCCTGCTTCGCCGGACGTGGAAAGAGGACAGCATGGGCAGTGTGGACAGTGCTACCTGAGCTCACGCAGACGCTTACTCTTCTCTCCACTGCACCAGATCGTATTAATGAAGACGCCATGCACATAATTGAAAGCCATGCCATTTATCATACTGCTTTATGACAGAGCAAGCACAGAAACGGACATTGACAACATTGACAAGGCACATCGCAAACTGTTTGCAAAGAAAAGCAACGTCTAGCTGATCCCACCGACAAGAGCAGCACGTCCGAAGAGCAGTATATCAGGGCGGACATATCTGGGGTCAGGCCATGGTTCCTGCACCAACACTGCCATCACCAACCGACTGGGGTTGATTCAAGATCAGCGGCGTGATGAACCTCTATGGACAACGCTACCCGAAGCATCCAAGATCTGCTGGGGAGCTCGTCTCTTGCAAATGCAAAGACTGCATGAAAAAAGGCAAGTGCAAGAAGGCCAGTCTGGAATACACACCACTGTGTGCTTGCGACGGGTAATGCTCTGAAATGTAAAATTATGAACTAAACATATATAACTTACAAATTATCTTCAAAGCATCTATTAAAACCTTCAGCAACAAACTTTATCTAACCTCTGTTGCCTTTCGGATGTCCAATGGCGGCCATTTTGGAAAATGGCTACTACGGCCGCCAGGGGTCAGTTGGCCGATGGCTCCACATCCAAATTTGTTCATCTTACATCTGTATAGCTCTGTGCCAAATTTGGTGCTTTTATCAAAAAGTGCACAATATGTTGAAATATCCTAGCTAAACTGCCGCACTATTAGGAATCATCAACAGAGAACTTGAAATTATCACTAAGAAACTGGTGCAAACTCAAGGAACTCGGTCGCTACGGAAAAAAACACCAAAATCGTATTTTAAGGTATTTATCCTCTTTAACGACATGATTCATTCAACTAGTTCACTCACAAAAATAACAGAGAATAAAGAATGCGAAAAAAGAAAAAGAAAAACAGAAAACCTTATTGCTAAGGAAAGTAGCGTTGAAGGTAAACACGTCAGAGTTTTGCACAGAGCGAACACACATCTACTCGCTTCAACGGGCAAACACAATATCCCACTGAGGCGATGAAGTGAACGTCGCTTGTAGAGGAATAAATTACTGAGGTCTTTTGAATTTAGCTAATCAGAGCGCTCCTTTAACTGCATATATTCGAGGATAACAGTTTGGGACTAGATTAAATTTTATAACAAAATCATGGGTCTATATTTACTTTATTTCATGGTTCTTCCATATTCACTTTCAAATGATCGGCGACAGTTGCCATCTAATAAAGTTGATGCGTTCTTTTTTTTTACTTCTAGTACACAATGCTTTAGAAAAAGAACCAACAAATGTATCAAATGTTGTAGATTAATTTATAACATCTAAATGCAAGCATAGCACGTCTTGTGCTCTTAGGGTATCTGAAACAGTATGTACTTAAAGGATGTACCTACAACATGGCAGATATATGTCCCAAGTGACGACGTAAAAAAATTACTGTTAGAGTGATAAACTGAGCCAGGCATATAAATAGGATCACTGGATTTCTGGAACATAGGTACAAATATCAATTAGATGAGAGAAGTACATAAAACTGTAGGTAGCTGAAGACTACGCTTAGCACATGAATATCATATGTGCCAAGTGTTGGGTACCTAAAACGTAGCTGGAACACCTAAATGGCACACGCCTAGAATATCTTATGCTGTTAGGGATTTTGTTACTTTCTATTTCTGAGCTAGTCGAATCATGGAGTGTAGGTATTTTTGTAGCAAAGCTTTTATAGTTACTTCTGTATATCCTAAAAGTTAGTTTATTTTTAGCGTAACTGTTCACAGATATTCACTTTCTTATAACAGTTATATTCTTTAAAACGTACGTAGAATACTTTCTACATGAAACTTTAGTGGAACGCTTTCCTTTAAAATTTGGGTAGTAGAGTTTTAAATCTCTGCATAAATAGTTTGACACAAAGTATTATAAAAAGATTTTCTTTTTAAGTTCAGATGTTTAGAACCTTTTAAGCAGCAAACACAGGTATGCTATTTTGTCATGACGAATTGTTTCCAAAGTGAGCTAAAGTGTAACCCCGGCCTGTGCATCATTGAAGAAAAAGTCTTGAGATGAGTGCGTATACTTGTACGAATTTAGATGGCAACTGTCGCCGATCATTAGAAAGTGAATATGGGAGAACTATGAAATGAAATAAAGAAACGAGTATTATCTGATCCGAGCAAATGCGTTTTATCTGATCCCAAACGGTTATTGTCGAATCTACGCGGTTAAAGGAGCACTCTATTTGGCCAAATTAAAAAGACTTCAATGATTTATCCCTCCAGAAGCAATGTTTTCTTTATCAACTCCATAGCGAAGTCGGAAGAAAACGCAACTAGTAATCACAAGATTGGTGGTTCGTGTTCATCCTGGAGAAAGTTTATTCTCGCTCTTTAAAGTATTTTTAGACAAACCTTAATGTAAACAATCACTCATACTGGCGATTGAACGTAACTTGGGGAAATAATTTGCGATTCATTGGCGTTCCATCGCATCTCTGCCGCTGTTGGGCCAATACGGGTATAATTTCAAAAGGCGTAGAGTCGCTGCAAGGCCGCCAGTTTTTGGCGAAATGTCACTACTTGCCCATTGGTTGTTCATTATTATTATTATTATTATTATTATTATTATTATTATTATTATTATTGAAGTTTTCTGAATTTAACGGTCCACCCTTTACCAAAACCGTTAGGCACTTCCTTTATGGTCGTTTTATCATAGCCCACTCTGCTCTGCTGTGCTTGTGTCCGTCGATCTATCAAAGCTCCCTCCAGTGTGCGTTGTTTGGACCAACGCAGTGAGTGGGGTTTCCTCGGGGTTCTGTTTCCTCCCACTTTCTTCTTCATTCTCATCATCGACGTCTCCTTTAGCTTAGTCGGCATAACTATGGAACGTAAAACTTAAAAGCAAATTTTCGTAAGGATAATCTGAGTTCAGTAGCCCTACTTTCTACATAAAAGTTTACTGGAAACCTTTCCTTTAACCTTTAGCTACTTGCAGGGACGTACCCAGGGGGTATGTCCTGGTGGTACTCTCACTTCTTTCCAATGTTCTAACTTTTAACTAACGTTAAGGGCGATTTTACAAGTTTTAATACAATCTACCCTCGTACGGAATTTGCATTCATTATTATTGTTCATCATCATCATCATCATCATATTATTATTATTATTATTATTATTATTATTATTAGTAGTAGTAGTAGTAGTAGTAGTAGTAATAGTAGTAGTAGTAGTAGTAGTATTACTTAAGATTTGTACCTCAATATTACGCCCTATTCCAACACGATCGGGAATATTTTCGGGCTCTTTCAGTGGTGCACTCCTGTTCACATAAATTTGGAAACATCTTCGGACACTCAGTTAAATAAGTAAGCATAGATCCGTCACAATTCCCGCAGATTTATACAGAGGGAATAGCCTTTATATAGGAGCTAGCTGCAATCTGTACGTATGTCGCAAGTGGACAGGCGTGTTTAGCTGCTCTGTCTTCGTAATGAAATTGTGAAACTTGAAGATCGATTGACGAAACTCAGTTTGAGAAGTTTAATTCATTTTTTAACATGAAGATATGATGAAGTAATTGAAAGTGTAATACTTTCTACATATGTAAATTGCAAAGGCAATGATTTCACATTAAAATTGATGTTAGGTGCCTACATTGCATGTTTATTTACATTTATTTCAAAAGAAACACTTTTAAGATTTCTCGGTTTAAAATGTCTAGTATAATCAGCTACAATTGGATGGGTGAAATTAGATTGAAACAAATGCAAATAAACATACTGAGAAAGATAGGAAAGAGGTAAAGAAATTGTTTCGTTACAGGGTCTAAGGGTGAATTGACTTATAAGAGATAGTTTCGAAGGATTAGTGTTAAAGCCCTACGAATCAACCTTGTGCATTCATGAATTGTTTGCTAAACACGTTACGTTCTCGCTGTCAGACAGTACGAATCAAGGTTATAGACATGTGTCGTCATGTTGTTAGTATTTCGTCTGTAAATAAGATCGTTTCAATTCTAAGACCGAGAGCAATACAATATTTTCCATATTATTATACATAGGATAGGGGAAGAACTGACGGAAGAGAGTGCAATTGGAAGGGGAGTTCGACAAGGATGCTTCCTCTCGCCAACACTATTTAATGTCTATCTAGAAGAGACTGTAAAAAAGAGCCTATATGATGATGATGGCATTTCGGTAGGAAGTAGAATGATTAGATGGATAAGATTTGCAGACGATATGGCGCTTGTTGCAGAATCTTAAAAGAAAATCAATAAAATGTTAGAAAAAATGAGAAAGGGCTTTAAAGAATATGGGATGAAAATAAATGTTAGAAAGACAAAAGCCATGGTGATTGGAACGAAGGGGTCTGTGACAAATGTAAAAGTAGGAGGGGCGAAAATAAAACAAGTGAATAGTTTTCGATACCTGGGTAGTATTCTTAGTAATAACATGACGTGTGAACGTGAAATAAAAGCAAGGATGGGAATGGCGAAACAAGCCTTTAGGAGGAAGAAAAGTCTGTTTTGTGGGACCTTGAATAAAGATTTGAGAAAAAGACTCATAAAATGCTTCGTGTGGAGTGTTGTACTGTATGGGGCGGAAACGTGGACATTACGTAAATGTGATGAAAATCGACTGGAAGCCTTCGAAATGTGGGTATGGAGAAGAATGGGAAGAATTTGTTGGGAAACGAGCGGAAAACGAATGAGAGAGTGTTAGAAGTGGTGGGTGAGAAAAGAACACTTTTAGATATTATTAGGAAGAGGAAGAGAAACTGGTTGGAACATTGCCTAAGAAGAGACTGTATGATGAGGGACGTCCCAGAGGGTCTGGTGGCGGGAAAGAGAGGGAGGGGGCGAAGGAGACTACAATTAATGGATGATATAAAAACCGAAAGATCATACGCGAAGACGAAGAAGTTAGCGGAGGACCGTGGAGAATGGAAGCTTTTCAGCTGCGGCAAGTGACTTGCCAATGAAGGCAGAATACCTATAATGATGATGATACATCAAAAGTATCAATATTGTAAATGATAAAAATTTTCCTACTGATCTATGGGGAATCGAACCCAGAACCCTTTCAATACGAAACGAATGCTCAAGCCACTACTGTAAGACGGCCATAGTAAGTAAGAGGTAAAAAGCACTTGGGTACGCAGTAAATTGCACACGTTTACGATCCAAAGGTTTTAATAAGGAGGAAACAATCCGATTTCGGCCATGATAAAACAGTATGGTATAGAAAATTCTTATCTAAATTACAAAACAAAAGGGGACACAAACATGCAAGGACATGAAGTAGAAAGTGGTCTTGAGGGACAATCGCACCCTTAACTGGAACTTGGTGCTTCACACCACTTTCTTTTTTCTTTCTTTTTTCTTTTCTTTCTTTCTTTTCTTTTCTTTTCTTTTTTTTGATTGACCGAAAACATCTCCGTACCTTGTCAATATTTTCTACTATATTAGACTCCTTTTGTAGTTCCGTCAACTTTGAACGACAGGGACACCAATACAGACATCAAGAACATTTAAAATTTCAAAGGCTCTCCCACCGGGAATCGAACTCGGGCCCCGACTAGTGAACAATCTAATGGGTGGGGTACCTGGTTCGTTCCAAAAGCAAGTAAATGCAAGATGGATATAATGGATGTGGGTTTTCTCGGGACACTCCCACTTTCTCATTCCACCAATTCGTTCTTTATAATTCACTTGTTTTAATAATGGTCTCGCTTATCAAAACAGGCATAACCGTGGGACATTAACCGCAAAGAATTTATTCATGTTATTTTCAAACGGTTAACCGAAACAAACCGAACCAAAAAACAGTTGTGTTTTCCATTGCTCATTAACGTGTTCTCACAAAAATATATAGAGAAGAAAACATGTGAAGTCGTAATGCCATTCAAAAGGGTAACATCAGGTTCATAATACCTTAAATTAAAACGAAAGCATTACACATCTTTTGGAACATTCCCAAAATATGTTTCGATATTCGAAGAAAAGGAAATATAAAGTATATTTTCATACAAAACTGAACCATATTACAGTTTGGTTTCTGAAATAAACATACACATTCTGTTTGAACCTTAAACGGAACCGAAAACAGTTAATCGGGTTTTGAAACGCGTCTAGTAGCTAGACTATAGTTGATGTTGGTATTATCTCGTGAAATCAACTGCCATTATGTAGTGTAATTTTGGAGATAAAGTCCCTATAATGCCCTTGTGTGTATATAGCCGGTTTCACAATTCGTGTAATTTTCTACAACACTGGAAGAAGATTCACCCATTAATATTAAATTCGGCATTCTTATTGAAAAATGATTTTTTTAAAATTCTAACAGTAGATGAGAGAAAGTCGTTGTTTACCCTCTGTTTTGGGACGTAAACACAAAACTTCCGTTTCCTTATGGGAGATTCAATGCTATTTTTTTGAAGCAGTTTTCTAAAATGATTATTTGTAAAATTTTGGGGGATATCAGCATTATTTGTTACAAAATGCAATAATACTCATCCGAAATGATAGTATAGTCGTCTCGAGCATTATTTTTGTAAGGCTCCTCTTTTGGGGTCTCAAGAGTCGTTAATTAACATAAACTTCAAGAGGTGACTTCTGACAGGGATATAAAACGAAAAGTATACACCAACCTGGGTGTAAAAATGCCTCTTTTTGACGCCTTGATCACACGAAAATTTGTCGGAAAAATGTAAGAACAGCCATAACTCAAGAATAAAACATCGGATCGAAGTCGGGTAAAAGAGAATGTCCATTATTTTTAGTCGTAGATTCCATTAGTGTACAGTGGCGACGCAAGGGTGCCTCCCAAAGAAACTGGAGTATTCCGTCGACTATTTTATCAAACGTTGAATGAGGGCAATGAACAACAATCAAGTACAAGATATCAACAATCGAAAGTAGATCTAATAGTTCATAGTTCAAATTAGAACACTTAGAATTCGAAAGAAAGAGATTTACACATGTGTGATTTATCTATTTCGTCTCAGCACAGAATAAACTCTCGGGAGAATAATATAAACGAAAAGATTTCTGTAACGTATCACAGTTATATCTTCCAGGCTATTGATAACGGATGATAAATGAACGGACTTTGATCCAGATTAGGTTTAAATAGATCGTGGATAGGACAGTCAGGCGGTATGTAAAGAAACATAACATGTAGTATTCAAAAATGCAAAGATCATATGTGATCAACGAGTCTACAAGGGATTTTCCAGATACTTATTGGGCGAAAGTAAGCTCATTAAAGGATTGCCTCCTCGTAATAGGTAATCCCGTGGAATATGATACTTCTGTGCACAGAAGCAACAAAAATGGATGAAATACGAGATGTTGTACACGTTGCATAATGATACAAAGAAATGCGCTGGAACAGTATACTTAATTTATCCGTTAGGTAAATCTTCTTCCAGGGATACTTTTGAGGGACTTTTTCCTTCTCTTGGAGTTGGAAAAACGCTCCTTAACCCTTTCACTGTGGAAGGCGACGGAAAAAAAATTCCCTAACCTGCGAATGTCGATTATAGTCGACGTGTTAAAATTTGTCTGTATCTTGGTTTTGTCGATTGTAGTCGCCAAAGGTTTTCTGTGTGATTTCTATTGTTTATCGAAAACAATAGAACACACAAAAAAATGAACGGTACAACTTTGGCGACTACTCTCGACAAAGCCAAGATACGGACAAACAAATTTTAACACGTCGACTATAGTCGACATTCGCATGTTAAGGAAATTTTGTTTCTGTCGACAAAAGTCGACTTCCTCTGTGAAAGGGTTAATCCTGACCTACGAAAAACTACATTCCTATTGTGAATATACCAAAATAGTGTCGTAGTGTAGCCCACTTATACGCGTATTTTGATTTTGTCACTGGTGGAACAATGTTTTAGAAGAAAATTTTTCCTAGAAGAAAACACATGTAACAAGATGTGGAAAAATGTTTTTCCGACGTTCTCTATATACTTTGCAGGTGGATAAAATACCAGCACGGAGGAAAGAGAATGTGGCACTTTTCCTTAGAGGTAGCACTTACGGAATTATCGTCCCTTGTATGCCACTTGCAAGTGGCTCGCGGAAGGCTCTATTGCAGTTTTGATGTGGATGGCATAAATTAGCACGGCTGTGTTATAGTAGGCATCTCACGCAACTTGTGAGTGATATACAGTGTCCGATGCTCTGATGTTACGTGTGGAATTGCTGTATAACAGGATAGAAAGTGTTGCGTACGACGGTAGAGTGTTGTGTCCAGGTATTCACGTCGTGTAAAACTGTAGACGTTGGTGTTTAAGTAAAATTAATTTTCTTAATCTGTATATGCTTGCGCAATGGCAGATTACCCTGTCCACGAGCTTGCAGATATGCACCTCATTTATGGAAAGATAAGCGGAAATATCCTAGAGGCAAGGCGTTTATGTCGTAACCGTCACCCTCATAGGAGAGTAACTTTCCCTGTATTTTTCCACGCCTCATATTCACCTTCGGGGGATAGGGTCTCTTCAATTTCCCCTACATTAAATCGGAGGAAATTGCAACATGTAGACAGTTGAATTTGAACACAGCGTACTGGGAATGATCAAAGACCGTCCTCAAACTAGCAGCAGCCATGTATAGGGCGTAAGAATCCACATGCAACTCTAGTGAACGATCAGCAGAGAGATTTAGTGTGAGCACGCGGTGCAGTATGCTGGATAATTTTGTGGTAGGACCTTATTTCTTACCGGCCTGCCTGTGTGGGAGTACGCATAATTTATTTTTACCTAATGTTCTCCCAAAATTATTAGAACATGTGCCCTTGAACATAAGACAGAAGATGTTATTCCAGCATGACAGAGTACCTGCACATTTTGACAGGTATATGCAGACCTACTTAAATGAAACATTCCCAGATAGTTCAATTTTGAGAGATTGGCCTGCCTTATGACCATCTCTTTCACAATCCCTCGCGCCCCTTGATTTCTTATTTGGGGGTTATGAAATGCCTTTTGTATGCAACACGAGCCACGACACCCAAAGAGCCAAGTTAATATAGCTGCGGCAATCACCTCCGAAATTTCAGGTGTGTTTGACAGCACGCGGAAAAATTTGCTTCGACAATGTCATCTTTGCAATGTGGTCAACGGTTAACAATATCAGACTATGAACTGTTATTCTTCACAGCTGTTTCGTGTACACGTACGTTTGATAAAATACTCCAAGGAATACTCCAGTTTCTTTGGGAGTCACCCTTGCACCATCACTGCACTACATCCGATTGTACACTAATGGAATCTACGACTAAACGTAATGGACATTCCCTTTTGCACGATTTCGATCTGACATTTTGTTCTCGAGTATGGCTGCTGTTGCATTTTTATGAGAATTTTCGGGTGATCATAGCTCAGAGGCATTTCTATATCCAGGTTGCTATGTACTTTTCGTTTTATCTCCGGTGTCAGGAATCACCTTCCGACGTTTAGTATATTAATTAAGTTACACAATATATATAGACATATATTCACGTTTGTATGGGCGCCCGTTTGGTAGACTTGTCCACCGCCCTCGTTAGTGACCCAGCACTGGCCTGCAGGTGACACCTATCAATGAGGTACCTGTTAAATCTCCAGATGTGAGTTCTATGTACTATTGTGGATTTGGATTGCTGAAGCGGGCTTTGTGAAAGCGGCGTGTGACAACAGTGGAAGAATTTGGACAACTGTGCAAAGGGAGTGGGACAAGATTCCCCTCCCAGTTCTGCAGAGAAGCCTATTACAGTGCAAATTACGCTGCCGGGCCATTGTTAGGAACCAAGGGAAACACATCGAGCACTTACGGACCTGGCGCCATGGATTCTTCTAAATTTTAGGTAAGTCGAAATTGGCCAAATGTAGACTGAACAACCTCTGTATACTTATATTATACGTATATGATCAAAATTACCCATATCAGTGTCGAATTCACACTTATCGGGCTCGCTGAGATGAACAATGACACTTCCGATGCCGTGGCCCGCAACATGGGGAGGAGAGGGGATATATAAAAATCATCGAAAATGACCAACATCAAGGAGCGCTTTAGTAATAATAAAAGTGACTGACTAACGAAACATATTATTATTATTATTATATTTTAACCCAGCGAGGCGAGTAATTGATGCTAGTAAATACATAAATAAATAAACAAATAAATAAACGATTATAGTCGATAGGCGTGAATCTGGAAAAACCTATTTTCCGAAATCTAAAACAAATCACGCAGATTGTTTATTGCTTGTTCGAGATTGTCCACATTACATTTTCGGTTTTTCATTGTTTGTAACCAACTTATACCATAACAGAAATTCGCGCTACGAACAAATTACACGTAGGTATACGTCTTTGTGTCTCGTCTCGAAGACTTCTGGGCCACGGTGGCTTAGTGGCAGAGGGTTCACCCATGATGCGTGGGCCCTGGTTCTACACCAGGCAAGTAGGGTTTGTAGTGAACAAACATCGTGGGTTTGTTCGGAGGGTTTTCTCGGAGTTCCCTTTCCTCCAACTTTTATTTCACCATTTCATTCATTCTCATCATCTCCGTCTCCTTTGGCCTACCCGGGATACCCGGGATAAAACTTAAAGATTACATTTTCACTTTCGCATTTGGAGACCCTGTATCTGTGTTCCGTGAGTGCCCCAAATGCTAAATAATAAGGGGCTGGAAGGCCCATGAAATGTACTACCTGGTGAACCCATTATCCCAACTTGCCCAAAAAGTTAAGGGGTCGTTAAGTTAGTGCCCCAAATCTTTGGGTTTCACACCTTATTAACTATATTGGCTCAAAAGATGAAATTTGTTAGCCCGTCGATCTTTATCTAAACTAGCCCAGAAAGTTGGGACGCTCTGCTGAAGTTAGCCCCCAGATTTTCTGCGCCCATATCTGATTAACTATGGGAGAACAAAAGCTGAAATTTCCTAGCTGATCCATCTTGTAGACAGTACTACCTGGACCATTCATTCTCTGAACCGGCGCAAAAAGTTGAGGAGAACTCACGTTAACGTAGTGCCCGAAATCTTTGGCGCCGATATCTCATTAACCCTTTCGGGACAGAAACGATTTTGGGGTTTTCGTAGACTTTCAGTTAATGATTTATTGCCAAAACACTAATACCCCTCTTGATATCGTTAAGGTCTCGTATTTTAGAAGAGGGACATGGTTATTCTTTTATGTGAGTTAGATTGCAGTATTGAAAACAGGAGGGAAATTTATTGAGAGAAATATAGGGGTGAAAATTTACAACAAAAAAAAAAAAAAATCCCTAGCCGAATTTCAAGATTTTTTCTAGCTGGCAACACTGAAGTCACATGGATTCAAGTCACCTAAAAAGAATTCTTTAGTATGTTGACAAGATACAGTAAAACCCTGAAGTCGCTGGCTGCCACACAGAGAAAGAAAAAAATCTCTCTCATTATACACATGAAAGTTTGGCACTTCTTACGCGTCAGAAACAAATCTCATCATAAATAGTGGGACGCCGGCTTTCCTAATTATCCAATCTTGATCTGCTATGGTGCGTTTTTTAGGCCAAGGATGATTTCGGACAGTAGTACGTTGGTTCGAATATAGCCAACGCCACTGAAATAATAGGAGGAAAAGGATAAATTTCCCAAATTTTTCACAAAGTATCGGAATTAAAATTTTATGTAGCTGGCAACAGTGCTACCAGACAGACGCAAACTCTTTCAGAATAAAGTTTGCCCTATCACTAATATAGTCAGCTAGTATCATGTCGATATCTCTCAAATTAAGCATGTAATTTTAAAAACAAATATATCATTTTACCTACAAAGTTACTATTATCCTTAAAGTTATGTAATAAGGTATACTATAAGACCTCAATTGTACTGTCCCTAATTACCCAAGTGAAAATTTTTATTTTGCGTTGTGTAGGCCAGGGATGAGGCTTCCAGAATCTGGTATGTTAGTTCCAATGTAGCCAATAGGAGAGAAGGAAATAAGAGGTAAATTTTAGAATGAGAAAAAGGGAATCTTTACCAAAACTATGGAAATAAATAGTTTTATGGCTGGAAATACTGCTACGAGACAGACGCCAAGCATCTTAAAATAAACCTTAACCCATCAGTAATATTTCCTATAAGTATCATGTCGATATTGAATAAACGAAGCTAGTAATTAAAAAATAATAGACCATGGTAAATATAAAAATGGGAAAATCAAGGATTAGAACCTAAATACGAATTTATAGTGCGCCCGCTAAAACGCAATTGCAACCATCTGTACCCACGTTTGTTCAGTAAGGACCGATGTTTGACTGACGTAGTTGACTTGCGCTCGAACGTACAGGTACAGAATTATAAACATAAACTTCGAAAATTTCGAATTTTTTGCCCAAATTTAGGGAAATTTTAATTTCCCTAGTTGGCAACACTCCGCGCCTACCGGTCTAATTGATGTCAACAATTAGGCATCTACCCGAGGTATGTACCTGGCAAGTCGCAAGATCTCTCACAAATGAAGGAAAAAAGAAAAATGGAAATTCGAAAATTCTCATTTTTTTTTTTTTTTTTTTTACTTTGGGCTCAAATTTGACAAGAAAATTCGACACGTAGAAGAAAAGTAAACTAATATGATAAACTATGGTCCAACCATATTTGGCCAAAAAATATTCCTGATACCTTAATTACTTAATTTTAATTAATGGTGTTATATGGGATCCATCATATACAAATTTTTAAGGCATGATCGCACTCTTCCTGCTCAATGAATTTTTAATTTTTAGAACACACAATGACGCAAATAATAGAAAAGTATCAAGAAGGCATTACTTTTCTTTTTGCCATACTGGTGTGTCGAGAATTGGAAAAATTGCATTTTTATGGGGAATTATTGGTTTAATTGTTCATATGAAATGTTTTTCAAGTTATTTCTTCAACATCCACCCTTATATACATACTTCTCGCCGTTTAATAGACCATTTGACTATGAAAACAAGAGGGTATACTTTCGCAATGTGAAACTGCAGTAGATTTCCAAACTATGCAAATTGAATACTATGTTGAATACATGGAACATATCCTTGGGCCCCTAAATTAATTCTCGAAACACCGCTCTTTGATATCTCTTACCGTTTTTGCTACAGTGAAACCTCTCTAAAGCGGACATCCGTGGGGAATCAAAAATTGTCCACTATAGAGAGGTGCCCGCCTTAGAGAGGTTTCAACATTTTCTTACGTAAATGAGTAAACAAGGTAATATGCAATTGGAAAAAATATTCTTTGCGAGAATCATATATTTACGAATGTTGCTAAAATGTTACTGTACTTGCATTATCCTCCAACATCCAATACTCTGTGTTCGAGGCACAACATGGAAATAAGATGTTATAGTTCTCTGCACTTTACACATATCACTTTACTACGTTTCCAATATGTCGCTTTAATTTGTGGTTAATTGCAGTCCAGTAGTGTCTTTTTTTTTTTTTTTGCGATAATATGCGTGCCCGCGGGCAAAAGATAACGAATTTGTCTTCTGCTTGGTTAGAGATTCCAGCGGGACAGTAGAATAGCATGTCATTCTAAACGGCGGGCAACTGTCAATCACTTTTATGTCTAAAACAGCTTGATAGGGAGTGGGATGCAAACAAAGAACATGAATGTTGTTAAACCGAGATGCTTCGTCTGGATTGCAAGCAGACAGTTGAGGAAGCAAAATGCTGTCACAACGCTTCCTTCATGACACATATATGAATTATTAAAATGTTATTTTTACTGTAGTTTTCAACTTGTTTCTAGAGGAAGTGTACGTAATACAGAGGTAAATAATACTTATAAAAGACAGAAAAGACTGTCCGTGTCCGTACTAGAGAGTGTCCGCTTTAGAGAGGTTTCCCAATATGTGTTTTCCTATTACAGTGTTTGGGGATTACAAAATATGTCCGTTACCAAAGCTGTCCGCTTTATAGAGGTGTCCGTTAGTAGAGGTTTCACTATATCTTGAAACCGGAAGTGCTAGAGAATTTTTTCACTTCCGGTTTCAGTTGGAAAATAGGGGTGCAGGTGGTTTCTTTCTCTATGACCCCAAAATGAATTACGAAAACCGTTTGCTGTTAGCTATCACCGTTTTTGAGTTATAAGCATTACAGTTGAAACCGGAAGTGGTTGATATCACAACATCTGGTTTAAGTTGAGATTTTGTCCAGGAAGGTGAATCAATCCTGGGAGGCTTAACCGATTCCCAAATACCGCATGTCGCTAGCTATTACCGTTTCTGATGTATGCCCATTACTTTTGAAACCGAAAGTAGTCAATTTCTACCACTTTCAGGTTAAATAGAAGTTTGCAAAGTGGTTGGGATTTATTATTGCAATGCTGAACCGATTTCCGAAAACCACTTTTCAATATCTGTTTCCGTTTATGCTCTATGAAATTCAGTACTGAAACCACAAGTAGTGGTAAATTTTTACCACTCCTGGTTTTAGTAGAAATATAGGAATGAAAGTACTTTATTTCCTTAACACCCTGAATTGATTTCCGGAAACCGTTGTTTCTAGTTATCACCATTTTTGTTTCAAGCATTACGGTTGAAACCGGAAGTGCTTGATTTCAACCATTTCCGGGTTAAGTATAAGGTAATCGAAGGAAATGGATTCCTATTCCGGGAACGCTGAATCGATTCCCGAAAACCTCTTTTCAATATATCTTACAATCTTTTTATATGAAAATCAGTATTGAAACCTGAAGTAGTGGTAAACTTTCCCGAAATATGTTTCGATCTCCATAGACTACCTTCTACTTAATCCGAAAATTGTTTATATAGATCACTTCTGGTTCCAACAGTAATGCACATAATCCAAAAACAGCTATAACTAACGACAAACGGTTTTCGGGAATTGATTCACCTCCATTCTTATATTTCTACTAAAGCCGGAAGTGGTAGTAACTTACCACTACTTCCGGTCTAAATAGTGATATTCATGAAGCAAAAACGGTGAGAGATATCGAAAAGCGGTTTTCGGGAATCGGTTCAACTTTGTCATAATCCCCTTTTACAATCTTCTATTTAAACTGGAATCGACTACTTCCGGTTTCAAAAATAATTTGCATAAATCAGAAACGGCAATAGCTAGCAACAAGCGGTTTCTGGAATCGATTCAGCGTCCTAGGAATACGTTCCATCTGATTATACAATCTTCGACTTAAACTGGATACGGTTGAAATCAACTACTTGCGGTTTACACAGTAATGCTTATAACTCAAAAACGGTTATAGATAGCGACAAACGGTTTTCGGAAATCGATTTGGGATCATAGGAAAATAAACCACCTCCATCTCTATTTTTCAACTGAAACCGAAAGTGATAGAAATTCTCTACTACTTCCGGTTTCAAAATCTTTTATTATTTAGCACTAGCGGTGAGAGATATCGAAAAAAGTTTTTGAGAATGGATTTAGGATCCCAAGGATATATATACCATGTATTCAATATAGCCTGGTATTCAATTTGTATAGTTTTGAAATCTACTGTAGATTCACATTCTGAAACTATACGCACTTGTTTTCATCATCAAATAGTCTATTAAATGGAGAGGAATATATATATATATATATATATATATATATATATATATATATATATATATATATATATATATGGGTGGAGGTTGAAGAAAGAACTTGGAAAAAAATTGTATATGGACAATTAACACCGTAAATCCCCATTAAGAATTTGCAATTTTTCCTATTTTCGATACCCCAGTATGGCGAAAAGAAAACGCCATTTTGATTTTGTATTATTACTTGCCTCATTGTATATAGATATAAAAAATATAAAAAATTCATTGGTCTGGAAGAGTGCGATCATATTTAACCAAATCTGTATGTGATAGATAGTCTTCTATATAACACAATTATAGGTATTTTAAACATGATAATTTTTTTAAATAATTTCCAAACGCTTGAATCATTTTTCAAAAGATTATTTTTCCATGTTGACTTACAGAACACCTGATAAGAAAAGTCTGTAATTTGATGAAAACATGAAAGTCGATTTTCCTAAGGGGGGGTTCTTGATACCATGATCTCTTCTTAATTTCAAAATTTTTCTTTCCTGTAGCACGAGGTGCGATATATCATTTAAACCATGTAAACTATTGTGGAATATTGTGTAATGATTTGGGTATCTTTTAACGTTGATAAATACTTTTAATTGTAAAATGAAAATGAAATCTTTGAGTCTTACGTCCCACGATTATGCCGGTTATTCTAAAGAAATGAATCAAATGGTGGAATGAAGAAAGTGAGAGGAAACGGGAGAACCCCGAGAAAACCCACGCACACGGTGTTTGTCCACCACAAAGTTCACTTGGCGGAGGCTGGAATCGAACCCGGGACCCCAAGCACCAGAAGTGAACGCTCTACCGCTGAGCCACCGCGGCCCCTACTTTTAATTGTGTTCGTACTTTACGGTCTCTTTAGGGATGCGCACGAGTCGAGACATGTCTCGAATCTCGACTCGAGTCGACTCGAATTCGAGTCGAGATTCGAGTCGAGACACACCTTGTAAAATTCGAGACGAGTCGAGACAAACGTATTTCTCGACTCGAATTTTCGAGTCGAGACACGACTCGAGTCGAGACAGATCCTAAAAATCTCGACTCGACTCGAATGTCTCGAAAATCTTTCTATAACTTTTAATATTATTTTGAAGAATATACTCATTCAGAAACACTCGGCACGAGAATTTCGGAAACTGCAGGACTTGTCAGGTGTTCGAGGAGTGTTATGGTGAGTGTCTTCAACAAGTGGCGAAACTAAGGGGAAACGACGTTCAAACGTCGAGGGGTTGGGCGCCCCCCACCTCATTACATTTGTCCGACGTCGTAGGCTGGGCAGACTGGTAAAACAGGACTGGCAGCGAACTGAGTCGGAACCAATACCAGAGTTTAATGCTGGGCAAAGTACAAGTGTATCTGAACTATTGTTGTAAAATTTCCGGAAATTTTGAACATATTGGTAAAAAAAACCGTTTTTTTCGATTTCTTTCTTGAAAAATTGGAAAAATTGAAAAAATAAAAATATTTCTATTAGGTTAATTTTACTAGTAATCATATATTTTTTCTTCAAACGCG
Source organism: Thermobia domestica (assembly GCF_964235325.1). Taxonomy (NCBI): domain Eukaryota; kingdom Metazoa; phylum Arthropoda; class Insecta; order Zygentoma; family Lepismatidae; genus Thermobia; species Thermobia domestica. The sequence goes on along the minus strand of NC_137461.1, from coordinate 181,005,106 downwards.
TGAAAAATGTAAGTTCAAAGATTTCAATATTGCGAATATTAAAAAATAGCACTCGAATATAAAACTATTCCAGTCATTATTTATATATTAAAATACTAGATTTACGTGTATATGTTTGTCCCCACAGAAAAGTTTATATGTTTGTCTCCAGTCCTTTCCACAATGAGATCTTGAACCCACAAGTGCTAGAAACGTGAGGTTTTCATTGGTCGATTCCAAATTTTGTGTAAATTGTCCAGTTCTAATTGAATGTAAAAAAAAAAAAAAACATGACTAATAGTTCTTTATTATATTTTTAGGGGTACAGTGGAAGTACTGAAATTTTTGAAAAAGTAAAGCATCATATCCTATGAATTATATATTCTAACATCGCATAGTTGTATATAAGGGTTGTATATCCCTCAGACGTTTATTTCGTGGCCAAATTATAAGAAAAGGAGGGATAACCATTTCTCCAGTCTAAGATGAATCTTCATTGTTTGGGGAGGGTTTTTTTTTTCACAATGAACTCAGTATATCTCTGACATAATTAATTGTGTGTAATTTATTTACTTATTACATAATGCATGCAAAAAGAAAGGGAACACTGGTCATATGTGAATTAGAAATTCCAACTATAAGTGGGCTCAAATCTTGCAAACGGTGCGAAATATTTTTAAAAAATCTAAAAAAATTCCCGTTTATGATACCCCTTGCCGATTTTTCTGAAGGCGTCCTTCACTTGTATCTGTAAAGGGACATGTACAGATATGAGTAGAGGTCTGCGCGGATGCGGATATCCGCATCAAAATGGGTACTTGCGGATATATATCTCTTTTCTGTGCGGATAGCGGATAAAGTTGCGGATAATGTTTCCTACATTTTTTCTACCTAAAAAAATGCTGTGAATTTTCTGATAATGGTGGAAAGAGAACTAGAAACGTTCGGTTTGAATTATAAGTTTTAAAACCAGTTGAAAAATACTAAAATCAAACTACAAGTGTGTTTGAAGCTTGTGACTGAGTGACAGCAAAAGGACAAAAAATGACACGAGAGAGTTGTCCTTTTATTGCTGCTTTCAATATTTTTAGCAACCCTTTTGTAGGTGAATGACATCTCTGACCTAAACAGAAAGAAACGACAGACCCCATCGTACTCCTCAAGTACCGCTATTTGCTGTAAAAAAGAAAAATAATTGCCGCTAAAGCCCCTCTGATAAAGCTGAAAATTTTCAGACCATTCGCCTTGAAGAGGAAGCAATATCTTCAAATAAAGTCTTTCTAGCCTGAGAGGTCAGGAACCAAAACCCTAATTTAAAAGACCGCATCCCCTTCCATAAACTGAAAACTGGTCAGCAGAATTATCTTTGCCTTTTGTGACAAACTGGAGAAGGGTGCAGGTCACCGAAATAGTAAACAAATAACATCATACGCTCATCTTTCTCTCTCCCTCTTTCTTAAAAAAAAAAGAAAAAAATCTTCTTCACTGTTTCCTTTGAAGTACAGCAGATACTGAATGCACATTTGCGACCCCACAGATTTCTCTCTTCGGAGAGGTGCCACGGACCTCAATGAACATTCCAAGGGATTGGAGTTTTATAACAGCAATTGTTTCTCTCTCTCTCTCTTTCTTCTTGTGTGTATGTGTATATATATGTATGTTCTGGGCCTCTGGCAAAGAAAGAAAGAAAGAACAACCAATGCGTTGTTTCTGCTACCCTAAATGTGTCCAACAATGAGTGGAGGCTGCAAAGAAAAGCAGTAAATTCTAAACTTCCTTTATTGCGTCTTTCCGAAATTAACGGTATAGACTTCCTATTTGTATTCGATGTTATTTTCACTTCTAATTTCAGTAAAAGCGTGGTCGTGAAAGCTTGAGTTGATTTTGAGTTTAACGTCCCGTTCAGCAGCCAGGTTATATGAGGCGTGGACCTACTGATCGATGTGGAATCCGAACCACATGAGCTCCCACCGGGAATTGAACCCGGGTCTCCCACGCCAAAGGTGCGTACGGTAGCCGCTTAGCCACGAAGGAGCTTGGTCGAGAAAGCATGCATTGTATTGCGTTGTTAGTTTCGTAAATTATTTTTTAAATTTAGTGCAATTACTGGTGCTAGTGTCAGTTCGGGATATGTGGATGTGTTTGCGGTCCTGTGATTAATTTTTATTTCTTAATAACGATTAATTCTATTTCGCCTTTGTGTTTAGAACAAATGCCCTTTTTTTAATGAGTAATAATGAAGTTTAAAAACTTAATGACGTGCTCTAAAATTAGTCAATTGAGGGGATATTACCTACGTGGCACTATTTTGGTCCAGTATCTGCATTTGAAGATCTTGGGTAAGTACATAAATCGTTCATTAATTTCTAATTTCTATCTGCACGGTTTATATTGCATTTTATTTATCGTAGTTGGTATTTGATCACGAGGAAACTTATATAATATATTGTTTCGTTTGATTCAGAAAACTATATGTATTATAGAATATGCAAGTTGTATATATTTGCTATCTCATTATCTGCGGGTGCGGATAGAGATGTAGCGGATGCGGATAAAGATGCTGCGGATGCATATTTTGTATCCGCGCAGACCTCTAGATATGAGGAATGACAAGAAGATTCATGCTCATATGTGAATGATGCGCTTTGTAGAGAGCGCAGGTTCAGCTAGCTGAAAATTAATAGTCTGCACTTATTTCTATAATGTCATGTATTCGTCTATGTGCATTAATTACAGAACTTTTACAGTTACATACAAGCCTACTAACATGAAGTGTTTCTGTTGCAACAGATAGGTCTCTTGAATGATTGAATGAAACTAAGTTTTTAATTTGCTCTTTAATCTAAACTAAGTTTTTAATTTGCTCTTTAATCTAGTGAAGTTTTGTTAATTTTAACCAAATCACTTCTTAAGAGAAAGAGCAGTAGGCAAACTTCACTAATACTCATGCACTAAAACATATAATTACTATTATTTAATATTTAATATAGACACTTATATAAACTTTATGTACAAAATCCTGTATGTAAACAAACATGTTTTCTAGTGAGACAGATTTTCTATTACAATCAAAATGAAAGTGACTATGTTTCTAACTTAATAATTCCTGAATCATCAGACCGACCTTGATAAAATTTTGAACATAGATGAGGTTCGGGATGATTTTTATCATTTCACTTTGAAGGTGCAACTTTAGGGAAGGGGAGAGGGGAAAATGACAGATATTAGTGTCGAATCCATAATTTTCGGGGTCGCTGAAATGAACAATGACACTTCCGATGCCGTTTAAATCAAAATTTGGCCCCACAACTTGGAGGAGGGAGAAGATATATAAAATTATTGAAAATGACCGATATTACTGTCGAATCCATAGTTTTCGGGGTCGCTGAGATGAACAGTGACTCTTCTGGCCGTTTAAATCCAAATTCATATATAGGCCTATATATATATATATATATATATATATATATATATATATATATATATATAGAGAGAGAGAGAGAGAGAGAGAGAGAGATACATGATCGAAAATGGCCGTCGAATCCATACTTTTCGGGTTCCCTGAGATGAACAGAAGATGCCGTTTAAATCCACAAATTCAGCCCCATTAGTATTCCTAAGGGGGAACGGGAACATGTAAAAGTAACTGAAAATTACCGACAGTAGTGTCGAATTCATAATTTTGGGGCTCTATAATTTGTTAGTGACAGTTTTGGTGCCCTTTATGTCCAAAATGAAACGTATTCTCCCTGTGCAAGGTATTCTGCTAGTCTGAAATAACGAACGGAACTTTCATATATTCAACCCTTTAATATATTTGTCGCTGCTCAAATTTACTCACTTGTGCGGTATATGTGTATATCTATATATATAAAAGAGAACGCACAAAATCCTTTGTCCGCTCATCACGCTAATACGGCTGAACCGATTTCTTTCATTTTTGGGGGGTTGTTAGGATTTGGACCCTAGATGGTTTTTATCATATCACTTTAATTTTCAATTACCAGTGTCTTGAGATAATTGACCAATCAGGTGTCAATACGTAGAAAAAATCCTTTGTCCGCTCATCACGCTAATACGGCTGAACCGATTTCTTTCATTTTTGGGGGGTTGTTAGGATGTGGACCCTAGATGGTTTTTATCATATCACTTTAATTTTCAATTACCAGTGTCTTGAGATAATTGACCATTCAGGTGTCCATACGTACAAATCCTTTGTTATTAGTTCATCATAGGTATAAAAATAAACGTATTTATATGCAACCCGCATGACCCTGTGACTCGGCGGGTTAACATAACTGACAGGCGCTATAAATCACTTGAAAGCGAAAAAGTAAAAATTATCTAAGTAACAAAGTTTATTGCGTTCCGGGATGACCGCAGCGAAGCGGGGCGGGTTGGGGTGACCGCAGCGAAGCGGGGCGGGTTAACATAAATGACAGGCGATATAATGTTAACATTAGTGCAATCTTCTATGGTTTTTATCATATCACTTGAAAGCGAAAAAGTAAAAATTATCTAAGTAACAAAGTTTATTGCGTTCCGGGGTGACCGCAGCGAAGCGGGGTGAACGCTGCTAGTGTGTAAATAAGTTCATTTCTCTTTTTAAGTTATTCGAAAAACATACAAATAATAAAGAGAGAAGATTTTACGAAAAATTAGGAAACTAAAAAGTAAAATTAAAACCTGTTGCTTTAAGGATTTTTCCTGTTAGCACAATACATTGTATATATGCTGCAAACATGTTAGAGCAAGTAAGATTACTAGCATCGACGAAGAAATAGTTTTTAAATTATATTTTCCAATTTTTGCTAATATTTCCAAACAAATTATTTTTTATTAATGGGTTCAAAATTTTTGGATATTTTACCGACCTTGATAAAATTTTCAACATAAATGAGGTTCGGGATGGTTTTTATTATTTTACTTTGAAGGTGAAACTTGAGGGAAGGGGAGAAGGGAAAATGACAGACATTAGTGTCAAATCTATAATTTTCGGGGTCGCTGAAATGAACAATGACACTTCCGATGCCCTTTAAATCAAAATTCGGCCCCACAACTTGAAGGAGGGAGAAGATATATAAAAAAGTATTGAAAATGACCGATATTACTGTCGAATCCAAAGTTTTCGGGGTCGCTGAGATGCACAGTGACACTTCCGGCCGTTTAAATTGAAATTGAGTTCCATTAGTACTCTAAGGGGGAATGGTGACATGTAAAGATAATTGAAAATAACCGGTATTAATGTAGAATTCATAGTTTTGGGGCTCCAGAAGTTCATTGGTGACAGTTTTGTACCCTTTGTGTCCAAAATGAAACGTATTCTCCCCGTGCGAAGAACGGGTATTCTGCTAGTCTGTAATAATGACAAACGGAAGTGTCACATATTCAACCCTTTAATATATTTCTCGCTGCTCAAATTCACTCATTTGTGCGGTATATATGTGTATGTGTAAATAAAATCCTCTCTCTTTTTGAGTTTTACGAAAAATATACAAAGAATAAAGAGGGATTTTGCCAGAAATCAGAATACTAAAAAGTAGAATTAAAACCTGTTGCTTTAAGTATTTTTCCGTTAGCGAAATACATTATATATACAGGAGGACGTCGATAATCCGAACCCGGTCATTCATATGTAATTGTTTGTCCATACATATTTTTATTTTTATTTTCTCTTAGGCCTATAAGATTTAAGTCTGACTTACAAGATCAGTGTAATTTAGTGTACGAGCAGGTTCTTCAGAAACATTAAATGTAAGTAGCCCTACGTTCGGTATTGTATTTAGTGTATGTACTGAATAACTAACCACTGTATCTATTGAAGTAGGGATGGTACCGAGACCGAGACTAGTCTCGGTCTCGTCTCGGTATCGTCTCGAATTATCGAGACGAGACCGAGACCGAGACGGCCTTTTATATACCGAGACGAGACCGAGACCGAGACGGCCTTTTATCTACCGAGACGAGACCGAGACCGAGACGGATCTCTATAAATCGAGACGAGACCGAGACGAGACTTAGGTCAGTCTCCAAAGTCTCGGTCTCGTCTCGAATATTGATATAGACAACTATTAAGATTGACCTTTTCTCAAAATTTCTTTCGTTGCTGTATTAGGTAATATGGGAACAGTTGACTAATGTTCGGTGGCGTATTTAGGGGATGGCTATCGGGCGGTATTTTTTGCCCGCGGTTATGCATATTGTCTCAAAAAAGACACTTCTGGACTGCTATTAACCAACAAATTAAAGCGACATACTGAAAACGTAGTAAGTAGTGATAAGTGTAAAGTGTGAGAACTATAGCATCTTATTTCAATGTTGTGCCTCGAACATAGAGTATTGGATGGCAGAGGATAATGCAGGTACCGTAAGATTTGGTAATATTCGTAAATACACAATTCATGCAAAAATGTTTTTTTTTTTTCTAATTACATATCACCTTGATTACTAATTTACGTAAGAAAATATTGAAACCTCTTTAAGGCGGACACCTCTCTATAGCGGACAATTTTTGATTCCCTACGGCTGTCCGCTTTAGAGAGGTTTCACTGTATATATATATACTGTATAAATTTACTAGGTAAGGTAGGGTAAAATTGGATCCAAAATTTAACGAAAGTCATACAGCGAAAATATATATATATATATATTTGACTATTTAATACTTCATGTTGCTGCAAAACTACGAAAATGAAAACAAAAGAAAACTAGAAAGTTAAGGTTATTCATTACGTCCAAATAGTTTGTGTCTAAAACGGTAGATGGCGCCACCGTCACCAATGTTAACATATGCAACTAATAAAATTAAAACAATCAAAAATAAAATGAACAATTCAAAAATTAAGCAAAAACGGATACAATCTGGTTAATGGACGTTACAAAATCTAGGGAATGGTACGTGTCGATTTCACTTATTGTTATTAGTTTCATTGTTAGAGGCCACCATTGTTAAGTAAACAATCAACTTTATCTGCCGTACTTTTTACCAGAAACTGACCAAACTTTACACACCCATTTAAGATTGAAATATCTAGGGAATGGTACGTGTCGATTTCACATATTGTTGTTAGTTTCATTGTTGAAGACCACCATTGTTAAATAAACAATCAACTTTATGTGCCACACTTTCTAAAACAAACTCACCAAACTTAGCACACCCATCCGATTAGCACAGATACATCTAGCGAATGGTACCTGTCGAATGTTCGACAGGTTTCATTGTTCTAGGAAACCATTGTTAAACAAACAATTGCTGGATTTTTCCATTGTTAAATAAACAATTAACTTTATCTGCCATACTTTATACTACAAACTAACCAAACTTGGCATACTCATTTACAATTGAGACATCTATGGAACCGTACGTGTCTAGTTCACTTATTGTTGTTAGTTTCATTGTTAGAGGACATCATTGTTAAATAAAGAATCAACTTTATCTGCCACACTTTCTACCAGAAACTGACAAAACCTTGCACACTCATTTAAGATTGAAATATCTAGGGAAATATATGTGTCGGTTTCTCATATTGTTGTTAGTTTCATTGTTCAAGACCATCATTGTTAAATACACAAGCGTTGGATTTCTACATTGTTAAATAAACGATCATCTTCATCTGCCATATGTTCTTACACAAACTGACCAAACTTGGTGCACCCATCGGATTACCACAGAGATATATACTGAATGGTACCAATCAATTTCTCATATTGTTGTTAGCTTCATTCTTCGAGGCCACCATTGTTAAACAATCGTTGGATTTCTCCATTATTAAATAAACAATCAACTTTATCTGCGATACTTTCTACCAAAAACTGACCAAACTTGCACAATCATTTACGATTGAGATGTCGATGGAACGGTACGTGCTGATTTCACTTATTGTTGTTAGTTTCATTCTTAGAGGCCACCATTTTTAAAAAACAATCAACTTTATCTGCCACACTTTCTACCAGAAACTGACCAAACTTTGCACACGCATTTAAGATTGAAGTATCTAGGGAATGGTATGTGTCGATTTCACATATTGTTGTTCTTTCATTGTTAGATGCCACCATTGTTAAATAAACAATCAAGTTTTTCTGCCACACTTTCTACCACAAACTAACCAAAATTTGCAGAATCGTTTAAGATAAAGATATCTATGGAATGGTATGGGTCGATTTCACATATTGTTGTTAGTTTCATTGTTAGAGGACACAATTTTAAGTAAAGAATCAACTTTTTCTGCCGTACTTTCTACCACAAACTGACCAAACTTTATACATCCATTTAAGATTGAGATATCTAAAGAATAGTACGTGTCGATTCCACATATTCTTGTTAGTTTCATTACTGAAGGCCTACTTTGTTAAGTAAACAGTCAACTTTATCTAACACCCTTTCTAACACAAACTGATCAAACTTGGCACACCCATCGGATTACCACAGAGATATCTACTGAATGGTACCAATCGATTTCACATGTTAGTTTCACTGTTCGAGGCCACCATTTTAAAACAATCGTTGGATTTCTCCATTATTAAATAAACTATCAACTTTATCTGCCATACTTTATACTACAAACTAACCAAACGTGGCATACTTATTTACGATTGAGATATCTATGGAATGGTACGTGTCGATTTCATTTATCGTTGTTAGTTTTATTGTGAGAGACCGCCATTTTTAAATAAACAATCAACTATATCTGCTATACTTTCTACCAGAAACTGACCAAATTTTGCATACCCCTTGAAAGTTGAAATATCTACGGAATGCTATGTGTCGATTTCACATGTTGTTGTTAGTTTCATTATTGATGGCCACCATTTTTAAATACAGAATCGTTGGATTTCTCCAGTGTTAAGTATACAGTCAACTTTTGTCTGCCATATTTTCTACCAGAAACTAACCAAACGTGGCACACTCATTTACGATTGAGATATCAATGAAATGGTTCGTGCCGATTTCACTTATTGTTGTTACTTTCATTCTTAGAGGCCACCATTTAAAAAAAAAAACAATCAACTTTGTCTGCCACACATTCTACCAGAAACTATCCAAACTTTGCACACGCTTTTAAGATTGAAATATCTAGTAAATGGTACGTGTCGATTTCACTTATTGTTATTAGTTTCATTGTTAGAGGCCACCATTGTTAAGTAAACAATCAACTTTATCTGCCGTACTTTTTACCAGAAACTGACCAAACTTTACACACCCATTTAAGATTGAAATATCTAGGGAATGGTACGTGTCGATTTTACATATTGTTGTTAGTTTCATTGTTGAAGACCACTATTGTTAAATAAACAATCAACTTTATGTGCCACACTTTCTAAAACAAACTGACCAAACTTAGCACACCCATCCGATTAGCACAGATACATCTAGCGAATGGTACCTGTCGAATGTTCGACAGGTTTCATTGTTCGAGGAAACCATTGTTAAACAAACAATTGCTGGATTTTTCCATTGTTAAATAAACAATTAACTTTATCTGCCATACTTTATACTACAAACTAACCAAACTTGGCATACTCATTTACAATTGAGACATCTATGGAACCGTACGTGTCTAGTTCACTTATTGTTGTTAGTTTCATTGTTAGAGGACATCATTGTTAAATAAAGAATCAACTTTATCTGCCACACTTTCTACCAGAAACTGACAAAACCTTGCACACTCATTTAAGATTGAAATATCTAGGGAAATATATGTGTCGGTTTCTCATATTGTTGTTAGTTTCATTGTTCAAGACCATCATTGTTAAATACACAAGCGTTGGATTTCTACATTGTTAAATAAACGATCATCTTCATTTGCCATACTTTCTAACACAAACTGACCAAACTTGGCGCACCCATCGGATTACCACAGAGATATATACTGAATGGTACCAATCAATTTCTCATATTGTTGTTAGCTTCATTCTTCGAGGCCACCATTGTTAAACAATCGTTGGATTTCTCCATTATTAAATAAACAATCAACTTTATCTGCGATACTTTCTACCAAAAACTGACCAAACTTGCACAATCATTTACGATTGAGATGTCGATGGAACGGTACGTGCTGATTTCACTTATTGTTGTTAGTTTCATTCTTAGAGGCCACCATTTTTAAAAAACAATTAACTTTATCTGCCACACTTTCTACCAGAAACTGACCAAACTTTGCACACGCATTTAAGATTGAAGTATCTAGGGAATGGTATGTGTCGATTTCACATATTGTTGTTCTTTCATTGTTAGATGCCACCATTGTTAAATAAACAATCAAGTTTTTCTGCCACACTTTCTACCACAAACTAACCAAAATTTGCAGAATCATTTAAGATAAAGATATCTATGGAATGGTATGGGTCGATTTCACATATTGTTGTTAGTTTCATTGTAAAGATCACCATTGTTAAATAAACATTCGTTGGATTTCTCCATTGTTAAATAAACGATCAACATTATCTGCCATACTTTCTACCACAAACTAAGCAAACTTTGCACACTCATGAACGATTGAGATATCTATGGAATGGTATGTGTCGATTTCACATATTGTTGTTCTTTCATTGTTGAAGGCCACCATTGTTAAATAAACAATCGTTGAATTTCTAAATTGTTACCTAAACAATCAACTTTATCTTACACTCTTTCTACCACAACTAACCAAATTTGGCGCACTCATTTACAATTGAGACATCTATGGAACAGTACGTGTCGATTTCACTTATTGTTGTTAATTTCATTGTTAGAGGCCACCATTATTAAATAAAGAATCAACTTTATATGCCATACTTTCTAGCAGAAACTGACCAAACCTTACACACTCATTTAAGATTGAAATATCTAGGGAAAGATATGTGTCGATTTCTCATATTGTTGTTAGCTTCATTGTTGAAGACCACCATTGTTAAATACACAATCCTTGGATTTCTACATTGTGAAATAAACGATCAACTTTATCTGCCATACTTTCTACCACAGACTAACCAAACTTTGCACACCCATTTAAGATTGAAATATGTAGGAAATAGTACGTGTTGATTTCACATATTGTTCTTAGTTTCATTGTTGGAGGCCACCATTGTTAAATAAAGAATCAACTTTATTTGCTATATTTTGTACCAGAAACTGACCAAACTTGGCACACCAATCGGATTACCACTGAGATATCTAGGGAATGTTACTTGACGATTTCACATATTATTGTTAGTTTTATCGTTTAAGGCCACAATTGTTCAATAAATAATAGTTGGATTTCTCCATTGTTAAATAAACAATCAACTTTATCTGCCATACTTTTTACCACAGATTAACCAAACTTAGCACACTCCTTTACGATTTAGATATCTATGAAATGGTACTTGTCGATTTCACTTGTTGTTGTTAGTTCTATTGTTAGAGGCCACCATTGTTAAATAAACAATAAACTTTATCTGTCATACTTTCTACCAGAAACTGACCAAACTTTGCGTACCTATGTAAGATTGAAATATCTATCCTATGGTTCATGTCGATTTCACATATTGTTTTAGTTACGTTGTTGGAGACTACCATTGTTAAATAAACGATTCACTTTATTTTCCATACTTTTTACCAGAAGCTGACCAAACTTGTCATATTTACAATTCAGATATCTAGAGTGGTACATGTCGATTTCTCATATTGTTGTTAGTTTCATTGTTGGAGGCCTCCATTTTTAAATAAACAGTAAACTATTTTCCATACTTGCTACCAGAAACTAAGCAAACTTTGCTTACCTATTTACGATTGAAATATCTATGGAATGATACATGTCGATTATCAAGGGCTAACAATCTCTAGCCAAATTGTGTGTAATACATCAGTATGCGTTGGGATCAAACGATAATTATTCGTGATCAAACGAGCTGGACAAATTCCGATTGAATTTTTCATGGTGGCTGTGGTGGAGGGGCTAACAGGTCATCGGTAAATGTTATTGTTCGGAAAATGGAATAGTAAATATATATATATATATATATATATATATATATATATATATATATATATATATATATATATATATATACTATTCCATTCAGAACTTTGTTGCGCCAGAACTTGTTTATAGCCAGTGTGAACTAGTTGTGTGCCTCCAGATTTTTTTTTGTCTCAGGTGGAGCGGGATGACCCCCTACAGCGTTCCTAGAATTACACTCTGAAAGCCCACAGTGTTCCTAGAATTGCGCTCTAAAAGCCCCTCCCATACAACTGACCTGTGCTTCCCAGCAGACACCTCACATTTGAACTCTGTTGAGATTCTATGTAAGTTTGTCGGCTCTACGTACAAATTCAGAGAATAAACATGTATTAGGGAATGAGAAGTTCTCGAAATAAATTTGCAAGCTGAATATTTTTTCGCGACATAAGTGAAGAGTAATTATATACCCTTGAAGAGTACCCTGGAGAGTAAGAAAGCTCTAAGCAAAATAATCATTGAATAAATAGCAATGTAATCACAGTAATGTGTATATATGGCATGTTTTATTTCTACCAGATTGTCAGAGCACTAATTATCTCATTTTTTGATGTGAGCGATCTCGCTATCGAATTTCCAGAAGAACATTAAAAAAAAGTTGTATTTAGGTCTATTCCATTTTAAACAAACGAAATACGTTGCGTAAAAGAATTTTCCATGTTAAAGTATTTGATGGGTAGAGTAGTTTGTGTGGGATTTGATTGTTATTGCATGTATCTATTGCATGCTGAATGGGTAGCTGGGAAAGCAGCCAGGATATTCATTCTGACGGTTGCAAGCCCATGAAAATACAGAGCAACAGTTACTCCAAGGGAGTAGATAATAGATAAAAATTCTTAAAACAACCGTGGGGGAGAGAGCCGAAATTTTGGACCAGAATCACCTGTATACAGCTCTCATTGTTGAGACACTAAAATTTTTCAATTACTCGTATACGGAAGATAAACATTACGAAACTATTTTTATTTATTTATTTATTTACTTAATTTTCGGGGGGTAGTCTATCTCAGAAAATTACGATTAGCATAATTCTATGTTTCAGGAGTGCGCTTCGAACCCACCCCCCAGAGGCGGTTTTTTTGGGCGGGCGAACTATACCTTGTCCGCAGGTCCACACATTAATTAAAGTATATGTAACACACATGTACGTGTGTGTGTGTATGTATATATATATGTGTTTATATATGTATGCTAAATGTAAAATATTTTTGAACCAATGTTTCCAATCCAAATAATAGAGCCCCACGGCTCCAACTCGCCAAGGGCTCCATAAGAACAAATTCCGCCTGTGTCACCTTCTACACATCAGTGGCTATGCCCATAGTATATTCTATGATTACAATTGACTGAATGTGCTTTTCAAGTTTCACTTTCTTGGAAAGAGAATGCGTAAGACTCTCTTAGTGTTCCAATGAGACGAGACTCGACTCTTTGAAGCGAGACACGATACAATATGAAACTTTTTGTGAAATGTCTCGTCTCGTGTCTCGAAAAATACAAACACAGTTTCTGAATTTGCTTTAAAATTTATTAACTCGGAATAAATTATTTGCCTTCGAAATGTATACCATCTTTTATTATTTCAAATGATCCAAATGATTCAATGTTTCAAATCCTACAAAAGAACAGGGAATACCTAAAGAATTTTTTAAAAATGATTCTCACAAACAGCTTTCACTTCCATTTTTCAATCGATTCAAGTTTAATTATTTTGTGATAGTGCTCCAGATTCAAATACAAATGTAAAGCGTTCATTGAGATCAGTGTTTCAGAAGATTTTATTCCGGGGGCTGGTGGAGATATCTACGTATAAAAATCCTGTTATAGAAGTACAAGTAGAAGTGGCAATTTTATCAGTAACTAACTATTGTTTCACTGTCTTTCTCGTTCCGAACCAAGACAGAAACGTGTCAGCCTTTCTCGATACAGAGTTTTGAAAAGATGCTGATTTGACAACAAAATTTATCTTTTTTATTGTTTTATGATGTTATTCGAAGCTAAACCATTTTTTAAATGGGAAAGTTACATAGGCCTCCTTATTTGTTGAAGTGGCGCCAGGGGTTCTGAAAAAAGGATATCAGAATAAATGGGGAAATCTTGCTTTTCGACTGTACTGACGGTATTGACAAATGTTCCTATCGAAGTAATTACTGGTTCAGTCGAATCTAAGCAGCCGTTGCTGGAAGATTGCAGTCGTGTTGTGTGTTGTGCTACCAAACAAAACTTGGTTAAAAGTTGTAATTTTAACCACTTGGTATAACAGCTCTTTTTGTGGGCCTCAGCCTTTCTGGTGTTGCCACGAGACGAGACAGAACCATTCGATATGAGACGAGACGACACAGCCAGAAATCTCGTCTTGTCTCGTGGCAACACTAGACTCTCTAGATATGTCAGTAAAAAAATGACAACGTTTCTCACGGAGCACGTGTTAGCTCTCAGCCTCTTTCTTTCACTGATGTTTGTTTACATAGTAGATGAATATATAGAGAGTAACAAAAGGATGAGATATGCAGATTCTCCTGAAACCACATTAAAATTGTAGCAGTATTTGGAGCTTGTTATAAATAGATGTACCGGGGAACTAAAATAATTCTTGGAATTGATCATACAGTATTGATATATAAAAAAAAAACATGGAAACAAGTAAAGACAAAGAACTGAAATCGTGAATTTGTTTTCAAAATACAGAAATCTCAAAGGAATATCTGTTTAACCGACTTTAATTGTAAACGAATTTTGAATAAATTTGCATTCCCTGAATTCTTATACATAAAAAATAGAAATCTTTCTTTTAGCGTACGAATGAGAGGCTTTAGAAAATTATGCCAAGATAATTAAAATGATACTGTCCTTTACAAAATTTAAGGGGAAGACCATGATCGAAAAAGCATCAGTCAAACTATAAAGGTCAATGGTAGCTTTTGTCATTTCTTACGACCACTATATGCACCTTATTGCGAATTTATTCGTATTATAAAACCGCTATCGTTCAATAAATGTCAAATTTAATAGATCTTAGAGATGAAATTGTCATTACCTCTGTCGCATAATATATTCTAGCTTTGGGACCTATGTCATTATATGACTTTCACGATAAGTGACAAGAAGAATATAAATCCCAAGTTCAAAACATAAGGAAAGAAACCAGCTGTTCGCCCTTCAAATTATGAAAAATGTACCAAAATGGTTGAAATTATGATTTTGTATTTCTTTACGAGAGAGAAGAATAAAAATAAAAATTGGAGCAATTGTGTATGTATAAGGCCACTATCTTCTTCAAGTTACTAAACTAACTTCAAGTGTTTCAACCATTTTTGACACATATCTCGAAAACTTTTAGTGATATTAGAGGCAAGAATACGTGGTTGATAATGAGCTTTTTAATTATGTCACAATACTTTTGAACTTTACCTTATGAGAAATGGCATATTCCAAAAATAATTCAGTATGCCAAAAATAATTCGGGTGCCACCCTAACCTGAATTTTACCAAAAGATTAGCGAAAGTGATACGGTGTGCGTCGTCCAGGGTTTAATTCCCGGTGTGGCACTCAAACATTGCTGTGTTGACCAAACATCGAGAGAAAAGCTGGGAAACTAAAAGATAGCGGACTTCAATCTAGACAGCCGGCTACGTTGGGAGTAGTTGTGCTGACCACTAACATAAGCCCGCTGCAGACTCAGATCACAAGGGACTGTTGCGCCAGGAGTTTATATATATTGGTGTTATTATTTTACCTTACCTCTCAGTAGCGTAAGTAAGGACGAATGGGCCTCCCCGCAAAAATGTTAAACGGACCCCCTCTATCCACATCTATGAGTCACGTAAAATTTACAGAGAACAGTTTTGACTTTCTATGTTCTATCAGTGAGTCACAACTTGCTCATATGCAAAAAAGCACATTATTATTATTATTATTATTATTATTATTATTATTATTATTATTATTATTATTATTATTATTATTATTATTATTATTATTATTATTATTATTGTGCTATAGTTTTCGTCTATTCTTCTGTACCAACCTCGAGAGTCTACGACATTTTTAATGAGATGTAGTCGCCCCACTTTTTGTTGTTTGGTTCGATGCTGGTTTCACTGTCCTTTTCCCATCTTTGAAATACATAAGCACTGCAGATCGCGAAAACTCGACAAGTCGCGCTGTTTCCGAAATGAAGCTCCCAGCCATTTAGTCACCCTGATATATCGTCGTCCTTCCCCATTCAAGGCACAAGCACCACACTGACTAATCGAGTGAGATTCTTGTCGTGTTTGGCGCGCGGTTGTGATATGCCTTGTAGCTCTTATCTCAGCCCGATGATTTCGTTCAAAAAGTAGCGAGTGGTCATAATGTTTTCGCTGGTCAGTATAAGTTTTGTTGGCATTTAATTTACTAAATAATCGCTCAGGTGTTACCGTCTTCACAGGTAAAAATGATATATAGTTGAAACATCACATAATTTTTAACATCCTAACATTATAAAGTTTAACTTCGAAACTGAAATGGGCCTCTTTCTGTTCTGGGCCTCTCAATGTTGCGGGCCCTGCAGGCCCTTTAGTTGCGCCACAGCATTCTCTCTACTCAGAAGGATAGGGACAAATAGAAAAATCAAAATTCATTCTGTCCATTTTTCAAGCATCATACACTTCATGAAAAAAAAAAAAATCATATAATACTGATATGTAAGAAAATATTGGTATTGTTTGTTTTCTGTATACAAAGAACCATTTAGGTTTTTTATCTCATATTCTGGTAATAATCGGAAAAAAAGAAAAGAGCTTCATGTGATAAACGGACGAAAGAAAATTTGTCAACGCGATGCGAATGACGCTCTTTGCAACCTAATTCACGTTTTTCGTACAAAAACTCTATTCCTACCTGCAAAAAGAAAAGATTTCTGTTACCCGTCAATGGTTGAGATTTTGCCCTGCGGCTGAACAACACGGCTTGCTGACTGACTGCAGGTGCACGAAGGAAAAAAAAAACTGTTGGATTCCTCTCCCCGCCCACTTCAATTGTGGATATCCTGGACACATTTAAACTGAGCGGTACGATCTTTCAATTCTTCCCAGTAGAGGTGCCAGCAGTGATTGCTAAATGAAAAGTGAGCATCTGGTGGCGAAAAGGCGAAGTGCTCGGACAAGGGGGTGGGCACAGTAACCTTAAGAATCACTTGTTTTGGCAAGAGAGAAAATAGATACAGCTAGCTCGAATTAACTATATACTTATGTAATATGTATGTTCATGTTTCGCAAGTAATTTCCAATCAATATAAAATTTCAACGTAATGAACGCACGATTGGTTTTCTCGAATACAGATCGCATGCACCGCTAAGAGCTCAGGAATAAGCTTAATCTATGTTACGGCAGTGGATATACGTATGCGTATGTAATGCATTACAACTTTAGGAACTTGTATAAGAAACAGAATGTACTTAAATTTAGACGCGAACTATGCGAAACATCTTACTTTGAATCTAACTTGTTTCGTGATGCAACCCGAGGCCACACATAGCAAAGATGAGTGCCCTAGCTCCCACCACAAAGTTCAGGAATTTCGTGTTATAAGTTGTCAATTAAACACGTAGATGTGAAACGGTAATAAAGCATTTGATCAATTTTAAACAAAATATATTGTAGTAATAATTTACCCTATTTGTTCAGATAATGAACGTTACATTATGTTTTTAAAATGACAGTCAAAATAGAATGTATTGGATAATAAATGAGAAATTGTAAAATTTCAATTTCGGTACGATTAAATACACTCATGCTGCTATGTGTTGCGTTATCCGTTAGCATGTATTTAATAATTCTTATTCTAAGGAAGGAAATAAACTATTGTATAGTACTGAAGATAATTTAATGGAGTTTAATTGTATAGGCAGTACTGAGGCCATATGAGAAAGTCTTTTGCTGAAAGTGAAATATGGGTTACTATTAGAATTTTATCCCAGATACGATATACCCACTGATGATTGAAACTGGAACATACGCATGGAAGGCATCAGCGCTAGCAAATTAGCTCTGAAGAAGTACACAATACTATAATTCTAAGTCAAGAATAAGGCCAAAAATAAGAAGCAGAAACGACAGACTTTACAATAATAATACTTTTACAATTTTAATTTCACCTATTTATTTCGAGACTTTCGAGACGAGACCGAGACGAGACCGAGATTTGGCCCTCGAGACCGAGACCGAGATCGAGACAAGCATTTGTTGACCGAGACGAGACCGAGACCGAGACGGCGATTTTTGACTCGAGACGAGACCGAGACCGAGACAGCTATTTTTAAACCGAGACGAGACCGAGACTGTACAAAGTCTCGTTTCGTCTCGTCTCGATACCATCCCTAGATTCAAGAACATACCGTACAGTATATGTAAGCCTAAATGATTCTTTTTTGTCATTGTAGAAAATCCGAACTACCTGTGGTCCCAATTAGTTCGGATTTTCGACTTCCTACTGTTTATGCTGCAGACATATTACAGCAAGTAAGATTACTAGCGTCAGGCCAAAAAATAGTTTTAAACTATATTTTTCTGTTTTTGCCAATATTTCCGAACAAATTATTTTTTTCTGATGGATTCAAAATTTCAGGAAATTTTACAAACAACAAGGAAGATATCTCTATAAAATATATGTTTGATTTAACATATTAACTAAAATGATTCTGGCCCCGTTATTTTAACACTTCCCTGCCATCAAGGGGGAACTTCATAAGATTGCTCAAGATAATTTTAATGCGTCTATACTAATTAAGCTAAATAGGATTATATTTTAGTTTCTTTTGTAGCCATAACACCATTCTATCACGGTGCGAACTTTGAAGTATTTGGATTTGTGCACAAAATTTCCCTATTCTAATACAAGAAACATAAGCACTCAATTTTCTTAACTCTAAACTAGTAAATATAAAAGACTTTTAATTTTGAAAGCATAATATAATAATATATTCGAAAATTTCAATTTTACCAAAATTTTCCGTTTTTTCAAGCTCGGGAGAACCGTAAAAAATTGTTCTTTTAAACCCAAAATTTCCGTTTTTTCCCAGGCTTTCACAACACTAGTCTGAACACACATTGCACCTAACACTCCTAACGATGGACCTCCGAAGTCGATGACCCATTCATGTGCGAATGTTAACACCACGACATCGACAACTACGACTGGAATGAGCACGTGCTCATCGCCACTGGATCTTGGCACAGTGGCAGAGCGTTGCATTATCTGATGAATCCCGATACTTCTTCATCATGACGATGGGAGGGTGCGAATCCGTCGTATCCGTCTGTCCGGAACAGCTCCTTGACACTTTTACTGCAAGAAAGAGACAAGGGGCTGCGGCTTAATTATTATCTGGGGAACATTCACGTGAGCATCCATGTGTCTAGCGGAGTTCCAGCAAGGCATCATGACGGCCGAGGCGTATCGCACACTGATTGCAGACTACGGACACCCCTTCATGACGATCATGTTTCCCAACGGTAGTAGGATTTTTCGACAAGATAATGCACCATGTCACAATGCCAGGAATATGATGGAGTGGTTCTAGGAACACAGAAACGAGTTCCAAGTGATTTGCTGGCCCCTCGACTCGCCGGATCTGAACACAATCGAACACATCTGGAATGTGATTGAACGTGACGTCACGGCGCATTGCCCCTTCCCCGGAATTTACGGGAATTAGGTGACCTGTGTGTGCATATGTGGTGTCAACTCTCCCCGGCGACCTACCAAGGATCATTGCGTCCATGCCAAGACACGTCGCCGTTGTTATCCGTTCCAAAGGTCGACATACTGATAATTAGGTAGGTAGTCATAATGGTCTGGCTGATGTGTGCTCGTACTCGTACATTTTGTCTCGACTCGAATTTCGACTATAAATTGATAAAGTGACCTAGGGATGCGCACGAGTCGAGTCGAGTCGAGACAGAGCCTGTCGAGTCGAGACACGAGTCGAGACAGAAACATATTTTCGAATCGAGACTCGAGTCGAGACAACATTTTCTCGAGACGAGTCGAGACAGGCTTAAATCTCGACTCGACTCGACTCGTGCGCATCCCTAGGTCACTTTATCAATTTATACGTCATTCTATGAATTAGTAACACTAAAACAATATTTGATATCTGGGGCGTAGTCGCTAACGCTCTCGGTCCCGGGTTCACTTCCCGGAGGGGAAACTGTCGAAAAGGGTTTAAAAAATTATAACTAACCATCCTGAGTGAGGTTTCTCTGGGTTTTTCTCACTAACATCATGCTAACACATAAGTTACAGGTCGCTTCCTTCTCTCCCCATTCCTTTCTTCCTCCCCATCCCCGATTGTGTGCTCACCGAAGGACGTCATCTCTCCAATAGGACGGTCTTAAGGCCAAAGATGCTGGTAATGCCCATAGCTCTGTACAATAAATAAATATCCGAGACCTAAGACTTGGATGAATTATTGTTGCCTACCAGACTCGTATTGCCTACCAGAACCCAAATCGGTATAAATGACATAGTACTAGGGACGTACACAGGGGGTGTCATCTTAGTCCGAACACCTCAACCCGAAATTACCACTTTTCTGTAAATTTAGTCTATTATTAGGGGTGATTTTACAAATTTGAAAATAATTTATCTTCATATTGAATTTGGACCCCTCCTCCGAAGTTAGTTCCTGCGTAGGGTACGTGCCAGCATACTACAATTTTTAATTTCAGTAAAAATCCCTTCGTTTTCTTGCCCCCCAGGATAACTATATACTCTACCAGTTCATATTTTCTTAACATTTGGAATGATGTATCGTCATATGTATAGATTAACCTCTTTTCCAAGATTTAAATAAAACCGAAATGTTTTCCATTTCCATACAGAATGTCAATTCATCTAAGATAGCCAAAGTTTGTGCGCTCACCTGCTCAAACAATTCCTTCCTCCAGCAACGGTTGTGCTCAATGTGGCGACGACGAGCCTAGACTATCGCCCTGCGACGCCATTGCCACTGAAGTATTGCGCGTCGAAGGTGTGTGAGGGAAATTGTAGACTGTCCTTCTATGGTAGTGGACGCCTTTGCGTGAGTCCTTGTTTCAGAAAGCCAAAGATCAGATATCCATCGGCGATTCATTTCGTGACTCTACAGGTTTGGACGAGAAGGGTATAACAGACACACCACTCTCCGTGGCCATACGCTGATACGCCACAGAATTGCGAGAATTGTGGCTGGATGCTTTGTTCATGTGGATCCACACCTTCCGGGTGTCCCAGCCATACAACTGTGGGATGTGCGTTCTGTACATGATAGAAATAAGACAAGGTTAGTCCATCACAGTGGCGAAGCTAAGGGAGGACCAAGGGGGGCCAGGCCCCCTTGCTCAAATTCTTGGCCCCCCTACACAGTGATATTGCTATAGGTCGACAAACGGTGAGTGGGTCGTTGCTACAAGTGAAACTACTATCAAAACGTCTCTCGACAACAGAATTACCAGTTGCAGAATACCGTACGTTGCAATAATCTGCGCTCCGAATAAAATATCTTTACTCGTTTTTGCTTGTAGTTCAGCAAAATCTAATTCACTGAAATCTGTGGGGTGCATGTGCATTGATGCATATGCATTGACCTCACCACTTGAACGTTCCTTTAACCTCTGTCCCTTATCTAGTTATCTCCTTTGTTTTGGACAAAGAACCAGAAAGAAAAATCAAATCAATCGGCATTCTCATTCGCTTCAATGTTGAAAGTCATACTAAAATATGAGGTGCTTACTTACAAATAGCATATACTGCAGAAAAACATTACACTTGCCTTGGAAGAAAGAAGTTTTCGTACATTACTTATTATAATTTGTACACTAAGTAATTAATTCCCATTGATTATGGCGACATAGAACAAATGCATAGCATCCATTAAATAATTTGGCATTATTATTATTTTCAAAGCATCTTAATATCGAGCCGTCTTGTTTAATTAACAATAAAAGAAGAGAGCAGAAGTTT
Organism: Thermobia domestica; assembly: GCF_964235325.1. NCBI lineage: Eukaryota > Metazoa > Arthropoda > Insecta > Zygentoma > Lepismatidae > Thermobia > Thermobia domestica. The sequence goes on along the minus strand of NC_137461.1, from coordinate 180,983,163 downwards.
TTTATTACTTGTGAAATAATTATTCCCTCTGTTGTTTGCATCCCGATCATTTGAGAAAAATTAGGTGCTGAATACTACGAGCAAGTATTATTTGCTACCGATACTGGTACTCCCGCTCGATTTTCTTCTGGTCTTGTCTTTAGTACGTCTAGTTTCCTAATGCTCTTGGCCATTAGCAATTCTGTAGAATCCTTCTGGTACAATGTTAACAAGTGATACTAGCGGCCTCCAGGAAAACGGAGCCAGCGCTTGATGGACCGATACTACTAACTAAAGCCTGGGGAAATGTAATAAAATTCAGTGATTCTTTTTAAATAAATCGTTCAGAAGTATTTTCCTTTAAAAAAATCAACTGTAGTTTAATCCCTAAAATGCTACTTCATAGAGAAATTCCAAAGTTTACCACAGAGCCAGTGTTACAATCTCCTGATCACTAACCATCAGGTAAGATACCGAAATGATACAAGTTGGTCGCGGCAGTAATGTTATTTTGTGTAAAACTGGTAGTTACTCCCGTGACCAGGTTGTGTCATCCCGTTATCTTATCTGATATTTAGTAATCAGAGAGATATCAGGAATTTATGGAACTGGTCTATAAAGACTCCATTCAGTGAGTTCAGTCACTGAATACCAAATTTTATCGCAGATTTATATATGTTCTTCGTCAAAATATTCTTAACCATTTCCGAGAAAATTGTATTGTAGGAATTATGCAGAACAATAAATCAGTGGTGACGTAAATTTTGAACAGGATATAAGCCTACTAGTTAATGCTGTGCATTCATATCCAATCTCAAAACTAACAATATTAATTTAGCATCGACTACAGGATAGTAGCGTTAAGTTACTTCAACTACATTTGAATTTATTTTAAGGCTTTGAAACATCCGAGGCTCAGAGAATAGAAATGAGGGAAATGAGTCAATTGGGCCATAAACATTTCACTAGTGAACTAAGGAAGAATCTTGGTAAACTCCTAAATCGAAATATTTGCCCACGAGGATCGATCCCATCATCTTCCGAATCTGAAGTCATTGTTCTACCGCTAAGTTCAAATGCACATGGTTGATCGTACTTTTGTTTCTGTATTCATATGCAGTTTTATTACCTACCTAAGTAAACTACATGCTTTTTTTCTTTTTTTTGTAATGTAAACTTACAAACTGGTACTGATCAATATTTCTATGTGTTACAGCTGTCAAGCACACAAGTGAAATTAGTATTTCAACAACTATAAGCTATTTTAACAAGACAATACAGACGAAGCGCTGTTTTTGAAATTTATAATCTTCCACCTTTTCTAAAATAATACTGTTCGTTCTACCGTTTAACACAACATAAATTAATTTGCTTTGTCACGTAATAATACTTGTTTATTAAAAGTTTTAGAAAGGTAACGAAAGTGTATAGTTTATACAAGTGTTTGAAGTGTTATATTTAATGTGTTTCTTTATTGTGAGAGTGAGGAAAATCATTACAATAAATAGAGTAAGTTCAGTTTAATTTTAATGGAGTTTCCACTAGTCTGTTTGTGAAAACCTAACACAGCAGTATGCATATCAGCTTGATTCGAAAGTACAGCTAAAGTTCTGGTAGCTCTGCCTTCGTATGTAATAAGCAAATTCCTAAAATAGCTAGCATCATGATATAAGTGCAAATTTCAACGAGGCACTTTATTCCCTAAATCAATCAGTCACACATATTTTAAACGCCGTGATTAAGTAACTACTTATATTAGAATGGAAACCAATTGTATAAATGTGCCCTAGTTGTTTGAGGTAGTAAGTTCTTGTATTTTCGCTGTTTTGAACAACAATCATGGACATGAACAACTAAGATAGATAGAAACATTCATCTTGAACACACACACACACCTATATATATATATATATATATATATATATATATATATATATATATATAATTTATGTGAATCAAGTTTTTCATTCATTGGAGATGGCCCCTTCAAAATTTTCTTGGGCCCTTCGTTGGCCCCCCCTGAAAAATATTCTAGCTACGCTACTGGTCCATCAGTGAACGCATTTGCGTCCTACTCGCGCAATGACGTCACCTTCGACACACGATCGGGAAAGGAGTCGCGCTGTCGTCTGCTTGGTCCCGTATATTCTCTTTGGAACCTCAATGTGAAATTACTGTTCTCTCCTGACCTCAAGATATCTATTTGCTATTTCTGATTTAGATGCCTATTATATTACTGGAATTTTATTCAGGCATGGGAATATATTTCATTTTTTAAATGCATATAAAAAGAAAAGTAGGGTAAATTAAGTATTTCAATATACTCTTATTACATCCAAAACAATCAAACTTTCATCTATATATACGGTATAGACAAGTTTCTCCACAACCTTAGAAGTATTGCCCGTCGTGTTTTTTTTTTATTATTTTATTTTATTTTTTGCTTAAATTGTATCCGCAGTAGGCCTAATCCGCTTGCATTTACCAATCAGATTTTTTTTTTTTTATTACTGAACTCAACTCTCTCACCTCACCACTTTCTTCATTTTCTTATAAAATATTCTTTTGTGGGAAGAGTTTTTCAGTTGCTTGTTTAGTTCATGTATTCTTATGCATGTTCTAAGTCGGATAAAATATGTTTAAACTTTCGGTTCACACTTATTATCAAATTCATTTTCATGATACTTGTTAATTTTCTAATGATGCCCCATTTCTTTCCAGATAAATTCTCGTTCTTTTTTTGAGATATGCAAGAAACTATTTGTCAGCTACTTTGTGTCCAGACTAATGTTGTAAAGGCCTGCAAAAAAAGAAAAAAAAAGAAATTTTGGGTAAAAAGCAGTTTTTTACTGTTTTTTCACGAGCTTGAAAAAAAAAACGGAAAAATTGAAATTTTTCGAATATTTTACTACATTATGCTTTTAAAATTAGATCTATTTTATATTTACTAGTTTACAGTTAAGATCATTCAGTATTTATGTTTTTTGTATTAGAATAGGGAAGTTTTGTGGCAACAAATATATTTGCACCACTCCTTTAAAGTTAGCACCGTGATAGAATAGTTATGGCTACAAAAGATCCTAAATTATAATCCTAGGTAGATTAATTAATATAGACGCATGTAAATTATCTTAAGTAATCTTATAAAGTTATCGTTTTATGGCAGGGAAGTGTTAAAATAACAGGGATATAATCATTTTAGTTAGTACCAGTATGTTAAAATCAAATATATATTTTACAGACATCCGTATCTTCCTTATGCTGTGTAAATTTTTTTGGAAATTTTGAACCCATTAGAAAAAATCTTTTGTTCGGAAATATTGGCGAAACCGGAAAATATAATTTAAAAACTATTTCTTCGCCTGATGCTAATCTTATTTGCTGTAACGTGTCTGCAGCATATATATATTTCGCTAGCAGGAAAAATACTTAAGTCAACGGCTTGTAATTTTACTTTTTTAGTTTTTTGATTTGCGATTTAAAAAAAATGCCTCTTTCTTTGTATATATTTTTCGAACAACTCAAAAAGAGAGAAGATCTTATTTACACATACACACATACACCACACAAGTGCGTAAATTTGACCAGCGACAAATATATTAAAGAACTTAACATGTGAAACTTCCGTTCGTTATTATTAAGGTCTAGCAGAATACCCGTTCTTCGCACGGGAAGAATACGTTTCATTCTGCGTATAAAGAGCACCAAATCTATCACCAATGAACTTAGGGACCCCAAAAACTATGAATTTTACACTAGTATCAGGCATTCTCAATTACTTTTACATGTCACCCTTTCCCTTTAGGAGAACTAATGGGGGCTGAATTTGGATTTAAACTTCATCGCAAGTGTCACTGTTCATCTCAGCCACCCCGAAAACAATGGATTCGACACTAATATCGGCCATTTTCGATAATTTTTATATATCCAACCCTTCTCCCTCCGACAAGTTGCGGCGCTGAATTTTGATTTAAACGACATTCTGAAGTGTTAATGTTCTTCACAGCAATCGCAAAAACTATGCGTTCGTCACAAAGATCTGTTCCACACTTCCTTCCTCCAAATTGCACCTAAAGTGAAATCGTAAAATATATACCAGACGAGAACCTCATCTATGTTGAAAATTTTTATCGAGATCAGTCTGGTGGTTCAAGATTTGTTAAGTTATAAATATAGTGTCCTTCAATTTTATGTATTGTATATAGATAATTTGTTGCCCTAGAAAACAGGTATTTGTTTACAAACAAAATTTTGTACATAAAGTTTATATTAAAGTTTGTATTTGAATATTAGAAAATAGTGCATGAGTATTAGTGAAATTTGCCTACTGCTGCCTCTTTTAAGAAGTAATTTGGTTAACATTAACAAAATTTCACCAGATCAAAGAGCACATTAAGAACTCAGTTTCATTAAAGAGCCCTATTTTTGCAACAGAAACGCTTTATGATGGTAGATGTGTATGGAATTGTAAAACTTCTGTAATTAATGCACAACCAGAAGAAAACGACTAAAAGGCACATAAGGAAATGAGTGCAAACTATTAATTTTTATGAATAACTACTACAGTTTTGTTTTCGAATTCTTCTTTTTTTAAATATTCACAATATTGAAATTGCTCAACTTACATTTTTCACGCGTTCGAAAAAACCGACGGTTCCGTTACTAGTAAAACTAACCTAATACAAAGATTTTTGCTATTTCCCAATTCATCGAAAATTTCCGGAAAGAAACCGGAAAAAACGGTTGTTTACCAGCAGGTTCAAAATTTCCGGAAATTTTACAACACAAAAGTCCAGACGTTCCTTTGATTGAAATGTCAGCCCTCCTTTTGAGATTAATTTTGTTCAGTTGTATTGCAGCAGGTTCTTCGACAGAGAGCTGTGAATATTTGAGTTTAAATTTGAAACTTACCCGCCCAGCTATAAATTCATTTTCATTTTTTTGTAAAATACACATCAACAGTTGCACTGTTGTACATAATTCATCATGCAGTATGGAGTTTTTCAAATATATATATTCAATCAACGTAGATCTTACTGTTTCCTACTGCGTAGAAAATTCTTCGATAGCTTTGACATGTTTACCGTGAGTAAATAAAGCAGCACAATGCTTTTCCATTATATATATCCTCTTTAGTGGGGTAGGGTAACCGAAGAATCATGCAAATCGTGATACAAACGTGCCATTTAGTGACGTGCTAGACTAATACCTAAGGATAAAATTTAGATGTAGACCCCAAACATCAAACCCTTTATTTGGCCCTGTGACGTCATCATACAACATGGCCGCCCGGACATTACAGAAACACCGTTTCTCACAATAAAGGCTCATAAAACGGTGATTACAAATGATTCACATCAAATTTTGAATTCGTGTTAGTCATATTTGCTAATAAAAGGTACATTTTTTGCCACTGAATCCTGTAATTAGTATTATACAGGATGAAACAAAAGTCCGTTGAAATCGGGCAATTCCCTTATTATTGCAGAAATAAAGAAATGTAAAGAAAGCAAAATTGTTGGAAATATGTCATGTTAAATTCAATATGTTGCAACGTTTAAAACTGGGCAGACTTTGTGTTTTACAGTCACCCACATAAGTACCTGGACCTCAAGTAATGGAACTATAATAGCCAAAACTCCAGGTACATATCTGGGCGACCGTAGAATGTTATGAACCCCAATGTTAAATGTAAATGTAATTGAGATTGCCTATTGCAACCAACATTTTCAGAATTGGCGTTGCAGAATTGATTTACGGTGCTTGCTTACAGAATTCAGAAGATGATGGAATATGTTTGGCTAGGGCTGAATCCATCGTGCGGAAGCACATGTTTAAAGCTTTCCCACAATTCAATGGGCATTTTACCACAGCTTGCCAGGAGCAATCAGTTCCACAATCACTAGTAACACTTCTACGGATCAATCTTGAAGGTCCTAATATTGCAAATGAAACTGTTGATGTAAGCCGTGCTTCACTGTCAGTGTCTCAGTTACTGACACGCAGTGAAACGAGAAAGAAAGCAAGGGCAGGGAAATGTACGCCATCCACTATCAAGCGAGACTCCGCTGCCCCTGTACATTGGATTAATGATCCATTCAAAAGCGCGGAACAGAGGGATCATAGATAGACTGAATAAAGTAAGTGTGAGTGTATCATATGATCGAGTTCGGGAGGTATCGGCCACCATGACCAATGCACTGTGTGAACAATTTGAAACTAAGAAGAGAGTACATCAAGATAACCTTCAAACAGGCGTTTTCACTTGTGCTGCCATAGACGACATCGATCACAACCCGTCGTCAGTAACCTCTATGCAAGCATTTCACGCGACAGGGATATCTAGAATTCAGCCGTCTTATCCTCGCAGCGATACTGGGGTTATAATCAACAAGTGGTCCGGCAAATGCAAAGGTGACTTACATGCATGGTTCACAAATGTTCCTCAGATGTCAACGCTTAAATCATGTGTGCCTCTTTCTACCGTCAATACTGTTGAATTACCGCTACAGGAAGATATTTTATCAAATATGTGGTTGAAAGCAATCGAGATTATTAACACAGAGAAGGCGCAGTATTTCTGAAGAACATATTACCTGGGCAGCTTTCTATTCTCAGCAACTTCGTGATAAGATTCAACCTACAAGTAAGTGTGTTCTACTACCCTTGTTGCCAGACTCCATAAACTCGTCTGCCATGATTCGTCATTACATTGACATAATCATTTAGACTGTGTCATCACTTAATCCTTGCCAAGTCCCCGTGGTTACCTGTGATCAACCCGTTTTTGCTGTAGCGAAGCAAGTTCAGTGGTCCCAGCCTCTTCAGTATGGGGAAGACAAGATAGTAGTTATGATGGGTCCACTTCATATTGAAATGACAACCTTAGAAATGTTGGTAACTGGTTGACTGAGAGTGGGTGGACTAATCTTCTAGTGGAAGCAGGCGTAACTACTGCTGGAAAAGCAGATAATTGCTTACATGGATTCCACGTGAAGCGAGCGAGATATGCTCACGAAGTGACATCTGCAACCCTGTACTAAATGCTGAAGAAAGCATACTCAGAAAGTGCATCGCCTGAATGTCTCCAAAGAATTGAACAGTGGGTTAAAATTAGACAGAATGAATGGTGTAAGTATTTGAACTTGAAATGCTTCTCTTTAGGCTCTTGCACAGCTAGCGTTCTGCAGATTTTGAACTCTACATCAGTTCCCTATCAGAGTTGTGTCCCTGGATGTTCGCCTTGGACCACACGCCCTACGCACGTTAGATGCCAATATTTGTTAAGTCATTACAGGAGCTCAGTTGCAGACATCCTACCATTTATGAAGAGTTTGTGCGAGGTTTCGTTAGTACTAAGACAAGTCGTCCTCATTCTTGTATGGGCCATGATCAAATGCATGAACAATGCAACAAAGTCGTCAAGTCTGAAGGCGTAGCAGTTGGAATAATTGACAATTCTTCAGCACTCTTGAAGTGGATGGTGTCTGGTCCAGTTATTGCCAATCTCATTTCCAATTTTGAAGAAGAATATATATTGTTACTTGATGAAGGTGATTGTCAGACTCATCACGAAGACACTCTGCCTGCCAATAAACGATTTGTAAAAGATGTCTCAAGACTGGTGTGTACATTTTCAGAAGACGAAAGAAATCCTTTCACGCAAGACGGCACTGACCTTGTAAGCATAGTGTCTGACGTAATTATGAGCGAAGATGCAATTGCATCAGTGTACAATGCTGAAAAGCTCGGCAGAGACCAGTAGACAGCTTCAGAAAAGAACGATTAATGTAGTGAAGTAAATCAATTTTTGAACCAATTCATCGAAATAATCTAACCCTCCAACGCAAACAAATCACAAAGACCACTGCCGCACACCGCAAGGTTAGTATCATGAAAAATGATTGTTCTCTTTTCAGCGGAATGTTTATTGCTTGCCAGAGCCGACAGGGCGATCTTTCTGACTTCTTCGCTCATGAACATTTAAAGTATCCTCCATCACTTTCTGACGATGGTTTCATTCGCAAGGGAACTAAGTCAGATGTTGTTACGTGGCTGGAAAAGTTCGGAGATTCCCAGCATAATGCTCCCCCAGGCCACATGTGTGATACTTGATGGTTCTGCTGTCATACACATGTTGAAACCATCTCCTACAGAAACCTTCCGAGATTACTTTGATACGAAAGTGAAACCATATATATCATCAATCCTCACGGACAAAACTAGAGTGGAATTTGTTTTTAACCGCTATCTACCAGGCAGCCTGAAAACGGAAGAGCGTCGAAAACGAGGAATTTCGCCACGAGTATGAGTTGGGGACTCTACGCGGATTCCTAAAAATTCGACCATGTTTCTGCATAATGAAGACACAAACAACGATTATTCCAACTCATTGCAGACTTCTTGTCAAATATTCACACACCAGAAGGCAAGACTGTTGCCTGCACTAAAGACACTGGCATATGGATCACGCCCAATGTTGATGTTTCCAAAATCCCACCCTGTACACATGAAGAAGCCGATGCTCGACTACTTCTGCATGCCAAACAGGCCAGTGACTCTGGTCACAAATCGATTATCATCAGAACAGTTGATTCTGATGTGGTGGTGCTAGCTTTACATGCCTTTACCAACCTAACCCTCTCTCATCTATGGATTGATTACGGAGTTGGAAGGAATCGAGGATACTTTCCTGTCCATGAGTATGCAAAAAAGCTTGGAACAAAGATTTTCAAAGCAATACCATTCTGGCACGCTTTCACTGGCTGCGATACGGTATCAGCCTTTGCAAGACGTGGGAAGAAAACAGCCTGGGAAGCTTGGCAAGCAAACTCATATGACACTGATGCATTTGTGGAGCTTTCACAGTGTCCTTCGGAAATTGCAGACAGTTCATTCGGGGAAATGCAGCGCTTTACTGTGTACTTGTATGATCGCAGAAGCACCGCGGAGAGTATTAAAGAATGTCGGAAAATGCTCGTTACCAAAAAAGGTCGTTCACTGGAAAGTGTACCTCCAACTGAGGGAGCACTTCTTCAGCATGTGAAACAAGCAGTGTTTCAAGGTGGATATATTTGGTCTTAGTGGCATAAGTTAAAACATAATATACCCGATCCTCAGCAATGGGACTGGAAGAAAGCTGATCCTTCATACTCACCTTTATGGTCTTTACTGAAACAATTGTCTGAACACTACCAAGAGCATTTTCACTGTGGATGTAAATCACTGTGTTCGCGTGCATGTAAATGTGCTAAGTTATCTCTTCCCTGCACACCTTTGTGTGTGCGCGATGGTCAGTGTAAAACAAATACTTACAATGGAAATTAGTGATCTGTGAGTGATGGAGGTATGCTAATGTTAGAGGAAAGAAATATCGTGTAATCTGTACACTCTTGATAATCTTGATACCAGAGGCGGCTTGTGAGGGAAGTTGCACCGGTAAAAATTAATGTTTTTCTCTTCAAATTAAGTAAAAACAGTTAATTAATATAATAATTGTTATATATAACAATCAGTAAATTGGGAAAGTTTCCATCTTTTAGTTTTAATAGAAAAATCCAAATCTTACCTGTGTGACTTCCCTCGCGAGCCGCCTCTGTTTAATACTCGTTATATAGTGATACTTTTATCTATTATGGCAATGTGGAAGACTTTAATCAATACATAATTCAGTTCATCCATCAAAATATAGAATATATCGTTTGTAATCAACGGTTTATGTGCCTTTACTGTGTTTCTGTAATGCCCATGTCAGCCATGTTGTATGATAACGTCACAGGGGCAAATAAAGGGTGTGATTTTTGGGGTCTACATCTAAATTTCATTCTAGGTATATATCTACTAAATTACCAAGTGGCATGTTTGTATCATGATTTGCAAGACTCCCCTATCTCGTGACGTTACCCTACCCCACTACTTAGTCTGTACTTAAAACCTAGAGAATCCGGATGGTCGTTGCTTGAACCCATGCCTCTGATATAAGAAAAAAGTTTCCTAAACTATCTTGATTTAATTGCCTTGTCAAGAGCATTTTCTCTGCATATTGTTGTACTTTGATTCTTCATCAAAATGAAACGAACAATACTTCTTTCTTTTTCCCTGCTTGATCTAAACAAATAATTTTAGAAATAATAGGATTATTAGAAAAAGATGAAACATGTAACATATTAAAGGGAGTTGCTTAAGATTGAAACTATTGCATAACAAAAGCCACAGCTATGAAAATATTCGAATAAATTATCTTCTATTTCCTGATAACGAAAATAAAGGTGACATACTGTAAATGATGAAGAAAAACATGTGAATTTAAATATAAATTTTCATTTCAAAATACTCTCTTATAAACCACTGCTGAATATTAGAAAATAAGCGCATTGGATTAAAGTTACGTGATTAACGTGGAGCTTCAAAAACTGATACCCAGAAATCGGCATGTAAAGTCTAGCTCATGCAGATTTTTTATTGAATAACTGCCTTCGGTTAGCCGGGGACTTCGTCCCCAGACCCCTGTATTTGCTTTCCCCACGGCCTCTCACAAAACGCTACACGATGTGTATAATTGTTTTAAATGAGAAGTTCATATGTCAAACTTCGTGTCTTTAACATTCAAAGATTCCAAGGTATAGAGATTTTAAGATAATAATGTCCACTCCTCTTTCTCTCCTAACCCCTTTGGATTTCCAATAAACAGATCTATGCCCTGTTAGGCGTTGATCAATCAGTCAGTCAAGACTTGTTCTTTAATATAGAGATATACATAATAAGCAAATTAATGCCAAAAGCAGTATTTAAAGTGGTAGTAAAAAAACACATATGTTGTATTACTGTATACGGTATATTCATTCATTTCGTAAAATTCTTACAATTGCTTAAATCCTCCTGCTTTGGAAATGAATGGAACTTGGCATTCTCTTCACCAACTTCTCTATTGTGTTCATTTTACAGCCATACACAGCGCATGAGGACATTGTTAAAGCTTTCAGAGTCATTGTAACAAATATAGATGACATGCACAGTACAAAATACAATATTTAAACAAAATGTCATACACAACAGCATATAACAAATTAACCAATGTTAAAATCAAAGAAAACGTAGAAAATCTTCAACAGAAATACAGATAGCAACCTCTCAACTGAGAGGGCGCGACAATAGTATCATCTTGTTTCGAGGGTCAGTGATTTGGTGTCGAATCTGACGTCACGCGAACGGGCAGGCTGCGCGTGGGTCTACCTTATCTGATTTCTACCATGGTTCTGTATAAGGGTTCCATGATATTCGTTTGAAAGTAGGCTGCATTTACCTTGTCCTCGGAATTCACACGATGTATTGGCAATTTCCCACTGGCGCAGAAACCTGCCACCACCTTTCGAAAACTTCTCGCGACATTCACGGACGCACTCGCCGCGGCCCTTCGCATCATGTGGTGAATAAAAATGGCCCTGGGATTACTGGTGTCATCAAGGTAGATCCAGGCTTCATCCAGACTGACAACCCACTACCATTTGTCACCTGAGAGGTACTGTTCATACAATTTTCTAGAATCTCCCTTGAATGTTCCTTGGTGATAACTTATGACCCATAGCCTTTTGTCGTTTTTTCAGTCGCAAATTGTCCTTGATGATACGATACACTGTGCTCTCACACACACACTTCATAAGATGGTAAGATTTCTTTGGGTGGGTGAGTACTCCTTGACAACGTTTCCTGCTTTATGTTTCTCACAACGTGTGGTTTCCTGACTGGACATGCCCGTTTCCTTTTCACTCTCACGATTTGATCTTGATATTTATGGCCAGTGCTTTCACAGCGCTGGATTACCTTTCCTACTATACACCTGCTGATATTGTTGCCGCCTGCCGCACACATTTACACAATCACTGACTCATTGGATTTTACATCGGAAAGTACTCGTCATCAGCTCTGCAAAATTGACTACCTTAGGTGAATTGACTTTCTGTAGTATATGAAAGACTCAATGGGAGGGGTTAAAACCCCCACCAACCCCCTTCGATACGCCACTGCCTAGGTATTTGACATTTAACGTGATGATCTACCTTTTCTCGGCACAAAAATGTGACCTCCGCAATAATGTGTCACTTTAACAAGCTACATTTTACTGCGAAGACATACTAGCTGTTCACCACAACAACTTATGCACAGAGCTGTACGTGACTCACTACTGGATTCACGGGCTACTGACTTCTGGTTCCTTCTCGTACGCTGTGCTCGTCATCAGCTCTGCAAAATTGACCACCTTAGGTGAATTGACTTTCTGTAGTATATGAAAGACTCAATGGAAGGGGTTACAACCCCCACCAACCCCCTTCGATACGCCACTGCCTAGGTATATGACATATTTAAACGGCACGTGTTCAGTAATAGAAGAGATCTTTTCGGAAACCGTCTTAGCATTTTCAATTTACAAATTGTGGTTAGGTCCTTATTAGGTAAGTAAGTGTAGGCTCAGAAATATGTCTGCATCATCATGAGACATAACAAAATGCCATGAAACTTTATTCGGCAGGCCTGTGCACGGGATTGAATCAGAAAACAGAAAGTTGGCACGAATATCAAATGGTAATATTTAGACATACTAGCTGTTCACCACAACAACTTATACACAGAGGTATACGTGACTCACTACTGGATTCACGGGCTACTGACTTCTGGTTCCTTCTCGTACGCTGTGCTCGTCATCAGCTCTGCAAAATTGACCACCTTAGGTGAATTGACTTTCTGTAGTACATGAAAGACTCAATGGGAGGGGTTAAAACCCCCACCAACCCCCTTCGATACGCCACTGCCTAGGTATTTGACATTTAACGGGATGATCTACCTTTTCTCGGCACAAAAATTTTTATATTGGACCTTATGGGGAGAACATGGCTACCGAATTTCCTCAGTTTCTAAGGAACTAGGTATCTCTAATGGGAAAGAAAAATTTTGCAGCATTCTACAGAAGTTTATTAACGGGTTGAAATACTTAAATGATATATTTGTCTGCTAGTTTAGCAGAAATAAATTATTAAAAAATAAATAAATTAGTTTCTTTTTATACAAATTATAATATGTCTAACTTTGGAACCAATTATGGTAGAAAGATCAACTTTTTTTTATTTTGTTCCTTGAGAAGAAACGACTCTAATAGTTTTAATCACAACCATATCTGACACGCCAATTAAAAAATAGTATTTTAATATAAGTATTAAAGTCCACCTGTCAAGAAGTTTGACGAGGGTAAGTCACGCCCCACTCTAAGCTTGGCCGCGGAAAGGGCGGGGGTTGGTGAAATGGAGGGGGAAGGGGCTGGATGTCTGAATGAAACAGATTCTCGACCAGTTTCTGAGATTACCTGTCAGCTGCCAAATACTGTTAGCTTTATAGAGTTTGTCTCCCTCAATGGTTCCATACTAAGAGACTGGACGATATGGTGTGAAGTATCCTCTTTTCCCCGTTACCTCTGGAAGTTCATCAAGATACATTCTAGAGGGCGCGGGAAGAACAGTATATATCAGAAAATGCTGTTCTTTTGGGAATTTTTTCCCTTCCGGACAAATATTATAGCATACAGTAGTGGCGAAGAGAAGGGGGGCAGAGGGGTGCCCCCACAGGATTCCGACAGTGTAAAGTCCTGGCCCCCATATATAGGTGTCCGTAAAAAAATGTCCCCTAAGTCCTTTTTAAAATAATGTCTTGGGAATATATTTCAAATTTGAGGTGTTTTCCTGGTAGCCGTCATTTTCCAATATGGCCGCCGCCCTACGTAAATCTCTCTCTCTCTCTCTCTCTCTCTCTATATATATATATATATATATATATATATATATATATATATATAAAGAGAGAGATCGTGAACCAAGGCACATATAAAGATAATTTTGGTGTCAAACTATAGGTTTCTGAGGCCGATGAATTTAAATATGGCATTGTTTATTGTCACTTAGAAACCTTACAACCTGGCAACACTGTTGCCTAACGATTAACTGTACAAAGTTACAAATGCGTATATGCACGCATTACTCTGGGATGTAGCGTACTTCCTTAGGACTAAACGAAACCTACTTTTTCTGGTAGCTTTCATCACGACAAGACATATTTTACATGGTAACATGAGAGAACATTTGTCTAAATCCAATATGGCAGCCAATATGATGGCTAATTACTAGGCAACCAAGTAATGGACTTATTCAAATGCCTGTCAGTCCTAATTGGCCTAGAGCCTAGAGAATGGGGGAAAAAGGCAGGATACGGTCTCATTGAAGAAGCGCCTCCTGAGGGGGCGAGGGAAATTTAAAATACACCATTTTTTAATGAAAAACACGGTTTTGCCTCCTTGTCCGCAGACAACACTGCACACAAAATGCTCTATAAGACGTTCTCTAAATAGCCCTGTTAGATCCAACATGTATTGTGTGTAAACCGTGCATTTTCACGGAGGAACAGCGGAGCAAAAGCCCTGACTTTTGTGATATTTCTGGTTTCTTGTGCTTACTTCGCTAAGACTAAGCACTGTAAGCCAATCTCTAATTATCCTATAGCAGTGTTAATTTCAGATCATTTCCTCCGGAGGCACCACGCACAGGGGGTAAAGCGACTAAAACTTGCGTGCTGATCTGACCTGTACTTGCTCACTAACTGGAATGATTAGCTGGGATGTATAAGATTATCACTTCGCGGGAATTTCTGGTGGTCAGAACTTGATATTCAAATTCCTTACTATTGTTTGGGCATTTCTCGGAACTACCCTTCTCTTCAATACAAAGAAGCGTCCTACGGGGGAAATATTTTTGTTGAATGTTTACGCAGGCATATTCAAACGTCGGTTCGCAGGCCGGATCTGACACGCCGAGTTCTTTTATACAGCCCGCGAAATTGTCCGTTATTAAATTATCCGATAATTATTTCTTATATTACCTATTACAGCCCGTGACGACAGTATGATTTCTGTGATTCGGCCAATCTCTGTTCCTACTTGCAAATGCCTGATTTATAGCATTTACGCTATTAGTAAGCGCTACTGAGGTCAATAAGAGTTGAATTAGATTTTTTGCGAGGGGCGCATTGTTATAGCATGTTTTCTAACGCACAAAGGGATGTTCTGAATGGGGGCAGCTATGTGTATGTTTAGCCAATGGAGCCATTTGTATCTTCGTGACTTTGCACTCTAACTCCAAATAATAATAATAATAATAATAATAATAATAATAATAATAATAATAATAATAATAATAATAATAATAATAATATAACTTTTGCCTCCTGAAAATAACCAGATGGTAAAGTTATGGTCGATACATTTTGGAATTCGAAGGCATTTAAGAATGCTTGTCTATCATCTGGCTATCAGAAATAATTGATCACCATTTTCTCTACATATCTATAATTTTCTTACAGGGTAGAAACACCTCTTCGGAAGAGAGAGAGAGAAAAAAAAGAGGGACAAAGTGGCCTAACTTGGGCTATTGAAAGTGAGGACAGGATGTTTACATTCGCATTGACACCTGCTGTGAAAACGGTCCCTTCATATCTCTCGGGACGAAAACAGAAGAAAAGGGTGGGCGCGGATGCCTTACCCTCGTCAAACTTCTTGACAGGTGGACTTTAATACTTATATTAAAATACTATTTTTTAATTGGCGTATCAGATATGGTTGTGATTAAAACTATTAGAGTCGCTTCTCCTCAAGGAATAAAATAAAAAAAGTTGATATTTCTACCATAATTGGTTCCAAAGTTAGACATATTATAATTTGTATAAAAACAAACTAATTTATTTATTTTTTAATAATTTATTTCTGCTAAACTAGCAGACAAATATACCATTTAAGTATTTCAACCCGTTAATAAACTTCTGTAGAATGCTGCAAAATTTTTCTTTCCCATTAGAGATACCTAGTTCCTTAGAAACTGAGGAAATTCGGTAGCCATGTTCTCCCCGTAAGGTCCAATATAAAATTTTTTGTGCCGAGAAAAGGTCGATCGTCCCGTTAAACGGAACGTGTTCAGTAATAGAAGAGATCTTTTCGGAAACCGTCTTTGCATTTTCAATTTACAAATTGTGGTTAGGTCCTTATTAGGTAAGTAAGTGTAGGCTCAGAAATATGTCCGCATCATCATGAGACATAACAAAATGCCATGAAACTTTATTTGGCAGGCCTGTGCACGGGAATGAATCAGAAAACAGAAAGTTGCCACGAATATCAAATGGTAATATTTAGACCTATACATGTGAGCATTGACATTCATTTATGAAATACTAGGTGAAATGCCCGGTGTGAACAGGGAAATATAGTTATGGGAAGTGTGTCAAGGTATACTTGAACTTAATTTCTCCTTCCTGATATATCTTATTTTTGACATAAAGTTTAAACCTCTCCCCATTGAACCCCGCCCTTAGGATCCGCACCCAAAAAAATTAAATATAAGCCTACTACAGTATTTTCCAGACTATGATGTTCTTGATGAATTTACCTAGAAGGAACTTATACACTGTATTGAGTTTCATCTTCCTAACATAAGGGGCTCGAGAGATATTCTTCCGAGTTTGATCCCTGGTGGGTTGCTTGTCGTTCGGATACACGCTAAGTTGTAGATTCATGTCTTATACAGAGTCGCTACTGAAAGAGACAGTATTCTATATATCACCTCGCGTCGTAAGAAATTATAATTTTGCATTACTTTTTACCCCTTTTCCTTTTTGAACCTTTTCCTTCCCCTCTTTCTTCCCCACCCGCAAGATGCGCACCAAAAATTCTAAATAGTCTACGTTTTTCTTTCAGACTACGATATCTTTAATAAAGTTACTAGGAAGGAACTTATATATCAAGTTTCATCAAGGCCTTAACCTTTGACCTTGAAATCTCAGAACACCCCCTCTTCAATTAGTTTGGAAAAAATATATTTTATAAGTCCAATATAGATGTACCGACATGACAAATATCAAGATGGCACACCAGGGGCATTGTACCCAAAAATATTTATCCACATCGCTGCATCACCAAAAATCACGAAAAAAGCACTTTATTGCATCTTAAGTGTCATTTACTATTATAAACTGAAAATTAATTTTACTAACAAGGGATGTATCTGGAGTCGAACGGGAGAATCCTAATGAAACTATGTAGGTTATTTAAATTATTGGACACAGAAACCGCGGTGTCAGCCATTCCCATGTAAAATTCTGTGTTTGGCGACAGGCGCCATCTTTGTGGTCGGATATAGGGTGAAATACTTATCTTGATACGCATTTATAACTTTGAAGCTAATAGATATATAATGCTGGGATTTTGCACATGCAAATGTCGGCAAAGGGACATTTCCTGGTATACTCTTCAATACCAACAAATTAACAGTGTTGCCAACCCAACACAAATTTATATTTTTTCAAACGACACTACGTCAGGGTATTACAAATTTTAAATCTACGTTTAAAACAAAAACAAACAATATCACACTTGTTGTTCAGTGTTGCAAACTAAGCAAGCTACAGCATCACAAACATTCACAAATATAAAAATTTTATAAGCCTCTACAAGAGTAATAACTCAAGTCAGACGGACGGGACAATACACATCCAACGTACGCTAGTGCAGTATACTACTGTCATGGTATGGCGTATTTCAAATAAATACGAAAAAAGCTACAAGGATTTGAAAATTTGACTTTAAAAACCTTTATTTATTTCAAAAAGTCCTCAGGTAAGTATCACATCTAATTATACAGGTTAGTTGCAAAAGACGTAAAGATCGTAATGCTGTTTACTGTAATTTGATATTTTATCCGTTTTGAAGGTGGTATAATTATTGTTAAAGTTGTCAACTCAGCTGAAAATCTTATACATCCGAGAACTTGTTGTAATTACACTTATCATAAACTGTTGCAGAGATGTCAAAGAAATATAAAAATTCAACAGTCATTTTCAAAATTTCTTGCAACTACGTTATTTTAATATTTTCAACTTTAACAATAACTATTATATCTCCGTAACAGTTTAAAATATCAAATTGCAGGAAACGACATTATGATCTTTACGACTTCTGTAACTAATCTATGTAATTAGATGCGATACTTACTGAGCAATTTTCCGAAATAAAGCCTTTTTAAAAAAGTCAAATTTTCAAATCATTATAGCTTTGTTCGCATTTATTCGAAATACGTCATACGATGGTAGTAGTATACTGCACTAACGTACGATGGATGTGTATTGTTGCGTCCGTCTCACTTGAGATATTACTCTTGTAGAGGCCTATAACTAACTAACTAACTCTATGGCCTATGGAACCCGGAGGTTCAGTGCCGCGTTCACAAAAGCTCTCCACTGACTTCTATCCTTAGCTAATTGCATCCAGTTTCTACTTTGTATTCCTATCTCTGCGAGATCCATCTTTTGTGAATGTTTTTGATGGTGTAGCTTCCTTAGTTTGCAATAATTAAATTGTCTTAGTATAATTATTTCCTAGTTGAATTACCGATACTTTTCAGCGGAAAAATGGATGAAATTTGAAAATTCCAAATCAAGGTATCTAGACCAACGTAAAAGAAAAAAAAGTGTAAAATTTTCCATATAATTATGCGTACAATCCAAACTTAAAATTTCCGGGTAATTAAGCTTACAGTACAAATTTTATGCCTATGTTTCTCACAACTTTATGTATTGATTGCCCTGTGCTGTAAGCGCTCCATATAATAAACATAAGCTTCAGCAATTATCATAGTAGAAAGCAATGGATATATGAAGCCAAGCACTGTATTTTTTGTTTCCGATTTTCTTTCTTATATAATATCAATCGTTTCCGATCCTTTTTACAAACCAATTCACTATCAATTTACCATATATAGTAAGTGCTCCCCCCCGCATAAAGAAGAATTTTGAAAAAATGATAGGATATTTATTTTCAATAAAGAGTTAATACACTGAATTTCAGCTCCGTATGTTTAATGCCTTGCGATACTAAATTTTTTTTTCGTAAAAAATCGGATTCTCACTACCTCATTAGGATATCATGCATTATAACGAAAGCAATATAACATCCCAGTTTGGATTAAGGCCCAACTATATACCTAAATCAATTTCATTTGACTTCGCAATTTGACCGTGATGATCTGGCACACATAGTTACTTCAATTTTTTAAAAATAATTTATATATTACAGTGATTCAAAAATGTATTTTTCCAGTAGTTAGCTCCTCTAAAAACTCACAGGTCTCGAAAGCCAAGTAGTAGTATAAGTCCTATTGCTATTATTACAATTAAACATATCAATATCCAAAAGTGCCTGAAGTTCTTTTTTCACTTGGCTAGATTTACTCACTTCAGGTAAGTAGACAGGAACAAATGGAAAAGGAAGGGAAATGAAGGTCTTGAAAGTAAAACGAAGACAAATTTACCAGTCTTCTGGAGATATTTTCTCAATGCAGTGAGCAGAGTGAGTCGGTAGATCATACTGAGTCAGTGGTTCGCAGTGGGTCATGGTGGATAGTGGGTCGCAGTGGGTCACGGTGGGTTGTGGGTCACAGTGGGTCATGGTGAGTGATGGGTCGCAATGGGTCACTGTGGGTGGTGGGTCCGAGTGGATCACATGTTGTTGACCCACGACCCACTTAGAAATATATATTAGTGTCGAATTAATAGTATTTGGGGTAGCTGAAACGATTAGTTTCAGCGAAGCCCGAGTTCAGCCAAATGGACCTGAAAACAAAGAAGCACAGGGAGGGGAGGATCCATTTTAGCTCGGTCTACGACATCGCACCTCATGAGCCTACAACCATACCTAATTTTAAATTCCTATTCTCATTTCAATCATGATATTATATGTCTCAAGGAAACGTCCATTTAAATAGCATGGAGTTTTTTCTCCTCGTTATTAGACTCCCTAAAAACTGAATATATACACTTTTCGGAATTTTGCTGTGGGTTAATTCCAGATTGCCATAATCATGCCAAAACTGACCATTGGGCCCTACCCGAAGTGCTCAATAATTTTGGGGGCCAAATCATGTCCCATTTAAATAACGGAAACAAATTTACAGTTGCCCATAAAACCTCAATAAAGATTTTTTTGTATTTTTTTGTTATTTACTTGGATGATGCTATCGGAAACGTACAAGGATACCAACTTTAAAGTTTTAATTCCAAGTCTAGGTACCTAAAACATAATATATTAGGTCGTGAAAATCTTCCATAAGAATAACATGGGAAGAATTTTCTCCTCCCGATTAGACCCCCTAAAAACTGAAAATATTCACTTTTCGGAATTTTCCTCTGGGTTAGACCCGGAATGCTACAGTCATACGAAAGCTGACCATTGGGTCCCTACTTGAAATGTCCAATAATTTGGTGGCCCTAACATCTCTCTTAAGAATAACATGGGGAATATTTTCTCCTTCCCATTAGATCTTTAAAAACACAAAATATTCACTTTTCGGAATTTTCCTGTGGGTTAGTCCCGGAACACTACAATTTTTCAGTTGCCCATAAAACCTCAATAAATTTGGATTTTTTAAAATTTTTGGTGATTTACACTATCGGAAACGTACAAGAATACCAACTTTGAACTTTTAATTCCATTTCTAGATACCTAAAACATAAGGTTTTATGTCCAAAAACATCCATAAGAATATCGTGGAGAAAATTGTTGCCTTCCCATTAGA
This sequence comes from Thermobia domestica, assembly GCF_964235325.1. NCBI lineage: Eukaryota > Metazoa > Arthropoda > Insecta > Zygentoma > Lepismatidae > Thermobia > Thermobia domestica. Next base: position 180,962,533 of record NC_137461.1, on the reverse strand, counting down.
TCTAAAAACTAAAAATGTTCAATTTTGGCACTTTTTTCGGTCGGTCATTTCCGGAAATGAACAAATATGTCAGATTTGAAGTTCCTATATTAACCAGAAGCGTGTGTTATTTTCTGTCACTTCATATACTGTAGTTTTACATATTATATATTTATACAATTTTATGGCGTTAGCGGCATCGGCAGCGTTAAGCCCGTCACGTTTGATGAATGACGTCTCTCAGCGAGCGCAGAAAACGTGGAAGGAAAGGGAAGAAAGGAATGAGGAGGGGAAGGAATCGGCATGGGGCCGATATCTCGGCATTTGCCTGATGTGAGTGAGGAAAACCCAGGAAACACCTCACTCGGCATAGCTGCCCTCAAAAGTCTGTACACCATTTCGATCTAATGGCCCTACTGGGAATAGAAAACGGCACCGCCCTTGCCTTCGGCGCGAGTGTTAGCAACTACGCCACAGGGGCCACAAGTTGCAATTAAAAAAAAAACAATTAAAAATTAGATATTGTAGGGTCTGGATAGGGTTGTCTATGAAAATTACAATACATAAATAAATAAAATAACAGTTTGAAACTTTAGTTGTGTTTTATTGGGAACTGAAAATCATTCCATGTTATTTCAATTTAAATCATCCCAAGGTATTTATGGAACATTTTCTACACGCAAAAATGGTTAGGCACTTCCAGTAGGACTACAACGTTTAAATTTGGCAAAGTTTCTAGCCTCCTTGAACTATATAGAAAATTCCCAAAAGTTAATATTTTCCATTTTTAACAGCTTTTAAAGAGTAACAAAAAATGTGTAATTTAAATAGCCTTTTTGGATGTATAAAATCTTATATTTTAGGTACCGTTATTGAAATCGGAATAAAAGCTAGGAAGTTTGGTATATTTGTAGGTTTATGAGGTGAGAGGCCGTAGGATGAGGAAATTTTGTATCTGGCGAAAAATTCCCATCTACTTAAAACTAGACTAATTACATGAACCTTCAACTGTGCCAACTGCCAAGTCCATAAAAGAAGTGATAATTCACAGAAACTAGGTAACTAAGAAAATGTTAAGCCAAGTAAGTCAGTTGAACGTAGAGGCATTCTTCTAAGGAAATATTGCCAATAAGGCATTTTAATTTGCCAGTTTGTTCAGAAGTTGGTAAATTTAGGACAAATCCCCACATAGAAAAAGCCTAGACTAGTTACATATATCTTCAATTGTGCCACCTGCAATGTCTATAAAAGAAGTGACAATTCACAGCAATTAGGTAACTAAGAAAATGTTAAGCTAAGTAAGTCAATTGAACGTAATGACAATCTTCTGAACAAGGCATTTGCCAACTTCATCAGAAGTTGGTGACTTTGGGGGAGATAACCCCTTTCTCCCTCTTAACGACGCCCCTGTTGAGAAAAGACTTTCGGTTAGCTTTTCCGGCCCTCCTGAATAAGTCATAGTCCCCCAAGGAAAATTTCCTGGGTACACCCCTGTATGATTACGTAATTATATTTGTCACTATTTTATTTGTCAGTTTCGCTTCTATGCAGTTTGGATCCTACGCAGTTTGGATCCTACGCAGTGTAGATCCTATGCAGTTTTGTTCCTACGCAGTTTTGCCGCTACGCAGTTCCGGTCGTATACAGTTTAGACCCTAAGCCGATTTTTCTCTATGTAACTTCAAAAAAGTATTATTACTTAATATTCTTTGATTATAAAATAATTGTTGCTTTTTACTGTTCGATCATATGACCTTACCTATTTTGGATCCTACGCCGGTTTCAGTTTTGGTCGCACGCAATCTAGATCGTACGCAGTTTGGATTGTACGCAGTTTGGATCCTACGCAATTTGGATTCTACGCAGTGTGGGTCCTACGCAGTTTGGATCCAACGCAAGTAACCCAAAAGTATTACACTTCCAATTATTTAGTCGTATCTTCATGTTAAAAAATGAATGAAACATTACAGACCGAGTTTCGAACACTCGATCTTCTAATTTCAAAAGTTCTTTACGAAGACAGAACGGCTCAAGATGCTTGTCTACTGGCGGCATATGTACGGCCTGCAGCTAGCTCCTGTATAAAGCAAAGAGGGAAAATGCAATTCCCTCTGTATAAACCTGCGAGAATTGAGACGGATCTAGCCTTACCTTTTTGGACTTAGTGTGTGAACAAGTTTCCAAGTTTATCGGAACCGGAGTGTACCAATGAAAGAACCCGAAAATATCCTCGATCTTGTTGGAATAGGACGTAATATTGAGGTCTCAAATCTTCAGTAATAATAATAATAATTAGAAGAAGAAGAAGAAGAACATAAAATACAAACTCCGTATGAGGATAGATTGTATTAAAATTTGTAAAATCGCCCCTAGCATTAGGCAAAAGCTACAAAATAGTCTGAATTGGAGAGATGTGTCTAAACCACCAGGACGTAACCCCAGGGTACCCTAACAGCACAATCATATAGCTGGCATATGCCTAACATGTTCGCTCAGTTGCAAATAACAATTAGATGTAACAAGTTGTGATGTAGCAACTAAAAGTGTAGGTAGTTGAAGTATATACTTAGCACATGAATATCATATGTGCCAAGTGTCGGGAGTAGCATACATACCTAACTACGACCCCACTTTTCCCCTCTAACCCTAACTACCAAAAAATTATGAATCCGCCACTGACCATAGTACTTTAACAAAGAAGAATAGCACAAAGTAGATTGAGTATTGTCTCTGCGCAAAGGCTTTTATGACATTTAAAATCATAAAACCTTACATCTAAAAACTTACATCTAAAATTTCATCTCTTTTATCTTATAATGTCCCCATGGTAGAGCATTTACCCCATCCTCTAAAACACATCTTTTATCATCTACACAACTTTAAGCTAACTTATTAATTTCTACACTGTACAAATCGTGCTTATAACTTCTAATCAAATTCATCTTCTTATAATATTCTTTTTGGTTGAACAAACAGTCTTTATAATCGTTAAATGAAAGCTCTTTACTTATAACATTTTTATTAACTCCTTTTGCTTTTTTACAACATTTATCTTTTCGAACCTGATTGAATACATTTTTGATCTAAAACCAACAAATTCTTCTATGATTGTTCCTTTAAGTTCATCTTTCATCTTACCAAGTATTTTCTTATTAACCTGTGGTATCTTATATTTGTTATCTTTAGAGTAATCACTCGTATCGAAGTAATTAATACAATTTTTCATGTCCTCGTACACATCTTCTGTTTGAATATGGTATATATAATTATCGGTATCTGTATAACATACTTCTATTTTGTCTTGGTATTTTGGTTTCATCACATTATAATGGAAGTCGTACATTAAATGCTTTGATAAATCTAAAATTGACATACCTACAGAAACCGGTTTGTTAAATTGCACTTTAACCTTGTTCATTAGAACAGCTACTAAATTTTCCGCAAAAACTGTAGTACTCTTATAATATGGTTTTGCTACAATCTTCTCGTATTTTTTCTGATCGCTTACAAGTTTAATACCAACTCTGTTTCTAATATTCTCCATAGTCTTCCCAAATACTGAATTATTCAAATAGTACCCCAGTTTCGGCTACCTTTTTACAACCACACTTACATATGCCAGTTTTTACAGTTGCACACAGTTACATACAGTTTACAGTTACACAACTCTTCCTCTTACACAAAGCTTACAGTTACAGTTTACAGTTGCACATAGTTACATAGAGTTTACAGCTACACAAGTCTTCCTCTTACACAAATCTTACAGTTACAGTTTACAGTTGCACATAGTTACATACAGTTTACAGTTACAGTTAAGAGGCTGTACGAACTGATTTTACGCTCGCATTTTTCTATATACCTTGCATTCTACAGGTGTCTTGTAAACGAAATAATTTGCCCTATTTTTTTTTTTTTTTTTTTTTTTTTGCTCCCTAGTTATAGATTTAATATTTTGCTTTTACATTTGTACTTATACTTAGAGCTTGTTATTCTTCCGAAAATGATTAAATTTTTTTCTTTTTATAATAAATATGGAGATGAATAATATGGTTTCGGCTACCAATTATACAATTACAGAGCTACTAGGGAATGTGTGTAAACAAACTGACGAGCGTTTTATTTTGTGGCTTTTAACAGAGAACTTACACCGGAACAATCTACTTACAAACTTTGGAGATTTAGACTATACAGACGGACAGGATAGATTAGATTGTTTAAGAGAGATTACAGAGCCCTTTTGTGACAATATTATGATCGTTAAACTTACAGACTTCCAACATTGCGACGGAAAGTTAAATGGAAAATTCTTATTAAAGAAAGAGGCATGTGGTTCATTTAATTACTTTCTCCGTTCTATATTTTCTAATTGGGTTGTAGCAAAGTATGGTGTTAAGGCCAAATTACCTTTCCTTTTGAATTCTAACACAAAGAGGGCTAAAGGTGTACAGCAAATAATACAGAAGCACAGGAAAGATATTGCTAGGAGATACAAAACACCTGTAGTTGTCCCATACAAGATAGAGCTTGCTGATCTTCCCATTATTACCCTACTTGAGCATTTACCAAACATATTAACAGAACTAGAAAAAGCACATTACTTTTTGTTGAATTTTGATATTACACAAGACTTTGCAGGCGTTTTTAGTAAACAAGAAGTAATACAATATTTATTAGACAATTATAATTTTTGTATGGAAGGCAGCGTGAGAGAATATTTAAGGGATTTAGAAGAAGAAGAAGACACAAATATGTGTTTGTCTAATTTAAAGGTAATATGTGAAAACGATAACACAGTCGGTAAGGATTCTCTCCGCTACAACTCTAAAAATTCCTACGTAAAGATCCACAACAAGTTCGTATGCCAAATTACAAGTTCTGGAGTCACTAAGCAGCTTGATAATCACATAATAGACTACTTGTTATGTCCCGATAAAAGACTTAGAGAAACATTTTCTTCTATATTGGCTGAAGAGTATGGCATTACAAGATTAGAAGCTACAATTTTTAACTATTACGACGAACAGTATTCCTGCGATAAGACCTTTGACCCTGTAACCGATTGTTTAAAGTTAATAAGAAGAAGTAAAAGATATTTCCAAGACGCTCCCTTCTATGAGGTACCAATTCGAGACACGTGGACCAGACTATGCAATTCTTTGCTAAATAGTTGTTGTGTTTTTAATAAAAAAGAAAGACCTATACATTTTGCGCTTTGGGGGAATATACATACAAGCAAGCTAAGAGGGATACGTGTAAAATTACCAGAAGACAAACAGAAGCAGGACAAATTGATTTCTTACGCTCTTTCTGTATTCTCTTTTAATCTCCTACCCGTTAACTATATAGAAGTAATTCCAGATCCAGAAAATACAACAGAGGTTTCTATAGTACAAAAATGTTACTTAAAGCAAGGGAAGACGTACTTTTCTAACACTAACACACCTTGCTCTATTATTCCTGCCGACATCGATATTGAAGAAGCTGGCTTAATAACAACAGAGAATCTAATTCCAGAAGTAAGCCGAAAAAGAATTAATATTACCAACGCTCTTAATCCATATCTTCTTCCCTCAATTGAACTGATTAGTAATGTTCACTTAAAGTCCCGTTCCAAGAGAGAGGCAGAGTTATTAGAATTACATGATAGAAGAAATGCTCTGGATTATGCCGCTAAGTTACAACATTTAAGAGAAGAATACTCTAGTACATCGGAGAAGAATTCATTACGGGAAGAAAGGGAACAAGAACTAATGTCTTTGTTTAGTCGACGTTGGGAAGATTTGAATTTAGAAGCTACTTACAACCTACATGCATTTCTAGTTAACGATAGGAGTAAATTTACTTTTGTTGGTGATCTTGTGGAGTTGGATGGTTTTAAGTCTGTTCGATACATTAAGGGATTGTTTAAAATGCATCTAGTCAATCTTTACAAGTACAATAAGATCGAATTGCGAGGCGATGGTTTTTGCTTGTTGCCTTATAACGGGATGGAGATTGTATATTTTCCAAGTGAGAATCCTTTTGCGGTTCTTAAGACAGATGGTGTAGAAAGTTATAATGGCCATACGTTTCCAAAAGTTGTTAGCTTACGAGTAGATAAGAATGTTTTAAAGAACAATGAAAATTACATTGATTACACACAAGGGATTTTAGAGCAAGCGGAGGCAGTTAGAATGGAAGATATTTTAGTATCTGTAAAAGTTTTGGAGTGTAGGAGATTAGAAGAGTTGGCCTCCGGAACAGAACTGCTTATAAATGCTTTAAACATTGTACAATTTAGAAATACGGAAAGATACATTCTAAAAGTCGAGAACATCCAGGGTTTATTTGTTTCTAATTATTGGTTGCGGAAGGAAATTAAGGATAGGGTTTTAGAATTATCCATTAAAATAAGAATTAAGCTCGATAGAATTAAGCACACTCCAACCAAGAAGAAAGACAGATTAGTGTTTTGTATGTAATTCTTAGCTTGTAGATTCTTCGTTTGTTAGTTAGCTTTGTTGTATATTTTGTTTAGCATTAGTGCTTTTATGGACAATGTTTATAAAAGCCCCTGTGTGTGTGTGTGTGTCGAAAATTCTAAGTCTAAGTTTCTAACTGTGTATGTGTGTATCCAGAGCTCTAAACTTCTATTTCTAAATCTCTAAGTGTTTATGTGTGTGTATTCAGAACTTTAAAATTAGAATTCTATATCTCTAAATGTGCTTGCATCTATCGAGGACTCTAAGCTTCTGATTCTCAATTCCTAATTGTAGGCTTCTAATTCTAAATCTCTAAGTGTCTGTGGGTGTGTGTTTGCTTGTAATTCTAAATCTTTAAATGCCAATCTCTAAGTGTGTTGTTTATATCGAAGCTTCTAATTCTAAGTCTCTAAGTGTGTTGTTTATATCGAAGCTTCTAATTCTAAATCTCTAAGTGTGTGTGTGTATGCTTCTAATTCTAAATCTGTAAGTGTGTTGTGTGCATCTTCTAATTCTAAATCTCTAAGTGTGTATGTGTGTGTGTGCTTCCAATTCTAAGTCCTTAAGTGTGTTGTTTGCATCGAAGCTTCTAATTCTAAATCTCTAAGGGTGCTGTGTGTACCGATAACTCCAAGCTTCTATTTCTAAGTCTCTATTTGTCTATGTGTGTATCCATTACTCTAAGCTTCTAAGTCTCTATGTGTCTATGTGTGTATCGAAAACTCTAAGTTACTGGTTCTAAATCTCTAAGTGTCTAAGTGTACATCCGAAAAATCTAATCTTCCAATTCTAAATCTCTAAATGTGCAGTTTTAAATCTCTAAGTGTCTATGTGTGTACCCAGTCTAAGCTTTTAATCCTAAGTCTCTAAGTGTATGTGTTGTAGTATTGTTTAACGTGTAATTGTTTTCTCTGTATAATAAATGGACGCTGTAGCAAAGAAGTTAAACTCTCTACATACTTCTTCTAAACAGTTTTTACCTCTTAGAGACCTTCCACTCAATAAACGATTATTATTTAAGCATGTGGATTTGCAAGATACTCGATGGGAATAAAAGTAATTCTACATATGTCTAAGTATTTGGTAAGTCTTCTTGATCGTTATCTAACGCTTTTTGATTCCAAGTTAGTCGATAAGAAAAATAAGAGTAAGGAACGTTTGTATTTTGTGTACGAAGGAAAGCAACCATTAGGAATAAATAGAAGCTTCCACAAAATTACTTTTACTATAGACCAAGATTACGAATCCGATGGTTCTAAAACCTGTTCGTCTGTAGAAGGAGATAGCGAAGAAGAAGAAGAAGAAAAGAAGAAGAAGCTCCAATTAAGTGTCCAAAACAAACTAAACAAATCTCCAATAAGTAATAATTAAGTGCCAAGATTCTTTATGGTCAGTACTATAAAGGAAAAGAGCAATGGTACTTATGTTTCGTTTCGAAAGTTAATAAGCAGAACAGAGTGGTATATGTCTACAGCTAAGCAAACTCCAGTGTTACGAATAGTTACAATTAGTGGTGGTAATGCTATTCTTTTCAATTCTTAGAAGTTTACATGTTGTGGTGTGTGTGTTATGTTATTCTTTACGTATTATGGCGCAACTCTACACAAGGCCAAGCAAGCAAGATGTTACTTTCGGTCCTATGGTGCAATCTTGTGTAACTTAGCTGCAATAGCTTTCGTTTTTAAAGAGCTAATCGAAAAAAGAGAAAATTACGTTATGTTCTAAAAATAGTTGTGGTTGTAAATACGAGCCAATAGCAGAGCAGAAGTCCAGGTGGTACAGTAAGCAAGAATTCATTTTTAAAGAGTTACAGGGAGGCGAAATCCTTACTCTTTTTCCCATCACACAAGACAGAACAAACAGCAGAAAAAAACAAGGCGAAAGTATTTTGTTACTTTGTTTGTCTCTCTGGCCTTAAGCAACTAGGGCTGGAGGGGGACTTTGCAGAAAGAACTTAGAAGAGAGAAGACTTAGAAGAAACTTAAAACACCACAACAAACCAGAGCTTGAACTGGTAAATCGACGCCAACAAGTTTCGGTAGTTGTGGTGTAGTTGTTTACTGTGTTGCTACGAGAAACTGTGTTTTGTGTTTGTGTGTGTGTTACCTAATAACTATTGGAATACTACGATTTCGACCATCCAGAACTAAAACAACCTAAGGAAATAACTTCTACACCAAACTGGGAATTGGACTACAAACTTAAATGTATTTGACAGCAGTTATTTGGAGAAGTGTTTAGAATTCGTAACCCAGAAGAAGCTTACCGCTCATTTTTAACTATACTGCAACGAGAAAAGCTTATTAGAAGACCTGCACCAAAATTACGAGTCTCGCCTTTAAAGCCATGGGTCACCAAAGGTATTCGAACATCCATTCAGGTACGTAACAAGCTAAGAAGAAACGGAAATTTAGAACTAGCAAGATAATACGCTTGCAAAATTCGACACTACATAAACATCCTAAGAGAGAAGTACTATCGAGAAGAAATTCTAAAGTCGAACACAAATAAGATGTGGAAGCTAGTGAACGAATATCTAAAGCGTTATCAATCCATCTTAGCTTCTAACGAACTTTGCTTAAGGAAAACACCAACTAGAAACAACAGTAAACCATTTAAAGGAGACGTGGAATCGCTAAACGCCTTTTTTACCCAAGTCGGACAGCAAATACAGGAGGCAATACCTACAGGAAAACAGACCAAAGAAGACCAACTACAAGGCAGCTTAACATGGAAACTCATAACGAACAAAGAAATAGAAGACTACATAAATAAGATGGAGTGGGGGAAGACAACAGCACAAGACGGTGTTAGTGTGTCTTTCTTAAAAAGTTATAAGTGTTTAGTATCCATTGTTTGGTCTTACATCTTTAATTTGTGTTTGCAAGAAGTTTACTTTCCCGAAATGCTAAAGAAAGCTACGATTACCCCAATCTACAAAGGACAAGGTGGCACCGCAGAACCAGGTAACTTCAGACCGATAAGCATCTTATCTAATGTGGCCAAGTTATTCGAGAAGTGCATCTGTGTTTTGCTAGTGGAGTATTTAAACAGGGAAAACTTCTTCTACAAATACCAATTTGGATTTAGAGAGAACATATGTACCGAAAACGCTGTTTTACAATTGGTTAAAGAAATACAAAAAACAATAACCCAAAATTAGCTATCTATTTAGACATTAAGAAAGCATTCGATACAGTGTCCTATAAACTATTAATTAATAAGCTAAGAAACCTAGATATTAAAGGTAACGTCTTAAAACTATTTGGGTCGTTTTTGGCTAACAGAATTTGCAAAACAAGAGTAGGAAACCAACTTTCTAGTTATTCTAAGGTAACGTGCTGAGTCACACAAGGTTCTTGCTTACTTCCACTATTATTTCTTATCAATGTAAACAGTATTGGCTCTCTAAAATTGCACTGTAAGCTTTTATTATTTGCAGACGACATGGCTCTTGTGGTAGAATGTAATCAAGTAAGTGGTTTGTATAGAAAAGCAATGGATGATTTAGACAAAAGTAGAACCTGGTTAATCTCGAGGAAACTGTGTGTAAATGTTAGCAAGACAGAGTATACGTGTTTCGATATTAGCAAGGAAGCAGCAACAAACAACAGGTTATACATACATGATTACAACTGTTCTGGTAAAAATTGTGCATGCTCGGCACTTAAACATGTTCAAAAATTTAAGTATCTTGGAATTTTTATAGACCCAAACCTTAGTTGGAACAGTCACACCTTAGAAAGCAAATTAGAAAGCACAAAAAAGCGTTTACTGTTGTAAGAAAGAAATCACACAGATCTGCAGTATACCATGCTTTCGTTAATTCCTACATACAATACGGTCTGCCTATATATTACATGGGAAATTCTTCTGGTTTATTCGCATTACAAAAACACTTAAGTAAGAAGCACAAAATAATAGCGGCAATGCCAATTGGAACACAGATACTGCTTAGAAAATTGTTACTTGCAAATCGAACCCAGGACACTAGCATAGTAACAGAGACACAGAACAGCTTGTTTAGAGACTTAGCAGAACCACGAGAAGAAAGCAGAAAAGTTAGGTTGGACAAACGGTATTTGGAAAAGGTAGAGAAGGGAAAAGAAGCATCCATAAAGAACGCAAAAAATAACTTCCAAATAACACCACAAAAGTATCTCCATAGTTAAATAAGTATGGCAAGAAAAATCCATCAACTTAGAACAAAATTATTGTTCTTCTTTTAATATCTAAATGCAAGCAAAGCCAACTCGATTTTTACTTTCTCCGTTACTAAAAGGATGCGTTAATTTTCCTTTTTTTCCTTTTATAAACGTATTGCATAACAGTACTGTAAGAGTGAACTCGCTCAAGGTTAACAACTGCTATAGAAGACAAACGAACTCTAGCTGGCAGTTCTCCAAGGTCGCTGTAATAACAGGTTCTTGCTCGACTTCTTGGTATGCATTAGGGATAAAGCACAGCAGGCAAGGCATTCGAAACAGGAAGTTGCAAAGCAGTTTTGCGTTATTCTTCTTAAGTTATTTGCTCTTTATTCCCTGTTAATTGACTTTATCTAACATATATACACATATACCTACAGAAAGCTTTAAGTAACAGGTCATCTGCAAATTAGAACGCAAACATAGGGTGTCCGAGAATTAACGTAAAACAGGGTGTTTGGAAGTAAACGTTACATACAGGGTGTTCACAAACTAACTGGTAAGAACTTAAAAACGTGAAAACGTACTAAAACCTTACGTTCTTGCACGTTTTTGGAACGTTTTACGTTCGTGTTATGTTTTGTTTACGTTCTACGTTTATGTTCTGCGTTTTACAATCTACATTTACGCTTACGTTTTGTGTGTAGATTATATGTTTACGTTCAATGTTTCCTTGTAGTTTCTGTGTTTGTATTTAGCTGCGGCCAGAGGGACAAACAAAGTAACAAAATACTTTCGCCTTGTTTCTTCTGCTGTTTGTTCTGTCTTGTGTGCTGGGAAGGCGAGTGAGGATTTCGCTTCTCTGTAACTTTTTAATAGGAATTCATGCCTACTGTACCACCTGGACTTCTGCTCTGCTATTGGCTCGTAATTACAACCACAACTATTTTTAGAACATAACGTAATTTTCTCTTTTTTCGATTAGCTCTTTAAAAACGAAAGCCATTGCAGCTAAGTTACAGAAGATTCCACCTTACGACCGAAACTAACATCTTGCCTGCTTGGCCTTGTGTAGAGTTGCGCCATAATACGTAAAGAATAACATAACACACACACCACAACATTTAAACTAAGAATTGGGAAGGATAGTATTACCACCACTATCGGTATCGTAGTATCGGAAGTGCGTGAGAGACGTGTGTCGCGTCGCTCCGCGGAAACTATTCGGGAAAATGGTTTGCAGGTTGAGCAGGAGATATACCGCTTACCTGCGTGTGCGTTAAATTCTTTGAAACAACTGTGTGAAAACAGAATTTGGAAATTTTAAAAAATAACGGAGATTTTAACTAAAATATCTAGTGCTTTTTACAGAATTATAGTGCAATTTTGAGTGCTAATACGAAGACGTGGAATCCTGAGGACAAAAAAGTAAATACCGCAACGTTGCAACTTTACGGGGAAGTTAAAGTGCGAACGAACTGTGAAAGTGTGAGTGTCCGTGTGGAAGGCTAAAGTCCTTTTCCCGCGGTTGTAAAAGTGCGTACTAGAAATTACACCTCATTGTAGCCGTAGTAAACAAATAGTAGAAACACGTGCTTCTCTTAGTAAATACGTTTAAGTGAAAAAAGAAGAATTGTGTGATAGTGAGTAGAGTGCATACTAAAATAGTACAGTAGTGTTTTTTTTCTAGTAACAGTGCTAAAACACGTGCTTATAGTGCTTACTGACAGAAGAAAGAAACACCACTAGCTGAAACACATGGTGAGTACATACATTTCTCTACATAGTCTTAACGAAACCACACAAGCTTCTGAAGAGGCAGTGAAATTTAATAAACTTTTAACGCTGTGACGAGTGGGCAACAAATATAAAATAATTGTGTGCACACTCCCAAGGGAAATTTTTTAAACTATAGAACAAATAGAGAAATATCGAAATCATTACATAAAAATAATTTTGGCCGTTCCTGGGGTGATATTCCCCCTCCCCAGGTTCTCTAAGATGGATCGAGCAATGGAACGAAAACCAAGATACTCAGGTAGTAATTACACAGACATGCTTGACAAATTGGATGAGGAACAAAGGCAAACTACAAGTTTGAGATCACAAAATGTGATCAGAGTAAATTTAGAAGAGAAAACAAGGGAAGAGAGTGGAAAAACATTTTCACAAAGTGACAAAAGGTTGAGAGAGTCGCCGGATTCAAAGGATAACAAGAAAAAGAAGCAAGGTATCCCAGCAGGATCAGCTATAAACATAGAAGAAGACCGAAATAACAGTTCAATTCTCGAAAACGATGACGAAGATGGTAGAGATGACGATGAACAAAATAAAAAGATGGAGGAAGATTTAATAAAAGAATACGAGGTGGCATTAAGCTTTGTAGAGCAAGTCGTAAAAAGGAGTAAAGCTAGTTCAGCTATAACTCGCAGCATAAACAAGCATCTGTTAGGATGGCTTATCAAACAGGCTAGAGCTGAAGAAGTAAACAGTCAATTGAAAGTAGAAGTTAAGAAACTGAAGGAAGAAAATAAACAATTAAGAGCAGAATTAGACAAAGCAAAACAACAAAAAGAAACAAAAACGGAAGAGAAACCCCTGTACTCAACTATCGCAAGTAAAGATCAAACTGTACAGAAACAAATAACAAAACGTACACAAATAATAGAAAATACTAGAAACAAACAAAAACCAACATTGTTTCTCAGGGCTAAAAATAATGAGAACATTAAACAAGTCAGAGAAAATTTTGTTAAATCAGTGAATCCATCAAAAGACAAAATTAAAATCACATCTTTGAAGGAAACGAAAAACACTCTGATTGTTGAAACAGCATCAATCCCAGATATGGAAAAAATAATGAACAACCGGAAATTACATGAAAATGTGAAAGTAGAAAAGCCAAACAAGAGAAAACCTTTGCTAATAATATACGATGTTCCAGCTGATTTCGAGAACGAAGATATAGTTGAAACATTAATTGAGCAAAACTTCGAAGAACAGGAAATAGAACAAGCCAAGCAAGATATAAAACCAAGATTTAGAACCGGCCCGAAGAATAAAGACAAATGCCATCTAGTAATTGAGACATCGGCCACAATAAGAAGGAAACTAATATCTGAAGGTAGAGTGTACCTTATGTATGAAGTTCATGGAGTTAAGGACTTCATCACAATACCAAAATGTACTTTATGCCTAGATTATTCACACGTAAGCAAACACTGCAAGGAAAAAGAAAAGATATGCTCTCATTGCGGGAATAAAGGCCACGAACGTGCTACCTGTGAAGATAAAAATAAGAGCAAGGTATGCATACCATGTAGCAGAAGGAAAAAGAAGTGTGATGCAAAAAATGAGAAGGACTGCGCTACATATAAAATGTTTTACGAGCGGACCATTTCTAGGATAGAATTTTAATGGATAAGTGTCAAGAAAGATTTTTCAATAATCAACAGGAAAAGAATATGGAAAAAGAAACAAAGAAGAAAAAGAAAAGCCAGTCGAATAAACTAAGGGATAAAGAAATATCTGAAGCTAGAAGAAATCTGATCTCCAAAACAAAATTCGAAATTTGGTTGGAAGAATCAACACCAATAAGTAGCAAAGAAAAGGTTTTAACAATAGAGGAAGGTTTCATTGATTTAGAAGATAGAAATACATGCATAGTGCACCTTATAAACCCAGAGAAAGTGTATAGGGAATTTGCCAAACTGTATGGGCGTATTGTATTTGACCACAGAGCGGAGTGGCCACACACCCACGTTAAAATATATAACCCCTGACCACAAGCATGGATGAACCGAGGAAGGATGAAAGAATAAAAATTATGCAGATAAACGCAGGTGGGTCAATTACAGTAATGGACGAGATAAAAGAACTCGCTGAGAAGGAAGATATAGACATAATTTTAATACAAGAACCCTATACTAAAAACAAAAAACTAACGGTAATGGGAAAAACAGAAATAGTGTACGCAGGAGAGAAACCTATAAACAACACAGGTGAAAAACAAAACACACGAGGAGGGAAGCCAAACTCAAACCACATTGGAGAGAAACCTATGGCAGTGATAGTAAACAGAAACAAAAACTACAAAATTCTAAATCTAACCCAGTTTAGTGACCCATGGACAAATTGTATAGAACTTAAATCACAAAATGGAGATATTATGATATTAAACTGTTACTGTCAGTATTGTCTAGATATAGAACCTTTTTTAAATACCATGACAAAATTCTGTGACACTTACAAACACAAAGACATACTTATATGCGCCGACGCGAATGCTAAATCTCCAATTTGGCAGAGTAGATATACAGACGAAAGAGGACAGAAAGTAGAAGAAATGATAGCAGAAAATGATCTGGTAGTAATAAATGAGGAAGGTCATCCGCCCACGTACAGGAGTAGACAAGGGGGTGAATCAAACATAGACATAACACTAACAACATTGCAACTCAGCGACAGAATAACAAATTGGAGGGTACTAGACGCGGCTACCCTAAGTGATCATAACGCAATACTATTCGAGATAAGCAGCAAAACAAATTCTAACAAGCTAAATGAAAACGATAAAACTGTAATATATAACACAAAACGAATAAATTGGACTAAATTTTGGGAGACAATTAAATTGCCACAAATTGAAGACGATAGCGATGTTGATGAAATAGCTGAAACATTGGAAACTGAAATAATTAAAGCAATTAAAAGTTCAACTAAAATACGAACATTAAACGGAAAATCAAATAAAAACAACTCATTTTGGAATAATGAACTAAAAGACTTAAAACTAAAAACGAGAAGAGCTAGGAAATTATACCAAGAGACGTGGGAAATAGAATTGAAACAAATACGACTAAGAAAATACAGGGAACAAAAAGAAATATATGAAAACAAAATAAAAGAAATGAAAGTAAATAGTTGGAAAAATTACCTTAAAGAAAATACTAACCTAGACATTTGGGGTGAACCATATAAAATAATTAGTCAGAAAATAAAGAAGCCAACAACTCTCTCAACCTTAAGAAAAGATGACGGAAGTTTTACTGAAGGATGGGAAAGCACCATAAAATTTTTAATGGAAAAACTTTTACCCAAGGACGAAAAAGAAGACGATGACGAGGTGCACAAACAAATGAGGGAAGAAATGAAAATTTTACCAATAAACGACGAAATTATGGAAGAAACAACCAATCAAGAAATAAGTAATTACATAAAAATGTTAAAAAAGAAGAAAGCAGCAGGTCCAGACATGATAAAATCAGAAATTTTCCTGGAAAATGCAGATACATGGTCACCATATCTATCAAGACTCTACAATTTATGCCTCAAGACGAAAAGAATTCCTAAAATATGGAAACACTCAAACTTAGTAATAATAAAAAAGAGCGAAGATAAAAGAAATGATGATCCTAAGGCGTATAGACCGATCTGTCTCTTAAATATAATAGGAAAAATATTCGAAAGAGTAATCACTAACAGACTTAGCAAATATCGAAACATAGAGAAAGATCAGCTACAGCATGGCTTTAGGAAGAAGAAAAGTACGGAGACAGCTATAAGGAGGCTTTTAGAATTAATAGAAAATGGAAAAATAGACAAGTACCAGGTAGTAATCTATGTTGATATCAGTGGAGCTTTTGACAATTTGTGGTGGCCATCACTTTTCAAACAATTTTAAAAAATGAAAGTACCTAAATCACTATACCAACTAATGTTAGAATACTGCAACGAAAGACAGGTCACTTACAAGGCACCAAATAATAACATTACCACATATACAACAAAGGGATGTCCACAGGGATCCATATGTGGTCCAACGATGTGGGACATCGTTATCGAACCATGCCTAAAAACACTGGAAATTACGGAAGACACAGAAGGAGTAGTCGGCTATGCAGACGATATTGCAATAGTCGTATCAGCACGATCAAGAGACGAAATTGAGAGGAAAGGGAACCAAGTCTTACACACGCTTCAAAAATGGTGCGAAATAAATAAACTGAAACTATCAGGAAATAAAACTAAATATACGATATTCGGGCAATCTATACAAAGAGATCCAATATTAAAGATTAACAACCAAAAAATTGAACGAGTGAAAGAATTCAAGTATTTGGGAGTATGGATTGACGATAAACTGAACTATGCTAAACATGTCGAAAACGTAACTGACAAAGGAAAGAAAGTTGCACATAAAATACTCACAATTGCAAGAAAAGACTATAAGATACCCAAAAAGACCCTACAAACGTACAACAATGCTGTAATAATGCCAACAGTAAAATACTGTGCCAGCATCTGGGCTCAGAATATTTGCAAATAAAAAATTAAGGGAACAAATAAACAGAGTTCAGAGAGGAGTTATAATTAGAACAATAGGAATAATCAAAACACTACCGATAGAATCTTTACAGGTGCTTGCACTAGAAGAACCAATCCACTACCAAATACTAAGAGAAGCTGTAAAACGATGGAAGACAAATAATGAAACTATAAAAATAATAGAGATTCTAGGTACAAATCCGAACAACGAAGATGAACTAAATATGTTGATAGAAAGAAAATGGCAGGAGGAATGGTACACAACAACAAAAGGAGAAAAGCTCAAAGAATACATACCAACTATCAAAGTAAGGAAAGAAATTGGTGAAATAAAGAAGGAAACTATGGAAGCGCTGTCGGGACATGGACCCTTCAAAACACATTTGAAAAGATTAAATATTGAAAATGACGAAATGTGTACATGTGGAGAAATCCAAACACCTGAACACGTAATATGGAATTGTGAAAATTACGTAACTAGTGAAGAAATAAGGAATCTCAGAGATGAACTTAGTGATGAAGATTGGACTAGCTTACGGCAGGATAAAACAAAATTCGATAACTTTCAAAAAATAACAGAGCATATAGTGAGAAACCTATGGAATGAACGAACCCAACGAAGAAGGTAATTGAACAAATAGCACTTTGAAAAGATACAATTAAATAAAAAACAAATCAAATTCTAATAGAAACAATCTTAAAGTTCTGGCAAACATCCAGAACTATAGTACAAACTTACGTTTCTTTTTATTTATTTATTTATTTATGTCGTTTTTTATTTCTATAACCCCTAATAACATTGTGTGTGTGTCAGTGTTGTGCGTGTTAGTGTAATAAACACATATGAGAAACAGTGTGATAAAAGCTTAGAGAATCATAGAAGAAAGAAGAAACTACAAGACAGTTAACACCAAATGAGAAGATGTTTTTTACACTGTGTTTTGTTTATCTTTTTCTTTTTAAATTTTTACTTTTCAGGATGGTTAATGCGCTGCTTCCCAATCATTTATATTATGTATTAATCAATTATTTTCTTTCTTCTTTCAGGTTATTTTCTGCATGTAAAAGGTTAAATAAAGCAAAATAAAATAAACAAACAAAAAAAGAGAGAGAAATATAAGGGCATGGTTTTTAAATATTAGGTGCCATGCTGAAAAGAAGTGTGCCTCACCTCAATCTGCTGAGGTTTGACAGCCGAAAAGACAGGGAGATAATAAAGAAACATCAAGTATAAGAGAGAGAATAAAGGCAAGAGGCAGTTGCGTCTGCCATAAATAAGTCCGAAAGTAATCGGCCAAGGCAGAGGGAAGTGGAGGCATAAAAAAAAAAAAAAAAAATTACCACCACTAATTGTAATTATTCGTAACACTGGAGCTTACGCTTTTGCTTAGCTGTAGACATATACCATTCTGTTCTGCTTATTAACTTTCAAACAAAACATAAGTACCATTGCTCCTTTCCTTTATAGCAGGGGCGGATCCAGGGGGGGGGGGCGATCGGGGCGATTGCCCCCCCAGAAGAGTAAACTTTTTTATTTTATATATATATATAAAACCCATCCCAAAGTTTGGAGCCCTTAAAAGTAGCAGTATGACAACCCTCCGCACCCCAGAAGTCGGTCCTGGATCCGCCCCTCCTTTATAGTACTGACCATAAAGAATCTTGGCACTTAATTATTACTTATTGGAGATTTGTTTAGTTTGTTTTGGACACTTAATTGGAGCTTCTTCTTCTTTTTCTTCTTCTTCTTCGCTATCTCCTTCTACAGACGAACAGGTTTTAGAACCATCGGATTCGTAATCTTGATCTGTAGTAAAAGTAATTTTGTGGAAGCTTCTATTTATTCCTGATGGTTTCTTCCCTTCGTACACAAAACACAAACGTTCCTTACTCTTATTTATCTTATCGACTAACTTGGAATCAAAAAACGTTAGATAACGACCAGGAAGACTTACCAAATACTTAGACATATGTAGAATTACTTTTATTCCCATCGAGTATCTTGCAAATCCAAATGCTTAATTAATAATCGTTTATTGAGTGGAAGGTCCCTAAGAGGTAAAAACTGTTTAGAAGAAGTATGTAGAGAGTTTAACTTCTTTGCTACAGCGTCCATTTATTATACAGAGAAAACAATTACACGTTAAACAATACTACAACACATACACTTAGAGACTTAGGATTAGAAGCTTAGACTGGGTACACACATAGACACTTAGAGATTTAAAATACACATTTAGAGATTTAGAATTAGAAGATTAGTTTTTTCGGATGTACACTTAGACACTTAGAGATTTAGAATTAGAAACTTAGAGTTTTCGATACACACATAGACACATAGAGACTTAGAAGCTTAGAGTCCTGGATACACACACAGACAAATAGAGACTTAGAAATAGAAGCTTAGAGTTATCGGTACACACAGCACCCTTAAACATTCTTATCTACTCGTAAGCTAACACCTTTTGGAAACGTATGGCCATTATAACTTTCTACACCATTTGTCTTAAGAACCGCAAAAGGATTCTCACTTGGGAAATACACAATCTCCATCCCGTTATAAGGCAACAAGCAAAAACCATCGCCTCGCAATTCGTTCTTATTGTACTTGTAAAGATTGACTAGATGCATTTTAAACAATCCCTTAATGTATCGAACAGACTTAAAACCATCCAACTCCACAAGAACACCAACAAAAGTAAATTTACTCCTATCGTTAACTAGAAATGCATGTAGGTTGTAAGTAGCTTCTAAATTCAAATCTTCCCAACGTCGACTAAACAAAGACATTAGTTCTTGTTCCCTTTCTTCCCGTAATGCGTTCTTCTCCAATGTACTAGAGTATTCTTCTCTTAAATGTTGTAACTTAGCGGCATAATCCAGAGCATTTCTTCTATCTTGTAATTCTAATAACACTGCCTCTCTCTTGGAACGGGACTTTAAGTAAACATTACTAATCGGTTCAATTGAGCGAAGAAGATATGGATTAAGAGCGTTGGTAATATTAATTCTTTTTCGGCTTACTTCTGGAATTAGATTCTCTGTTGTTATTAAACCAGCTTCTTCAATATCGATGTCGGCAGGAATAATAGAGCAAGGTGTGTTAGTGTTAGAAAAGTACGTCTTCCCTTGCTTTAAGTAACATTTTTGTACTATAGAAACCTCTGTTGTATTTTCTGGATCTGGAATTACTTCTATATAGTTAACGGGTAAGAGATTAAAAGAGAATACAGAAAGAGCGTAAGAAATCAATTTGTCCTGCTTCTGTTTGTCTTCTGCTAATTTTACACGTATCCCTCTTAGCTTGCTTGTATGTATATTCCCCCAAAACGCAAAATGTATAGGTCTTTCTTTTATATTAACAACACAACAACTATTTAGCAAAGAATTGCATAGTCTGGTCCACATGTCTCGAATTGGTACCTCATAGAAGGGAGCGTCTTGGAAATATCTTTTACTTCTTCTTATTAACTTTAAACAATCGGTTACAGGGTCAAAGGTCTTATCGCAGGAATACTGTTCGTCGTAATAATTAAAAATTGTAGCTTCTAATCTCGTAATGCCATACTCTTCAGCCAATATAGAAGAAAATGTTTCTCTAAGTCTTTTATCGGGACATAACAAGTAGTCTATTATGTGATTATCAAGCTGCTTAGTGACTCCAGAACTTGTAATTTGGCATACGAACTTGTTGTGGATCTTTACGTAGGAATTTTTAGAGTTGTAGCGGAGAGAATCCTTACTGACTGTTTTATCGTTTTCACATATTACCTTTAAATTAGACAAATACTTATTTGTGTCTTCTTCTTCTTCTAAATCCCTTAAATATTCTCTCACGCTGCTTTCCATACAAAAATTATAATTGTCTAATAAATATTGTATTACTTCTTGTTTACTAAAAACGCCTGCAAAGTCTTGTGTAATATCAAAATCCAACAAAAAGTAATGTGCTTTTTCTAGTTCTGTTAATATGTTTGGTAAATGCTCAAGTAGGGTAGTAATGGGAAGATCAGCAAGCTCTATCTTGTATGGGACAACTACAGGTGTTTTGTATCTCTTAGCAATTACTTTCTTGTGCTTCTGTGTTATTTGCTGTACACCTTTAGCCCTCTTTGTGTTAGAATTCAAAAGGAAAGGTAATTTGGCCTTAACACCATACTTTGCTACAACCCAATTAGAAAATATAGAACGGAGAAAGTAATTAAATGAACCACATGCCTCTTTCTTTAATAAGAATTTTCCATTTAACTTTCCGTCGCAATGTTGGAAGTCTGTAAGTTTAACGATCATAATATTGTCACAAAAGGGCTCTGTAATCTCTCTTAAACAATCTAATCTATCCTGTCCGTCTGTATAGTCTAAATCTCCAAAGTTTGTAAGTAGATTGTTCCGGTGTAAGTTTTCTGTTAAAAGCCACAAAATAAAATGCTCGTCAGTTTGTTTACACTCATTCCCTATTAGCTCTGTAATTGTATAATTGGTAGCCGAAACCATATTACTCATCTCTATGTTTATTATGAAAAGAAAAAAATTAATCATCTTCGGAACAGTAACAGGCTCTAAGTATAAGTACAAATGTAAAAAGAAAATATTAAGTGTATAATTAAGGAGCAAAATAAATAGGGCAAATTATTTCGTTTACAAGACACCTGTAGAATGCAAGGTATATAGAAAAATGCGAGCGTAAAATCAGTTCGTACAGCCTCTTAACTGTAACTGTAAACTGTATGTAACTATGTGCAACTGTAAACTGTAAGATTTGTGTAAGAGGAAGACTTGTGTAACTGTAAACTGCAAGCTTACACAAGCTACGTACAACCTCTTAACTGTAACTGTAAACTGTATGTAACTATGTGCAACTGTAACTGTAAACGGTAACCTTTGTGTAAAATGAAGACTTGTGTAAGTGTAAACTGTATGTAACTATGTGCAACTGTAAACTGTAACTGTAAGTTTTGTTTAAGAGGAAGACTTGTGTAACTGTAAACTGTATGTAACTGTGTGCAACTGTAAAAAGTGGCATATGTAAGTGTGTTTGCAAAAAGGTAGCCGAAACTGGGGTTGTCGAAGCAACGCAACCTAAGTTTCTTATCTATTTGAAAGTGTATATATGTATGTAACAGCGAGTCAGCATACTTAACTTTAACTTCTCATCATTCAGCCATCTATGGACCGATTTGGATCAAACAAAAACTATCTGTTCAATCAAAGACAGCATTATAATTTGTAAGTTATGGATGTAAGTTTTTGTGATTTTTAAATGTCATAAAAACCTATTCAATCTCACTTTAACATTGTACTTATGGAAATACTTTGCACTATGTATAGTCAGTTGGACCGCTTCTGTAAATGCTTTGTGCTTTCCTGTTTTCTGGTCAAAAATATTAGGAGAGGGAAAAGTGCCTAGAACATACATACATACCCTACTGTCGGGTACCTAAAAAGTAGCTGGAACACCTAAATGGCACATGCCTACCACATGTTGTGCTGTTAGGGTACGCTCTTAGAAGTAGCTAAATGTTAAAGAAAAGGTTTCCAGTAAACTTTTATTTAGAAAGTAGCGCTACTGAACTCACATGAGCCGTAAGCAAATTTATGTTTTTAAGTTTTACATTCAATGATTATGCCGGAGAAGCTAAAGGAGACGTCGATGATGAGAATGAAAGAAATAGCGGAATGAAGAAAGTGGGAGGAAACATGACCCGAGGAAAGCTCCGCACACGGCCTTTGTCCAACACAATGCACACTGGAGGAAAGCTGGGATAGATCGAGGGACACAAGCACCAGAGCAGAGTGGGCTACGACTGACACTACTATAAAAAATTCGCCTAACCTTTTTCGTATAAGGTGAATAATTAAATTTGCAAAACTTCAATAATAATAATCATAATGATAATAATAACAATAATAATGGACTACCAGTGAGCAACTAGTGACATTTCGCCCAGAATTTTCGGACTCGCAGGGGCTCTACGCGGTTTCCCTACTTCCGTTTTGAAAATTATACGAGCATTGGTCCAACAGCGGCAGAGGCACGAAGGAACGCCAATGAACCACATATTATTGCCCCAAAATACATTAAATCGCCATTACGCGTGATTTGTTTACATTAACGTTTGTCTAAAGAAACACTTTTAAAAAATTTTTAAAAAATATTCTGCAGAATGGACGCGAACTACCAAGCTTGTGATTGCTAGTCGCATTCTCTTCCGACTTCGCCACAGGGGCGATAAAGAGAACATTGCTTCTGGAGGGATAAATCGTTGAAGTCTTTTTAATTTCAATAATCAGAGTGCTCCTTTAACCGTGAATATTCGACCATAACCGTTTGGGATAAGATAAAATGCACGTTTCTGTTTGTAATTATGACCTCAGCGATAATAAGCTCATAGCTTGTAATCTTCTACGAGATAATAATAATTATTATTAGTTTATAATTATTACTGTTATTATCAGTGAAGATTTTCTAGTTCAGGTATTGAAACGTCCGAGTATTGAAATATCTAAAGAAAATAAAACGTAATTCCTTGCCGATTAATCGCCCCCAAAAATTCTAAACTAAAATAATTACTTGCCCTTCGGAGATCCGATTCGAGGACCTTCAGATTACTGGCAGAGTGCCTTGGCTACTGAACCACGATCAATACACAGGAAAAGATTCGTTCCTAATGTGTTTACGTTAAGTTTCTTTGCCTCTGCTTACAAAGTTCTACGTGATTTTTATTCGATTCAAAACCTCCTTCGTATTTATTGTACGACGATATAAGTAAAAAATATTTGCCACAGTTTATATTAATAACTTGAGTTGTTCTTATAACTTCGGTCCTCAATTTTGTTTCTTCTCCACACTAAACTACAGATGTGACAGATTAAAGGTACAGGCAGTCGCATTTGGTTTCAAAGCAGTCGCCATTAGCTGGTCAAGGAATTATGCCCGCCATTAGAAAAATGTTTGTTCGACGTAATATTAAAGCAGAAGGATCACGTGGTCAGCTTCAAATGGAAATTATTGAAGTGTTACCTTCTATTCATAGTTCTCTTTTTAACAAGGATCGGAGAAAATCGTAAACCAGGTGGGGCGGAGATTCGAACCCTAGACACCTAAAGAGTATTTCAGTGTTCAAGTACGATACCCACTCACCCAACATTACACAACAGAAGTTTCTGTAACAAACGTAACATCCGTGACTAGTTGTAATAATTGTATTAACGTTAAGTGCTAAGTTATGAAGATTTGTTCTGCTTTCTTTTTTATCTTTATACAGATTGTTTTGTGAACTGCAACAGTAAAATTAATGTAAATATCTATTTTATTCATATTTGTTACTTGAAAAGCTATATTAAATATACATAATTAGATTACGAAGTGGACGCGTAGTGTATGGACTGATTGCTCGTAACATCGATTCCAAGAAGGGTTAAACAATGTAGACCCGCGACAAAAATCTTTTGACAGATAACAGTGTATTATTTTACCACTCAAGACGCTCCTTTTCTATTTCAGTGTAATTAATTTAATACCTACCAAGACACACGGATTTCCATGATATAAAAGAAATATTACATCACATTCAAGAATTATTCAAATGGGTTGTCGTAACCTAGACTTGGCTCCTTAAGCCTTCATTCGGCAAACCGAAAGTTTCTGTTTTATTTCTATTTTTTTCAATCAAACGTTTGTTTCCATTTTTCTACCACCGACCACCATTTCATGAAACTACTGTCAAATTAGGAGACTACGGTTGTAGTGAAAGAATAGCCGAGTTGATATAGGCAATAGGTTAGAAATCGTGGGGTCGCGGGTTGAAATCCACTTAAATCAGTTTAACACTTTTAAATTTAATTTCTTCTTGCAAGGGTATGATGACTTATCTTTACTCAAATTCTTGAACTAGTGATGAGATTCAAGAATCATGCAAATGCTAATCGAGAGAAACAGACAGTGGAGATATCTCCAATTGAAATATTATCCGAAACACTCATCGATATTCATATTTGACCAAGTTTAGTTTATTTTTGTTTATTCTTTATGAAATTACAGTTCTCTATTACTTAGAATATAACAAGGGATAGTGAATGATATATTAAGGCGTATTATAAGAGAGAACTCGTATTCTTTTGATATCGCAAATGCTTCTAATAAAAGCATGCTCGTATCATTAGTTGGGGATTAAACTACACAAACTCATGTTATGTGCACACAAAATATGACTATTTGTCATATTTGAAACATATGACACGCTTCCTATTGCTGGAATAGTTTTCGCAAATTGAGCTCGCACACTGTATATCTGCTTTTTACTTTCTTACAGTGTCTTCCTTCTTTTTTCTTTTTCTTCTTTTCTATTTTTGTTTTATTTTCCGAAGACACTGGAAACGAGCAATATAACTTCAGAAAATATTCTTGTTAGCTTTAATGTGTAAATGGAAAATAATTATAATACATTTAAAGAAATAAAAACTACGTTGGTTTTGCAGATAAAAATATTCTCGCAATTAAAATGGAAGTCAAAACACCTCGACCTGATATATTGTTTTCATAAAGTTTTACTAAAGATATTAAAACTGACAACTAACAAAAGCGAATGTAACGTTGAAACGAATAATGTGAAAGATTCAGAGATCTTACAATATACTGTAACCTGTAAAATAAAATGAACGTTTGACCAACATTAATTTTTTCTTGGTATATCTGAGGTTAAATATGATCTTGTGAATTTCCCATGATATTAACTGCTCTGTAGATATTAAGAGGCGTATTCCACCCGATATTTTATTTGTCACAGAGGCATATATATATATATATATATATATATATATATATATATATATATATATATATATATATATATATATATATATTTTCTTTGCTGTTTGCTACATTGACATATTTCGAACAAACTATTGCACTTGCAGAACGCCTTGTGTTGTTCTTACCAACCAGCCAACCTTAAAATAATTGTTGGTTGGGTATCGTTGCAGGATATGAAAAATAGAAGTGTTAATGCACTTTTGCTCGTGTACGTACCTTGAATGAAAATAGCAAACTTACTCCAGTTTGCTAAACAAGAGCTATTACAATACATAGCATAATTATAATCGGTAAGTATAATTATACATTAAATTTCGACAGTCTAACGATTGCTTGTTATACATTGATATCTTTCAGTTGTTAAATCAAAATCTGTCAAACCCTCTCCAGACTTGTAATTCGTTTCCCTGGAGCTGATGTAAAGCGCAAGTGAAAATATAATGAAAATAATAGTCAATTTGTATTTAACCACTATTTGAAAATGTATAATCAGTGTATGGTTATTATTACACCGCGATACAAGATATTTCCTTCTTTGTTATTAAATATGTAACACACGTTAATTCAATTATTTCTTGAAAGCTTCAAATATTGGTCAAATATGCCACAATTTGGAAAATTTTAATCTGGGTTCCAATCTACTTGTCCAACCGATGTTATCGTTTGTGCTGATTTTGGGAAGCGATATGAGATTGGATACTGAGTTCGGAAAATTACTGCTTGTATTCAAGAAGACGAGAGTGAAAATATTACATTACGATTACAAAATATTTCGATGCTCTATATACTTAATGAATGAACATGGATTAGATTTGAGATTCCATTTCGTAAGTGGAAACTTAACATTATTACGTTTCATAAAGCTAAAAAAATAATATCTGTACTGATGATAATTTCTGTGTTATTATAATTTCAAATATGTATACAGATGTTTATCCAATTCATTAGCATACTGATACTTATCAATTTAATGGACTCGCTAAGATCTCTACCATTGGATGCATAATATAACCGAAAATAGCGAGATAATAATCGGCAGTGACGTTGCCCATAAGCATCAGCACAGAATCCACAGCAAATCAGAATGTTGTGATAGACAGCATAGCAGAACCGACGCCGTTTCATGGTTGGGCGGAAACACTCCGAATCATACGCTTCTTCTGCCACCGTGTTCGATTCTCGGCGGGAGTTCATGTGGTTCGGATTCCACTTTAACCAGTAGGTCCTGTCTGATGCTGCCTCGCTGCTGAAAGGGATGTTACACTCAAAATGAACTCAATTTTTTGGCCGTCTGACGTATGTAGACATGACTTGTGGTTTGAAGTAGAGTGAACTATAACTCATCTGACTATATCACACGTCTTCCTGTCTTCATCATTCCATGTTGCAGCACGTTCGCGGCACTATTGGCTTCGTACTAAAGCGTTATAGTTGTTTATCAGTTCCCGTTATATCAGCTGATTTCTCCTGTTTAACCTTATCCCGTATACTAATGTCACAAAAGTCGTGGCGGCTGTGATTATCGACAGAGACTCTGGGAGATGCTGTTTGATTTCTTGAATCGGAGTCGCGCTGCGGTTTTGAGTGACAATTCAGCTGCACCAGTGGATTATCTTCCAACCACTATTCTTCGTCACCGAGTGATTTTGCCGCCATCGTCACATTAGACACTGACTCTCACGACACAACCAACACAGATGCTACTTTCATGACGCTCACAGCAATTAAGCTGGATCGCTAGTCACATTTAGGGTAAAACTTTCTCACTAGATGGCAGAGCACATTACGACACATGCGATGTTGCCACATGAGTTACGAATAGAAAAGTGTTTAGACATGATTACATTTTATACATTATTTACTATGAGCAGAGATGAGACTTTTTATTTCCATTTTACTCGATCCTACCTGCTTTAAAATATGTATTAATTATATTCTCACATCAAAAGAGATTTTTCAACTCACGAAACGTTATGCGTATATTTCTCTCAAACTAGATGTCTTTACGGTGCAGATTAAGAATACTTATACTAATACAAAATCATTACATACATTTCATCTTTTGGACAAAGCAGATTCTAAGTACGCTCAAAAACGGTATTTTATAAGCATAGTTGCAATCCTTGGTGTAGTTCTACTTTAGAGGCTTAATTATCATGGCTAACATTCCAGCGTTTTCTGGTCAAAGTGCAACTCAATTTGCGTTTAGGGAAAAATATCATTTTTATGGTAATAGTTTCTCAGAAAACGGCAGTGAAACGTTATACATTTATTTATAATTAGATGCCTCACCGGTGCAGATTAAGAATACATGTACAAATACAAAATCATTACCTAGGTAGATAACACAAAACAGATTCTTATTACGTTCAAAAATGTTATTTTGTAAGAGAAGTTACAACCTTCGGAGCAGCTTTACTTTAGGGGCTGAAATATTATGGCTAACATTCCAGCGTTTTCTGGGCAAAATTCAACTCAAACTGCATTTAGGAGTAACTAAAACTACTTTTATTGTAAAATTTTCTCAGCAAATGACAGAGATATTATACGTTTATCTATAGCTAGATGTCTCAAAGGTGCAAATTAAGAATAAGCACACAAATACAAAACTATTACACAAATCAGATATTTTCAACAAGACAGACTTAGTTCCTTCTAGTTATGTTCCCCAGTGCATGTATTTTGTAAGTTGAATGTTTTAGAGCAACTTTACTTTAAATGGCGTAATCATTATGGCTAAAATTCCAGAGTTTTCTGGACCAAACACGCCTGCGTTAAATGAAAACTATTAACAACTTTTACTAAGTTGCTTACTTACACAGAGATTTGTTCCACAATCCAGGTGGGATGAGGAATCTAAGATAGGTCCTTATGCAGAGTCGTTTTGACGTATGATTGGCATCATACTAAAGGCCTTACTACTGCAAGAAACTTATGTTAGTCGAAATCTTTAAAAATTACGCGTCAAAATGACTCTGAATAAGTACCCGCATCCAGTAAAGCTACGCGATTAGCACGGGTATTAGGGTGCCGAAGGCGCTATTTGAAATTTTCTAATTTAATATTCCACGATTATAGTCCGAATCTAAAAGGTGCAGTGATGATGATTATCGAAATGGTGAACTGAAGGATGTGGGAAAAATCCGAGAAAATCCACGCACACTATGGGTCCTACATAAAGTCCTCCTGGCGAGAAGTGGGATCGAACTAGCGATCTCGTGCGCCAGAGGTGATCTATCTACTGAGCTATTTAGAACTGATTTTATTAAAATCTACTAGTATATTTAACTACTTCATTTCTCCAAACGTTTTGCAAGTACTTGTTTTTGCTCCTTGATTGCTGTACCTCATATATATCACATGATCTTCGACAATAACAAGCTCAACTATGAATTCTTTAATTCTTGTTTATAGTGACATATATTCAAAACAGTTTCACACTACCTTCCAGTACTGGTTCATACTTCATACTATGCACACCTGAAGATTATAACAGTTCCAAATAAGAACACTTTTATCCAGAAACATCTGCAGGATTTTTCCAAGGGCGGGGAAGGAGCAAAAGCCAGACATACATTGATACGCATAACGCTGAATGCAAAACAATTATTATTGAGGCATATTGCATAACTTTGTGGACTACATTAAATAGGACTCCTATTAAATATTCTAGTGGGTGTAACCAAATATAATATGCCTTCACGTGTGTTTCTGGATAAAAACGTTTCGAAACAACCAAACACCTTTCGGAAATGCAGGGTAAAGCCATTGTCCCCTTGCCTTCGCTGCCCATGGCCTTATCGTTGACAGAGCATATTGCTTTGCTCAATGTTGACATTCACCTAGGAGCCGGTTGTTAAAATTGAAGGCATGAAAATGACAACCAGATATAGACCAATTTCTCAAAAATGAAACCTTCATATATTCGAAATCTATGTCCAGTGGTCTATCAGTGAGTGTGAAAACAAGAGTTGCATGATTACCCATCCCCCACCAGAGGGCTTTTAAACTTACCCGTTTTTTTGTTAAGAATGAGAACCAGACAAATACCGGATGTATCTGGTTTTCGTTCTCAGTTTCTGAATAAATATGTCCTGGCTACCCTTGCTAGCACTAACATTTTTTTTGCCTAGTTGCTTTCAGACGAACACGAGTATTGTAGTCCTCGACTAGAAGTACTGCGCTATTGTGAAACTAAGTAGCGATAGTTTTGTGGACGACTGAGATGCCGAACCAGATTGTATTCCAACTGAATGTGATGATCGTGATGTGATACATATACACGAAAAACAAGAAAACGGAAGAGGATTCTGGAAAAGTGGAAGCAGAACGTTCGCAAAAGTAATCTTAATAGCGGGAAACCATATATATATATCTAAGAGAAGAAAGCAGATACCAGGACGTGTTTCCAAAGACTGTTCTTGTAAGAGTAAGTGCACTCAAGAGTTTCCCAGTTCAGCAAAGGATAAGATACTACAAGACTTTAATAATCTGAATGATAAAGTATTGCTAGATGCATACCTGTCAGCGCTAATACGATTCTGTAAGTTCCAGCGAAGGCGTCCTGACCTCATATTGAAGATACGGGGTAATAAATCACAAAAGGAGTTTGTAGCTCAAGAGAAGAGAAATGCATCATTTAAATATTACGTAAACGTAGACGGCAAAGAACACCACGTTTGTAAGAGTGGCTTTTGTGGTTTACATGGCATCAAAAAAAAGTAGGGTTGAAAGGCTTGCCTTATACATAAAGGTCGGTAGCACGCCTCCGATGGATATGAGAGGGAAAGCTGAAGGTTTCAGGGTTAATAAAAACCCAGAGAATGTAATGCCTCAAGTAATAGACAATATCAAATCTTTTCCTACCAGGAAACGACACTATTCTCGAAAAGTTTCTCAGAGAGAATATTTACAACCGGACCTTACTGTAAAAAAATGCATGAACTTTACTTGGAGAAACATGAACCGGAGGTTTTCCATAATATTTCTCAAGGGATCAAATGTAAGCCAGAAATTTCGTATGAATATTATAATAATGTTTCTAACACCATATTCAATTTAGCTTTTGGTAATCCTTGAAGTGGTGTGCGTTCTACTTGTGACGATTTAGATGTCAAAATAGATAATGCAATAGATGAGGATAAAATGAACTTGCAGTGTGAAAGAGAGGTACATTTGTTACAAGCCCAAAAATTCTGCGATAACAAAAATTCAAGCAAGCCCAGGAAGATCCATCAGTCGATGTTTTATGTTAGGCTATCAGCAGAACTTCCCTCTCCCTGTTCTACCTATTGGAGAATTATTCTACTATAGGCAAATATGAATTTATAACCAGTGCATTTATTCCGCCAAGACAGGAACATCAAAAATATATATGTATGATGAAACAGTCGCAAAAACGAGAGCAAATGAAACTGTCTTTCCTTAATCATTACATTGAAAATTTCATGGACCCTAGTTTAAAAACTCCTTTTTACAAACAACTGTGGAGGACAAAACAAAAACGTAACTCTTTTCCAGTATTTGTCCTTTCTTGCTGCTACTAAGAAATTTGAAAATATTGTTCATCTCTATTCAGAACGAGGACACTTGTTTCTCCCATGTGACAGACAGTTTGCACAGATTAAAAAACTCAGACCCCAAAAAGAGTATGTATATATACAGGAGGAATGGTATTCACTTGTTCAGAGAACATCCAAAAAGTTTCGTGTCAAAAAATTTCAGCAAAACATGGTCCACGACCTCGTAATTTCTTGGCACCTTGGTACGTTAGGAACATAAAGGAGAAGGCGTTCAAAATTACTTACAAGGTTTTCCAGTATAAAGACCAAAACATTGTGTATCCGACGGACACTCTCCGGAAACAGAATATGATTGTTTTATCGGAGTCAAGAAGATTGCACACATTAGTGAAGTAAACCTGAGCAATGCACCTCGAACTTACTACAGCTCCCTTCAAATTAATCGTGCTCGTGAGTTTCTTCGGGGTTCTGCCGTCTCCTCCCACTTTCTTCATTCATTTTATTCATTTCTCATCATCACCATTTTATTCATTTCTCATCATCACCGTCTCCTTTAGCCTAACCGGCATATACGTGGGATGTAAAACTGAAAGATTTCATTTATTTTTTTTCCCCTTCCAATTAGCACAAAGAAGTTGCAAGATGTGCACAAATTATGTTCCAAATAGGTTCCAAACATTTATAAAGGATGGTATGGCAACCTTCACTGTGTAGAAATTGAAAATAACACGAGTGATACTGACACATATACGAACGAGTAGCAGACATTTTCAGTGAGTGTGAAAAACAGATATCTCCATTTGCATTTTTGTATTTCTGTAATAATGTTCAGTAATAAAAAAAATAAAGATTTTTTATTGTTAACTATAAGTTTCTTGTACAGTTAAGAGTTACACCTAATTCCAACCATGTTGCAGCAATTATATTGGATATACATAAGTATTCTTTGGTCTTTACCTTCTTATCATTCTCACTGAGTTAATATTTTATCGGTTTTGTTTTCTATGTCTCCTGTAAAATTAACATTTCGGTCTTTATCTGGTTGTCATTTTGATGTCTTCAATTGTATCTCCACTTCCATATCCAATACTTACGGAAACAACAATTTTCTAGCTTTATGAGGTGTCAAAAACCTTTAAAAACTTTTTCTTTTAACATTGAGCGAGTATGAAACACATGAATTTAATTTTTCTACACAATCCGCTCTGCGCTCAATATGTTTCCCATTATTTACAAAATATCCCAATGCCTCTGCAGATTTTTTTTGGTTCGCTGCGCAACCAGTCATATACCATTTGTTGCACCTCTTCATCAGATTGCAACTTCTTTCTCTTTAGTGCCTTTAAGAGATACAAATATGTGAAAACTACTGAGGCGAGATTCGGTACGAAAGGAGGATGAAACAAAGATTTTCAATGATAGCAGCCATTGCACAGGCAGTAGTATGAGTCAGAGTATTGTTATGTTGTAGAGGAAATTTGTTTTGAGAAGTCCGTGTTAGTTCGTATAGTAGGTTTACGATCTTTTTGGAGATCGGAATACAAGCTGTTATTGACTATGAGTTCCGTAGGCTCTAATGCTCCAAAATGACACCCTTTTGGTCCCACAAGAAAGTACTAACTTCCCTGTAGATGATTGTATCCGATAATGGATATTGCCTCTATTGCATGCTCGCTTTCTTATTTTCGGAATGGGGCCGTGGTAGCCCAGTGGTAGAGCGTTCACCTCTGCTGCTTGGGACCCCTGGTTCGATCCCAGCTCGCGTCAAGTGAACTTTGTGTTGGACAAACATTGTGTGTGGGGGTTTTCTCGGGGTTCTCGCATTTCCTCTCACTTTCTTCATTCCACCATTTCATTTATTTCTCATAATCACCGTTTCCTTTAGCTTAACCGGCATAATCGTGGGACGTGAAGCTCAAAAACTTCATATTTTACTTCCGGAATGTAATAGGGCACCCATATTTCATTCCAAATGATGAATCTTTTCTGAAAGTTTGCGGAGTGGCAAAATTTCGCCACACGTCAACACATCCTGCTTCAGTTCGTCTATCAGCTGGCATGATACCATCCTGGCGCACACATTCCGAAATCTGAGCACAGCCTGGAAAATGTTATACTGAACCGTGACTTATGCCAGTGATTGTAACTGCTTCATCCAGTCACTTTGCATCGCCCCTTATTACAATTTCAATTTACATAGAGCAAAGACGGTAAGTGATAACAAGCAATTATTTATTGGTATTGATTCAGCGTCCCAAGCATAGGTTCTATCTCCGCTCCTTATTCTTATGTTGAAACCGCAAGTGGTACACGTATCACTTACGGCCAAAATATTGGATCAATAAGAGCTAGACATAAAGCACTCACTTCTGCTGGGTGAGATTTTTGGCTGGATCCCAGCTCGTACCAAGTTTGCTTTGTGGTGGACAACAGACAAAACATATGTGTGGGTTTCTTCCGGGTTCCTCCCTTTCTTTCATTCAACTATTTCATTCATTGTCATCATCATCACCTTTCCTTCGGAACACAATGATAGGACGTTACAAAAAAATATTCATGTCTCTCGGTTATGCCATGTAGGCTAAACGAGACGGTGATGATAAGAATGAATGAAATGGTAGAATGAGAAAAGTAGCAGCACACGGCGAAACCCTGAGAAAATCCACACACACATAGTGTTTGTCCATCATAAATCCACCTGGCAAAGCTGAGATCGAACCAGAGACCCCACATACATGATGTCAATCCTCTACCACGGAGCCACTGCAGCTCCGGAGTAGAAAAAGGATTTGCATTTCTACATGAGTGGTTGCGTTTCTCAACTGAAGGTATACATACTTTCTTTTCATTATAGGAAAAAAATAATCAAGCTTTACGGTTTTATGATTTTTTTTTTTTAAATACTAACTAGGGAAGGTCGCGGGATATAACTCTGACATCGTATCGATATTATGCTTAGTCGACGCCTTTTTACATATGAAACAATTAGGCAACCGGAGAAATCCTCGATCGCAGAGTGTTCGAATTATGAACGTTAAAAGTTCAAAATTGAACAGATTTTGCAGAAAGTTTGAAGAACCATTTCTTGAGATAGACGCTTCAGTTTTGGCATCAGGGAGTTCTCCTGGATACCCAACACAGTAGTAAGATCAAAACTTACGCATTTTGCAAGATAAGGGCAATTATTTAGAAGGGTGTGAAGGGTAATGGCGTTTTACACCTTGCAAATTGCCCCTCATTTGGCATACTGGGTCAATAAGCTAATAAAATGTATTTGATACCCCTATTCGACAGTATTGTTATTCAAATATGACTTTCTGTGTAGCCTCCTTCAAATTGAACCAAAGCATTTGTCTTGGGAACGCTTTGCGAGGCGTTCAAAATTCAATGAAGAACGTTGTGGTATTTATAATTAAACTAGTGATGATCTATATTGTAGTGTTCTTCCCAGACTCGTATCCATGGGAGGTCTAGGGGGCCGGACTCCCCTTAAATTTTTACTGAACCCTTAAATTTTCACCGTAGGCTTGCAAATGAACAATAATATGGTTGGATCGCCCCCTCCCTACATTTTTGGGCTGGCTACAGACCTGATTCTTCCCCTTCTGTTGCTAGGAGTGAGACCAATATTTTCTCAAAAAGCTCTGTCACCAATGTGTTGTTTTGTCCGGATCAGTTGTTTAGCAAAAATTTTGCACTAGAACGCACTAAAATATAGTATATGTGGAAAACGAAAATCATGTTATTGTTAAAATGAAGTTAAATCAAATAAATTATCGACATTGAGGGTGAATACGAACATTAGTTTATATCATCGGTATTTTATTTATTAGTTAGACCCTAATCGTGCGGAAATGCGATCCAAACAGCTCGCGCAGCGCCAGACAGGCCTATGGTGGAACTCCTGAGCGGTACCTCGAACCCTACGCTTATGCATGGCAGAATACGGTGTTCTAATACATCATCGCTTACCATGTACTTAGTTTTCAGCGAATTGGAATGTCGATTGTGGGGAAATATTGGTCAAACTCCAGGAAATATTCTAAGATATTCAATTGACCGAAATAGAACGAAAAATTTAAAGAAAGAAAAAACGGTTAGCGGGAATGTGCGCTCAAAGTTGTGAACCAGGTGACTTTTACTCTCGAGAAAACCGCTGTTTGCATACACCATCGCTAGCCAATTGTTTGTTTTTTGGTCACATTTCTTGCGGAATACAGTAAAATATTGTCTGAAGTTTGGTTACGATTTTCGAACAATCGCCATTGAAGTCCGTTGCAATTTTTTTAAAAAAAATGGCTAATGATGAGATATTGAAACACCGTCTTCCACAATGAATACCATCATGTCCATGAGTTTTCTCGGGGTACTCCTGTTTCCTCTCTTCTTCTCATTCCATCAATTCTTTCATCATCATTCTCTTGCCTTAATCATCGTTTTTCTTAGCCTAAAGGGCATAATCATCGAATGTTAAACTGAAACATTTCATTTTTTCCACAATGCACAGAGACCGGCTGGGTTCTGAGTCCCGTTCAAGTTAATTCCGCGACAAAGCGTTTCGGAGACAAATGTCATTGTTTAATGTTTAGGTGGCCACACAGAAAACTGACATTTGAATGACAATACAGTTGTCGGAAAGTACATTTTATTAGCCTATTGACCCGGTGTGCCAAACAGGATGCAATTTGCAAGTTGTAAGACGCCATTACCCTTCAACCTTTCCCCAATAAGTTCCCTTATCTTGCAAAATACGCACGTTTCTACCTCACCATTTTGTGGAGCACCCAAGAAAACACCCCAATACCAAAACTGAAGCGTGTATATCAAAAAGCATGGTTACTTCAAGCCTTCTTCAAAATCTGTTCAATTTTGAACTTTCAACGCTCATAGTTCGAACAAGCTTGCGCTCGAGGATTTCTCCGGTTGCCTAATTTTCATATGTAAAAAGGAGTCGACTGAGCACAATATGAAGCGCGAGTAACACTCCACGATCTTCCGTATTAAGTGGAATTAATTAGTATTTCCCACTAATGAGTTTAGGCAACTATTCGTGTACATATGAAAGCTCAAAAACATATATAAATTATTTTCAAGAATATATTCGTATAATGTTTTACTTAAGCAAACTGAGTTTCAGCAAAAGTAAAGAAAGAAAGAAAAGGAAAGAAGAAAAGAGAAAAAAACACATTGCCTACTTAACATTCAAAATGATCGTCAAAATAAACTACGTTTCTACTACAGGTATGCATAATATTTACGTGGAAACCAACAGTTAACAATTGAAAAGCGCTTAGCTGTTTCTTCAAGTTATTCCCCCTTTCTCTTCGCTTCCCTTGGCTCTTCGATCTTTCACTTTGAGTTGGATTCTTCCTTTTTGTATATGATTCCTTCCGTTTCCCCATTTTCCACTTTTATTATTTAAAATAGTTTTGTCACAATTCACAGGTTCCGCCTCTGGACTTGAAACGCTAACAAGAAATGGCCCTACTACTGTGACTGCAACAGTACACAGGAAAGTTTGGCAACGAAGCATTATGGCTTCCTGCGCAAGCACGAGATTCAGCCGCTAAACTATTTACGTAAACATAGAATTACATTTGGATAAAATGTAAAACATAACATGAAAAATGGTCATATAGTATCCATATTCCGTAATGAGACAACTATTTATAAAAAATTTTTTGTGCTTGTAAGTAAAAATTTCATAAAATTGAGCACAGGAGTAGCAAAATCTAACAGCAAGCGGCATCTTGCGTACTCATCTTAAAACTCATCAAGTTTTCCTCTTATATGTTACTTTTTTAGATAACAGACAACATAATCACAGAAAATAGTATCTTATGTTGTAGCTGACGCATAACTCTATTTTATAGTGCAATATTAATAATATGTGCCATTTCTTTACGAGTTGGTTAAGGCAATGAACTAATGCCCGTACTGACTTCCGGGTAGTGATCCACCTTAACAAGCTCTAATAATTAGCATTCTTTGGAATTCTCAGAGGAGACCCATTTCACGTAGTACAGAGTTTGCATTATCGCAGTACAATCCGGTGCTGCGCTCGCTGCCAGATCGTTGCCAACCCAGACCTCTGACGTCCTTTCATTTATTTGATATCTATTTGTATATTACCTATGTAGAGAAAGCTTTAATCTGTAAATTAAGGCATGTAGAATCTATTCATTCTTAGATAAATTACCTATATGCTGTAATATAGCGATAGATGAATCCACTAGTTAATGTTAATAATATGTACTTTATTTCTGATTCCAGGTGTCATTCTTACACTCTAATAAGTACATTCGTATTATACTCTACATTATATTTTGAGTGTGCGTCTAGCAATATACAAAATGATGCTGTTGTATATGATTTTATGGATAACGAACTACATGATCTTTTAGTTGCAATACGTCTTCAGTGGACATTCAGGTTTTATGTCATCGTTCACGAACCATCGAATGAAAAATGTAAGTATGCTTATAATCTTATATAATTCCAAAACATAGAGCGTTGTCGTTGTTACATGATTTCATATGGTTCAAATTAAAACGCAAAATTGTATGACTGTTAGTTTTTTTTATTTCAATTTTTTAGTTGGAACGGAATATTTTGCATAATATCTGAGGAGGATATAACCAAAAATTAATCTATTATGAGAGGATATCTCACTATTTCCGTTTAATTCTGAGCTTTTGCACAGGCTTTGCCACGGTCGATCATGATCTTTCTCCTACATTTTGTAGTTTATGCACTTTCACTGGTTATCAACTGCTTCAAAAAATGGTTCAAGTTCATTACGTTCCAGTAAAAATTCTTAGATAGAAATTCAATAGAATAAATATTCTTGAGTCAGATCATATGGCACTCAAACGTCGAGCTTCTAGTAGCCAGCCTACACATCAGTCTTGGTTATTTTTTGTCAGAATGTTATCCATTTCTCCTGCAATTTCCCCTTATTGTGTAATGAACAATTTTCTCTGGCACCTTTACTCCCCTAGATTTTCTATTATATTGATTTTAAAGCAGGTGTGTGAATATCAGTGACTTATTGAACGAAGATAAGGGGATAAATAGTTGCTACTTATTTGAGGATTCGAACTCGGATCGGCTAGTTGGTAGATAGACGTCTTACTGACTGTGCTGTCGCGTCTCCTTTAC
Source organism: Thermobia domestica (assembly GCF_964235325.1). NCBI lineage: Eukaryota > Metazoa > Arthropoda > Insecta > Zygentoma > Lepismatidae > Thermobia > Thermobia domestica. Next base: position 180,924,126 of record NC_137461.1, on the reverse strand, counting down.
TGTTAATAGGAATGACAACTGGTGAACTGTGATGTGAAACGATATTAAGGTTAAATTACAATAAAATGCCGGCTTAACCTCCTCAGACCTGAAATTAAGATAACAAGCTATAACGAAATCTACGTTACATACCACATAGAACATTTTATATATGAATAAAATTCTTGGAAATAAACTTTTGCCAGACGCAATTCTTAGAAGTGCAGCCAGGAGTTTCAACCGAGCATACATAAACTTGAGAAAACAGCTAAGAGTCTCAACCACAGCCTTCTATATATGTACCATAGCCGCGAAGTAGAAGAATTGGCAACGCAGCAGGCAGTCCTTGATTCTTCCCAGGATTCTTCCCATGATTCTCCATTTGAAGTAAAAGTTGTGCGTGGCGTGTGGTAGTTATGAAGTTTATTTGTGAAGGAGGAAAGTGTTGATAAATATATGGTAAGTAGATTCTTCAAACATTTACTTTATAGTGTTATATTTTTATTTTCTAGAATTTTTCAGTTAAATTTCATTATTTTTTTGTTGCAATTTGAACATAGCATGAAGATTTAGTCATATTTTCTGAACAATCGTATTCATCATAATAAATCGAATAACGCGCGATTTTAGTGTTACTAGTTTCGTATAATATGAGGGGCTTTACTTGAAACGCACATAATGATCTAACCTTGCCATTATTTATTATTGCCGTATATCGGGAGGCGAAGGTGTTTGATTTAACTTTCAAATAAAATGCACCTTGATAACTAGATAAATTTACTATTTTTTTTTTTTTAGAATATTCAATTCTTACGCAATATTTTATTCAGGATACCAACTGCAAAATATATTACCAACAGCATAACATATTAGATCATCATACTGATAATCGTGTGTACAAGATTCTGTTCAGGTCTTCTACTAAACTTCACCCTAATAATTTTACTGCACCATTATTCTACGTTGCTGATTAGTTAATTGCGAGGGGAAAGTGTTATATTTGTTTCAAATAAAACTTCCCTTGTAAGTTGGTAGGGTTTACGGAACTGCCTCTAATGTTTTGCTTTCTCGAACATAACCAAAACAAACCATAACTAGCCATACTATCTCTCGTTTACAGGGCCGGATTTAGCATTTTGGCGCCCCTAGGCCCAATAATTTTTTCCGCCCCCTAGTCTGGTTAAAGTTACTTTCCTAAAAACCTCTATTTAAAAAAATTATCAGGCCTATATGTTAATTGCTTAAACACCACTCCACGATGCAATTTTATCATTGCAGGTTTTTTGAAGAATTTACTTGCTTCTGGGATTAACAAATTACCGTTAATGTATTAACAAGAGATTGGTGAACTAACAATTATTTGTTACCACAATTATTTGTCCCAATGAACTTCAAAATCAGAATGCTTTATTAGCCTGATTTTTAAAAATCAATTCAAAAAATATGTTGTTATGGCTATTTATTTTTATTTCTAGATATTTTTTTTATTTTTTTCTCTCGGCCGTGCGCCCCCTGGGAGCTTGCGCTCATAGGCCAGGGCCTACCGGGCCTATTGGGAAATCTGACCCTGCTCGTTTAGCATTAATGTACGTGTACAGGTTTGAACAAATGCGGGAAACTCTTTACTTTGGATCGCACATGTAAGATCTCTGCTGGAAGAGTTGTTTCTTTGGTCCCATATCAATTGTAATAGTTCACAAAATATAGGTGAGAGATCGACAGCTAGCGAAGGAGGTTTAAGCTCCGCAGCGTTTGCTATTTTCTATCTTTATCACAAGACTGAAATCCTTGTCTGACCCAAAGTAAATTTTTGCCCAAATATGTACGCCGTTGGAACTTTCAGATAAAGAAATATTTATAAAATTCCGTATCAGGGAGCCAATACAGGTCTATAAGATTTAAGAACTGTTTCCATTATTTTCTTACTTAGTTCGTGCAGGTTTACTTTTGGCGACCCACTCGAAATAATTGTTCAAAAATTAGAATTAGTTCACTAATTTCTTTCTTATTGTTTCCGATCCTAAATGATTTGCCTTGGGCGATATGAAAGTATCTCACATTCCATAGTTAAAATTCAAGGGGGCATCATAAGTAATTGTTGAAAAGATACAATTCTTGGCTGATATTTAGCATCTCGCCCAATCAAAGTAGTAGGAGTAGGAGTAACTGTAGGGTAGTAGTAGTAGTAGTAGTAGTAGTAGGAACGGGTTAGAAGCGCCGCATGGTTTGGTTGGGTTCTGTTCTCGACATAAAATAGACAAATTAAAGAGTTGGGAGAAATACTAAATGTCATCCCAATTCTTTTAGAATTTACGTATATATACGAAGTCCGGATGTATGAATAAAAACTCGTCAATAAACGCAAAAAACTTGTGCTAGGTAGCCGATAAATAGTGCGAATACTATCTTACCGAGTCAGGGCATTGAGAAACTGGAGTGTCCGGGCACCAGCAAGGGGTGCGTCCGAAGGAAGCAGACACGTCAGCGAAGGTCGGTATACGCATGATCGAGGATAGTGAAAGCGAGTGAGTTTTGGCAATTATACGAGTTTTAATAGCGCTTATCATGTGAACATAAAATAAAACTTCTGTACATTGTGCAGAAATACACCGCAGGTGGAAAATAATTTCTAATACTGTAGTATAAAAATTTTCCTTTATTTCTTCTCTTCAGCCACTACTAAGTAAGTATTACTAATACTACTATGGTCCGAAAAACCTTTAATTCCTCTCTATCTCACTAGTCTTCTTCTAACAGAACAGTAAGAACAATATACTACATAAATGAAAAACAGAATAAAGGATTATATCTAATTAATCCTTCTTCACTGGCTCCTCTCAAAAACTTAATTGTCTAGGGGAATGATTATTAATATTCTTACAATATCCAGGTACAGGGAAGTTTTTGTTTTAAAGAACGAAACATTACTTAGGCTTTTATAATATATTTTATTCGTAGACTAGATATGAGCAAAAAAGTAAAAATTTCTCTTTCAGAAGCACCAAAAGAGTTCTCTTTCAGGACTCTGAAAACTTTACCCGTGAGGGATCGAACTCGGAACCCATCACTCCCAAATTAGATACAAATACATGCTAGCGTACGCTCCAATTTATAAGGTTCTGCAGCATAAGTTTTTCTGCCCTCTCCAGCGGCACAGCTCCACTTTGTCTTCACTTTAAAAGCTATTCCTTGAATCAAAGAAAATGCTTGGCTTATCTACACAGGACTCCAGAATTCTAGAGAAACTGCGAAAAGGAAACCCTGGCTAAATAACATTACAAGGTAAGAGGTTAAGTTAAGGAAAGAAACAAGTCTCTTTCTCGAGACTATAAATTGGCCCTTAATATGGACCTTGCTCTATCCAAGTCTCTCTCTTCGAGACAATAAACTGGTCACCAAAAATTAGGCCTAGTCCTAATAAAGCTCTCGCTCTAATAGAGACCAGAAACTTATCTCTTTTTCAAGAGATAATCACTAACACAGGATTAGGTTCAGGGAATCGTAAAGAAAACTATAAACTTTAACTCGAGAAACGAAGTTCTCAATCCAGACCCGAACGCCAAATCATTGGAGTTCGAAATTAGAATTTCTTAATAGGCCTATCCAAGAGACTAAAACATATCTCAAAACATAAAAACCTATTTAATACATATACCCACGTTCTCGGTGTGATTAAAATTAACCTATCAAACAAAAAAAGAATTCTCCCCAGAAAGCTATTCTTTAGTTATTCACGAAAAAACTCTTATTCCCTATCCTTGGTCATTCCGAGAGACCATCCTACCCTGCCAGCCTTAAACAGTATAGCTAAAAAAAATTGGTTGATCCAACAGACATTAGGACCGTCGGTCCAACGTAACCATGTGGTCCAGAGCGTCAGAAGAACACCTACCAAGCGCAACAGCTCGGTATATATATGATTCAGCTCACACGTGGCAGAATCCAAGAACGAAAAGATCTCCAGCTAAAATAAAGAAAGTTCGTTACCAATTTGAAAAAACCGACGCTATCAACCTCCCCCCTTAAACTTCTAACAGTTAACAAACACGTGCCCGATCCTTAAACTATGGAAGCAAATGTAACAGTGTATATAAGAAATAAATCTTCAAAAGCAATCTCTTTAAGGTTATATGAAATGATAATTATGATACAAATTATATGATATAATAATAACTGACTGTAATAATTATCGAGGCATTTCTCTTCTATCAACATCCTATAAAATCCTTTCAAATATTCTGTTAGCAAGATTGACCCCATACGCAGATGAAATTATTGGAGATTATCAGTGCGGATTTAGACGAAATCGATCAACTATCGACCAAATATTTACCATTCGCCAAATACTCGAAAAGAAGTGGGAATACAATACCCCGGTACATCAACTATTTATTGATTTTAGAAAGGCTTACGACTCGGTTAGGAGAGAAACATTATACAACGTTCTTACAGAACTTGGAATACCGAGAAAGCTAATTAGCTTAATTAAGATATGTTTAAGTGAATCCCAAAGTAAAGTCCGAGTAGGAAAATTTTTGTCCACGAGCTTCCACGTCGAAAATGGCCTGAAACAAGGAGATGCGTTGTCGCCATTATTATTTAACTTTGTGCTGGAATACGCCATAAGGAAAATCAAAGATAGCAACCAGGGCCTAGAGTTGAACGGCATTCACCAGGTTATGGCATATGCTGATGATGTAAATTTAATAGGGGATGATAGGAGAACAGTAGAAATAAATGCAGAGATCTTATTAAACGCTTGCAGGGACATGGGTTTAGAAGTAAATGCTGAGAAAACTAAATACATGGAAGTGCGTCGGGACCGTAATACGGCAAATTGTAGAGGCGTTAAAATATTAAATAATACTTTTGATAAAGTGGATACTTTCAAATATTTAGGATCAATATTAACAGACGAAAATCATATTCACGAAGAAATTAAATGTCGACTAAAAGCAGGGAATTCGTGTTACTATTCGGTTCAAAATCTCTTGTCGTCGCGAATTCTGTCGAGGAATTTGAAGCTTAATATATATAAAACGATAATCGTGCCTGTGGTTCTGTATGGTTGCGAAACATGGTCGCTGAAAGTATTTGAGACAGGATCCTGAGAAGAATATTCGGACCCAAGAGGAACGAGAATGGGGAATGGCGGAAACTTCATAACGAGGAACTACATAGTTTATACGGTTTACCCAACATTGTTAGGGTCGTCAAGTCTAGGAGGCTTAGGTGGGCAGGTCATGTAGCTAGAATGGAAGAAAGTAGAAACGCTTTCAAAGTCTTGACTGGTAGACCCATAGGAAAACGACCATTAGGAAGACCTAGGCGCAGATGGGAGGATAATATTAAGATGGATCTCGCAGAGATAGGAATACAAAGTAGAAACTGGATGCAATTAGCTAAGGATAGAAGTCAGTGGAGAGCTTTTGTGAACGCGGCACTGAACCTCCGGGTTCCATAGGCCATAGAGTTAGTTAGTTAGTTAGTTATTATATGATATGATGAAAATATATGATAATTATGATACAAATTATATCCAGATAAGTTATACAAATTATATAAACATTAGAACTCCTTATAAACTATATAAATATATAAGCACTTAAATAATTATAATATATATACCAGATATTTTTACATAGTTAATTACAAGTAAGTGGATCTTAAATATTCACTTACATATACCCTGGTATCAAAAAAAGAGAATAAAATACATGCTTGTGCTAACTTTTTAAAAATGTGTCTGTCTCTTTCAGTTCTTGTAACTTTTGCACAAACACACACACGCAAAATTCACAGACAAAACTAAGAATATTCACTAACACAAAAACAGCATAACATTATTTTTGAAAATAATTATTTTTTCTTTTTTTTTAAATTTCATAGTTAATTGTCTCATGCTGTACAAATTAAAAAAGAATCAAACAGATAAAAAATAAACTCTGCACACGAAATCATAATTCTGTACAATTCACTGTCTCCCACTTTAAATGAAACTACGTGCACCATTCAAAATTCAAGCCTCCTCTTGAAATGTTTTCCCGGTTGTTCAGCCTCTTCTTCTTTGCCCGGGGTACGTGGCAAAGAGTTCAACTCCATTCTTTCTCCATCGGTAGATAAGTCGATGAAAGATTCGTCATCTGAATCAGGGTTCCTGGAAGTGGAGAATGAGGGATTATTATCGCTGATACCTGGCACCTTCTGCATTATACGTTGAATATCCCTCCTTGTTCAAGCGTTAGATTAGGAATTGGCGTCTGCAAAATATCTGTGGGCGATGAAACTGGACCAGCTCCCAAACGCTTATGCCTGCGTTTGTTATTCCTATATGAATCTACATGGAAAAGTAGCTGTAACGATAGAGATTTTCTGGATGTGGTCTAGCAGCCACATATACAGATCGTCGAGATTTAGGAACTTTAAAAGACGCGTCTCAAACTAAAACAGATCAACTCTTAATTCGGAGAGCTATAGTGTGTCAGACTGACCAGTCGAAGAATCTAAGCTAAACTAATCTAAAACACACACAAAAACTGAAAGCAAAGAAAAACTTTTCCCCTTTTTCTCCCTGTTTATTCTTTTTTCGTTTCTTTTCTCTACACAACTAAATCGGTGGGCTGTATAATTTTCCAATCCCTGACTTTTTCTCTTCTCTGGAAGACAATGTATGAAGGAAGGTTGCATTTCCGGAATATGCTGACAAAATTTAGGGGTGCATACATAATTCTTTAACATGTCTGCATTCGTTCGAGTCTCTTTCCTATCCCAATCATTTCTAACAATATAAGAATTAGTAGCCAGCTGCTTTACAATTTTGCACGTCCCCGAATATCGATTTAAAAGTGAGGCTGCTACTCTCTGGGTGGGTTCGGACAACCGGATGACACGCAACCAGGCCTTATCCCCTACTTTGAATGTTTTTTCTTCTCCCCCGATCATATATCTTCTTGTAAGCTTTCTGCCTCTTCTCTTGAATCTTGTTGGCTCTCTCTACAGCAACAATCATTCTCTTCTTCAATTCCTCCACGTAATTGGAATAATTTATTACGAATTCTTCCGACTTTCATCACGGGTCCTCAAAAGAGGATGGGGTAGATCCGTCCCAAACTGCAAGAATGGGCTAAAACCAGTAGCAGAACATACTCTGGAGTTGATGGTGAATTCAATATGCTTAATATCTTTACTCCAATTCTCATGAGTTTTATTATAAATGCCCAATAACAGTTTCACGTCCCTGATGATTCTTTCTGATTTATTAGCCCTAGCTCTATAGGCACTAATTTAGCTTTACTTAATTTTAACATCGTCATTACTTCCTTCCATAATTTGCATGAAAAGACACTGTGGTTGTCTGTACATACACGATCATACGTCCCGTATTCCGAGAAGAAATTTACAATACAATTCACCATTATCTTTGCAGTCAATGTTCTTACAGAATATAGTTTTACAAATCTGGAGAATGCATCAACTAATACAAGACAATACCGATAACCTCTTTCCTTTGAGGCTGAAATGGGATCTAGGTTATCCAAAAATAGCATTTGGTTTACCCCGTGGCCAGAGAACTCTGCAATTCTCCATATTTTGTATTGACATTCTTCTTAAAAACAGCGCAACCTACACAGCTTTTACAAAAACTTAAAATATATCTTCTCATATTACTCCAAAAGTAAATATTTCTTATCTTCCTAAAAATTTCATTGAATGAAGGGTGTCCCGACTCCTTAATAATAAGTCCGTAATAGCAGGCAGATGCTCGTAAAGAACTTGGAATCCAGATAACATTCTTATCCTTTTTCATAATCTTGATACGACGCATGGGAATATCGCGGTCAGAAAAATAAGTAAAGCTGTCTAAGTACCTAAGCTTTTTCTTCATAGAACTGGATAGCTTCTGCATTCCATCTTTTTTTGAAAATTTAATCAACCTGCTGAAAAACAAATCTTTCTCCTGATATTCTCTTATTTTATTAAAGTCAGTCATATCTGTCAAAATTCCACCCGAATTTTCTTCTTCGTTCTCTTCTTCGCTAAGAAGACAGAAGGGCAATTCCTTCAATAAGCATTTCTTATCTAGCTCGGATACGTACGTATTAGAAAAATTCTTTAAATGTCTCTCGTTTTTTCTTGCTTCATTTTCTTTTTTTTCTAATTTAAATAATTGACTATTGACAATATCAGCCAACAAAATTTCAGTTCTCTGAACCTCTTTAAAGTCAACTATAGCACCACCCTTATGCTGTATTTTTAAGTATCCAGGCTCATCTCCTCCCAGTGGCAAATTCTCTTCCGCTGCAACAGATCCAACGAATTCCGGACCTTCAGTGTGACCTTTCTCTATTCTCGACAGAAGATCCACATGCTGAATCTTTCCTGGACGATAATGTAAAATTACATTGAATCTCATTATCCGAGTGGCACATCTGCAGATCATAGGAGGTATATTACAAGCTTTTAACAAGCTTATAGCTGCTCTATTATCAGTGTATACATGAACCTCCGGAGCATGAACAAAATAAACTTCAGTTTTCAACCGAAGTAACAATTGAAAGAAGTTCAATGTACGCAGAGTAATACTTCTCCTGAGACCTATTTAAGCGCCTAGACCCGTAGGCAACAGCTCTTAATTTTCCTTCACCGTCTTTTTGACAAAGGGTGTACACACTTGCAATACTACTGCTGTCAGTGAATAAGTGAAAAGGCTCAACCAACTTGGGAACAAAAGTTCAGGGTCTGCGATAAACTTTCTTCAATCTCTCTAACGATTCCTCCTGTTCCTTTTCCCATTTAAACGGAACATTTTTACGAAGCAATTTAGTCATAGGTGCTATTATTTCAGCCATATTTTTGGTCCTGAAGTGGAAAAAATTAAAATATCCTAATAAAGCTTGAAGTTGCTTAAAATTTTTAGAGGATGAATATTGATATGCCATACGGGTTTTTTTCTCTGTGCATGTCATCTCACCAGGTCTTATTTTGAAACCTAAAAATTCAATTTCTTGAGAAAATAATAGCCTTATCCGGACTGAGCGTAAGTGCAGCCGACTTTATTCTACTTAGAAATTCTTGGAGCGTGTTTAGTAATTCCTCTTGCGTCTCGCACGCAAGTAAAAAATCGTCATAGTAATTTATGACTTTTGTAAAATATGGATCTCCTAGTACTAACTGCATAAGCTTAACTAGCGTGAATGACATATTCGAGAAACCGTACTGGGCTGTTAAATACTTGTATATACCTTAATGAGTATTAAAAGCCATGTATTTCTGACTATCTTCCTTAATCCTTACTTGAGCGTACGCATATTTGGCAGCAAAGATGTAGAACCAATTCTTAACCCCTAAATGTGCTAATGCCTCTGTTATACTAGGTAAAGATCAAGTTTCCTTAATAGTTGGCAACCCTGATTTCATGCTCAATCAAATTCGATACCCCAGGCTTATTGGAAAAAACTTCCTTATGATCATACAGAATCTGCGCTTTTCTATCTTTTATTGGTTTACCCGCATTAACTTTTTCCAACATCTGATCCACAAAATAAGTCTTATTTTCTTCCAGAAGAAAACCATCTGAAATTTTCATCTCATTATTACATTGATCAAAAGCTTAAAGAGGTGTCATATAACCCTTTATCTTCCACCCAAACAATCCAAAAGACAGAACAGTTTTATTTTTACAAAGGAAGTCTCGGCCACACAGAATTGGTTTCGACAAATACGGGAGAAGAAAAAACTTTTGTCTAACACATTTCCCGTAGAAATTAACTTCTACTGTAACGCTTTTTCTAACATAAGATGTTCCTTCTGCCAGTGACAATAACATTGGGTCTCTTTTAAATTTACAACCTCTTTTCTCGAACTCCTCTACGACTGGAACAAAAATAAAAGAATAGCTACTACCGCTGTCTGCATAAAGGAAATAGTCCTTGTCAAAAATGCGAGCTTTTATCAATGGAAGCTTTTCCCAGGCCTTTTCCGTCCTCCGCCTGCGACTGACCATAAAAAATTTCTCATCATATTTTTTCCGTTCTTCTTTTGCTCACTGCTTAAAATCCTATTGCTACTCCTCCATCCATTGTTAGGTGGGTCACTTGTTCCTTCTGAAACTCGAGTCTTCCCTCCCCTCCCCTTTCCTAGTACTTCTGTACTTGTTTCACGGGGTGTCTGGGTTTTTCTTTCTTTTTCCTCTGGAACAATAAATCGTGTGAGGTGCTTCTCACTATCAAATTTCCAGGCGGCCTTCCTTAAATAAAGTTCTATATCAGCATGTTTAAGGAAATTAGATCCCTGGACTGTCGGAATAGATGGGAAATCCAGAACATAAAAAGGAAAAGAGAAAACTCACTTCTTTAAACAAAAACGAGCACGCACAATTTGCTTTGAAATTGTGCTTCCTGTAGCGAGAAAAATCTCTTCGTTAATTTTCTCAGTCTTAGCGCCTTTCGAAATCCAATCTTTCGCAATTTCTGTGCTAGTGAAACAAATCTCACTGCCACTATCATAGAAAACATCAATTGGCTTTCTATAGAAAAGAAAAGCATATGCATACGGAGCACTGTTCCCGCGTCTTACCTCTTTTCTGATAGTGGCCGCTGCAGTCTTTTCGTTCTTTTTATCAGAATTCCTTTTAATTTTAAAGCACTGATTTTTAAAATGCCCTAAGCCATTGCATGCGTGGTAACGCAATTGCTCCCTTTTCACTGGTTTGGTGGTATCCTTCTTCACTATATTCCGTTTATACAATGCGGGATCCAAAGCTTCAGCTTTAAATTCAGGAATTCTTCCAAACTCATGCGTGCTATTTGAAACGACGGCTACTTCTTTTCCCACATTCCCATTCTTGTGTAATTTAGCATAGTTCACCTCTTCAAGCAAGATAGACTCAAATTTGACTGCATATGTGTCTAGCTCTTTCAACGTACTAAATTTACGTTCATGCAAATATATTTTAAATTTTAAATGAGACTTACTTATGATTCTCAAAACCTGTTCTTCTTCGGACGGTGGTTTACGCAACCGGTTATACAGAATTGACATACCTCCTACGAATTTAGCCATTGATTCCGTGGGTAGCTGGATTCTCTCTGATATCTCGGATACAATCTCCGTTCATAATTAAAACTGTGATATTCCTGAAGGAAACTATTCTGAAATTCTGAAAATTCCGAAAACGGAGTCTTAAAATTAAACCAATGTTTAGAGTATCCATTCAGCATATACGGCACAACCTTGTCTAAAATCTGTTCTAGGGACAAATTTTTCCTCTTAGAAAAATCCTTCAACGAGGCGATAAAATCAAACGGATTGTCTGTTGAACTTCCTGTAAAATGTGGTAATTGTATCTTCACTTCGTCAAAAATCTTAGAACAAGTACAACCAGTACTTGAACTTTTCCCATTCTGACTGTTTGTTTCCCTTCGTTAGCTATAAACTTCGCTAGACCTATTCAATCTTCTCACAAGTTGTAAAACTTCCTCTACTGGCATTTCTGTTTCCTGTATGCCCAGAGTCTCTTTTAACGTATCTAAATCTATCTGCCCTGCCATATCTATTCTCTTTCCAGATCTCAGTTTCATAAAAATATTTCGTCTTTAAAATCCCGGCAAAGAGCCCACAGAATATGTAGTATAAAAAATTTCCTTTATTTCTTCTCTTCAGCCACTACTAAGTAACAGTGTACCTATTTAAGAAGTAAATCTTTTAAAGCAATTTCTCTAAGGTTATATGAAATATATAAAAAATATGATACTTATGATACAAATTACACTAGTTAACAAAGGTTTTGTTACATAAAAGGAAATACCTGTTCTTAAAGGAACTTTTTGCGCTGAATTCGAATATGCACTCGGTTTTTCTCCATCACGTGCGATTTTCCCGTAACAGAGGGATTTTCAGGAAAATCCCTCAAAAATTTCCCTTTTCGTTTATTTTACACCCCAAGATCTTGTTCCCTTGCATATACTAACATAGAAATTATACCTAAGTATACTTTGATTCATATTTAACAAACCCTCCAAGTTTCGTAATAATCGCTTTATTCTTTCTAAAGAAATAAATATGTATGTATGTATACTGTGTGTACTGTTTATTGCACCTTATAGTAATGCTTTCAGATCTCTTAAGTTGAGGTAAAACGTTTTGCTTTATTACCACAAACACATATATAAAATATAATACAATATAATTTACAAGTGTGACAATTTACAATAAACAATAATACAAATGTACCAAAAGGTCATGAAAAGACAATCAAAACTATCACAATATATGAAACTTCCATTGGGTTACAAAAACGTACACTACTTCCTTCTTTTGTAAGAAATGTTGCATTCTCTAACAAGACCCCAACAATAGTCCCCCATCATTGAAGGATCTCATCGTCCCTGGTACATTTTCTCCATTGCCATTATATCTTGGTGGAATCTTTCCCCCTGTTCGTCGCTGAGAGCACCTAGGTTAGCAGGAAAGAAGCTGAGGTGGGAGTGCAAAAAGTGGATTTTTAAAGACATCCTACAACCCAACTCTTTGTATTTCTGTATCATGTCCTGTACGATTTCTGTGTAACTCTCAGCTTTGTTATTGCCCAGAAAGTTGCGCACAACACACTTAAATGCTGTCCAGGCAGCTAGCTCAGCACTGTTTAACTTGCTGTCAAAGCTATCATCAAGCATTAATTTCCTAATTTGGGGACCAATAAACACTCTCGCTGAAATCTTAGCATCACTCAGGTTAGGGAACTTATGTCGCAAATACTTGAAACCTTCACCAGATGTGTCCATGGCTTTGACAAAGTTTTTCATAAGTCCTAACTTGATATGAAGTGGCGGTAGTAATATCTTATTATGATCTACCAAAGGAGCGTATTTGTCGTTGCATTCTCCAGGTACGTAATTCACTCTAGGTTCCCATTCCTTCACTTCATAATGTTTGTCATCAGCTCGGCTATCCCATAAACATAAAAAACATTGGTACTTCGTGTAACCCCACTGCAGTCCTAATAAAATACCAACTACCTTGAGATCACAACATATTTGCCAACAATGGTCCTTGTAATTTATAAGATTTAGCAAAGTTGACATGGTGTCATAGGATTCCTTAATCTTCACTGAGTGTGCAGGTGGTATAGAAGGTTTTTTTTCCATTATGTAAAAGGACAGCTTTAAGGCTGACCTTTGACGCGTCGATAAATAACCTCCATTCTTCTGGAACGTAAGGAATTCCTAGCTCCGCCATCAACCCATTTATATCCGTACATACGCACACATTATCTTGCATTGAGAAATAGCTTGAAAATTGAACATGCCTTTTCCTGTACCCTGATATGTTCGTTTCTGCATCCAATAAGTTCCACTGCTGGAGCCTTGATCCCAGAAGTTCCGCCTCTTGTTTTGTCAGGTGCAAATCACGGACTAGGTCATTAAGTTCACATTGCCGGATGAAATGTGGCTCGCGAACACAGTCAGGGATGAACGTTGGATCCTTGGATGTACATTTTGATGTCGATGGTTCATCAAGGTCATGATCATCATCAGAGTCTTTTGGCCATGTCTCTTCCCAGTTGGTAGGGGGCTCGGGAAGTGGAAGTTCATCCCCGTGCGGAATAGGCAGGCCCGTGCTGGCCCACCGGGACACCGGGACGTGTCCCGGTGCGCCCTCCGAAACATCACAGTATAAATAAAGTTACAAGTTTGTAGTAATAAATTCTTACAGTTTTATTGGTAAAGAACCCGTGAAAGGTGCAATGCGCCCTTTACATTAGGCGCCCTTGCGAGTCCACATCAAAGATGAAGATTTTATTTACTCTTCTGTATATCACAGTTCTGTACAATAAATATATACAGTTACTATTGGTAAAGAACCCGTGAAAAGTACAGTGCGCCTTTTACATAAGGCGCCCTACGAAACATCACATTATAGTTATCGTGTGTACCAGCTTTATATAATAAATTCAAATAGTGATTGTTGATAAAGAAGCTGTGAAGAATACAAAGAGCCCTTTACAATTCTTACAGTTGCTATTGGCAGAGAACAGGTAAAGTTATGTAGCTATAAAACGAAACAACGTGATACATCAAGAATAGTTCGGATAGTCAAACGTACGATGAATTCACGAAATACTACAGTGATACTAGTCTCTAATTTACAATTTTTACGGCATCGAAGCTTTCACAGTCTTAATATGCATCCATATATCCGAGCATATTGATTGTTCCTGTGTGTTTTAAAGCAGTTTTCGGATAATCAGTACCTGTTGTATTTCTGAAATATAGCTGTATTAATTTCCGTAAAATGTCGTCTTCCTATCACCACGGCACGGCGCGTCCTCAGGTTGTGGATCGAGGAGAAGGCCTCTGAGATATAGAGGTTAGCTGCGAATACAGAGGTTGTTCAGCCTACGTTTGGCCGATTTCGTTCCTTCCCCATCCCGGGCAGAATGGACTCGCCCGTCCTGGTTCGTGGCGTCCTGCACTGCTGTGCAGTGGCTTCCTGGGAACGGAGTTGTTTTTCCGCGCGGAAGACAATAACGCACAAAACAGGACCATTGTTGAGAGTGTTGTGTTAAATGTGTTTCCAAGTGTGTGGGTTTCCGCTCTGTGTTCAAAATGCTGCCCAAACTAAGCCCGTTTTGGGAATGCTATGTTGCGGATCTTCATCACGCCCACTTTAGTATTTCTGTCATTAGAAAAAAGTGCAAGAAGGAAGGTTGCAACATCAGTTTAAGTGGAATAAAAAATGTTATTAGAAAGGGCAACGAAGCTCCACTATTTGGATCACCAACCAAGTTGGCTAGGAAGCGGGAATGCACCAAGGCCACCTCCACCATGCAGAGGAAACTTCGAAAAATGGCAATGCAAGAAAATCTGCCAACACAAAATGTATGGCTAATCGTCTTGACGTGTCTTTGGGGACTGTGAGCCGGACGTTACACCATCAACTCAAGCTGGAAAAAGTCATGAAAGCTCGCGGTCATCTTCTCATAAATGCCCACCAAAAGGAACGAAAGTGTAAAGCCCGGAAGCTGTACGAACGGCATCTGGCAAAACAAAGGTGGATGTACGTCGTAACGCTCGATGAAGCATGGATTTACCTTTCCGACTGCGGCAAACCGAGAGCCATCGTACCGAGAGAAAGGCGCCAAGAACTTGAGAAGGTGGGTCCGTGTCTGTAAAGAATCCTTCCCAAAAGGGTTCATGGTCGTTACTGGCTACTGTTACAGAGGTAAACTGAAGATTCGTAGGGTGGCGGAGAACTGCAAAATAAATTCGCAGTATTTTCAGGAGCAGATCATGCGGCCGATCTACGAGTATGAGATTCCAACAATGTACGGAAATGACGCCAATCTGGCGCTCATTCACATGGACAAGGCCTCATCACATACCTCACGATCGACCCTCGCATTCTACAGGGAGATGGAGGAGGAAAGTGGTATTTAGGTGATACCTTTCAATGAGGTACGTGTTAAATCTCCAGATGCAAGTCCTATGGACTATTGTGGATTTGGATTGCTGAAGCGGGCTTTGTGAAAACGGCGTGTGACAACTGTGGAAGGACTTCGGAAAGCTGTGCAAAGGGAATGGGTCAAGATTCCACTCCTAGTTCTTCAGAGAAGCCTATTACAGTGGAAATTACGCTGTCGGGCTATTGTTAGGAACCAAGGGAAATACATCGAGCAGTTACAGACCTGGCGCCATAGATTCTTCTAAAGTTTTAGGTGAGTTGAAATTGGCCAAATGTAGACTGAACAACCTCTGTATATTGAATCAGCAGTCGCGGACAGACAAGGGGTGATCCTCCAGCTTGGGGATTTGGTGTGGGGCTAACAACTCATCCTGTGAAAAGAAGGCTTGTTCAGATATATTCGCAGAATCTTCGGATCAGAACCGATAACTTGGCACGATCTCAGCAAAGTAAAATCGACATGAGAATTGCAACATGGAAGAGAAGTCTCTATAGGGCAGGCGCGTTAAAATGTGTAAATGAGTTTAGAAATACAAGATGGAACTAGTGGGATATCAGGAAGTTAGATGAGAAGGAAATAGAGGAGTCGAGAAATTTTACGTTCTTTTACAGGGAACGAATTAAAAATTACCAACTAGGATCAGGTCTTTTCGTTCACAAACGAATACGTAATATCAGCAATTACATGGGTTGAATTTGTTAATGATAGATTTTCTTTTACTTCTCTTAAGGGTCGGTGGTGTAATATTTAAATATTATTGTTTTAAATGTACATACCCCAACAGAAAATAAGGATGACAATAAAAATAGTTTTTACGAAAGAATAGAACGGGTATTTGATCATCTCCTGCAATACCATATGAAAATTCTGTTAGGCGGTTTCAATGCGAAGGTAGGACGAGAGGGTATTTTCAAACCGATTATAGGGAATAAATGTCTGCATAAGGAAGGTTGTGACAACGGCGTTAGACTCGTGAAGGTTGCAACATCCAGAAACCTTATTGTGATGATTATGAAATTCCCACATCGCGACGTTCATAAATATACTTGGACCTCACCAGACGGAAAAACACATAATCAAATTGATTACATTTTAATAGATAGAAGAAAACAGTCTAGCACAACTGATATTCGGTCGTTCAGAGGAGTTGATTATGATAATAAGAGAGAGACTATCGTTGAATAAAGGAAATATTCAATATCTGAAAACGGAGCGGTTTAATTTAAAGAAATTAGAGAAGAGTCAGGTGAGAGGGGAGCCAGATTGAAGTGTCGAATAGATTCTCGGTTTTAGAAGGTTTAGAGTGCACTAATGTTCAGGATACTTGGTTGAAGTTAGAGAAAACATTAAGATTTCATCAAAAGAAATATTGGTACACTCAGAAATACGTAGGAACAAAGCATGGTTCAACCAGGAATGCACTGAAGTAGCTGTGAAGATAAAACAGAAGAAACAGCGTTGGCTACAAAATCCGAACGAAATAACTACATAAAATTTCACTGTCATTTGGCGGAAAACTTCCAAAACTTTTAGAACAAAGAAACGCGATTTTTGAAAGCTAAAATTAATTAACTTGAAGATAATAGTAAAAAATAAAAATATTCCGGACATGTGTAAATGCATCAACGAACTTAAGAAAGGCTATCAACTTCGTGCTTATACATTAAAGAAAGCTAAAGGAACAGTTCTCACTGATCAGGATAGCATCTTAAATAGATGGAAAGATTTCTGTGACGATTTGCTTAACACATAGCCAAAAACTAATATGCGTGGAGAAAATGAAATGCATACGGCATAACCGTATATTCCAGAACCTAATCAGACAGAAATAGAAACCACTATTAAAAAATTAAAGAAACACACATCTCCGGGTGTAGATGACATTCTTGTTGACTTAATTGTAGCTGGGGGGCGGGAAGATTGTAGAGCAAGATACACAACTCATTCTCCTTATCTGGAACAAGGAGGAATTACCACAAGAGTGAAAAGAATCAATCACTGTTCCAGTTCAGTAGAAAAGCAACAAAACTGGTTTAATAATTATTAAGGCATTTCCCTTCTGTCAACATCCAATAAATTTTCTTAAACATTCTACTAGCAAGACTGACTCCATACGCAGATGAAATTATTGGAGGTTATCAGAGTGGATGTAGGTAAAATCGATCAACTATCGACCAGATATTTACTATTCAACAAATAGACCTACTTGAAAAGAAATGGGAATACAATATTCTGGCACATCAATTATTTTGAATTTAGACTAGGGTAGGCGGGAAACATTGTACAACATGCCTATAGAATTTGCAATACCAAAAAAGGTAGATTAATTAAGATATGTTTAAATGAATCCCAAAGTAAGCTTCGAGTAGAGAAATTCTTGTTCACGAGCTTTCACGTTGAGAATGGCCTGAAAGAAGGAGATGCGTTGTCGCCATTATTATTTAACTTTGTTCTGGAGAACACCATAAGGAAAATCAAAGACAGGAATCAGGTCCTAGAGCTGAATATTATTTACCAGGTTATGGCGTATGCTTATGATGTAAATTTAATAGGGGATGATAGAACAATAGAAAGGAATGCAGATATCTTACTTAACGCTTGCAAAGATATGGGCTTAAAAGTAAATGCAGAGAAAACTAAATAAATGGAAGTTTGTCGGAATCGTAATAGTGCATTTTATGGATGCGTTAAAATACCAAATAATATTTCCTTTCGACAAAGTGGATACTTTCAAATATCTAGAATCATTATTAACAGTCCAAAACCATGATCACAAAAAAATTTGATGTCAACTGAAAGCAGGGATTTCGTGTTATTATTCAGTTAAAGATCTTTTGTTGTCGCGAATTCGGTTGAGGAATTTGTAGCTTAAAATATAAAACGACAATCATGTCTGTTGTGCTGAATGGTTGCGAAACATTGTCACTGACTCTGAGGGAAAATCGCAGACTGATAGTATTTGAAAACAAGATTCTTAAACCAATATTCGAACTCTAAGAGGAACAGGAATGGGGAATGGTGGAAACTCAATCACGATGAACTGCATAATTTTATACCGTTTACAAAAACATTGTTAGGGTCATCAAGTCTAGGAGGTTCAAACGGGCAGGTTATGTAGCTAGAATGGAAGAAATTAGAAACGCTTTCAAAGTTCGAACTGGAAATCCAAATAGGAAAACGAAAATTAGGAAAACCGAGGCGCAGATGGGAGGACAATATTAAAATGGTTCTCGCAGACATTGAAATATAAAGTAGAAACTGGGTCCAGTAAACTAAGGACGGAAATCAATAGATAGCTTTTGTAAATGCAGCACTGAACCTACTGTGTCCATAGGCCATAGAGGTATATTAAGTTGTTGATACATTTAGCTTCTTTTTATTTGACAGAAATGTTACTACAGGAAGTAAAAGGTTTCTCTCTAGTAAAGAGGATTTCGGTTAAAGGTTTCCACAAATTAGCTATTTACGTTAATACTAAAACAAATTTGGTGGTGATTTTGATATAGAAAGGCATCTATACTTTCTTTCAAAGTATGTATATATACACACTAGAAAGGCGCCAATACAAACGGGAATATATATCAATATATATATATATTCCCGTTTGTATGGGCGTCCTTTTAGTAGACTTGCCCACCGCCCTCATTTGTACCCCAGCACGGCCCTGGGAATAGGTCTAACTGCGGATTTAACGTTGGGATAACTTATTATGTATTTGCTTTTTTTAGAATGTCCCTTAACTACTGTGAGACAAAAATAACAATCATCCAGATGGTTGGTGTCTTCTCTCCACACCATTGGTACAGGAAATTTCATGAACCTCCGTTTACCTTTGGCCCATGCAAGTAAAGTGACGTAGCACGACGCACAAATTATGTTGGGTGCCCAAGTTTTGTCCTGATCTCCCACACGACATCCGAAATATATATAATATGCTAGTTTCACCGATGGCGTAATGGATCTACACTGTCCTTTAGTAGAATGGTTCCCTTATCTGACCTCCCTGAGGCGATATCATTTTAATTAAGGCCTTCTACGCTATATTATGGGCTTTCTAGCGCTGCGGTGTTGTCGAATTAGGCCCTAAAGGGTTGAAATTCCCTATATTTTGTATATTTATAGTGTAAATCATGCAACATTGTAAGATATAATTTAATTAAATTTTGATATCAATTTAATTAACCCTTTAATTAAACTCCTATCAAATTGATTACCCCTTTAATCAAACAGCTATTAATTTATTCAATTAAAGATGATTGCGTAGAATTATTGTAATCACGTATGATGATACACGTGACGTCATTATCTTATAGTATTGTTTAATTACGAGCGGGTTTAATGTATTATTGAAGTAATGACTTTGCAATCATTTTGGATTGATAAAGCGTGTTAGATGGTGCCGCTGGCGCCCTTACTGTCTGGTTATGCCGCGACTTCCCTTTATAGTTTCCCCGCCCGTCCACTTTGTATATTACTGACTGCCCGGCAGCCGCACTGTATTGAACGTTAGCTTTGCGCTGGCGCCAATACTGTCGCGGGTTTTTGCCCGCGCGCTTTGTATATTTACCGTGGACGCTAATGGTATTTTCCTTTATAGATACCGGCACACTTTGTATGTTTATTTAATATTTTAACTTAAGTAAGAAGAGAAAGTTTACTTACCTTTGATGACATGCCCGCTATTTTGCTGGCTATTTCCTGGTCGCGGTTGGTGGTTTATTGATGTTGACAATCTTCTTTATGACATAGAAGAACTCGTTGCGCGAACCGAAAGCAAACAAATATTGCGATACCGCCGTTGTATTTTTCGGTTTTAGGTATATTTATAACCTCGGTTGACTATTTGATTCAGGCTATTTTTGAATTTAATAAAATAATAATTAATTGGCTGAATATATAAATTTGATATTGTAATTTTATGAAAAACATAATTATTGTGCACCTATGTATTGAAGAATTTTTAAAAAAGTACGAGAAATTATACATTATTGGAATGTGGATATTTTTATGGCGCTTACACGTACACTATTTGAAACTGACTATGTTTACAAGCTAACGTTGTATGTTGGTACTTTTATGTTGCTTTTTTTCGGAAGCATGGCTTATTTGACACTGATTGCGCACACCATTTGATTGTAGGATATTTGTTGCACCTTGCAAGTCAGAACTATGTTTTTTATACACAACACTTTTTGTTATTGTTAATACAGCTTGAATTGGAATTTTTATTTATTATTATTATTATTATTTATTATTAGAATTATGAAAATAAGTATTATCTTACGTAAGTAGAATTGGAACTTGGGCTCTTTGAATTAATACTACGTTGTTAGGATATATATGACTGGAAGAGAGTTAGTTTTGTATGTTGCAGGAAATTATTATAAGTATGTGATTGCGTTTTTTTTTTGTATATGAAATTGGATATAGAAATAACAGTACATAACATGTAATTGCGATTGTTTTTTATTGCATGCCCCTATTATTTAAATGTGAAATTACACGTTACAATTATTTGATATGTGTAATACACTTATTATTTTGTTACTAATTGCGGAGACCATATGATTTTAGTTTACTTTTGGATTGTGATATTTAGATTTTAATGTTTAGTGTGTGTATCCTACCAGTTATGTAATCGGCAAGATCGAACAAACAATTTGAAAATGCGTAGAAGTCTTGTTTACCAACCTAATTTTGTGCTGTTTAGATTTCATATTATATATGCATAAGAATAGACATTCCATACATAGGATGAATATATTTAAAACTGAAATTGTATTTTCAATATTTTGGAGAGTGGATTTTAAGGATACTCATTTTTTTGTTTTGTTAGATACTTATTTTTTATTCAGGGTAATGCATTTTTTATTTACAATATTAATGCATAGACATTCAAGATATAAGACTCGAATTTAATAATTTTATTACTAATTTAATACAGCTTGTATTCAAAATAATGGTGACATTATGGATTGGCAAGTCAAACGTGAATTTTACTAATTAAACTGTATTTACTACGTATGGCACTAATTTTACTAGAAGTTGCAATGGTTTTAAGATGTCTTTGCTTGCATGAAATTAAAATTAGCGGGTTGATTTACATTGGAGTTATTTGAATTATGCTTTGAAATTAGAATTTTTTATATATATATATAACGGGAAACTTTATAACTGAGTTTTACTTAGAAATTTTGTTTTAGCATTTGAATGGTATATACGTTTGTTGCATGATGGTTATTGTTTTTGTAGTTGAAATGAATATCTGTTTACTGAATGAAGATATGATTACAGAAATACTTGATTTTGATAGTCTTATCAGAAATTGAACTAACAATTTTACGCTCCAGAGGTTACAATTGAACACTAAATAATTTTAAGTTTATCGTCCTACGATTATGCATGTTAAGGTAACTTGTATCAGAACACTTTGTGGTGACTTTCCCTTTTAAGATGAATGAAACGGGGGAATGAGAATGTAGGAGGAAACTGGAGAACTCCGAGAAAATTCCATATGTACGATGTTTGTCCATTACAAACATACATGGTATAGAATTGAACCAAGAATATTGACGATACTAACTACGAAGTGTGTTCACTATAACTAAGAATCATTACAAACATACATGGTCTAGAATTGAACCAAGAATATTGACGATACTAACTACGAAGTGTGTTCACTATAACTAAGAATCATTACAAACATACATTGCCTAGACTTGAACCAAGAATATTGACGATACTAACTACGAAGTGTGTTCACTATAACTAAGAATAGAGGGTATTCCATTGTTTGAAGCGAATTTAATGGGAAATTGTTGATAATTGTGGGGTAAAAGTTTTTCACTTTATGTGAAGGATAGTGTTGCAGAACTATTTATATATTATGTGGACTTAAGACTTACAATGAATACAGTACCGAGACTATTGATTTAGCCGAAGATTATAGTTGATGCCTTTTATAGGGAGTTTTTTTAGTTTAAGCTTGTTGAGGAGTGTATTATTATACTTTGAAGTAAATATACTATGGATATTTAATTTTGCACTCACAAGTGGGCTTGATTCACAAGCCTTTTGGTTAACACTTGAATGTGCTAGTTGATTATTTATTGTTTATGCTGCACAACAATATTTAATGTATATGATTTATTTGACTTAATTTATATACATTTAAATCACTGACAGAATTATTGTAGGTAAAAATTGTTTTTGTCTTGAAATTTTATGTTAAGTGTCATGATTGTTTACCGTAAAAATATTTTATGGAGTATATGTGAATTTGATTATATTTAAGACTAGAATATATTGTTATTGACAGAGTATTTGACATAGGTTTAATTGAAGTTGGGAATCAGAGATTCACAAATTGACATGTGATGCATATATGGCACATTGATATTTAGTATAGTGTAGATATATTTAAATCTACAAAGCACGATAATATTAGAATTTCACATATCTTGTATTGTGGTAAAAGATTACTCTACAGAACCATCATATGAAGATTTGAATGATTACACTTTGTATTTGCTGAACTAGGTCCTTTAGGAGATTAGTTTTGTATAGAGATACAGATTAACTACACGCTATCACTGTATGATGGTGAAAATGATTGATACTTTATTGTTTGGATATTAGATATACGGGTTAATGGTTTCTAGAAAAGAATTCACGGAAACTTGTGTGCATTAAGATTTTGGAATTTCAGATTGCAAGATAAAACTTTGTTTGATGTTATTTGGTTTATTTATGGATGTTGATTTAAATTTGTTGAATTATAATTACACTATTCAAACTTGAAACCTGTTTAATGTATTATATTCATGTAACATTACCAGAAACAACTACAAATTAGTTTGTTATATTACATTAGAACATATTAGAAACTATTTATCAGAATTGGTAACTATATTTGAAATAAGATTGAAGACAAAGAACTATGCTTGAATTTAGCGATAAATAATATTTACTTATTATACTGATTAGAACTTTAATTATGTGTTATGGTACCGCCACTGATTTACTAATTTATTGTTCACACATTTTAGGATAAATTAGTTTTCTACGACTATTTGTAGACATTACAGTAGGATTAGAATTATTTTATATTGAAATATGGCACAAAATTAACTATGAACTATTGATAACTAATACTAACTATGGTTTACTAGGAACACAAGTTCAGACTATACTTTGTAGGTTTGAAATTACTAGGCTTTTAAAAAGTAGATGGTTACTGTTTTAAGAGCAAGGACAATTGATTTGTTCAATAGTAACAGCTATTATACTGTATTGGAGATACTCTATTTATATAACTTTAATTTATTAGTATTGCAATTAGCAGATAGAAGTACATTATTTATAAATATTGATGATACCAACTTTTTAAATTGTCTATAAATGGTATGTTTATTAATGTCATTTAGATTTGTTTAACTGGAATCAACTAAAGTAACAGTCTTAACTATGACCAATATTATAATTCACTGGAGAATGTTTTGAGTTGATATCAGTGAAAATGTACGATAGAGACTTATTATATTTTTGGAATTATAGTTTTTACTAAGAAATGCTATGATTATGAATTATTATGATCTTGAGAGATATATTGATATGTATTGCTTTAATAATAAGAATTAATTGATTTAGAATATTAGGATTGACAGATGATTCCTGGAATATTGTTATTTATTTATTTATTTTAGATACAAAGCACCACAGCTAGTGACAAGTATTATCCTCTTGAACTACTAAACACATAATTGACAGATTGCCACATAGTACTTTATAACATAAATGCATTGCAATCATATGTAATGCTAACTGAAGAGTCCACTATCAGACATTTAATTAATAGATAACCAGGCCACCACAAATAGTAACAACTATTGTTTGTTTAAGGCTATTTAAATATAATTGACAGATGGGTATGTTTTGCTTTTATAAGATATATTTGGTTTACATTTATGGAGACACTTTTGTTTACAGCATTAGTCACTTATTTTAGATATGAGGCAGCGCAACTAACGACAGCTATTATTTTATTTGAAGTATTAAATACGTGAATGTAAGCGTGATTTGTTCTTTTGTCATAAGATGTATTTGCTTTACATTAAAGTTGGATATTGTGATTATTATAATACTGAAATCTATATATGTTAGATAGAAGGCAATACAACTAGCGACATCTATTAACTTATTTGAATTATTAGAATGTATGAATGCCAGTTTGATTTGTTTCCTTTTCATTATAAGATATATCAGGTTTACATTTAAGAATTGATATTTGATTAGTATAATACCAAGATTACTCATGTTAGATAGGAGGTAGCACAACTAGCGACATCTGTTGACTTATTTGAATTATTAATTGCATGAATGTTAGATTGAATTGTTTTACTTCAAATATTCATTTATTAAACCATAAATATTTTTAAAATGCCTGTATAGTAACAAGATATATTGACGTTAAATACGACTCAGTATACCTCATTACCATGTACTACATCGTATTTAAATTATTAGATTTTGAATGACAGACTAGGACGTTTAGCTGTTATACTAAAAGACTAATTATTTTGAATATTCATTCATTCAATCAATA
The DNA here is from genome assembly GCF_964235325.1 of Thermobia domestica. NCBI lineage: Eukaryota > Metazoa > Arthropoda > Insecta > Zygentoma > Lepismatidae > Thermobia > Thermobia domestica. The sequence goes on along the minus strand of NC_137461.1, from coordinate 180,899,080 downwards.
AATACTATTGGATATGCATTATATTTTCTTTTACATATCTTTATATTTCATTCATTTTGCTGCTTATATTAACTTGTTATTGTAGACATTTTCTTTGTTAAAGAAATTTGATAAGACAAATATAATTGTATAAACGCAAGTAAATTGAAATTATATATTTATAGCCTAAATATTGAATAAATACTGGTTTGATTTACGAGTTGATGATGAAGAGTTGAACAAACACACTGTGAGTTTTATATTTGTATATCAGTAAGCATAACATTAAGGATAACTTTCTATGAATATGGACTAATTTTCTTGTACTGAAGAACACTGTATCCTTGTTGAACAGAATTTTTTTCAAATACATGAAGTTTAAAGAATCATAAGGAATATTTACAAGTAATTGGTAAAAACTAAAACGATGAGACCTGACTTTATGATGTGGAGATATATCAGGAGAATATGATGGATAAGAAAATAGCAATTTTTACTTATAAAGACTCTTTATGTATTTTTGTTTAATAGTGACATCAAGTATTTTTATTTCAGATTGATTACAGACAAAAACTATACACTATTTTTATTATTGGTGAATTACATGATAATTTAATTGTATTATAGATTATGACATTTACAGTATTAAGTGCTTTGAAGGTTTGAAATTTCTCCTAAGACAATGTTTGTGAATAGATGAATGTTATGTCCATTTATAAATATTTTAATAAACGTATTAATCAGGGGATCATCACATTGTCGGATTCGTTCATAGTTTCAACACATATAAAGAATAATTTAATTATTAGTAACTATAAGCGCTTGTTCATCTTAGGTGACAGTTCGAGACTATATTGACTTTAACAATTGCATAGATTGTTTTCATTATAATGATTCCTTTATTTTCTGCAAGATATGTTTTATGTTACGTTTGTTGATCCTATCTCTTCAGTATAGTGACAAATGTTTTAACTGTATTGTGATATTTGAATGAAAATGATAAAATGATAACAACCAATTTGTTTATTATTAGAGGTTCATTTTGCCGAGGAGTATGAAGGATATGAGGCTGTAATGAAGGAGAAGATGGACTGATTGTGTTGGCTGGATGTCTATAGAAATATGTGCGAGTGAGTGGTGTGAAGATGTCTTGAAGGAAACCCGCAAAAGCACCAGCTTTGGAGGAGTCTGTTTATATAGGTAAGGCATCATTTGATAGTTGATATGGTGTTTTACTATGTTTTCCGCAATGAGCATTGAATTGTTTCCAATACTTGTTAGGACGAGTGACGTTAGAGAGTATTACAGATTTTAATCCGATACCGTAGCTTGTAACCACAGATGTAATTCTTGACCATCCTTTGAAGTTGTCGATGATGACGGAGTGCTTATGGATTTTTGGATGTTGATAGTTACGCTAAAATTGTCGAGACCGAGTGATAAATGTGAGATATTTTGTTGACAATATTGGTTGATAAGGCGTTGATGTGGTTACTGGTATGTAAAGTGAACTAGCTTTTGGATTGAAGATGTGTTGGTATGAATGTCATGAAACAGTGCGTCCATTGATGTATGGTTGTAATGGATCTACTGCTGTTGATAAATATGTTTGGTATTGTTTATAGTCGAATTTATCAAAATAGATGTCAGTTTTCGAAATTTTGTAGATTGAGTTGTATGATGAGTACTAAGTTGTAATTTGATCGGAAGAGGCTCACTTCCTAATAGATCAAGAACATCAATTTGGATTTGTGAAACGTGATTAGCAGAAGTAATGACAATATCTGGTATGCTTTGTGATACAGGCATAGTGGGTTTGGAAGATCATGAATGATACCAGGTATGTAAGTTATGACAAAGGTTTGAAAGGTAGATCTGTTTCTTTTGATTTGCTGTGCATGTTGAACTCAGCCATAATTATGAATTTCTTATTATTATTATCGGAAATATGTTGCACGATTACAGTAGGTAGAGGTTTTACAGGTCTGATATAAACTGTAGCAACGGTTATAGTTATATTACGGAAGTATAAAGTAATGATGAGATATTCAGGAAGATCTGACAGCCTACAAAAGTGTCAGCGTGACGGAATACGTGGAGAAAATACCACAACTGTTTATCCATTTGTGCGTCTCCTAGGAAGGTGCTAGCCTGTTGAATTAATGTATATCCAGAAAAATGACAAATGATGGAGGGAATGAGAAAGGTTTCGTTAAGGATAATTACTTTAGCTCTTTCTACCACTAACAGCGCTTCGAATAAAGCTTTATTCTGATGAATGGATCTAATATTGAGAAATATAAAGACTACATTCATGATTAGTAGGTTAGACAGTAGTTTCCAAAGGTAGTGTATGAAAATAGATATTTTGACCACAATAAGTAGTATGAAATGTAACATGGAATATTTCTTTTGCTGCGTGGATGATTTGTTTTAAGACATGTAAACGATGAATTGGTTGAATATTTTGAAGAGTAAGCGTTAGAAAGGCAACAATATATTGCGTACTGTTATAGAAGACTTCAGTGATTGTACAACGTTTGCAGAATAGTTGTATATACGTAGTGGTACCACCTACTCAGGATGAACTTTGGTATGGACGGATTTGCCTTTACACTTGTAACTATATGTTGCGTGTTGTTCATGGCAAGTGTAACAATTTTGGGGGAGGTTGTAGATTGGGGATATGAATGATTGGAATGATCACCAGATCAATAGCTGCGGACAGAAGTATTTGGGCATATTGCGGTAGAGTGTTGATTATACGTATAGCATTTTTTGTTGCATTGAAGTGTTACAGGGTGTTGATGACCGTGAAAGTTTAACTTTGTTTTTGTTATAAATGTATGCCCCACTACTTAGAAGAGAATCATTAGTGGTTTGAGAAGGTGTTAGTACTTGAACAATGTACGTAGGACATGTAACATTTCTAATTTGTATAACCTTCAGGAGTGTGCGTCCTTCGTAGGTAAGTTCCTCCTGAATTTCTTTATTGGTATAAGGATCAACACCCCGATTCATCATGGAAAGGAGAGGAGGACGGCGAGGTGGTGGCATTTGCTTGCCTTGAGATGCATTTTGGTTAGTAAGTTTAGCATTTTTTGTCGAAGGTTTCTATGTGTAGTTTGTTTTTATAATGGTGACCAAGTTTGCATTTTCTGTTTGAAAATAAAGCCATTTTTTAGTTTTGACTATTTCTTTGAGTGAAGCACGAGGAAGGTACTTGTACAGTTGTAGAGCAACTTGTTTCTCAGTTGAACAAAAAATGTAGAATCGAAATAAAAACTGGAAACAATATTCAAGTTTTGATTTCGATTCTACATTTTTTGTTTTTCCGTTTTAATTGTTTTTTTGTTTTTCAAGTTGCATTTTTAATTTTAGTTCTGCATTATTTCAGTTTTACATTTTTTTGTTTGTTTTAAATTTGTATAATATTGATTACTCTTGATTTAATATTGTAATGTACGTAACTTTTGTAAATCTAAACATTTCAATCTGACAATCATGCTGTTAAAATTTCGAATATGGTAATATTTGTCAATTGGTATGATGTTTCATATTTAATTTTAATACATAACGGTTCTGTAGTAATCAAATCCACAAGTACTTTGTGGTGGACAATCACCGTGTGCGTGGGTTTTCTCGGGTTCTCCCGTTTCCTCCCACATTCTTCATTCCATCTTTTTTCATTCATTACTCATCATCACCGTCTCCTTTAGCCTGACTGGTATAACCGTGGGACCTAAAACTCAAAGATTTCATTTTTTATTAATCCGCAAGAATTCATAAACCATATCTTATTTTAGAAGTTAAATTAGCAGCTATCATGTGTGGTTGTCATATTTCAAATAATATAATTATTGATACTAGATACGATATGGTGTATCTATTGCATATGAATAACACTAATATACCAATCATATATTGTTATGTGATATTATAAATCAAATAGTTCTTATCAGAACCTAAAACACATTAACGTGTCAATTAAACTCTCCATATTTCATAACATATCAATGTTTATTGTTAATTATAATATGGTGCATCTATCGATAATAAAAATTCTCTACCATATCATTCTTGATGCCAACTCCCAAGTATAAACTGCCAAAATGTATCAAAGTATCAATCGTAACCTTACTAGCTAGCCATAATTAGCGTAAGCTTCATGGTTGCTCCACTAAAGTGGAAAAAATGCAGGTGCAGTCACAAACTATATCTGGTCGTACCACAAGCTCTGTTATGTCTATGCCTTCCCGTTCTTCAATCATGCAAACTTATTCTAACCGGTTGCAATTCTCACCAGCTGCAAAGAAAGCACACGCTACACCAGATATAGTGGACAACACTATGAACATGAAAACAAATTCTACTGCGGCTCCAACTTTACATCGAACTTCATCTCAATCATTGTACTCGTTTCTGTTAACAAATTTCGATTCACGTTTCTCAACTGAGAAACAAGTTGCTCTACAACTGTACAAGTACCTTCCTCGTGCTTCACTCAAAGAAATAGTCAAAACTAAAAAATGGCTTTATTTTCAAACAGAAAATGCAAACTTGGTCACCATTATAAAAACAAACTACACATAGAAACCTTCGACAAAAAATGCTAAACTTACTAACCAAAATGCATCTCAAGGCAAGCAAATGCCACCACCTCGCCGTCCTCCTCTCCTTTCCATGATGAATCGGGGTGTTGATCCTTATACCAATAAAGAAATTCAGGAGGAACTTACCTACGAAGGACACACACTCCTGAAGGTTATACAAATTAGAAATGTTACATGTCCTACGTACATTGTTCAAGTACTAACACCTTCTCAAACCACTAATGATTCTCTTCGAAGTAGTGGGGCATACATTTATAACAAAAACAAAGTTAAACTTTCACGGTCACCAACACCCTGTAACACTTCAATGCAACAAAAAATGCTATACATATAATCAACACTCTACCGCAATATGCCCAAATACTTCTGTCTGCAGCTATTGATCTGGTGATCATTCCAATCATTCATATCCCCAATCTACAACCTCCCCCAAAATTGTTACACTTGCCATGAACAACACGCAACATATAGTTACAAGTGTAAAGGCAAATCCGTCCATACCAAAGTTCATCCTGAGTAGGTGGTACCACTACGTATATACAACTATTCTGCAAACGTTCTACAATCACTGAAGTCTTCTATAACAGTACGCAATATATTGTTGCCTTTCTAACGCTTACTCTTCAAAATATTCAACCAATTCATCGTTTACATGTCTTAAAACAAATCATCCACGCAGCAAAAGAAATATTCCATGTTACATTTCATACTACTTATTGTGGTCAAAATATCTATTTTCATACACTACCTTTGGAAACTACTGTCTAACCTACTAATCATGAATGTAGTCTTTATATTTCTCAATATTAGATCCATTCATCAGAATAAAGCTTTATTCGAAGCGCTGTTAGTGGTAGAAAGAGCTAAAGTAATTATCCTTAACGAAACCTTTCTCATTCCCTCCATCATTTGTCATTTTTCTGGATATACATTAATTCAACAGGCTAGCACCTTCCTAGGAGACGCACAAATGGATAAACAGTTGTGGTATTTTCTCCACGTATTCCGTCACGCTGACACTTTTGTAGGCTGTCAGATCTTCCTGAATATCTCATCATTACTTTATACTTCCGTAATATAACTATAACCGTTGCTACAGTTTATATCAGACCTGTAAAACCTCTACCTACTGTAATCGTGCAACATATTTCCGATAATAATAATAAGAAATTCATAATTATGGCTGAGTTCAACATGCACAGCAAATCAAAAGAAACAGATCTACCTTTCAAACCTTTGTCATAACTTACATACCTGGTATCATTCATGATCTTCCAAACCCACTATGCCTGTATCACAAAGCATACCAGATATTGTCATTACTTCTGCTAATCACGTTTCACAAATCCAAATTGATGTTCTTGATCTATTAGGAAGTGAGCCTCTTCCGATCAAATTACAACTTAGTACTCATCATACAACTCAATCTACAAAATTTCGAAAACTGACATCTATTTTGATAAATTCGACTATAAACAATACAAAACATATTTATCAACAGCAGTAGATCCATTACAACCGTACATCAATGGACGCACTGTATCATGACATTCATACCAACACATCTTCAATCCAAAAGCTAGTTCACTTTACATACCAGTAACCACATCAACGCCTTATCAACCAATATTGTCAACAAAATATCTCACATTTATCACTCGGTCTCGACAATTTTAGCGTAACTATCAACATCCAAAAATCCATAAGCACTCCGTCATCATCCACAACTTCAAAGGATGGTCAAGAATTACATCTGTGGTTACAAGCTACGGTATCGGATTAAAATCTGTAATACTCTCTAACGTCACTCGTCCTAACAAGTATTGGAAACAATTCAATGCTCATTGCGGAAAACATAGTAAAACACCATATCAACTATCAAATGATGCCTTACCTATATAAACAGACTCCTCCAAAGCTGGTGCTTTTGCGGGTTTCCTTCAAGACATCTTCACACCACTCACTCGCACATGTTTCTATAGACATCCAGCCAACACAATCAGTCCTCGGCAAAATGAACCTCTAATAATAAACAAATTGGTTGTTATCATTTTATCATTTTCATTCAAATATCACAATACAGTTAAAACATTTGTCACTATACTGAAGAGATAGGATCAACAAACGTAACATAAAACATATCTTGCAGAAAATAAAGGAATCATTATAATGAAAACAATCTATGCAATTGTTAAAGTCAATATAGTCTCGAACTGTCACCTAAGATGAACAAGCGCTTATAGTTACTAATAATTAAATTATTCTTTATATGTGTTGAAACTATGAACGAATCCGACAATGTGATGATCCCCTGATTAATACGTTTATTAAAACATTTATAAATGGACATAACATTCATCTATTCACAAACATTGTCTTAGGAGAAATTTCAAACCTTCAAAGCACTTAATACTGTAAATGTCATAATCTATAATACAATTAAATTATCATGTAATTCACCAATAATGAAAATAGTGTATAGTTTTTGTCTGTAATCAATCTGAAATAAAAATACTTGATGTCACTATTAAACAAAAATACATAAAGAGTCTTTATAAGTAAAAATTGCTATTTTCTTATCCATCATATTCTCCTGATATATCTCCACATCATAAAGTCAGGTCTCATCGTTTTAGTTTTTACCAATTACTTGTAAATATTCCTTATGATTCTTTAAACTTCATGTATTTGAAAAAAATTCTGTTCAACAAGGATACAGTGTTCTTCAGTACAAGAAAATTAGTCCATATTCATAGAAAGTTATCCTTAATGTTATGCTTACTGATATACAAATATAAAACTCACAGTGTGTTTGTTCAACTCTTCATCATCAACTCGTAAATCAAACCAGTATTTATTCAATATTTAGGCTATAAATATATAATTTCAATTTACTTGCGTTTATACAATTATATTTGTCTTATCAAATTTCTTTAACAAAGAAAATGTCTACAATAACAAGTTAATATAAGCAGCAAAATAAATGAAATATAAAGATATGTAAAAGAAAATATAATGCATATCCAATAGTATTTATTGATTGAATGAATGAATATTCAAAATAATTAGTCTTTTAGTATAACAGCTAAACGTCCTAGTCTGTCATTCAAAATCTAATAATTTAAATACGATGTAGTACATGGTAATGAGGTATACTGAGTCGTATTTAACGTCAATATCTCTTGTTACTATACAGGCATTTTAAAAATATTTGTGGTTTAATAAATGAATATTTGAAGTAAAACAATTCAATCTAACATTCATACAATTAATAATTCAAATAAGTCAACAGATGTCGCTAGTTGTGCTACCTCCTATCTAACATGAGTAATCTTGGTATTATACTAATCAAATATCAATCCTTAAATGTAAACCTGATATATCTTATAATGAAAAGGAAACAAATCAAACTGGCATTCACACATTCTAATAATTCAAATAAGTTAATACATGTCGCTAGTTGTATTGCCTTCTATCTAACATATATAGATTTCAGTATTATAATAATCACAATATCCAACTTTAATGTAAAGCAAATACATCTTATGACAAAAGAACAAATCACGCTTACATTCACGTATTTAATACTTCAAATAAAATAATAGCTGTCGTTAGTTGCGCTGCCTCATATCTAAAATAAGTGACTAATGCTGTAAACAAAAGTGTCTCCATAAATGTAAACCAAATATATCTTATAAAAGCAAAACATACCCATCTGTCAATTATATTTAAATAGCCTTAAACAAACAATAGTTGTTACTATTTGTGGTGGCCTGGTTATCTATTAATTAAATGTCTGATAGTGGACTCTTCAGTTAGCATTACATATGATTGCAATGCATTTATGTTATAAAGTACTATGTGGCAATCTGTCAATTATGTGTTTAGTAGTTCAAGAGGATAATACTTGCCACTAGCTGTGGTGCTTTGTATCTAAAATAAATAAATAAATAACAATATTCCAGGAATCATCTGTCAATCCTAATATTCTAAATCAATTAATTCTTATTATTAAAGCAATACATATCAATATATCTCTCAAGATCATAATAATTCATAATCATAGCATTTCTTAGTAAAAACTATAATTCCAAAAATATAATAAGTCTCTATCGTACATTTTCACTGATATCAACTCAAAACATTCTCCAGTGAATTATAATATTGGTCATAGTTAAGACTGTTACTTTAGTTGATTCCAGTTAAACAAATCTAAATGACATTAATAAACATACCATTTATAGACAATTTAAAAAGTTGGTATCATCAATATTTATAAATAATGTACTTCTATCTGCTAATTGCAATACTAATAAATTAAAGTTATATAAATAGAGTATCTCCAATACAGTATAATAGCTGTTACTATTGAACAAATCAATTGTCCTTGCTCTTAAAACATAGTAACCATCTACTTTTTAAAAGCCTAGTAATTTCAAACCTACAAAGTATAGTCTGAACTTGTGTTCCTAGTAAACCATAGTTAGTATTAGTTATCAATAGTTCATAGTTAATTTTGTGCCATATTTCAATATAAAATAATTCTAATCCTACTGTAATATCTACAAATAGTCGTAGAAAACTAATTTATCCTAAAATGTGTGAACAATAAATTAGTAAATCAGTGGCGGTACCATAACACATAATTAAAGTTCTAATCAGTATAATAAGTAAATATTATTTATCGCTAAATTCAAGCATAGTTCTTTGTCTTCAATCTTATTTCAAATATAGTTACCAATTCTGATAAATAGTTTCTAATATGTTCTAATGTAATATAACAAACTAATTTGTAGTTGTTTCTGGTAATGTTACATGAATATAATACATTAAACAGGTTTCAAGTTTGAATAGTGTAATTATAATTCAACAAATTTAAATCAACATCCATAAATAAACCAAATAACATCAAACAAAGTTTTATCTTGCAATCTGAAATTCCAAAATCTTAATGCACACAAGTTTCCGTGAATTCTTTTCTAGAAACCATTAACCCGTATATCTAATATCCAAACAATAAAGTATCAATCATTTTCACCATCATACAGTGATAGCGTGTAGTTAATCTGTATCTCTATACAAAACTAATCTCCTAAAGGACCTAGTTCAGCAAATACAAAGTGTAATCATTCAAATCTTCATATGATGGTTCTGTAGAGTAATCTTTTACCACAATACAAGATATGTGAAATTCTAATATTATCGTGCTTTGTAGATTTAAATATATCTACACTATACTAAATATCAATGTGCCATATATGCATCACATGTCAATTTGTGAATCTCTGATTCCCAACTTCAATTAAACCTATGTCAAATACTCTGTCAATAACAATATATTCTAGTCTTAAATATAATCAAATTCACATATACTCCATAAAATATTTTTACGGTAAACAATCATGACACTTAACATAAAATTTCAAGACAAAAACAATTTTTACCTACAATAATTCTGTCAGTGATTTAAATGTATATAAATTAAGTCAAATAAAGCATATACATTAAATATTGTTGTGCAGCATAAACAATAAATAATCAACTAGCACATTCAAGGGTTAACCAAAAGGCTTGTGAATCAAGCCCACTTGTGAGTGCAAAATTAAATATCCATAGTATATTTACTTCAAAGTATAATAATACACTTCTCAACAAGCTTAAACTAAAAAAAACTCCCTATAAAAGGCATCAACTATAATCTTCGGCTAAATCAATAGTCTCGGTACTGTATTCATTGTAAGTCTTAAGTCCACATAATATATAAATAGTTCTGCAACACTATCCTTCACATGAAGTGAATAACTTTTACCCCACAATTATCAACAATTTCCCATTAAATTCGCTTCAAACAATGGAATACCCTCTATTCTTAGTTATAGTGAACACACTTCGTAGTTAGTATCGTCAATATTCTTGGTTCAATTCTAGACCATGTATGTTTGTAATGATTCTTAGTTATAGTGAACACACTTCGTAGTTAGTATCGTCAATATTCTTGGTTCAATTCTAGACCATGTATGTTTGTAATGATTCTTAGTTATAGTGAACACACTTCGTAGTTAGTATCGTCAATATTCTTGGTTCAATTCTATACCATGTATGTTTGTAATGGACAAACATCGTACATATGGAATTTTCTCGGAGTTCTCCAGTTTCCTCCTACATTCTCATTCCCCCGTTTCATTCATCTTAAAAGGGAAAGTCACCACAAAGTGTTCTGATACAAGTTACCTTAACATGCATAATCGTAGGACGATAAACTTAAAATTATTTAGTGTTCAATTGTAACCTCTGGAGCGTAAAATTGTTAGTTCAATTTCTGATAAGACTATCAAAATCAAGTATTTCTGTAATCATATCTTCATTCAGTAAACAGATATTCATTTCAACTACAAAAACAATAACCATCATGCAACAAACGTATATACCATTCAAATGCTAAAACAAAATTTCTAAGTAAAACTCAGCTATAAAGTTTCCCGTTATATATAAAAAAATCTAATTTCAAAGTATAATTCATATAACTCCAATGTAAATCAACCCGCTAATGTTAATTTCATGCAAGCAAAAACATCCTAAAACCATTGCAACTTCTAGTAAAATTAGTGCCATACGTAGTAAATACAGTTTAATTAGTAAAATTCACGTTTGACTTGCCAATCCATAATGTCACCATTATTTTGAATACAAGCTGTATTAAATTAGTAATAAAATTATTAAATTCGAGTCTTATATCTTGAATGTCTATGCATTAATATTGTAAATAAAAAATGCAGTACCCTGAATAAAAAATAAGTATCTAACAAAACCAAAAAATGGGTATCCTTAAAATCCACTCTCCAAAATATCGAAAATACAATTTCAGTTTTTTTTTTCAAAATTATTCTTCCTCTTTATTCCATTGTTATCAATGTTATAAGTACATTGCCAATAATTGACTAATCACATTGCGCAATCAGTGGTTATCTATTAAAATCAGATTTATAATATTATGGTTATTTTTTTTATAATAATTTTTTTTATTACATAATGCATTCTGAATAATTCTCAATTTTTTTTACTAGTGTACACATATAACATTTCTGGTTAATGAAGTTTCTAGAAAAAAAATAGTATATACAAAAGTACTAATACATTTAGAGAAACATCAAAATTAACATATTTAAAACAGCAAACAGTAAAAATTAAACATAATTTTGGTACTATATAAACCGACAATTGTAGAAATGAAGGATAACACATGATGATTAATAAGTGTTTCAGTCCTCTATACTTAGATTTTGCCATAATCCCAGTCACACAATAATAAACAAAAATATCATTTTATACTGTATATGTCTTTGAAGTAGCAATTATTAACATTCAGAAAATGTTTATATTTATTTTAGATAAAAAATTTCGTCTAGCTTGGGTGAAGATGGGAAGGAGTTTAATATGCTAATGGCATTGCCTCTTTGTATGGCTAGGCTTATCCTTTGTGTCAAAAAGTAACCACTTCTAGGATCTCCTGATTTATTAATTAATTTTGATCCTAATTCCTTTAAAAACATTCTGGCTTCTTTGCTAAAAACGCCCATTGTTTCCGTGGCAAACGCAATAAAAATGTGATCTTCTTTAAGTTTTGAATATTTAGAATGTTTCCGCATACACGCTGTCTCTGCTGCACTTCCCGCTTCTTCACTAGTTGACGTTAAGTAAGATGGGGCAAAAGTATCTACACATGTTACATCCCATACTAGACATTGACCCCTTTTCCAAGGTGTCAAAGTAATTCCATCTGGCCGCTTATTGTCGTTCCGATACATTCCTGGTGGCTCTAAAATGTTAGGACAGTCTATACTGGTGAGGGTTCGTTTTATTATTTGATTTAATTCACTGTGACGTTAAATTCTCCCTCCACTTTTGATGCAACTTAATGCGTGTAAGCCTTTCTCATCCATCCGACTTTGACACGCACATGTGAATTCATAGCAAATACTAAGTCCTAGGCGTAAAGCTACACATATTTGAAAAATATTTGTTTCTAAAAATGTTCCGATGTTTTTAGAGGGTGTGGCTTGCAACCATGCTCCAGACTCTTTTTGACGTAGTGCTTTGAGGCGAGCTGTATCAATGTCATTTTGCGAAACTACCTCGTTTTCAGCTATCTCGTTGATTACAATTTCATCCCATTTTCTTTGCGACCCCTTTACAACCGGAACTGTGTTGTAAATGCCTCTCCATATTTCTAATACCTCTGTCAGATGAGGAATCTTCACTTCGTCAACTGGAATATTAAGAACTTTGGAGACGAGCGACAACACCCCATAAGAAGAAGACAAGAATGCAGGGAGACTCAAATCTGAAAATTTCCGTACCCCTAAACCTCCTAAACGAATGGGTAAGCTTGCTTGTGCCCATTGAGTTTCATTTAACTTATAATTAAGTTTTCAGTTTTAAATATATTCATCCTATGTATGGAATGTCTATTCTTATGCATATATAATATGAAATCTAAGCAGCACAAAATTAGGTTGGTAAACAAGACTTCTACGCATTTTCAAATTGTTTGTTCGATCTTGCCGATTACATAACTGGTAGGATACACACACTAAACATTAAAATCTAAATATCACAATCCAAAAGTAAACTAAAATCATATGGTCTCCGCAATTAGTAACAAAATAATAAGTGTATTACACATATCAAATAATTGTAACGTGTAATTTCACATTTAAATAATAGGGGCATGCAATAAAAAAACAATCGCAATTACATGTTATGTACTGTTATTTCTATATCCAATTTCATATACAAAAAAAACGCAATCACATACTTATAATAATTTCCTGCAACATACAAAACTAACTCTCTTCCAGTCATATATATCCTAACAACGTAGTAGTAATTCAAAGAGCCCAAGTTCCAATTCTACTTACGTAAGATAATACTTATTTTCATAATTCTAATAATAAATAATAATAATAATAATAAATAAAAATTCCAATTCAAGCTGTATTAACAATAACAAAAAGTGTTGTGTATAAAAAACATAGTTCTGACTTGCAAGGTGTAACAAATATCCTACAATCAAATGGTGTGCGCAATCAGTGTCAAATAAGCCATGCTTCCGAAAAAAAGCAACATAAAAGTACCAACATACAACGTTAGCTTGTAAACATAGTTAGTTTCAAATAGTGTACGTGTAAGCGCCATAAAAATATCCACATTCCAATAATGTATAGTTTCTTGTACTTTTTTAAAAATTCTTCAATACATAGGTGCACAATAATTATGTTTTTCATAAAATTACAATATCAAATTTATATATTCAGCCAATTAATTATTATTTTATTAAATTCAAAAATAGCCTGAATCAAATAGTCAACCGAGGTTAGAAATATACCTAAACCGGAAAATACAACGGCGGTATCGCAATATTTGTTTGCTTTCGGTTCGCGCAACAAGTTCTTCTACGTCATAAAGAAGATTGTCAACATCAATAAATCACCAACCGCAACCAGGAAATAGCCAGCAAAATAGCGGGCATGTCATCAAAGGTAAGTAAACTTTCTCTTCTTACTAAGTTAAAATATTAAATAAACATACAAAGTGTGCCGGTATCTATAAAGGAAAATACCATTAGCGTCCACGGCTACCAAACGGTAAATATACAAAGCGCGCGGGCAAAAACTCGCGACAGTATTGGCGCCAGCGCAAAGCTAACGTTCAATACAGTGCGGCTGCCGGGCAGTCAGTAATATACAAAGTGGACGGGCGGGGAAACTATAAAGGGAAGTCGCGGCATAACCAGACAGTAAGGGCGCCAGCGGCACCATCTAACACGCTTTATCAATCCAAAATAATTGCAAAGTCATTACTTCAATAATACATTAAACCCGCTCGTAATTAAACAATACTATAAGATAATGACGTCACGTGTATCATCATACGTGATTACATTAATTCTACGCAATCATCTTTAATTGAATAAATTAATAGCTGTTTGATTAAAGGGGTAATCAATTTGATAGGAGTTTAATTAAAGGGTTAATTAAATTGATATCAAAATTTAATTAAATTATATCTTACAATGTTGCATGATTTACACTATAAATATACAAAATATAGGGAATTTCAACCCTTTAGGGCCTAATTTGACAACACCGCAGCGCTAGAAAGCCTATAATATAGCGTAGAAGGCCTTAATTAAAATGATATCGGCTCAGGGAGGTCAGATAAGGGAACCATTCTACTTCCTTTAACTACAAACTGGCCACACACATAACAAAAACTATTTGGTGAGTTAACACACGAACGCCGTCCTCTTGACGCCATTGTACTGATCACAAACTAAACTTCTGGTCTTAGTTGGGTATAATGCCGTTAAGATCAAACATGAAAGCACTCTTAGCAGCAAAGACAACTTTGAAAGTGAAGTAGTGTTAAACCACACGTCGATATAAAAATGTACAAAACTCCCTCACCAGGTGTCAAGAACACAAGAAAGAAAGAAATGCGCGGGGGGAGGGGGTAACGATACCGTAGTGGAAAATTCAGACTGCATTAGTTCATTGTTGTCAACAAATAGTCTGTATTCCATTCTTTCTTTCTTTTGCATTCTGTTACATTTGATAACAAATATTGATAACCATTTCATGAACAAAACGAAAAAACTTGGAGAATTGTATATATATGTATTAAGATATACCTATACTATACGTTTAAAAAAAATATACGTTGGAAGTACATTCTATTTTTATACACGTTTCTAATTTACAGAGAGCAATACAAGTGTGTTGTTGACTATTGTAAATATTCATTTTTATGTCTGTGTTTGTAGTAATAAAGCAAATCGTTTTTACCCCAACTCAGGAGATCTGAAAGCATTACTATCAGGTGCAATAAACAGTGCACACAGTATACATACAAATATATTTATTTCTCTAGAAAGAACAAAGCGATTTTTACGAAACTTTTAGGGTTTATTAAATATAAATCAAGGTATACGCAGGTATAATTTCTATGTTACTAACTGTAAGGGGACAGGAGCTAGGGGAATAAAATATCTGAAAAAGGGAAATTTTTGAGGGAATTTCCCGAAAATCCCACTGTTACGGGAAAACTGTACGTGATGGAGAGAAACCGAGTGCATATTCGAATTCAGCGCAAAAAGTTCCTTTAAGATCAGGTGATTTTTCTCATGTAACAAACAAAAAGTTTAAATTTGTTAACTAGTGTTATATACGGATAAGTTATACAAATTATATAAACATTAGAACTCCTTATAAACTATGTAAATATATAAGCACTTAAATAATTATCCAGGCCTGGAATTTTTAATGAACCTAAAAACTATTAGATTAAATAATATATATATATATATATATATATATATATATATATATATATATATATATATATATATATATATATATATATGAATGTATGTATATATTTACATCAGCTAATCATTATCACAACAAACACTATTCGAAGCTTTCTTGCACCCACTGGAAAACGTGAAGTATATTAATATTTATTTGCATATATTGTTATTGTAGACTGTTCCCATAATGCCCACCGACTTCGATTTTACAAAATTTGAAAAATAAATTTCACTTTTTATTTAGTGGTCAATTTGAAGGCATTTTGTTATACTACCATTAAGAAACCCATATACATGATATTACGAATCAATCATTATGGAACAATCTCATGTGTGACACGCAGCAGTGGTACCAATCTTTGAAAGTTTCATTTACAACTCTTTTCCTTTTTCTTTTTTAACTGATTTGGTGAGTAATGGTGCATTCAGTATAAAGGTACAACAAGATATTCTCTCTCTCTCTCTCTCTCTCTCTCTCTCTCTCTGTATGTGTGTGTGTGTGTGTGTGTGTGTGTGTGTTTTTGTTTCTAGTTTCCGGCGTAAGCATGTGGATACTACCAGGTATACTTTCGTGTGTACATATGCTAGTGTGTGTGTGTGTGTGGCGCGGGTATATGAAGTATTAATTGGGATAGCGTAGTGCAACTTATCGATATTAGTACGTACATACAAACGGCTGTTACTTCCAACGATAACTTTGAACGAATGCGAATTTTTAAATTCTGCTTTTTGCAAAAAATAAGTAGAGTGATTCTTCTCGAGGGAGTTCCCCTAAATGATAGCCCCTACCATGTCCAATTGAATCACAAATTGCCGCAATCTTTTGTACATTGTTTGTACAGAAATGTGCAAGCCAAATTTTCGTTTGTACACAATTAGGGGCGCCGCCAGAACAGAAAAAAATTGGGGGCTGTCTAAGTGATAGCCCCCGATACCATGTCCAATTGAATTACAAATTGTTGCAATTGTTTGTACTTCGTTTGTACAGAAATGTGCAGGCGAAATGAATGTTTGCACGCAATTAGGGGCGCCACCAGAACGAAAAAAATTGGGGGCTGTCTAAGTGGTAGCCCCCCACCAACATGTCCTATTCAATCACAAATTGTCGCAATCGTTTCTACGTCGTTTGTACAGAAATGTACAGGCAAAATTTTCGTTTGTACACAATTAGGAGCGCCGCCAGAACTGAAAAAAATGGTGGCTGTCTAAGTGGTAGCCCCCCCTCCCCGTCACGTCCAATTCAATCACAAGTTGTCGCATTCGTTTGTGCATCGTTTGTACAGAAATGTGCAGGCAAAATGTTTGTTTGAACAATCTTATGGGCGCCGCCAGAACGAAAAAAAGTGGGAGGCTGTCTAAATGGTAGCCCACCCACCATGTCCAATTGAATCATAAATTATCGCAATCGTTTGTACATTGTTTGTACAGAAATGTGCAGGCCAAATTTTCGTTTGTATACTATTAGGGGCGCCGCAAGAACGAAAACAAATTAGGGGCTGTCTAACTGGTAGTCCCCCACCAGCATGTCCTATTCAATCACAAATTATAGCAATCGTTTGTACTTTCTTTATACAGAAATGTGCAGGCGAAATTTTCGTTTGTATACAATTAGGGGCGCCGCCAGAACAGAAAAAAATTGGGGCTGTCTAAGTGGTAGTCCCCCCTGGTCCAATTGAATCACAAATTGTCGCATTCGTTTGTGCATTGTTTGTACAGAAATGTGCAGGCAAAATGTTTGTTTGAACAATCTTAGGGGCGCCGCCAGAACGAAAAAAAGTGGGAGGCTGTCTAAATGGTAGCCCACCCACCATGTCCATTTGAATCACAAATTATCGCAATCGTTTGTACATTGTTTGTACAGAAATGTGTAGGCCAAATTTTCGTTTGGACACTATTAGGGGCGCCGCAAGAACGAAAATAAATTAGGGGCTGTCTAACTGGTAGTCCCCCACCAGCATGTCCTATTCAATCACAAATTATAGCAATCGTTTGTACTTTCTTTATACAGAAATGTGCAGGCGAAATTTTCGTTTGTATACAATTAGGGGCGCCGCCAGAACAGAAAAAAATTGGGGCTGTCTAAGTGGTAGTCCCCCCTGGTCCAATTGAATCACAAATTGTCGCATTCGTTTGTGCATTGTTTGTACAGAAATGTGCAGGCAAAATGTTTGTTTGAACAATCTTAGGGGAGCCGCCAGAACGAAAAAAAGTGGGAGGCTGTCTAAATGGTAGCCCACCCACCATGTCCATTTGAATCACAAATTATCGCAATCGTTTGTACATTGTTTGTACAGAAATGTGTAGGCCAAATTTTCGTTTGGACACTATTAGGGGCACCGCAAGAACGAAAACAAATTGGGGGCTGTCTAACTGGTAGTCCCCCACCAGCATGTCCTATTCAATCACAAATTATAGTAATCGTTTGTACTTTCTTTGTACAGAAATGTGCAGGCGAAATTTTCGTTTGTATACAATTAGGGGCGCCGCCAGAACAGAAAAAATTGGGGCTGTCTAAGTGGTAGCCCCCCCCCCTGGTCCAATTGAATCACAAATTGTCGCAATAGTTTGTACTTCGTTTGTACAGAAATGTGCAGGCGAAATGTATGCTCCCACGCAATTAGGGGCGCCACCAGAACGAAAAAAATTGGGGGCTTTCTAAGTGGTAACCCCCCACCAACATGTTCTATTCAATCACAAATTGTCGCAATCGTTTCTACGTCGTTTGTACAGAAATGTACAGGCAAAATTTTCGTTTGTACACAATTAGGAGCGCCGCCAGAACTGAAAAAATTGGTGGCTGTCTAAGTGGTAGCCTCCCCCCGTCACGTCCAATTCAATCACAAGTTGTCGCATTCGTTTGTGCATTGTTTGTACAGAAATGTGCAGGCAAAATGTTTGTTTGAACAATCTTAGGGGCGCCGCCAGAACGAAAAAAAGTGGGAGGCTGTCTAAATGGTAGCCCACCCACCATGTCCAATTGAATCACAAATTATCGCAATCGTTTGTACATTGTTTGTACAGAAATGTGCAGGCCAAATTTTCGTTTGTACACTATTAGGGGCGCCGCAAGAACGAAAACAAATTAGGGGCTGTCTAACTGGTAGTCCCCCACCAGCATGTCCTATTCAATCACAAATTATAGCAATCGTTTGTACTTTCTTTATACAGAAATGTGCAGGCGAAATTTTCGTTTGTATACAATTAGGGGCGCCGCCAGAACAGAAAAAAATTGGGGCTGTCTAAGTGGTAGTCCCCCCTGGTCCAATTGAATCACAAATTGTCGCAATAGTTTGTACTTCGTTTGTACAGAAATGTGCAGGCGAAATGTATGCTCCCACGCAATTAGGGGCGCCACCAGAACGAAAAAAATTGGGGGCTGTCTAACTGGTAGCCCCCCACCAACATGTCCTATTCAATCACAAATTGTTGCAATCGTTTGTACTTCGTTTGTACAGAAAAGTGCAGGCGAAAGTTTTGTTTGTACGCAATTAGGGGCGCCGCCAGAACAGAAAAAAATGGGGGCTGTCTAAGTGGTATACCCCCCACCATTTCCAATTGAATCACAAATTGTCGCATTCGTTTGTGCATCGTTTGTACAGAAATGTGCAGGCGAAATGTTTGTTTGATCAAACTTAGGGGCACCGCAGAACGAAAACAAAGTGGGAGGCTGTCTAAGTGTTAGCCCCCCCATCATGTCCAATTGAATCACAAATTGTCGCAATCGTTTGCACTTCGTTTGTACAGAAATGGGCAGGCGAAATGTATGTTTGTACACAATTAGGGGCGCCGCCAGAACAGAAAAAATTGGGGGCTGTCTAAGTGGTAGCCCCCCACCATGTCCAACTCAAGCACAAATTTTCGCAATCGTTTGTACTTCGTTTGTACAGAAATGTGCAGGCGTAAAGTTTATTTGTACACAATTAGGGGCACAGCCAGAACGAAAACAAAGTGAAAGGGCAGTCTACATGGAAGCCTCCTACCATGCCTAATTCAATCACAAGTTTTCGCAATCCTATGTACGTCATTTGTACAGAAATGTGCAGGTAAAATTTTCGTTTGTAGACAATTAGGGGCGCCGCCAGCACGAAAACAAAGTTGGGGCTGTCTAAGTGGCAGTCCCCCACCAACATGTCCTATTCATACACAAATTGTCCCAATCGCATGTACTTCGTTTGTACAGAAATGTACAGGCAAAATTTTCGTTTGTACACAATGAATGGCGCCGCCAGACCAGAAAAAAATGGGGGCTGTCTAAGTGGTAGCCCCCCACCATGTCCAATTCAATCACAAATTTTCGCATTCGTTTGTGCATCATTTGTACAGAAATGTGCAGGCGAAATGTTTGTTTGAACAAAATTAGGGGCGCCGCTAGAACGAAAACTAAATGGAGGCTGTCTGATTGCTAGCCCACCCACCATGTCCAATTGAATCACAAATTGTCGTAATTATCTGTACTTCGTTTGTACAGAAATGTGCAGGCGAAATGTTTGTTTGTAGACAATTAGGGACGCCGCCAGAACGAAAACAAAGTGGGGGCTGTCTAAGTGGTAGCCCCCGACCATGTCCAATTCAATCACAAATTGTCGCAATCCTATGTACGTCGTTTGTACAGAAATGTGCAGGCAAAATTTTCTTTTGTACACAATTAGAGGCGACGCAAGAAAGAAATTAATGTGGGGTCTGTCTAAATGGTACCCCGTCCATCATGTCCAATTCAATCACAAATTGTCGTAATCGTTTTTACATCGTTTGTACAGAAATATGCAGGCGTAATTTTCGTTTGTACACAATTAATGGTGCCGCCAGAAGGATAACAAAGTGGGGCTGTCTAAATGGTAGCCCCCACCATATCCAATTCAATCACAAATTATATCAATCGCTTGTACATCGTTTGCACAGAAATGTGCAGTCGAAATTTTCGTTTGTACTCTATTAGGGGCGCCGCCAGAACGAAAACAATGTGGGGGACTGTATAAATGCTAGAAACATTTAAAAAAATGTGTCACATTTATGGAGTATTTTTCTAACAGGACTTTGTTCACACTTTTGTGTGGTTTGGTTTGTTCACACTATCGTGTGATTCACTATATTGATCTTATTCTAACGATGATGGAATTAAATGATTATTTTTTGTTTTTTGTTTATATTTATACTTACAATCATTATTGCTGAGTTAGTTTATCACTCCTTGGCTCTTATTATTAAACTTATTCATTATTTCTTACGTGAGCTGAATCCTTATGAGAAGAATTTATTTTTTTCTTTCTATCTTGCGCAGAAACCGTTATTCTCATCTCGTACAGGAAATTGATAAGTGGAAGATATAACAAATTCACAAAGTAGACTGTTAGAGGGAAAATTATAACACAGTATTTTGTTTTATTTGATCATCTTCATTAAACTCATTTTACAGAAACTATAGAATGCATGGTGAAGTATTTTGGTGCATTCAGCATTCTGATTTACGAGTAGAGTTGCTAACTGGCCGGTATTTGCTGTGATTTTGATTAAGGGCGGTGACCGGTACAAACTTATTAGCCCCCTTCTGACGGGTATTTTGGAATCTGCAATCCAGAATATAACATTGAACATCGAAATTTTTCAACAGTGCCTTTACAAACACAAATTTCCGTTGTATTATACATTACCGATATTTTTTTAATGTATGGCAGTTTTTTTTATTTATTTAACATAACAAATTTGATAACACTTATATTTTATTGTAAAAGGATTTTATACATTTATTGAGAGTAGAAAATGACTTTTTAAAGCAATTTCCTTTGTTTGAAGTGTAAGTTTATAGAGTAAATTTCATTTTATGAATCAACTATTGTTACATAAAGATTAATATCCAGTATTATTCATCTGTTTCGATAATTTTAAACAAGTGGCAATTGCTGGTAAATAAAATAACGATCAATACAGTCTTCAGTTTCTCATTTGTACAGAGAATTTTGAGGGTGTGCCGGTAATTTTGTTTTCCTGAGTTGGCAACCTATTTACGAGGTTTTGTTTCAACTCTGCTACGTAGTGGCTCCGTACTGACACTCCGCATGCAAATAAGTAAGTAAGGCTACCATACGCCCCGGTTTCTTAAAATTTGTTCCGGTGTGCAGAAATTTTCCTTCTTGTCCTGTTTTTCTCTTTATTATTATTATTAATTACATATCAAAATTTCTGAAAAGATAATAAAATCGACTTATTCCTTTTGCTTTCAATTCCGACAATACTATAGGAACAATTTCATTCTAATCTTTATTATTATTCTGCTTCCCCGGATATAACATGCAATGTTTAAATCCTCCTAAGTAGCACTCTTATCACTAAAAGTAAGAATGTATACCCCGAGGTGGCAACAAATTCTTGTGACGTTGCAGACCAGCCCCGAAAACACATTGTTTTTCTGCTTCAGAAAAACAATTATGCAAATTGCTTTCTTTTAGTTCGCATTTTAGGTTAACAAAAATAAATCAGCCTATTGAAATTTGGAAACAACTTCATAAATCTGGATTTTTTTTCTTTATAGACATGTAGAGCATGTAAAGGTGGTATGTGTAATAATATTGAAAATGTAATTTTTGCCTAAATATTGTATGTTCACTGATTGCGTTTATATTGTATAACAGCTTCTAGCTTCTATAATAATTTTTAGCACTGTTGATTAAGTATGGACTATATTAATACATTATTTTAAGTTGTATAACTAGTGCGATACTGTAGTAAAATTGGAAAGATAAAATTAATACAAAATGCAATATTTACTACTATTTGTAAGATGTCCCGTTTTTTCTGTTTTCAAAAAGTATGGTAGCCTTAAAGTATGCTAAACCATACAAAATAAATTGTACTGTAAATTGTACCCCTGTACTGATAGTGCTCTCAAACGGGTCGGGTTACGGGTCGGGTCGGGTCGAGTCGGGTTGTCGGGTCGGGTCAGTCGGGTTAGCTCGTATCCGGTCACTCGGGTCGAGTCGTCACATTCTTCACTTATTTTCTATACGGAATACTATAAGGAGCTTTGTTGTAGAATTCAATTCGAAGTTGGTGAATGAATGATAATTGTGACTAATTGAAGGTGAAATAGTAACAAAATTTTAATTTAACCCTATATTAACTAATTGGCATTGTAATTGTAATTAATATTACTACTGACTTTTTTCCTTTCTGCGTTTCTATGTCAAGTTGAATGTCACATTAAGTGAAATTGAAAGGAAATATCTAGTTAACGTCCAACGTTATGCAGCAACGCTAAGAGAGACAGCGATGATGAGAAATAATTGAAGTGGTTGAATGCAGAAAGTGGGAGGAAATGGGAGAACACCGAGAAAACCCATGCACATGGTGTTTGTCCACCAGAAAACTTACTTGGTACGAATTGGAATCAATACCCATGGATCTTCGGGTCAAACACCTGCCTTTGGGCAGGACACATTATTATTATTACTATTATTATTTTTATTATTATTATTATTATTATTATTATTATTATTATTATTATTATTATTATTATTATTATTATTATAACTTTAAGAGTGCCCAAGAAAGTTCCGCTGACTTTTCACCAACACCTTCGAACATTGGTATGTAACCTAAGACGTACCTGGAATATCAAAAATCGTCTCCATCAGCCTCGACGACCTTCTGCCGACGTTCTGGAAGGCTATGGATTCCATCGCAGTCGAACTTGGTGGGACGTGAAGTGAAGAAGGTATCAAGTGCATATTGAACCTCTACTATCGATTTGAATTGGCGTTCTCTAAGGTGATTGTCCAAGGAATGGAACAGGTGATAATCGGACGGTACAATGTCCGTGGAGTATGGCGGATCCAATAGTGTTTTCCATTCAAGGCGTAGAATGATGTACTGGGTCATTTTAGCCACGTGGGGCTTAGCGTTGCCTTGTAACAAGAGGACCCCTTTGCGATTCAGAACTGCTGGATCCAGACAGTACACAGTGACAGTACAGAGTTGCATTGATGATCTGACCAGCTTGTAGCAGTTCCCGATGGACGATGCTTCGAGCAGTCCACAAAATGCACAGGAGAACCTTATTCTGGTGTAGTGCTGGCTTGCGCTGTTTTCAACCGGTTCATGGGATGCTAACCAACAATGACGGCGCCGTGGAGCTTCGTACAGGACCCACTTCCCATCACATGTCAACATCCTGTCCAGAAATTGCTTCTTCCTCAGACGAGATACCAAAGAAACTCAGGTGTCTGCTCGCGTTGCTTTCTGGCTCCAAGTCAAATCATGTAGGACCCATCAACCCAACTTGCAGTGCTTCCCAAGTTGATGGTGGTGGTGCCGAATGGTTTCTCCACTCACACTGAAATGTAGTACCAGTTCCTCACATATCTGTCTTCGCCTCAATTGCTGCCTGAAGATCTTTATTTTGAACATCTGTTTGTCTTCCGGCACGTGGTGCGTCTTCGAGTGTTTCGTCACCGTCCTTAAACCGTCATACCACTGCACTCTCCGCGTAGTCACGACACCCTCACCAAAGGTCTGTCATATCTTCCGCCCCGCGGAGCAGCAATTTGAACTCGTACAGCAAACAAGCCCTTATGACGCTCTGTGAAGGCCCCATGTTCACTCAGTCCTTACGCACGTTCACGGTGTATCTGAACAGCCACAACCAAGTAGTATGTTGGATATACTTACTAGTGTTGCTCACGAGACCAGGTTTCGGGCATTCTCGTCTCGAAAATGTGTCGTGAAGGTAGTCTCGTCTCGAAAAGTGCATATGTTTCTATTGAAAGAGCTCTGTCTCATCTCGTACCCCTTCATGAAAATTCTGTCTCGTCTCGTCTCGTCCAACAACTGACCTTCACCTTACATCCATTCGCATTCAACTCACGGTGTGAGGGCCAATTGAACACAGACCTCGACAAAGAGACAGAACTTTCTTGGTCATCTTCAGATTATTATTATTATTATTATTATTATTATTATTATTATTATTATTATTATTATTATTATTATTATTATTATTATTATTATTATTGCTGCGGTAGTGATTTGACTTTCTCCGCAATAAAATACTTGCTAATTTTATATAATGTTGCAAATATCTTCTAGATAAATTAATCAAGAAAAAATAAAAGGTAATTCCCTACAGAATGAAATTTCAGTGCAATTAGTTCCTTATGATTCTATCAGACAGCAACGCTGTTTTTAAATAGAAAAATCGAGATGTTAACGTGATGAAATTTTTGTTTGTTACACAGCAAAAAATATTAAAAGAAGTTCTATATACATTCCTTACTAGAAAATAATGTTGTCTTCAGAACTTTTATTCTTTTAGTCTTCTGAACTTGTCTTCAGAACTCAGTCAAATTTTATATTGATTTTCGAAGTTGATTGCCTAAATTTTAACCTTGGAAATTTGGATGTGGAGTAAAATAAAGAAGGTTAGCAGGGTAGAGAGGAAAACGAATTAGGAAATGCTGAAAAAATGCAAGAGACGAGAGCAATATTAGACGATATAAGGAAGCGAAAAAATGGACGGATCACAAGTTTCGATCTTGCTAAGGGATTGCATTCTGAGAGATGTAGTAAAGGGGGTGATATCAGGAGAGCGAGAGTGTGTAAGAAGGTAGCAATTGATAGATTGTAATAAGGAGGGTGGTACTTTATGTTGGGTTGCGAGGCAGATATTAGCGGGAAATCGCAAAAATGGAAGCTTCTTACCTAGTTCACGGAAACTGGCCTGTCATTAATGGCAGAACCCTGAGGAGGAGGAGGAGGATAATTATACTACAAATAAAAAAACCGGAACAATGGTTTATGCATAAGAATTGGTCAGCATTTTTTTTTCTGGTGGCAGTTTTGTAAGGTTCTAGCTCTCTCAAACTGATTAGATTGTAAGGTCAGGTCACTCGGGTCGGTTGTCGGGTTAGGTCACTTCGGGTTGGTTCACTCGGGTCACTTTGGGTCGGGCCAATCGGGTCAGCTCTGGTCGGGTTGTCGGGTCGGGTCAGTCAATTCGGGTCACGGGTGGGGTCGGGTCGGTCTTCAACACATATAATTTCCACGAAAATTACAATATACCACGGTTTATACCTCATTGGACTTCCAATAAAACATTTTCAATGATGTGTACACCATGTCACCATTTTTGTATGAGGAAATTTCTAGAGGGATTTTGTGGGAATTTGATGGAGTGTAGATTCCTGTGTGTGTGTGTGGGGGGGGGGTGTATGTGTGTGAGTGTGTGTGTGATACGTTACAGGATACAAGATGTCGAGGAAGTGTGTAATAAACCGGACACTTTCTGTTATGTATGTGGGGAGCTGATATTTAAATCACAACGTCGATGTTTTACTCCACTTGTGAGGAAGTGTTATCAGTTATATTTTGGTTGCTGTGTAGGAGACCAAGATAAGAACTGGGTTCCTCACTACATTTGTTGTACTTGCGTGAAACGTCTGACTGGGTGGGCAAATGGTGGACGAAACATGAACTTCGCAGTACCGATGATCTGGAGGGAACGAAAAGATCATTCTTCAAACTGCTACTTTTGTATGACACAGATAAAAGAAATAAGCAGTAAATCTAACCACAGAGTACAGTACCCTAATTTGCCATAAGCAATTAGGCCAGTTCCACACAGTGCAGAATTACCTGTACCAGTACCTCTTCCTCATCTTACGGTAAATGAGGATTACGTACTTGAGGCAATTATTGAAGTTCCAAATGAAGATGATGATCCTACTTATGTAGGAAGCACATCTACATTGGATCCCCATCTGATAACTCCGGGTGAACTAAATGACCTCGTACGGGATTTAAAACTCTCCAAGACACAGACAGAAATTCTTGATACTAAACTTAAGGCTGGAATCTGCTCCATCGTGACACTAAAGTGTGTATTTTTCGAAACCTTCATACAGAGTTTCAAAACTATTATTCTCAAGAAAATGATTTAGTGTATTGTAATAATGTCTGTGCTGTGATGGATACACTTGGACATGCACATAAGTACAGAGTGGAGATTGCTTATTGACTCTTCGAAAACTAGTTTTAAGGCTGTCCTTTTGCACAATGGCAACAAATTTCCTTCAGTGCCTTTGGCTTATGCAACTAATATGAAGGAAACCTATGAAAACATCGAAATAGTGTTAGAAAACATTCAGTATGAGAAATACAAGTGGACCGTTTGCTGTGATTTACGTCATTTCTTTGTTAATGGGTTTGCAGCTTGGTTATACGAAATGTTGTTTCCTCTGCGAATGGGACAGCAGGAACAAAGCGGAACATTACATCAAGAAGGAATGGCCAACGTATGTATTAACTCCTGGACAGAAGAATGCTGTTTATTCCTCACTGGTGAGCCCTGATTAGATAATTCTACCTCCTCTTCACATAAAGTTGGGGCTCTTCAAAAACTTTGTTAGGGCAATGGACAAAAGTAATGCAGGATCTTGTTACCTCAAGGAAAAAATTCCTCGGGTTAGTGACGCTAGGGAGTTTTGCAGACCCCCAAATAAGATGTTTGATTCGTGACCAAAAATTTGAGGATCTCTTAACTCTGGTTGAGAAAGCAGCTTGGTGTCCATTTAAATGTTTAACAGAGAATTTTTTAGGAAACAAGAAAGCCCCAAATTACCGTGAAATTGTGAGTGATTTCCGGCAATCATTCAATGAAATGGGTTGCAACATGTCACTTAAAGTTCACTTTCTAGACTCCCACCTGCATTTCTTTCCTGAAAACCTTGGTGCTGTTAGTGATGAGTATGGGGAACATTTTCATCAGGACAATTCCTCCATGGAGAAGAGATACCAGTGACAGTGAAGTTCAAAAATGCTAGCTGATTATGTTGGACACTTAAAAGAGATGTTCTAGAAACCAAACACAGAATTAAGTCGACAACTAAAACATATTAGTTGAGGTAAGTAAGTGTCCATTTATTAAGAAGATACCACTCACTTCTATTGTATTATTTATTAAGTAGATATAAAATGCTGACACGGTGTATACATCATTGAAAATATGTTTTATTTCAAATCCAATAAGATATAAACCGTGCTTATATTGTAATGGAAGTTATATGTGATTTTATCTGCACTAATGAATATTGTAAAATGAACAGTACACATAGCATATTTTTATATAAATATGTTTATTTCTCTAGATAGAATAATGCTACTTAGAGGGCTTACTAAGTATAAATCAAGCTAACATACAATATAACAGAAGACACCCGAGCCTCATCCTATCTTATTCAAAGAATAAGTATGGCTGTGCAAAGAGGGAACGTAGCCGCGATACTAGGAACTCTCCCTCCGGGAAAAGCTTTGGACGAAATTTTCCTTTTGTAATCAATCTCCTCTCACCAAACTCCTTGTGGCATTCACTTCGAAAGTTTCCAATTTTGGACAGAATATTTTATGTTACAGAAATAGCTACATTCCTCATCAAATAATAAGTATATTTGATTCTTAAATTCTAAATGTAAAATAACTAGGCAAAAATCGCTTTATTTGTGATTAACAATTTATAATATATGGATATAAGATTAATTGTCGTTTTCACGATTGTAAATTATAATACTGTTCTATGTTCTGTGTTTATTGCATCAGTTTTAGTTTCCTATTTAAAAATACTCAAAACATTTTACAATGTATGTACATAAGGATTTTTAGCATTCAAATAAAATCAGTATGTTTGTACTTACAATATAATTTGTGTGTTTATATACCTAACGTACCCAAGCTACAAGTATGAAAATGTTTTTTTAAAAAAAGAAAAAAGAAAAAGAAAAGAAATTTGAGGGGAAATTTTCCGAAAACACCTCTGTCACGGAAAAACTGAGGGTGATAGAGAAAAACTGATTGCAGATTCGAATTCTACGTGAAAAGTTCTATTAGAATCAGGTATTTTCTTCCGTGTGCCAGAGAAAAAGATTTTTTTTTCGACTAGTGTAATAGGTACCATTTTCAAACTCAGCAACCGTTATTCAAACCGGTTAACGTTGATCGCAGATATTAAAAATACTCACATCCGTATATTATTTAATACAAACGAAAATTTTACCTGCACATTTCTGCACAAACGATGTATAAACGATCGCGACAATTTGTGGTTCAATCGAACATGGTGGGGCTAGCACTTAGACAACTCCCCTTTTTTTTCGTTCTGTCCACGCACCTGATAGCGTGGAAAAAAAACTTTCGCCTGCGTATTACTGCTCAAACGATGTACAAACAATTGAGATAATTTTCTTTTGAATCGGAGTAGGGAGGTGCTACCAATTAGGCAGCCTATACTTTGTTATCGTTTTGGCGCGCTCGCAATTGTGTACAAACGAAAATTTCGCCTGCAAATTTCTGTACAAAACCGTAATAAACAAGTGCGACAGTTTGTGGTTGAATTCGACATGGTGGGAGGGCTATCAATTAGAGAGCCCATAGTTTGTTATCGTTTTGGCGGGCCCACATTTATGTGCAAACGAAAATTTCAGCTGCACATTTATTTACAAAGGCGTACAAACAAGTGCGACAGTTTGTGGTTGAATTGAACATGATGGGAGGGCTACCATTTAGACAGCTCCCACTTTGTTTTCGTTCTGGTGGTGCCCCTAATTGTGTACAAACCAGGGCCGGTGCGAGGGGGGGTCGAGCCGTGCCACTACCCGGGGCGGCAAGTCTGATGGGCGGCAAAATTTGAAAAAAGAAAAGAATACAGGGGCGGCAAAATTTGAGAAAGAAAACAATAAAAGGGCGGCATGTGAAAGAACCGCCCAGGGCGGCAAAACTTCTAGCGCCGGCCCTGGTACAAACGAAAATCTCGCCTGCACATTTCTCTATAACTATATTCAAACGATTGCGACAATTTGTGGTTCAATTGCACATGGTGGGGGGCTACCATTTAGACAGCCCCCCACTTTGTTTTCGTTCTGCCGTCGCCCCCCAATTACGTACAAATGAAACTTTCGCCTGCATATTTATGTACAAACGATGTACAAACGATTGCGACAATTTGTGATTGAATTGAACATGGTGATTGGGCTATCACTTAGAAAGTCCCCCACTTTGTTTTCGCCCTGGCGGCGCCCCTAATTATGTACAAACGAAAATTTCGCATGCACATTTCTGTACAAACGATGTAGAAACGATTGCGACAATTTGTGATTGAATTGGACATGGTGGGGGGGGGGCTATCTCTTAGACAGACCCCCACTTTTTTTCGTTCTGGCGGCGCCCTTAATTATGTACAAACGAAAATTTTGCCTTCACATTTCTGTAGAAACGATGTGGAAACGATTGCGACAATTTGTGATTGAATTGGACATTTGGGGGGGGCTATCACTTAGACAGCCCCCAATTTGTTTCAGTTTTTACGGCGCTCCCATTTATGTACAAGCAAAATTTTCGCCTGCACATTCTTGTACAAATGATGTAGAAACGATTGCGACAATTTTTGCTTGAATTTGACATGGTGAAGTGCTACCATTTAAACAGCCCCTCTTTGTTTTCGTTCTGGCGGCGCCCCTAATTGTGTACAAACGAAAATTTGGCCTGCACATTTCTGTACAAACGATGTACGAACGATTGCGACAATTTGTGATTAAATTGGACATGGTGGAAGGGAATACCATGTAGATAGACCCCACTTTGATTTCGTTCTGGCGGCGCCCCTAATTGTGTACAAACAAAAATTTCGCCTGCACATTTCTGTACAAATGATGTAGGAACGATTGCGACAATTTGTGATTGAATTGGACATGGTGGGGGGGCTACCATTTAGACAGACCGCACTTTGTTTTCGTTCTGCTGGCGCCCCTAATTGTGTACAAACAAAACTTTTGCCTGCACATTTCTGTACAAAAGGTGTAGAAACGATTGCGATAATTTGTGATTGAATTGGACATTTTGGGGGGGCTAACATTTAGAGAGTCCCACTTTTTTCGTTCTGGCGACGCCCCTAATTGTCTAAAAACGAAAATTTTGCTTGCAGATTTCTGTACGAACGATGTACAAACGATTGCGACAATTTCTGATTCAATTGTACATAGTGGGGGACTACCACTTAGACAGCCCCCACTTGTTTTCGTTCTGGCGGCGCCCCTAATTGTGTACAAACGAAAATTTGGCTTGCACATTTCTGTTCAAGCGATGTAGAAACGATTGCGACAATTTGTGATTGAATTGGACATGGTGGGGGCTACCATTTAGACAGCCCCCACTTTGTTTTCGTTCTGGCGGCGCCCGTAATTGTGTACAACGGAAAATTTCGAAATCACATTTCTGTACAAACGATGTGGAAACGATTGCGACAATTTGTGATTGAATTGGACATGATGGGGAGGCTACCATTAAGACAGCCCCCACGTTGTTTTCGTTCTGCTGGCGCCCCTAATTGTGTGCAAACGATAATTTCGCCTTCACATTTCTGTTCAAACCATGTACAAACGATTGCGACAATTTGTGATTGAATTGACATGGTGGGTGGGGGGCTACCATTTAGACAGCCCCTACTTTGTTTTCGTTCTGACGGCGCCCCTAATTGTGTACAAACGAAAATTTCGCCTGCACATTTGTGTACAAACGATTGAGACCATTTCCGATTGAGTCTGATAAGGGGGGGCTGTCTAAATGGACGTCTCCTTTTCGCCTCTACTGTAATTAAATTCTTCCTCGAGAAAATCTGTAATCAACACTGTCAGTAGCTACGTCGTCGACTAATATACCTTAACAAATACAGCTTTATTTTCGTATATTTTTCAACAGTTAACTAATTTAAAACTATCGCAAACAAGAATATGTAGTCAACTTCTTAAATACTTCGCTCGCAGGAACCCGTTCATCGCGTGCAACAAGCAAAAACAACATGTTTGGCGTCTCACAAATGAAAAAGGGGAAAAAAGAAAAGCAAAAGCAGCACGGCAGTGCCTTATCGCAGTCAGAGCTGACAACATAGTTTCGGTCGTCACTAACGCCAATAGACCTACTAGCGGTGTACAAGAGTTATACAGTTACAATATACGTTGTGCCACAGTAGCGCTACAGGCGGAATGTGCACGAACTACAAATGAATATGTTCCCTTACAAGCATCAGACACTGTTGCACCCTCTTTACATTCTACACATCATTTTTTTCCCCACTTTTTGACCTTGACAAGCAGAAGTACCAGGCTTTCCGAGTTCACAACCATAAACTGTTTGTGTACAGAGTACGTTTTCAGTTCTTCCAATGACTCTGCGCGCGAAGAACAGGGGTGATGATCGGGCTACCGAATACGGCAGTCAGAGACACCCGGTTGCAACTTTAAATGTAAAATACAAATATAGAGCCTTGACAATGCCGTGAGGATGAATATATATATATATATATATATATATATATATATATATATATATATATATATATATATATATATATATATATATATATATTTAAACCAGATATTTTTATATAGTTAATTTATTACATGTAAGTGGATCTTAAATATTCACTTACAATGCAGTTGTCTTCCATATGCACTCACTTATTTTATCCGTAGTAAAGCACATATAAATGTCTTACACTAGTATCCCTGCACTTGTAAACATAAAATATAGGTGTATTACTTCATATTTAATTATATCACTTGTAAAAAGTTGCTCTTTATAAACATGTATTTTCATGAAAATATTGAATTTTAGCTGTAAATATTGCAAAATGTGGTGCGACAAAAGTAAACCAGCGCCTTTAGATACGTTAGGTGAGGCTGGGCTCCTGATATGTAATAGAAACCAGAAATATTAACATTATTTCGCCAAAACTCCGATTTCGTTGTTAAAACTTTGCAAAAAGATAAAGGACATGTGTAGCTAGCTATATAGAAAAGTAAAAAATTGAATGTTATCTGGTGTCCTTAATATTTTCTCATTTTTCTAGAAGTTCCGATAGCGGTAGACTTTGCGCAACTAGTACACGCACTTTACTAAGTGTTTTGAGGACACTAGTGTCATACATGTTTTCGAGGGAACTGTAAACTTAGCCATGAAAATTATATGGGGCACAGAACCCTTTTGCTGTAGGAGACTGTCCTTTATCTGAATATCTCTTTACTATATATTGCATTAGCCTCTGTGTGTGTAAGTAACGCGATGATACGAATCAAGTGGAAGTAAATCTGATTAAAATCGTTCTAGAACAAATGGAGTGTGTAATATTACTTTACCTAACCAGTTCGCTTCGCTCACTCCTTCCACTGCGCTTATAGGATAATAAGCATTTTGCATTTTAAACAACTAATGTCCGAGTAGTGCGTTTGCACAAAATTATCACTTCCTTTTCAGATTTTATGACTTCATAATCAGAATTACCAATCTGGAATATATCAGAAAAATCATTAATTGGAATAAAAATAGCTGACCAGAGAAATTAGCGGCGACTTAAGAAACGGTAATTATTTTACATTTAGTTATGATTTCTTGCTATACAAAGTTTGGAATCAGTAAATTTAAAAAAAAGCATAGGAAATTCTCTCAGCTTTGGCGGGATTCGAACCGTGGGTCTAATGATAATGTAATCAGAGATTCCACGGCTCTAACCCCTGCCAAGGCTGTGAGGACTTTTTATGCATTTCTTATATTTTAGACTTAGATTTTAATAATTAGCTATAATATTTATTTTGTGGCGTGTAATTCCTGTATTAAACTGAAAAGTAATGAATACTCTATTTCATTTAACCTGATAGGCGATCAAGACAGACCATTCTTCTACCACTTTTGGCTGTCTGAAGAGTGGAGTACAGCTGTTGAATATTTAAGGGGAAAAATTGTTTGAAGGTTCACTAGGTGAAAAATTAACATTTTCATTATGTACTCGTGGTGTCACTTAGCTTCCGTTGGTTCGCTACTTGGAGCAGGTCGAGCAGAGTTGTGAGGGACATAAGCTTGAATACTGATAAGGGATTCAAAACTGAAGTCACTTTATTGACAATAACTGTGCAATTAACTTTCTTTTTTCCTATTGCACTGTATGAGAACATAGGCTGCAATCATGTGGCAATACAGTAACTATTGTACGATTTCCAACCTTGAAAGAAGCAGCCATTCTGACTTTATTCATAACACCTAATATCAACGCCAAAAAGAAATCTTTTGTTGCAATTATGCACAACCATCTGACAGTTCTAAACTTGGTATTGACATGGGTAAACAAAAGTTATGGATAGTCTTTCCAAACTCTTTTTTCAATGCAGTAGTGTCCCGGTTAGCTGACCTGGTTGGCAGTAGAAAGACGTCCATAAAATACGTCAAACAGGTGACAAACAAAAGACAATTACCAGCTTTTTTCATCAGGGTTGATTGATCTTTGCAGTACATACAGTATAAATTTGAAGTTCGTTTGACTCTAAGTTTTGGAGTAATGAATGTATTTTGTCAGTTTTAATTGCATTTGTTACTTTCCGCGTCGTCCGACCAGGTCACACCCCGTTTAGATCGGATAATTGGCATTCTATTGGAACATGGAGTAGCTCACATACTAGAGTTTTGTGGTTTAGCTTATATTTATTACCAATCAGGTTAGATGGAATAGAGTGATATCGCATCGGTGTAGAAATGCATTTGCAGCTGAATGAAGGTGTTGATTTGATTTACCCTCAATCATTATTTCTCAGCACATATGTAGTTGTAGAACAAGACTTAATTATATGAAAGCTTTAACAAAA
The DNA here is from genome assembly GCF_964235325.1 of Thermobia domestica. Lineage (NCBI taxonomy): Eukaryota > Metazoa > Arthropoda > Insecta > Zygentoma > Lepismatidae > Thermobia > Thermobia domestica. Next base: position 180,864,455 of record NC_137461.1, on the reverse strand, counting down.
TTTATGAAGAAAATATTTTATAATATGGCTTTGTTTTAGGTATTCTTATTTTATATTTAATATGCAGACAAATATCTCGAGGAAGAGAGAAATAATGAAAATCTTTTTTTGTAAGTTGATAGCTATTAGCTGGGCTAATATTATGAAGTATGTAGCAGTGTCATTGGTGTAAAAGTGTTGTTACCCTAAGATATACATTTTTTTCGAATGGCACTATGGCAGCTTATTACAATTTTGAAATCCACATACAAAGGCTTGCACGAAGCGTTGCAAAATAACGGCACAACATCATTACAAAAGGTTATTTTGATTTTTTTTAGATCAATAATAACTGCAGTGGTCTATCTTCAGGTGCAATAGAACAATGTCAGAAAATAAACAGTGTCTCCAACTTAACATAAGGATCCGGCTTAATTTTTTTTTTGGTTGCAACACTTTCGTGGTATTGCAATACTGGCTCTTGCAAAAATATTCACAAAATTTGTTTCAAAGATATAAGGGGTGGACAATGCTAAAAGTATAGTTTTTGTAACAATGTAGTGTCGTCAGTTTGCAACACTGCGTAAAAGGTGATATATCTTTGAATTTGGATTTTTATATACATTTCGTATTTGTAATAAATCTTCGTAGTGCAATTTGGAGAAGAATATTTTTAGGATTGGCAATATTGTTTCACTAGTGATATTCTTATACAGTTCATAGTTCTAGCCATTTCAATGGCTATCAACCTGCAGAAACAGATTATCATAGCTTTATCTGTTTTTGGAAATGTTTGCCCTGTATTGTTGAACCGGTGAGAATGACAGTGGTGTGAATCACTTTTGAGATACTGGAATATTTTATTAAACAGCTATTCGATGCGTGAGAACCAGAGAAAAACGTAACTTCAAAAATTCGCTCATCGTTTTTTTTTTTTTTTTTTTTTTTTTTTAGATGTACACAATTTTTAATGCCCTACTTGGTATCAAAGCGACGTAACTCCATCACGTCTCCTTGGCGCTAAGAGATGGATGACATCAAGTGGAGCTTTGAAAATTAGGTACATACATCTAACGAAACGATGATCGAACTTTTAGAGTTTCGTTTGTCTGGCTGTCATACATCGTATTATAAAATTGTCTAGAGGGACATATGTTTGATGCTTCTAGCTTTAGTGTATTTAATTTGCTCCATAAAGTTCGGCTATTTTGCTTTAGACTTTGGCCTCGTTCTTAATAGAATACTAAAACCTTAGTATTACTCATATTGTGGGCAAGTTATCTACTTCCTTGTCCTGGATGAACATCAAAATTTTACCCACCGCCGGGTATTGACTCCGAGATCCCTCGCACTGAAACTGCTAGGCGTAATCATTCGGCTAGGGAGAGACTCTGATTCAATCTATGATGTATATGAATTGTTGATAAGTTTATCTTGACAACTAATGCATAAGAAGGAGCGCTGCAGAAACCAATACCTTGCTACGAGATACCACTGGATGTGTTCGGCATTCGGTTTTGTCATTACAACTCTTCTAGCATTATTTAAATAGTTAATAAACAGTCATTTTTATTAGACCTTGTGTATGGATATTTAATTACAAAGACATGATTAGACTTTGAGAAAATGTTAATGTAGATTAAGAAAAAAAAAGCTTCTAAACCTGTGACGCGATTTAACCTCAATATTAAAACTCACTTCGCTATTTGGGGTGTCCTCCCCCTGTTCCCGCCTTGTTCCAACATCTGCTCTATGCTTTTGAGGCGATTTACGAAATTCAGTCCTATATATTGGATTAAAGATGGAGAATTTTTGCACTTTTCGATACATGGTAACCTACTCTTGATGATAAACCTCATGGCAAGTTTCGTTTCCCAGGTGCATTTCGCCAGCCCCCCCACCTTGGAGTTTCGAAAAAAAAACTATGCCAATCGTTTGTGCTACGTTTGTGCCGGAATGTACCGCAAAAATTTTCGTTTGTACCACTTCCGGTACGAAGTTATAAGGGTTTTAAAATGGGAGGGCTGGAGAAACGGCAGCCTCCAAACTTGGAATTTGGAAACAAAACCTATGGCAATCGTTTGTGCTACGTTTGTGCCGGAATGTACCGCAAAAATTTTCGTTAGTACCACTTCCGGTACGAAGTTATAAGTGTTTCAAAGTGGGGCGGCTGGAGAAACGGCAGCCTCCAACCTTGAAATTTCGAAATAAAACCTATGCCAATCGTGTGTGCTACGTTTGTGCCGGAATGTACCGCAAAAATTTTCGTTTGTACCACTTCCGGTACGAAGTTATAAGGGTTTTAAAGTGGGGGGCTGGAGAAACGGCAGCTTCCAACTTTGGAATTTCGAAACAAAACCTATGCCAATCGGGTGTGCTACGTTTGTGCCGGAATGTACCGCAAAAAGTTGCGTTTGTTGCACTTCCGGTACGAAGTTATATGAGTTTTCAAGAGGGGCTGTGGAAACGGCAGCTCCGCACCCAGGAATTTCGAAATGAAACCTATGCCCACTCTTTGCACTACTTTTGAACAGGAACATTTCGCTAAACTCTTTTCTGTACCACTTCCGGTACAAAGATACGAGAGTTTCAAACTACGGGGCTGCCGTTTTCATACTCCCTCGGAATTTCGAAACGAGACCTATGCAAATCGTTTAACAACATTTGTGTCGGAATGTATCGCAAACATTTTTGTTTGTATCACTTCCAGTACAAAAGTATGACAGTTTTAACTAGGGGGCTGCCGTTTCCAGAAACCCCCACCTTGGAATTTCGAGATAAGACTATGTCAATCGTTTGTGGTACGTTTTTACCAGAATGTACCGCAAGAAAAATTACGTGCCTGAAGTTGGCCCCCCACCTCTCCCAAATTACACCAAACGTTGCACATCGTTAATGAATCGTTAGTGCACGTTAGTACATTTAGAACTAACGTTAGTGCTATCAGCGTTTACGAGATATTGAAGATTTTGGTGGGGGACCAACTTCATATGAAGTTAGCCCCCCACCCATCTTTATGCAGACAGATTTTCACAAAACTTAGCGCATCGTTAGTGCACTTAAACACACTAAGCACTACCGTAAGTGCTACCATATTTTGGGATTATTCAAGATTTTCGGGGGGGGGGGCAACTTCAGAAATATCAAATTCAATACAAATAGAGGTAGAAACATAGTGTTAACGGTAATCGTTAGTGCATCGTTAGTGCACTTAAAAGCACTAAGCACTAACGTTAGTGCTACCATATTTTGGGATTTATTCAAGATTTTTGGTGGGGGGGCCTACTTCAGAAATATCAAATTCTATACAAATAGAGGTAGAAACATAGTGTAAACGGCAATCGTTAGTGCATCGTTAGTATACTTAAACGCACTAAGGACTAATGTCAGTTATACAATATTTTGGTATTTATTCAAGATTTTTGGTTCGGAGTCAACGTCAGAAATATCAAATTCCATACAATTGATGTATAAATATGGGGTTAACGGCAATCGTTAGTGCATTGTTAGTGCACTTAAACGCAATAAGCACTAACGTTAGTGCTACCATATTTTGGGATTTATTCAAGATTTTTGGTGGGGGGCCAACTTCAAAAATATCAAATTTTATACAAATAGAGGTAGAAACATGGAGTTAACGGCAATCGTTAGAGCGTGATTAGTGCACTGAAATGCACTAAGCACTAACGTTAGTCTTACTACATTTTGAGATTTATTAAAAATTTTTGGTGTGAGCCAACTTCAGAAATATCAAATTCCATACAAAGTGTCAGTATTTTCAGGAATCAGTAACGAATGCACTAATTACTTTGTTAGTGCTTGAAGATGGCGCAAATTCACGCTGACCACCAAAGATATTTTACTTGTAGCACCTACACTAATTAAGCACTAACGTTAGGTGTTGGTGCACAAAGAAGCACTAACGATGCACTAAGGATTGTACTGGAAATGATCATTAGTGCTTTTTAATTTGGCAGAAATTTGACACAGTGAAAAACTCCCCTTAAATTTCTTATGTGAGTTTCCTGAGATGTAACTGGCCATAACTACACTAATAGTGAAGCACTAACGAAAACGGCTCTAATTTTTTCGTTATTCGTTGAAGTGGGGCGCCAAGTTCATGAAATCTTCCAAAGGTTTTTTTACTTGTAGGACCTACATTAATGAAGAACTAACGTTAGGTATGCACTAAGAAGCACTAACGATTTCAGTAGAAGAGGTCATTAGTGCTTTTGATTTTGGCGGAAATTTGACGCAATGAAAAATTCCACATGAATCTCTTATGGGATTTTTGTGGCATATAATTGGCCATATCTACATCAATAGTTAAGCATTAACGGAACTATGAGTGTTTTGCAGAAGCGCTAACGATACATTAACGAATGGACTTATTTTTCGTTACTGCTTGAAGTGGGAACCAAGTTCACGCTGGCCCGCAAAGGTTTCTTACTTGTAGCACCTACACTAATGAAGCACGAAACTTAGGTGTTGATGCACTAGGAAGCACTAATGTTACAAGGAAAGAAAACTTTCGAAATTATCGTGAACTTAGCCCCCACTACAAGCACTAACGAAAAAATTAGTTTTATACGTTAGTGCATTGTTAGTACTTCTAGAAGATACAAGTAGTTTCGTTAGTGTTTCACCATTAGTGTAGAAATGGCCAATTACATGTAACGAAACACATAATAAATTTATTGGAAATTTTTCATTGTATCAATTTTCCATCGCATTCAAAAGCACTAATTACCTCTGTTAGTGCAATTGTTAATGCATCGTAATTGCTTCTTAGAGCACAAACACCTAACGTTAGTGCTTCATTAGTGTAGGTGTTACAAGTAAAAAAAAACTATGGGGAAGTCAGCGTGAATTTCGCACCGACACTTTAAGCACTAATGAAAAAAATAGTCCAATTCGTTAGTGCTTCTATAAAGCACTAACAATTTCGTTAGTGCTTCACTATTAGTGTAGTTATGGCCAATTACATATCACGAGACTCACAAGAAATTTAGGCAAATTTTTCATTGAATCAAATTTCCGCCAAATTCAAAATCACTAATGATCTCTTCTAGAGCGATCGTTAGTGCATTGTTAGTGCTTCTTAGTGCATCTACATCTAAGGTTAGTGCTTCATTAGTAAATGTGCTACAATTAAAATACCTGTTGAGGCCAGAGTGAACTTATCGCCTCCACTTCAAGCACTAACTAAAAACTTAGTGCCATTCGTTGGTGCATTGGTAGTGCTTCTGGAAAACACTAACAATTTAGTTAGAACTTCAATATTAGTTGAGTTATGGCCAATTACATGTAACGAAACACAATAAATTTATGGGAAAATTTTCATTGCATCAAATTTCCGTCAAATTCAAGAGTACTAATGATCTCTTCAAGTGCAAACGTTAGTGCATCGTTAGTGCTTCTAGAAAATGCCAACAGTTTCGTTTGTCCTTCAATATTAGTGTAGTTATGGACAATTACATGTCACGAAACTCCTATAAAACATTTATTAAAAATTTTTAATTGCATCAAATTTCCGCCATATTCAAAAGCACTAATGATATCTTCTAGTGCAATTGTTAGTGGTTCTTAGTGCACCAACCCCTAACGTTAGTACTTCATTAGTGTAGGTGCTACAGGTACAATATCTTTGGAGGGCACGGTGAACTTTCGTCAACTTCAAGCACTAACAAAAAATTAATGCCATTCATTAGTGTATCGTTAGTGCTTCTAGAAAGCACTAAATGTTTGTATGGAATTTGATATTTCTGAAGCTGGCCCCACCAAAAATCTTGAATAAATCCCAAAATATGGTAATGCTAACCTAATGCTTAGTGCATTTAAGTGCACTAACGATGCAATTACGATTGTCTTTAACGGGATGATCTACCTTTTCTCGGCACAATTTTTTTTTATATTGGACCTTATGGGGAGAACATGGCTACCGAATTTCCTCAGTTTCTAAGGAACTAGGTGTCTCTAATGGGAAAGAAAAATTTTGCAGCATTCTACAGAAGTTTATTAACGGGTTAAAATACTTAAATTGTATATTTGTCTGCTAGTTTAGCAGAAATAAATTATTAAAAAATAAATAAATTAGTTTCTTTTTATACAAATTATAATATGTCTAACTTTGGAACCAATTATGGTAGAAAGATCAACTTTTTTTTTGTTTTATTCCTTGAGAAGAAACGACTCTAATAGTTTTAATCACAACCATATCTGATACGCCAATTAAAAAATAGTTTTTTAATATAAGTATTAAAGTCCACCTGTCAAGAAGTTTGACGAGGGTAAGGCATCCACGCCCACCCTTTTCTTTTGTTTTCGTCCCGAGAGATATGAAGGGACCGTTTTCACAGCAGGTGTCAATGCGAATGTAAACATCCTGTCCTCACGTTCAATAGCCCAAGTTCGGCCACTTTCTCTCTCTCTCTTTCTCTTTCGAGGAGGTGTTTCTACCCTGTAAGAAAATTATAGATATGTAGAGAAAATGGTGATCAATTATTTCTGATAGCCAGATGATAGACAAGCATTCTAAAATGCCTTCGAATTCCAAAAATGTATCGACCATAACTTTACCATCTGGTTATTCTCAGGAGGCAAAAGTTATATTATTATTATTATTATTATTATTATCATCTCAAGAACAGCAACAGGATAATATTCCAAAAAGATGTCTCAAAAGTATCAAAGTTCTGAACAATTTTTACAGCTGTAGTGGAGAAATGAAGTTATTTAGGACATTTATTATTTTGTTTATTTCTAACGACAACTAAAAAGTTTATGTACATCGTGCAAAATTATTTTAACTTGCAAAAGAATCTTTTGTAATGAAATTTAACGAGTTAGTTCTTGTGTGATCTGATGAGACTTCAATTGAGACTCCCCCCACCTCGCTCCCCTGTATCACTTCGTTTGACATTTCAAAGAAAATATTCTTCATTACTGTTTGTTTTTATGTCATCTCAGGAAATATTTCTAGTTCTGCCTCAGAAAATATGCTGTATGTAAAGAAAGGATGAATATTTTCGAGAGTACATTAGTAAATCAAAGAGTTAAAAAAAAAACTTTTGGCACAGGGCAACAAGAGACAGCTTTCCTTGAAAAATTGAAACGGCTGTCGTTTGTAATTTTTTCTGGACCACGCTGGCGTAAGGCAATTTTGAACCAAATTTGGTTCCATTTCTGACTTTGTGTGTGTGTGTGTGTGTGTGTGTGTGTGTGTGTGTGTGTGTGTGTCATACGTATTGGGACAGTTTTGAATGAAGAGTGCGGGACACATTTTAAGCAAGGTTTAAATTGGTTAAATCGGTGTCTATAAGATGAACTGAATCAAAATTAGCGAACGGAATGCTATTTGGTCTATTTATTGAGATTTGAGGGTCCTTCAGACCGAGTCCAGAACATTAACTTTAGGCAGTTTCCGGGCAAACCAAACTAAAAATCGAATTCTAATAATTCAGACTTGATAGCATATTGTTTTCAACCACATTGAGTTATATATATTAGCAATTAGTTCTCTACCGTAAAAAGTAGCCCTCTGAAGCGGACCACCATAATTATCCTTTGGCTCATATTATTGTTTGTTCAAACCTTCCCTACCCTTGTTTAAATCTACCTCCCAAGGAAATATATTTGAACGATATCCCTTATGGGCTTACGTCTCATCGAAAATTTGAAAAAGTTCTACATTCTCTGGTCATATTGGTATATCATATTCAGCACATTGATGCACTTGTATAAGAAAATTTACTGAGTGTGAAGGAGAAAATAAGAATTTCGGGAAATTTATTGTTCAAATGCCCTCCGCCCTCTACTCTAAATGTATTACTTATGGTATGTGGCCATAGGGTAGCTAGAAGTTATGCCATTCAACTTACATAAGGACCACTATAGTTGCATGCCTCCCAGGCTTGATAAACTAAAATAAACATTGATTATGGACTAACACTCTTTTAGCATGAAATGATTCAGTTGTAGGAATTAAGAATTTTTGAGAGGTTCAAACGGCGTCTTTTCAAATTTTCAATTTGGTCATTCAGGTTAACGAACTCATCCAAGATCATTGTACAAATCAGTTTGTGTACCAAGTTGTTTTTTTCCATTGAAATCAAGGCTGTTAGCTCGTTCACAAGAAAAAATCATATTTGATATATGGGGGCGTGAGTGCACAAGGAATTCAAATCCCACATTTTTATTTTTTTGATACAAGTGTCATGAAAAAGCATTGAAATATATCCCTTTTTAATACGAAGATAGTGCAAACTCTCTGCCGGTGGTTAACCCAGCCGGTGATGTAGGGGAAAAGCGGCCTCCTGCTATGCGGCACTGAGTAGGTTGAGTGTGGGTTCAAATCCCGCTTATGCCGATCATCCTGGCTGAGGTTTTCCTCAATTTCACCAGGCGAATGTCGGGGTGGTACCTTCTCTAAAACGGTCAGGACCACGACCACTTCCTTTTCAAATCTAGCTTTCTCTAAAGGGCCGATGTGACCTCGAAATTGGAGGCCCGACCCCTTCCTAGTGTCCTTCTCGTTCACAAATAAATAAGAAGTAAATAAATTGAATCCCTTGTACACTGAAGGCCCCATGTTAACATTTATCAAACATCTGATTTTCAACTCTTTAGGATAAATCGAGACTAACTGACAGTGCGTAGTCTTAGCGGGGTAAGCGCGGAAAACGAAAAAGTTAAAGAAAACAGGGCTTTGCTCCCTTGTCCCCATATAACAATGCACAGTATGGACACCGTTCCAAATGGGTCTTATAGGAGTTATCATGGCAACATTTTTGCATAAGACAATTGGTGTGTGTCGTCTGCATGGTTGTCTGGGGACAAAAAAGGGCAAACATGTTTTTCAATAAATAAATAAATAAATAAATAAATAAAAGAAAACGTACATTTTTCAATTCCCATATCCTCGTCCTAAGAAGGCGCTTAGCGCAACGAGCCTAAACTTTAAATACTTTGAAAGTTTGTTCTTTTTTGCGTATCCTGCTTCTTGTTTCAACTCCCTAGGACAGTGATGATTTCAGGGGTGATTCTGGGGGGAATTCTCCCAAGAGCTACGAAATTCACCCTCGGGTGCTTGAGATCTTCGCAGAAATTTCTGTGGAGCACGCAATTTTTAGTCGCTTCCCCCTGTGCGTGGTGCCTCCGGAGGAAATGATCTGAAATTAACACTGCTATAGGATAATTGGAGATTGGCTTACAGTGCATAGTCTTAGCGAAGTAAGCATGAGAAACCAGAAATATCACAAAAAACAGGGCTTTTGCTCCGCTGTTCCCCCGTGAAAATGCACGGTTTGCACACAATACAGGTTGGATCTAACAGGGCTATTTAGAGAACGTCTTATAGAGCATTTGGTGTGCAGTGTTGTCTGCAGACAAGGAGGCAAAACCGTGTTTTTCATTAAAAAATGGAGTATTTTAAATTTCCCTCGCCCCCTCAGGAGGCGCTTCTTCAATGAGACCGTATCCTGCCTTTTCCCCCCATTCTCTAGGCTCTAGGCCAATTAGGACTGACAGGCATTTGAATAAGTCCATTACTTGGTTGCCTAGTAATTAGCCATCATATTGGCTGCCATATTGGATTTAGACAAATGTTCTCTCATGTTACCATGTAAAATATGTCTTGTCGTGATGAAAGCTACCAGAAAAAGTAGGTTTCGTTTAGTCCTAAGGAAGTACGCTACATCCCAGAGTAATGCGTGCATATACGCATTTGTAACTTTGTACAGTTAATCGTTAGGCAACAGTGTTGCCAGGTTGTAAGGTTTCTAAGTGACAATAAACAATGCCATATTTAAATTCATCGGCCTCAGAAACCTATAGTTTGACACCAAAATTATCTTTCTAAGTGCCTTGGTTCACGGTCTCTCTCTCTCTCTCTCTCTCTATATATATATATATATATATATATATATAGAGAGAGAGAGAGAGAGAGATTTACGTAGGGCGGCGGCCATATTGGAAAATGACGGCTATCAGGAAGACACCTCAAATTTGAAATATATTCCCAAGACATTATTTTTAAAAAAACTTAGGGGACATTTTTTACGGACACCTATATATGGGGGCCAGGACTTTACATTGTCGGAATCCTGTGGGGGCACCCCTCTGCCCCCCTTCGCTTCGCCACTACTGTATGCTATAATATTTGTCCGGAAGGAAAAAAATTCCCAAAATAACAGCGTTTTCTGATATATACTGTCCTTCCCGCGCACTCTAGAATGCATCTTGATGAACTTCCAGAGGTAACGGGAAAAAGAGAATACTTCACACCACATCGTCCAGTCTCTTAGTATGGAAACATTGAGGCAGACAAACTCTATAAAGCTAACAGTATTTGGCAGCTGACAGGTAATCTCAGAAACTGGTCGAGAACCTGTTTCATTCAGACATCCATCCCCTTCCCCCTCCATTTCACCAACCCCCGCCCTTTCCGCGGCCAAGCTTAGAGTGGGGCGTGACTTACCCTCGTAAAACTTTGACAGGTGGACTTTAATACTTATATTAAAAAACTATTTTTTAATTGGCGTATCAGATATGGTTGTGATTAAAACTATTAGAGTCGTTTCTTCTGAAGGAATAAAACAAAAAAGAGTTGATCTTTCTACCATAATTGGTTCCAAAGTTAGACATATTATAATTTGTATAAAAAGAAACTAATTTATTTATTTTTTAATAATTTATTTCTGCTAAACTAGCAGACAAATATTCAATTTAAGTATTTCAACCCGTTAATAAACTTCTGTAGAATGCTGCAAAATTTTTCTTTCCCATTAGAGATACCTAGTTCCTTAGAAACTGAGGAAATTCGGTAGCCATGTTCTACCCATAAGGGGTCTAATATAAAAAATTTTGTGCCGAGAAAAGGTAGATCATCCCGTATGTTTCTACCTCTATTTGTATAGAATTTGATATTTCTGAAGTTGGCCCCCATCTAAAATCTTGAATAAATCTCAAAATAATGTAGCACTAACGTCAGTGTTTAGTATTTTAAGTACACTAACGATTGCCGTTAACTCTACGTTACTATCTCTATTTGTATAGAATTTGAAATTACTGAAGTTGCCCATCCCACCGAAAATCTTGAATGAATTCCAAAATATGGTAGCACCAACGATAGTGCTTAGTACGTTTAAGTGCACTAACGATGCACTAACGTTTGCCATTAACCCCATGTTTCTATCCCTATTTGTATAGAACTTGATATTTCTGAAGTTGACCACCCACCAAATTTTTTGAATAAATCTCAAAATATAGTAGCACTAACGTTAGTGCTTAGTGCCTTTAAGTGCACTAATGATGCACTAATGATTGCCGTTAACACTATGTTTCTACCTTTATTTGTATAGAATTTGATATTTCTGAAATTGGCCCCCCCACCAAAAATCTTGAATAAATCCCAAAATATGATAGCACTAACGTTAGTGCTTAGTGCTTTTAAGTGCACTAACGATTGCCGTTAACCCTATGTTTCTATCTCTATTTGTATAAAATTTGATGTTTCTGAAGTTTGCCCCCCACTTTAAAACTATTATAACTTCGAACCGGAAGTGGTACAAACGAAAATTTTTGCGGTACATTCCGGCACAAACGTAGCACAAACGATTGGCATAGGTTTAGTTTTGAAATTCCTAGGTGGCGGGCTGCCGTTTCCCCAGCTCCCCACTTTAAAACCCTTATAACTTCGTACCGGAAGTAGTACAAACAAAAATTTTTCCGGTACATTCCGGCACAAACGTAGCACCAACGATTGACATAGTTTTTGTTTCGAAATTCCAAGGTTGGGGGCTTCCGTTTCTCCAGCCTCCCACTTTAAAACCCTTATAACTTCGTACCGGAAGTGGTACAAACGAAAATTTTTGCGGTACATTCCGGCACAAACGTAGCACAAACGATTGCCATAGGTTTTGTTTCGAAATTCCAAGTTTGGAGGCTGCCGTTTCTCCAGCCCCCCCCCCACTTTATAACCCTTATAACTTCGTACCGGAAGTGGTACAAACGAAAATTTTTGCGGTACATTCCGGCACAAACGTAGCACAAACGATTGCCATAGGTTTTGTTTTGAAATTCCTAGGTGGGGAAGCTGCCGTTTCCCCAGCCCCCCCACTTTAAATCCCTTTTGACTTCGTACCGGAAGTGGTACAAACGAAAATTTTTGCGGTACATTCCGGCACAAACGTAGCACAAACGATTGCCATAGGTTTTGTTTCGAAATTCCAAGGTTGGAGGCTGCCGTTTCTCCAGCCCCCCCACTTTAAAACCCTTATAACTTCGTACCGGAAGTGGTACAAACGAAAATTTTTGCGGTACATTCCGGCACAAACGTAGCACAAACGATTGGCATAGGTTTCGTTTTGAAATTCCAAGGTGGGGGGCTGCCGTTTCCCCAGCCCCCCCACTTTAAAACCCTTATAACTTCGTACCGGAAGTGGTACAAACGAAAATTTTTGCGGTACATTCCGGCACAAACGTAGCACAAACGATTGCCATAGGTTTTGTTTTGAAATTCCTAGGTGGGGAAGCTGCCGTTTCCCCAGCCCCCCCCACTTTAAATCCCTTTTAACTTCGTACCGGAAGTGGTACAAACGAAATTTTTTGCGGTACATTCCGGCACAAACGTAGCACAAACGATTGCCATAGGTTTTGTTTCGAAATTCCAAGGTTGGAGGCTGCCGTTTCTCCAGCCCCCCCACTTTAAAACCCTTATAACTTCGTACCGGAAGTGGTACAAACGAAAATTTTTGCGGTACATTCCGGCACAAACGTACCACAAACGATTGCCATAGGTTTTGTTTTGAAATTCCTAGGTGGGGGGGCTGCCGTTTCCCCAGCCCCCCCCCACTTTAAATCCCTTATAACTTCGTACCGGAAGTGGTACAAACGAAAATTTTTGCGGTACATTCCGGCACAAACGTAGCACAAACGATTGGCATAGGTTTCGTTTTGAAATTCCAAGGTGGGGGGCTGCCGTTTCTCCAGCCCCCCCACTTTAAAACCCTTATAACTTCGTACCGGAAGTGGTACAAACGAAAATTTTTGCGGTACATTCCGGCACAAACGTAGCACAAACGATTGGCATAGGTTTCGTTTTGAAATTCCAAGGTGGGGGGCTGGCGTTTCCCCAGCCCCCCCACTTTAAAACCCTTATAACTTCGTACCGGAAGTGGTACAAACGAAAATTTTTGCGGTACATTCCGGCACAAACGTAGCACAAACGATTGGCATAGGTTTCGTTTTGAAATTCCAAGGTGGGGGGCTGCCGTTTCCCCAGCCCCCCCACTTTAAAACCCTTATAACTTCGTACCGGAAGTGGTACAAACGAAAATTTTTGCGGTACATTCCGGCACAAACGTAGCACAAACGATTGCCATAGGTTTTGTTTTGAAATTCCTAGGTGGGGAAGCTGCCGTTTCCCCAGCCCCCCCACTTTAAATCCCTTTTAACTTCGTACCGGAAGTGGTACAAACGAAATTTTTTGCGGTACATTCCGGCACAAACGATTGCCATAGGTTTTGTTTCGAAATTCCAAGGTTGGAGGCTGCCGTTTCTCCAGCCCCCCCACTTTAAAACCCTTATAACTTCGTACCGGAAGTGGTACAAACGAAAATTTTTGCGGTACATTCCGGCACAAACGTACCACAAACGATTGCCATAGGTTTTGTTTTGAAATTCCTAGGTGGGGGGGCTGCCGTTTCCCCAGCCCCCCCCACTTTAAATCCCTTATAACTTCGTACCGGAAGTGGTACAAACGAAAATTTTTGCGGTACATTCCGGCACAAACGTAGCACAAACGATTGGCATAGGTTTCGTTTTGAAATTCCAAGGTGGGGGGCTGCCGTTTCTCCAGCCCCCCCACTTTAAAACCCTTATAACTTCGTACCGGAAGTGGTACAAACGAAAATTTTTGCGGTACATTCCGGCACAAACGTAGCACAAACGATTGGCATAGGTTTCGTTTTGAAATTCCAAGGTGGGGGGCTGCCGTTTCCCCAGCCCCCCCACTTTAAAACCCTTATAACTTCGTACCGGAAGTGGTACAAACGAAAATTTTTGCGGTACATTCCGGCACAAACGTAGCACAAACGATTGGCATAGGTTTTGTTTCGAAACTCCAAGGTGGGGGGGCTGGCGAAATGCACCTTCGTTTCCCTACGTCCAGAAGTTCAAACTAGGCATACCTTACATAAATACGTTGGTCTGAAAGGGCAACATTTCCCCCTCCCGTTTTTCCTGTGCTAACGTTTTACTGCTTCTTAAAAGACAGTGTATGCCGTTTGATTGAATGTCTGTTGGACGCTAGTAACAAAGGCGTTAATAAAAAACTCAGTATCTTATTTATGTATGTGTAAATGATAATTTGTTCTGCTGTGTAATCTATCATACTTTTCTTTTTTCAGATGCCGCGACGGTATTGCGTTCCAGGATGCAAATCTAACTATGACAGTACTCTTAAAACTGGACTAAAAGTCGACATTCCCATTCCCCAAAGACGAACCACTTTTCAAGAAATGGTTAAGCGCAATACCAAGAAGTAATTGGAATCCAACAAAATATTCAGCGGTGTGTTCAAACCACTTTGACTCTTCTGAAATAATCACAACTGAGGAGTATACACATTATGTAGGAAACAAACATACGACTGATCTGACTTACCCGAAGCTGGTGGATGGAGCCGTACCTCATATATTCAGAAATCTTCCTTCGTATTTGTCCAGTCAAAGAAACGTTAGGAAGGATCCAGCAGAAAGACGGAGGACAATAATACAAAGACATGAGGAAGAAGTTAACCAGTTTGTTTCTTAAAATGTTATTGAAAATTTCAGTGATTTTGTAAATGATTTATCAACAAAACTAAATCTTCGTGAATGGAACGTGAAAATTGTTAATTCAAATGCGTATTTTTACAAACTGAATATTAATTGTGATGTTAGCCAAGAGTTTGAAGAAGTAATTGTAATGAACAGCATAATTGTTAAGAATGACATGAGTGTTCGTGTGTTGATTTGCAATTATGAGTTGTCAGCAATGGATCTTAATTGGATTTTACCTAGCAACTTAAAACTCAGTCTTTGGTCTCAGATTGGAAACCTATTGTCTAGGTTTGCAAATGTGACTCAGATTACTCTTGATTCCAGTTATTATACAAGTAAAGGTTGTGACAGTATAGAAACTGCAATCAAATATATAGATGAGGATAATTTTAATGTACATTTAAATCTTGATAAGCTTATCCTTTAAATACCCCACTAAGAAGGTATTCCAAACACACTTTAGTGTTTGCTTTTCATGTGTACAGTCATTCTGTAAAAGTATATGAAATTTTGAGAAACTTCTTAATTTTGCCAAGTGTCTGGCGTTTGCAAGCATTGTCTTCCTCACTAAATATTTCGCCTGAAATTGAGAAAAGGAATGAAGTATATTTTTAAAAATCTCAGTAGCATTGAAAGAATTGTAGCATTATTAATAGATATTAATAATTAATTCATATTAATTCATATTAAAAGTTGTTTAACTTACAAAGCTCAAAAGATTACAGGTTATGCTGAAAACAGTCCAACTGAACAAGCCACCACTGTTCAAACTTTCATGTTAAGTTCGTGTTTTGGAAGGTTTCATGAGGTTATCCAATTGATTCCAACAAATGCAATGTCAGGGAAACAATTGTTTGAAATCCTTCAAAAAGTAGTCAGTTATGTTCAGACTGTAGGCTTCAAGGTATTGTGTATAATTACAGACAATAATAGAATTAATCAGAGACTATTGAAATTTCTTGCTAGTGGATCTTATAGCTTCACTAATCCGCGGTATCCTGGAGAGAATTTTTTTCTTGTGTATGAGGTGTACATATATTTAAGAATATACGTAACTGTTGGTTAAATTTGAAAAACAGTGAAAAAATATTTGTGTATCCATATCAGGGCGATCTGCAAAAAGCTTGTTTCAGCCACTTGCGGGAATTTCATAAAGGCGAGGAGAAAAACACTTTGCGGAAAGCGTATAAGTTGAACAATAAGTCTTTGTACCCTAACAATTTGGGACGACAAAACGTAAAGTTTGTGTGCAATATATTTCATGATACCACTATTGCAACCCTTACGAACAACAGTGAATATGGAGGAACAATGAAATTCTTGGAAATAATAAACAAATGGTGGAAGGTAATGAACGTCAAAAATGTGTTAAAAGGGACGAATATTCAATGCCTATTACTAGTGACAATGATCCCAGAATTCAGTATTTACAGCAATTTTTGGACTGGTTAAAATCATGGTACGAAGATCCTAATACAGTATCATTCACCAAGGACACTTACGCTGCACTCATGCAGACAACAACGGTAATGATCCAATTAACAGCCTATTCCTTTTCTAATTTTTTAGTTGAGTATGTACTTACTGGCAAATTTCAGAGTGATAATTTAGAAAAACGATTCATTTGTTATAGGTCCATGTCAGGATGTAACTACAATGTTTCGTATACGCGGATAGTAGAATCCTAGCCTAAAATTAGGTTACAGCATGTATTAAGGCTACCCAGTACTGAAGATTTACAGGATTACACTTCTGATAATCAGTCTTGTAACACCAGTGATCTAGAATGCGTTGAAATCATCCCATTTGGAATCTTGTGACGACATAGACGAGGATTCGAAGATCTATGTGGCTGGTTATATAGCTCATTGTGTTAGAAAAAAAGTGACATGTGAGGAATGTGTAAATTTAGTTGTAGCTGGTAAGGGAATTAATATAGACAATCCTTATGTTGATTGACTTCAAAAGAAAGGACATTGCGTAGCAACAGATCAAATAAAATTTATTTTGTTTCACATGTATGCCATTTTTCACTATATTGTTAATAATGAAGAATTACTAACAACGTTTCTACGACAAACTTCCCAAAAGATTGTTCTACAAGCATTGACTCTAAAATCACTGTCTTCAGACAGTACATTTTATATTGATCTAAATTATAGTTGTAAAAGTTGTGGAACCAATTCTCGGTCTATTTTTAGTATGGTGTGTGGCATTCTAAGCAATGAACTTCTAAAGAATTACACAAAACTAAAAAAAATGAAAAGTCAACATCATATAAGAAAAGGAAACTTCTTGCTCTTTCTTCATAATTCATAAAACTTAATTTAGTCATGATACACTATTAACTCGGCAGCACTGGCGCCTGTTTTCAAAGACCCATGTGTTTGATTTTAAATCTTTATCTAACAATTTTAGTTCAATTTTTTGTTAATAATTTTATTTTGTATTACACATATTAAACAGGTATATTACAAATTTCAATACAAATGTTACATTCTACTATAGTGTATCTTTGGAAAATTTGAAGAGTTATGAAAAATGTGGTAGAATCAGTATTATTATCTAGTAAAAAGTTCAAAAGATTCAATATGTTATCACAAGGTAATAATTCTTGTTCAGAAGTGTCCATTGAAAAATAAAATTTTCAATTTGAACCCCAATCAGAACCAAAGAGCTACTAGTAACACACACACACACACACACACACACACAAAAAAAAAAAAAAAAAAAGAAGTGGCAGAAGTTTTTGAGACTTGGTGCCAGTGCCTCCTTTTAAATAAAAACGCAAACATTGGAATAAGAAAAAAATGGACAATATGGGTTTCCGCCGTGAGGAAGATTGGCAGTAGCTGATTGTCAACTATGAAAATGATATATAGAAAATAACCGAACCTCATCTAACCCACTGTAACTTAATTTATAAACTGTGAAAGAAAACAAAAGTTACAAACTACAATTTCGGTGTGACGCGAGTACTATTCCTCTGCTTGCCATTATGTTGGGTTTGTGATGGACGAACATCGTGTGTGTGGGTTTCCTCGGGTCTCTCCCGTTTTCTCCCGCTTTCTTCATTCCACCATTTCATTCATTTCTCATCTTCGTCTCCTTTAGCCTAGCCGGCATAACTGTGGGATGTAAAACTCAAATATTTAATTTCACTTTTCCGTCTTTGAATTAACTTGAGTGCGTATTTTACAAATTATTATGACATGCTTACCGTAAAATGTTTTCTCGCTACATGCTTGCACTTATTTAAGTGCCAAGGATAATTATTTTTTAAAAATATTAGTTCTATAGAGCGTATAATACGGTTCAGTAACTGGCTCAAGATTGGAGTAGATAAAGTAAACATCTGAGAAATGCAATTTTGTAACACATCGACTTTTGTACTTTAGAATTCTTAATATTACGCATATGGTGAACCAGTTATCTACATGCTTGCTAAATACTGATATATATATCCTCAAACTCGTAACCAGCCCAAAAGTGTAGGTAGGACCCGGTAGAAGTTAGGGGTACCCGTGAAAATTTTAGGTGGGCCCGGCCCCCATAGCCCCCCGTGGATACGAGCCTTTATATCCTGTTTCTGTTTTATGACAGAATTTTAATGAAAGAAAAAAAAAACAGAATGAGCGCTTCTTTGTGATCTTAAAAATCATTCAATAAGAGCCCTGCGTGCAGTTTTACTATACGGATCCATAATGTAAGTAGTAGACAGCGGCGCAAATCTGTCTTCAACATTGGGGGGACTGGTAAGACTGTTTTGCTCTCTCTCTCTCTTGATATATATATATATATATCCTATATAGGCGCAGATCCAAAGGAAGACTATAGCTCCCCCTTCACGCTCAGGTATACACTGGATAAAATCGGTTTCAGTCCTGCTTTACACTTGATAAAGCGGCAAAGTATGGTTTAGCGCCTCCCTCGATCATATCCTAGATCGCCACAGTATATTCTGCGATGTCCAAAATATTAATGAAGTTGAAAAGCAATGTTGTGGAGGATCAAAGGAGCAGAATTATCTTCAACGTTGGGAGGCGGGCAGATTTGAGGCTTATTCTGGGTTAATCAATTTCATCTCACGTTCTCTTGTGGCAATCGGACAAAAATCATGAAATTTCTCTCCAAAAACACATTTCAAATCGGATTATTGGGAGGGACAGTCTCCCTCAGTTACAAGATTGGAAGGGACATGTCCCCTGATTCCCTGCGATTTGCGCCAGTGGTAGAAGGAACGAGTTAGAAGCCCCACATAATTTGGGTGGGTTATGTTCTCGACATCAAATGGGCAAATTAGAGACTTGCCCAAATTTTTCTGTACATTTTACAATATATAAAATCCGTATAGTAAATCTGCACTTAGCATTGTAAATGTTCGTATGAAACACGTACGTATTGTCCAGAATTTACTGTAATTTTCATACAGCTCATGCGCCTTTTCTTTTGCAAAATATACGCTGTAAGCTGTAATAATCGTAGGACACGAACATCATCACGTATGGTGTAATAAGTATGGTCGTATTGCTGCTTTTTCATTTTTCTGCATTCCCCTACAACTACTAGACAGGACCATCGGACTACCTATGACAGATAATGCGGCATTGCCATTTTCGCTTCGTGCCTAGGAACATACAGAAGGCTGTGTTATATTCGACGAGCTGTTCTATAGTGTATATGGTAAAACAAAAGAAAACAAAGATGTGATTCTTTAACTTCGTCGATTATGTCATTGCTTATTATAACTATTTCATCGGTTGCTGTTCAGTGAACCTTGTTAAGAGTAAAAAAGGGAATTTCCCGATGTGAACATTACTAATTATTAACATTAATTAAACATTCCACTTCCATTTGAAGTTTGAATATCATTTATGGCCCTCAGCCATCTATGGCTACCCGGGCCCATGCTTTCATAAAACCATTAGTTCCGTAGCTTAAAATCAAGAATTAATTAATCTGTACTCTTGGGAGAGCGCACTGTTGCACTAATGTATATATATATATATATATATATATATATATATATATATATATATATATATATATATATATATATATATATATATACAGAGAGAGAGAGAGAGATAAATAAGTAGATAGATATAGATATCGGATTGATTGAGGGTTAAAAGAGTGATTCGTAAATTTATGAAACTGGCCTTGAAGATTTTCGTAACAGTAGTGACATCCCGTAACGTTCTTACGTAACATACACAGTATAAATAAAGTTTCGAAGCCACAAATTGCTAGTTCTGTTGTGGATAATTCGGTGAGGTTCCTGATTGTTTAGTGGAGCAACCTAAGTTCACATCTCGGCTGGAACAGTTTGTTATTTTCCCTTTCAAAATACATTTGTATATGTTTGTATTTGTTAATAATCATTGCTTTCTTGCTTTTTTTGTATAATCTTAAATTAGTGGAGGTTAAGTAAAGTCAGGAAGGTTAAGATACATCTATTACTGCTTTATCAGTTTGTGCAGTTCACAGATGGAGTGGGTCAATGGATTAAGTCGGCCAATATTTGTGATTGAGTCAGTTTGTCGTGGGACTCACCGAGACAGGGGGAAGGGGAAAAGACGCAGACTGTTTATCCTTATGCGTTAAAATTTCATTTATTCCCATGTCTTTCGCTCTTTTCTTTTCCTCTTTTCTCCTTTTCTCATTTTGTTTCGCTTTCCATACCTTTTTTGGTCTCTGCATGGTGCATATGATTACTTTCATTTTCTTTGCACTAATTTCTATCTCTTAGAACTTAACCTGAATAGAATTTCTGCACACTTTGTTTCTCTAAGTGATGCTTTTATCTGCAAATACTTTCTTGATCGAAATGGAGGAATATCCTGGCATGTTATGTTTTCGGGCATGTATTTGCTGTTGTGTTGGTTGTCCAACTATCAGGCATACAGTTAATCCATTCTGTTATAGGAAAAAGCTATCATTTCTTATATTTCCAACCTCTACTATCCATTTTTTTCTTTTTGACTATACAAACACAAGTTCTATAAATAAACCATCAGCGTTTTTATTTTTTATAAAAGCAAAATAAAAAAATATGTTTAAACTTATATATATGTTTGTGTGCGTATGTGTGTGTGTACTTCATTCTCAGACGTACTGCCCTGCTCAATAAAATTTTTAACCTCCCCTGTGATTCTGGTAAAACTTACATGGGAGCAACCTCTTAAAAGAAACGGTCCAACCATAACCAAAATATGTGCACGACTGTTTACGAAAACCATGGATTCGCCTCTGACGAGGGAACATTTTATATTGATAGTCGCATTGCCCAATCAAACAATGAGCAATGGACAGAGGTGTGAAGAAAACTGAGAAATCCAAAGTTTTACGGGCCGACACCCAAAAACACAGCAGATACAGAGGAAAGAAGAATCTAGAATCATGTGAAGATAGGAATACAAAAGATACACTGACACAGAAGGAACTTCAAAATGTTTAAAGTAATCAAAATTGTATTTACAGAACAGTATAGTAAGCAAACATTGTACGCACAGACATGCTCAATAACATATGTAATGCAGTGTTGCCAACTGAGCTCAAAATGAAGTTTTGTTAAATGGCACGGAACACAAATTATAGAATGTAGAAAGTCTAATCATGATCAGAACAATACCTGTGAAGTCATGATGTACCGTGTTGCCAACATTTGAAGATAGACCTATATGGATTCCTACAGGAATTTCGGATGTAGAAGAGTACATACATTACCAACACACTGCGGAGCACTTTATCAACAGCAACACTGAAAAATTGACTACCAATAATGTGTGAGGTGATACAATATTACGTGCATCAGAAGCGTGAGCCTGCTAATCAATTGTCAATCCAAGAGCATGCATCATTTCAGTTTTGTGTGTTGTGTTTGATACTATTCTGATTTTCCACTTGGGCAAACCCGCTTCGACACTGTGGTTCGTCCCTTATTTTCGTGCTTCAGTAATTATATTATTGTTTGTGGTCTCATATTTTGATTTTAACTAGTTAGAATCGTGTACTGTATGTTCTCTTCTACATCCGATATTCATATAGGATTTCATATAGGCCTATTTTCAAAAGTTGGCAACACTGTACATCACGACTTCACAGGTATGGTTCTACTCCTAATTAGATTTTCTAGATGTTATAATTTGTGTTCCATGCCATTTATCAAAACTTCATTTTGTGCTCAGTTGGCAACACTGCATTACATATGATGTTATTGAGCATGTCTGTGGGCACAATGTTTGTTTACTATACTGTTGTGTAAATATGATTTTGATTACTTTAATTAGTTTGAAGTTCTTTCTGTGTCAGTGTATCTTTTGCATTGCTATCTTCATATGATTCTAGATCTTTCTTTCCTCTGTATCTCCTGTGTTTCTGCGTGTCGGCCCGTAAAACTTTGGATTTTTCACTTTTCTTCACTCCTCTATCGATTGCACATTGCTTGATTGGGCAACGCTACTATCAATATAAGATGCTCCCTTGTGAATTATTCTGAAAATTTATATGGGATCGTCTGTAAAGAATTCAGTTTGAAGCAAAATAATAATAATAGTAAATCGAAACCGATCAACGTGTTACGAAACTACTTGATCATACATAACTATATAATAGTTATACTATGAAGTGCATTAACGACACTGCATTTTAGACTATTCAGACCTATACATACTGGAGTGCATTACTTCACATGTTAAAAAGGAAAGAAAACAAAGGAAGAAAGAAAAAGGAGAAAAATGTAGTGAACAATATTGGCTTATTCCAGCTTCAAAGTTGTTTAATATGAATTAATATTGCTGTTTCTTTTGCTATTGTAAATGGCTTCCTTTGGATTCACTTAGCTTAAGCATTGATTACATTATGTTTATATATAATACAGGTTTGCAAAAATAAAACAATGCTTAAACTGTTTCGGTTTAGTTAACTGATTCGTATGTGCTGGATCCAGAAATAACAACCGTTTTCTCCTTGGACGCCTGGGTTTCGAACAAACGGGTGGTCATTGTTGAAGAAAAATATGAACACAAATATGCGATTTACAGAAGCACCATTAACAGCATAACACAAATAAATGTACAGAAACACGCACACACGCGAAGACAAAAAAAAGTAATACCACCCTCAATCAGATTGCTTGTGAAATCGTCTTTTCTTAAAGGTCAAAGTTGGAGCTTGTCCTTTTGTAGGTGGCTGCCAGAAGATCACTAAATAACATCGTACAGTAGCAACCAAGCTTTCGAAACGCGTGCAACATTTTTTTTTTTTTTTTTTTTTTTACCATTTCGTTGTACTGTGGGTCCTTTCGGTTTCCTAAAAACGTTTTGATGACCACAGTAAAGGCAACCCAAGCCTCCTTTTGAGTTGCAGTTACTGAACTGATGAAGTCTTTGTGGGATATGAGTTTTCTACTATCAACGCCAACAAAAACAAGCGTACACGCATACTCGTAGTATTTGAGCAACAAACAGTACAGCCATAACTACTTACCAACGTTTTACAAATCTAAGATGTAATCTTACTAAATTCGTTTTATAAACAGATTTATTGTTTTTGGTTTTTCTTTGTAATCTCGTACTCTCACTCATGAAACATTACGATATGTGTCAGTGATCCCCATCCGGACCAATATACATGTATTTTCGTGTTTTGGGAAGCACAAATACATTTAATTTTCTATGTTCATTTTCATTTTAGTGTGATGCAAATGCATTTGCAATTTAGCGATTTCTAGCTACCTGTTTGACTACGTTACATTTTGATTGTGCAAAAACTTGACGTCCCAGGAAGAAACGGAGGTCATTTTCGACTTCTGTCCACCCAGAAGCGTAAAAATCAGCTAAACTTATGCAAACAGCTTTTTGGTTGCAGACCTGTACAGTTACTGTTTGTACTAATTTTTCCAATCACTACAAATACAAGTGAAGCTCGCGTGTGAGATACTAGCGAACAAGCGCTTGTTGGAAGTTCATCTGCTACTTAGATGACGTCATGCGCCAGAGGGACAAGAATTAAATTCCGCATTGCAAGGTGGGCAAGCCTTAAGTTTTTCACCATGGGCTAACCTTAGTTAGCTTCGTCAGCATTCATCCACTTTGGTTTCATCATGTTGAATTTGTATATTGCTAAGTAGTTTTCGTCTGCTGAGAGTGACGGGAAAGTGATTGTCACCGCCCCATTCTCAAGATTCCATTCAGTGTTGCCAGAGTGTACGATAATTATTAAAACATACGAAAATTTTAGTAGTTGATAGAAAATAATAATTATAAAACGTAGATAATTTCAGGACTGGATAATGTACCTTTTTCACTAGTAATTTCTTTGTGCATAAGAAAGAACAGCTGTTTGTGCGAAGGCAGATAGGTACAAAAGAAGAAGAAGAAGAAGAAGAAGAAGAAGAAGAAGAAGAAGAAGAAGAAGAAGAAGAAGAAGTAGACTGTAAAACGAAACAGTAAACAAAATGACACTTTTCTTTTTGAATCCTAACCGCTTCACCGGACAAACCTCAGGTCAGGAAGATTACCATAAAATCAAAGTGAAACTCGTTCTATTTTTGGTAGGCGACGAGAACAAGTGTAGCACTGTTCTTCTTTGTCAGTACCTCTACATAAGAAACAGAAAGCACTCTTTCCGGCAATTCCAACACAATTGCGGTACATCGAATAATGCGAATTCACGATCCTAACTGCTTTTTCACTTTTTCCCTACCATTATATGGCTTTACAAGTCTTATGTAGAGAATAGAGACGGAAGGAAAAAAAGATTTTATATATATATTAGCTGAATATACCCACTCTTCGCATGGGTCAGATAAAATATCTATGTAAACAAACTGAACAACGAAAAAAAATTCGGTCATTTTCTACTACTTTTACACATCCCGGTAAACGCTTCCTGAGACCACCTGGTATGAATTTTGAAGAAAGAAGAAGAGTTTTAAAAATACCTGTGGGCCCTAGCCGATAGGGCTGTATTTGAAAGTCAATGCCTATGGGAGTATCACCATTATCTCAGCGACTGCAAAACTATGGATTTCACACTATTATTGATCATTTTGGATTATTTTTACATGTCTCTGTACCCTCCCTGCAGGTGACTCCGGCCCGCAGGTAAATGGATTGAATTTGGTAGTTAATGCAATTAATCTTAGTGAGCGCGGAAACTATGAATTCAACACTAATATCGGTCATTTTCTACTACTTTACATATCTCGTTAAGCCCCCCCCCCCCCCGCGGGTAACCCTAGACCCGCATACAGTGGTAGCCGAATTTGAAAGCTATCGCTAATGGAAGTGTCATCATAGATCTTAGCAACCGCGAAAACTGTGAATTTGGCACTAATATCGGTGATTTTGCATTATTTTTATATGTTTCGTTTTCCTTTCTCCCAATGATCCTCGGCCCGCATACAATGGTAACAGAATTTGAAAGTCATCTGCTAATGGAAGTGTCACCATTGATCTCAGCGACCGCGAAAACTATGGATTTGGCACTAATATCGGTGATTTTGCATTATTTTTAAATGTTTCGGTTTCCCTCCCTCAATGACCCCCGGCCCGCATACAATGGTAGCTGAATTTGGAAATCACTGCTAACGGAAGTTTTTTTTTTTTTTCATTGCTCAGACGCGCCTCTTCGGTTTCGGCACCTGAAGATTTGAACCGAAACGGGCTATCATCATTGCAATATCATTCTTCAACCTTTATTTCATCATTCATATTTATTTGAGTAACGGGGACAAGGACAAGGACAAGGACAAGGTTGGATTTAACAAATCACAACTTTGAACAAGAAAACAAGAGAACAAACAAAACAAAACAAACAATAAAATTTGAAAGAAAGAAAAAAAACAGAAAAAAAACAGGATCCTAACTACTAATTATTATCTAATAATGAGTAATCTTCCTTTATATAATCTAGCCAATCTACTTATATTCTGACTCGAGTTGAACTTGACGTCAGTCCTATCATTTTCATCATTCATTGCTTGTTATCTATACTTAGCCTTTCCCTTACTATTTCCTCTTCTTTTTTCCGTTTTGTTCAAGTTTTTCCCTGTATGATTTGTTTTGGTTTCACCTGTATGTGTAATTTGACTCTCTCCTGTGCGAGAATTTACCACATTCTCCAATTATAACACTAATCACCCACATCGCTTAGCACTGTTTAGCCCTATCCACACTGAATTTTTGTAGTTTGGACACTAGCACACTATCTCACTCCTGTGTGAGAAACACAACTTAACACTATTTCACTACACTCATTTCACTCACTACATTCCCCTGTCGTGTATTCTTCTCTAATGCCTTGTTTATCTTATCTTTGATGATTTTGTTTCTAATTTATGTTCCTCTGTTGTTTTGTACGTCATCGATCCCTCAAGCAACGGCTTGGGGCTCAGGACCCACTCAGAGCACTTAGTGTGGGCCCTGGTCAGTGGTGTCCCACCGCCGTTGCACCGGAAACGGAAATGGCGCCTACGCAGCTTAGTCACGGTCACGTTATTTTTCGTATCGATTCGTATTGTTATATAGTTCCATGATATCTTATATATTTGTATATTGAAGAACACGACGTCCCGCCACCGAAACTCAAAATTCACTCCGGCCCGACGCATCCGGAGTTCCATTCCGGTTTGTGCCGGGGATGTGTCGAGCCCACATTCACTCACGCGTTTCCTTCCGGGGCACGCGGAATACCAGCGTTCCAGGAGATGGTCTCCGGTCCGAAAAGAAAGACACAAACACACAATTCACACACTCCGTTTCTTTTTCTTTCAAATCTGTTGATTCCTTATTGGTTCCTATTTGCTAAATTCCTTTCCTCATATTGTTTTTTACTCCGTTGGGAAAAATCAGTAGTTATTTTATTTACTACTTGGAAGTCTCTTTCATCGGAGATAACATCTTCCATTCTTCTTGTTCTTATGATATTCCTGTCGTTTATTCGATCCTCAAGTAGAGGACACCACAATATGTAATGTTCCGGTGTGCCAAATTCGCCACAATCACAGTTTCCGTCTTCTTTTAGTCCAAATCTTTGAAGGTATTGGCCATAGGGGCCATGTCCCGTGAGAAAGTGGACAAGGCCAGCAGATGGATCAAAGTGGTGCCATTTAAGTCTTTCCCTTATGTTTGGGATTAAGCTATATGTTCTTCTTGCCTTTTCTGAATTATTCCAATCTCTTTGCCACTTGTCTAATATTCCTTTTTCTATATCTTGTATGTTATCCACTTCTATCCCAATTAAGTCCTTTACTCTATTTTTATCCCCTTTTTGAGCCAGTATGTTGCCGCCCGTTGGATTATTAGTAAATGCATCGGCTTTAACCCCATCAATACAGCTAACGCATTGTGAGGAGTGGTACCAAAAGCCCCGCTTAATCTGATCATTATATTTCTTTGAGGTCTTTCTACTTTCTGTTTTAACGTGTTATTTTCTAACAATCTGTGGGCCCACACGCTAGCAGCATAGTTCATGGTTACCCCTAGAATTGAGTCATGATAAATTTTTATTACTTTACGTGGGAGCTTGTATTTGTTACTTGCAATATTTATAAGTTTGTTAGTAACCTTATGACCTTTATCAATAATATAGTTTATGTGTTGTCCAAAATTTAATTTATCATCAATTTGAATGCCAAGGTATTTGAATTCATTAACTTTTTCTATTTTTTCTTCTCCAATTTTGATAATGGGATCCCTTACCAATTTTGTTCCTAACATCATAAATTTAGTTTTCTTCTTTGATAATTTTAGTTTACACTGTAAACTCCAGTCTTGCAGTATCCTTATTATTTCTTTCGAGTTCTCTTCTATTTCTCTTCTTGTGTTTGCCGAGGTTATTACTGCAAGATCATCTGCGAAGGCTATTACCCGATCTATGCATTTATTTTTATTTAATGCTTCCAAACATGGCTGAAATTCAATATCCCACATTAATGGGCCTAAAATAGATCCCTGTGGGCATCCTTTTTGCGTATTAATGATTATATCTCCGTTCTCTTCTTTTATTATTATGTTTCTATTTTGAAAATAATCTTTTATTGTATTCACTAAATATTCTGGTATTTTTAGATCTTTTAGTCTTCTTACTAGCGACGGAATCCACAGATTGTCGAAAGCCCCTTCTATATCTACGAACAATGTTAATACATATTTTTTTGCGCTCCTGCACTCTATGATTTTCTCCACGAAAGCGTTGAGAGCGTCCTCAGTTGATTTCCCACTTCTGAAGCCGTACTGCAGATTATCTCCTTCAATGTTTCTATATTTGCTTAATCTGGAAGCTATTGTTTTTTCATAAATTTTTGAAATGTTCCTGAGGAGGCATATCGGTCTGTAGGAGCTCACATCTGTTGGGTCTCTATCCTTACCCTTCATTAGAATTATTAACTTTGATTCCTTCCAAGAGAGCGGAAACTTCCGTTTCCTTAGTAGAGTATTACATAGTTTAACTAAGTAAGGTATCCATATTTCTTTTTTCTTCTTGTAAATTTCATTTTTTATTCCGTCCAAACCTGGGGCCTTTCATGATTTCAGTTTCTTAATTATGTGTTCCATCTCTTCATTTGTTACTAAGTCTATATGTTCTTCATTTTCTTTTGGAATAATTTGACTATATTCTTCCCTTAATTTCTGTTGTTGATCTGTTTCTTCATTTACATTATCTCTTGGGAAGAATTTACTTGACAGTTTTTGTATAGTTTCCTCCCTTGTTTTTGTGAATGAATTATCTTCATTCTTTAGTGTTGTCAGCGTTATATTGTTAATTTTCTGCATAATTAGTTTGTAAGGAAGCCCCCATGGATCCAATTCTATATTATTTTTAAGAAAAGTTTCCCAGCTGTTCTTTTTGGCGATTAATAGTTCTTGTGTGTATTTTTGTTTTGCTAGCCTATAGTTCTCTAATCTTCTTTCCTTAAGTATGGGAATTAATGTGGATTTGTAACTCTTTCTTTTTGCTTTTGTTATTTTCTTTAATCTTTCTAGTTTTGGAGACCAAAAGTCGTTATATTTTTTCTTTGATTTGCCTTCTAGAATTGATTTCTCTAGAGAGATCTTAGTTTTATTTTCTATATCTATTACTAATTTTTCTACATCATCGTAGTCGTCAATTTGCGGTAGACGTAAATTTTTTTCAAAGAGTTTCCAGTCTATTTTTTGTATATTATAATTTTCTCTTTTTGTTTCCAGAATAGTATCTTCGATGTTAAAAGTTATGACTTCATGATCACTTGTTGTTACACTGTCCTGGACTGCCCAATTCACTATTTGTTTTTCTATTTCAGTGGAACTTATAGTTACATCAATGAAGGACTTCCCTCTCGGTCCTACGAATGTCGGTCTATTACCTTTGTTTAGAACTATTAAACCATTTTGTAGAATAAAATCTTCTAGGATTTCGCCTTTGTCGTCTGTTATCGGTGAGCCCCACATGCCTGATTTTGCATTTGCATCTATTGTAATAATAAAATAATTCCTCGGGTTTTCCCAAATTATTGTCTGTAGTTTCTGTATGAAATCTTGTATGTCTAAGCTATATTGGAAGTATGAATTTATCAACCAAAAGAATTTATTACCAAACGTTATTTCTAAGCAAACGGTCCATTCATCACAGTATTGCGCTATTTTCAGAGCTTCAATATTTTTATTCATGATTACAGTTATGGCTTCGGGTCATTTCCTTCTTTTACTATTCTTGCTGTAGGTGGGAATGTTATTAATTTGCTCTTAACAGTATATGGTTCCTGGATGTTTACTATGTCTATTTCATTTATTTCGGCAAATCTCCTTAATTCCATTGTGGCAACTTTGGATCTTTGAGCATTATTTTGCACTAATTTTAATTTTGTGATTTTATTATGCATATTTGGTATGGACCAATGCCTCCTTGCCGGATTTACTAAAGTCGAAATATATTCGCCCATGAGCATTGACTAGTTGTTTATATACGTTTTCTAAGTTCCAGTAAATTCCGCGTCGTTCAAATGCTTCGTCAACTAAGTCTACTAATTCCCAACCATTCGCTGGTAAATCATATGTACGTAACTCCATCCTATCTACTTCTTCAAGTACAAGATATGTTATAGATCTTCCCTTCTCGTGGAGGTCCCTGGTTATTTGCCTAAACGCAGCCGTTAATATCTGCTTATCTTCCAGCTTGGCTAATTTATATTGCCTCTCCATTTTCTCATAAAGTGGTCTTGGTTCTTTAAATATTGGTGACTTATCTGAAATATCTGTAGATGTCGACGAAACTGTTTGATCTTGAATTTTCTTTTCGTTGGGTGGGAATAAGTATTTTTCTTTACCGTTTATGAATGAATTTTCCAATTTAGGTATTTCCAATTTTTCCTCTAATTTATGTTTATTCTTTCTGTTTTTCTTTCTATTCTCCAATAAAGATGTGAATTCACTCTGAATTGACTTCGCTTCCTCTGAATATTCTGTTTGGATATATTTGTTTTGTGTTGCTACGTTTCTTCTTCTCTTTCTTTCTAGGAAGGCTTCCAGTCTTATTTTGTCTCTTCTAATGTTGCTTGGGGGTTTGTTTTTTCTAGCTTTACCTTTATGTGTGGTGTCTTTATCCATAATTAATCTTACTAATTATTCTTTCACGAGCTACTCTATAGGATACACATTCCTCTGTATTTGGAGTTTGGCATGTCTTGTGTCTTAGTTTACAAGGAACGCAGATGTTTTTGTCCTTTTCGTCACAGTCTTCACTTTCGTGCCTCAGTGTACCACAGTGTCTACATCTTACTTTATCTTTATTATCGCAATATTTTGCGATGTGCCCAAACTCCTGACAGATGTAGCACTTCGGCACCACCAGGAAGTCCTTAACTTTATGTGATTCGTAGTCGATGTAGACTTTATCCTTATTTATCAAGTAGTTCTTGATATTGGGGGAGACTTCAATAACTAAGTGGCATTTCTTTTGATTCTTTTTCCCTGCACGAAATCTAGCCTTAATTTGCTGTGCTATTTCCGAAAGATTATCTTCAAAATTTTGTTCAATCATTGTTTCCAAGATTTCCTCATCTTTCAAGTCGGACGGGACACCATAAATGATCATGAGTGGGTTTCTTTTTCTATTTTCCTCAAAGTCGAAGTTCCTTTTAATTTCCTCTTTCGATTTGATTCTGTTTATGTCTTCTTTGGTGGCCGCCTCCAGTACTACTATGTCCTTTGTACTTCTCATACCCGTTATCTTTAGCTTTTCTTTCCTTGGGTCTATAACTTCGACTAATCTTTGAACTGTTTGTTTCGTAGTTTCCCCTTCTTTTGACCTAAAGATTAGTGCCGGTTTCGTCTTTGCCAATACCTCCAAGATTTTTTCTCCTTTTCAGTGATCTTCCTTCCCTGTCTTACCACCTCTGACCATGTTTGAGATGTAGACGTTTCTTCTGTCTCCATTTTGTCTGATTTTAGTTTGTCAATTTTTTTGGCGATCTCCTTTAGTTCTTCGTTAATGGTTGTGTTTCCCATTTTTTCTTTTAAGATGGAAATTTGTTTCAATGAATTCCTTTCCGTATCTTTTACCATTAAGCCAAGTTCCTTAATTTCTTCCTTCAGTTTTTTATTTTCCTTTTCCAGTTGATTCAATTTGTCTTCTGATCTACTCAGTTGTGACGTTTTTTCTTTGAGTTCGCTTTCCATTTTTTGTATTTGTTTGTCCCTTTCCTGTCTTATTTCTTGTTTATCCTTCCTCAATTCTTCTATTTCCTTTTTCTGTTCTTTTATGATCTCCTGTAGATTCTCGATTGTTTGTTTATCCTCTAATCTTGAACCCTTGTGTCCACCCATGATTTCCATTTCAATCATTAATTTTTCTTTTTGGAGATCTTCGTATTTTCCCTGAAGTTCTTCATTTATTTTCTCCATTTGCTGCAGTTTCCCCTCAAGCAGTGTTCTGTCTTTAACCCAAACCACCATTCTTTTCTTTAATTTGTCTAAATGCACCTTCCCTACCTTTTTCCAGTCTAGAAATGATTCTAAGTAACTTAATTCGCTTTCATATTGATCTATAGTGTCAAATCCGTATGATGAAGTGATTGATTGTTTCTTGAGAGGTTGAACCTCTGGTGATGCTTCCTCCCTTGTTCTCTTACGCGCTTCCTCTTCCTCCATTCTTGAAGTTGTGTCTTGTGGGTTTGAGTGACCAAATGGTGATTCTTCCCTTGCTTGTTTTTGTTTTCTCCCCGATGGTGGCGTTCTTTGCATCTTGCCCCTTAAAAAGTACGGACAACCCGCAACGCGCGCACGTGTGGAGGGTTGCCTATACTAGACTATACATTAATGCTTCTCCAACTTAAGATGACTATAGGTTTATATTGAGAGATCTTAATGTTCGTGTGTGTACGCCTGTGTGTTTATGCAACCTGGCCCTTTAAACTGCCACGAGGATTGCCTAACTACCGATAATAATAAGAAATCACAAATCACTCACCTCAACATTGAAGTTCATAGCAGCCACGCAGGAAGTGATGATTCATGAGTTTTTACTTTTTAGAATCTTCGTTCCTTTTAAATAATACGTATACTGTTTTCTAATGGTAACTAACCCAAAATATTAAAGTTTTCTTTGCTTCTTTTTTCTTGAACCACTTAACCGATTGTTACACTGTTTTCATTGTTTCTCTCACTAAATGTTCACACACACAATGAACACACACACTGCACACGAAACGCACTATTTCTCGCGAAACCGAGCTCCTTTTTGGGAGCACGACAAACGCACATCTACACGTTTATAACGCCAATACTCGAATCCCGCTAACGGAAGTGTTACCATTGATCTCAGCGACCGCGAAGACTATGGATTTGACACTAATATCGGTTATTTTGGATTATTTTTACATGCCTCAATACCCTCCCTACCGCAACCGGATGGCGTGAATTTGAAAGTTAACACAATTTATCTCGGCGAACGCGAAAACTATCACTAAAACGCTAATACCCGTTATTTTCTTCCATTTTTACATGTCTCGGTAACCCCTCCCAGGTGACATCCTGGCCCGCATACAATGATAGCCGAATTTGAAAGTCATCGCTAATGGAAGTGTCACCATTGATCTCAGCTACCGTGAAAATTGTAGATTTAACACTAATATCGGTCATTTTGGATTATTTTTACATGTCTTGGTATCTCCCCCCGGTGACTCCCGGCCTGCAGCCGAATAGGGTGAATTTGGAAGTTAATGCGATTGGAGTTTCATCATTGACATCAGCAACCGCAAAAACTATGACTTCGACACCAATATTGGTCATTTTCTACTATTTTTACATGTCCCAGTATACGACCTCCTGAGATCCTCCTGGTTCGAGTTTAAAAAAAACGCTTCTCCTTGATCTGGGGACTGGATCAAGGTATCCGTGACCAAAATTTGGTTACTCTCGGTCAACTTGTCTGGTCACAAGGCCGGTCCCGGTACGAGGGTCACTACGAAAGTTTTGAGATCTGAAATAACTTACATACTTAAAATCAATTTAGCACTTACATTTTCTCAAAGTATTTACCATTACACTGTACACACTTTTGCATCCTCGAAAACCACTTTCGGAAGCAGTGTTGCCAGTCTGTTTCTTCAAGTGTTGAAAGTTCATTCTCGTAAGCCACTACAGCTTCTTCCGGGCTGCAAAATCTCTTCCAACGCATGCAATCTTTGATCCTGGGGAACATAAAAAAAGATACGGCAGATGAGTCATAAGTTTGACCTCCGTAGATTCTAAAAACTGAATTGTGATGTTGGCCGTGTGTGCGGACGTGTTGTCATGATGAAGCAGAATCCCACGCAATCCAGTTCTTGGACGCCGTTTCCGAAGCTTCTGGAACACTTTTGTTAGGCAAACAGTGGTGTATCACTGAACAGTAACAGTCCTTTGTTCTTCAAGTGGAACAGTTGCAACATGGCCAGATTTGAAGAAGAAAGTTGCGACCATTTTCTTTCCCATACTTCGCGGTCGCTTCACTTTCGTGGGTGGATTTTCGTCTGGAAACATCCAAACTGTAGACTGGCGTTTATTTACAGGGTCAAGTTGATGATCCAAGTCTCATCACCAGTAACAATGTCAGAGACGCGTCGAGAATTGCCTCCATCAAATCTTGCAAGCATTTCTTCACACCATTCCACACGCATGCGCTTCTGCAGTTCAGTCAAAGTGTGAGGCACCCAACGAGATGAAACCTTCCTGAGCCGAAGATAATCATGAAGAACTTTTGTTACTGCTGGCGATCCAATGTTCACTGTAGATTTAATGTCCTTGAAAGTTGTTCGAGGATTTTCTCGAATCATTTGTTCCACAACGGCAATGTTTTCATCTGACACAGCTATTGCCGGACGTCCAGCTCTCTCCTCATCTTTAAGCGATGTCCGGCCTCTTCTGAATTAACCAAACCACCGAAAAATTGTAGCACGGGAAGGAGCAAGGTCGCCAAATGCTCCCTGCAAACGGTCAAGGCTTTGTGTCTCGTTCAAACCACTTTTGAAATCGCAAAGGATCATTACCCGGAAATGTTCCCTTTCGAGCTTCATTCTAGACTGCCGAATTACTACTCACATCAACAAACAAGTGATACGGCCACGTCGATAAGCGAGGCGAGTTGACTGTGCCACAACAATGCGTATCTCAAAACTTTCGTAGTGACACTCGTAAAAGTCCCCCTGAGACCCCCCTGGTTGAAAATTTGGAAAAACGCTTCGTCCTCTTCTGGTACCGGGTCCAAGGTACCCACGACCAAAATCTGGTAACTCTCGGTCCACTCGTCTGGTCCTCAGGCAGCACACAGACAGAAAAACATACAAACAAATTCTTTATTATATATATGTGTGTGTGGGGGGGGGTCCTTTTCTTCTTCCCTTTGTGTGTATAGGAGGAATACGATAATTTCTTCTGATATTCGATCATTTTTGTTATTGTGACAATAAATTTGTTTCTGTAGTCTGGCAACGCTGATTCCATTAGAAAGGCGGAAACCTTTCGAACCATATTCTACAATGTGTTCTTGTGGAAGCTTCACTTCAAAATCTATTATTACTCGCTTGATGTTTAAACAGCGCATTATTAAATAAATTCATTTTATTAAAATTCATTGTATCAACGTCCAAAAGCAACATTTCAGGCTGGTGTATAAATAAATGGATAGATAGGATCAGTCTTAATGCCTTAGTGGACACACTACGTCCGTGATAAGAAGCACAACTTGGCCTTGAACACGAATTGTTTTTCAGTCTGTCAGGCCGTCGCAGCTTCTGTCTCCGATCAAAGCCCAGGTTCTAGAAGACAAACAAGCCAACAGTAAAAGATCAGATAATGATGGGAATTCAAAAATTTTGAGTCAAATCACTATAATGCATCAGGGACTTTTAAAAATTTGGAAGTGGCATCATACTTAGGTTTAGCGAAGGGTGAGCATGTTACATCAGCTTGATAGTTCACTCGAGTGTGAATTATTTTTAGACTCTCTCCTTTTTGTTCTTTCTCGCTCAACTATGAAATATTAATTCTTTTTTTATGAATTAAAGATAATGGACCTCGCAACTTAATTTTTTAAGCAGTCGATAATGTAACTTTCACAATGCTAATCTGAAGGTGGGTTTTTACCAAAGCATGTAAGATATTACGTTCTCGTAATCAACACTTTATATCATGTTTAAATTAACTTTTCTTATTTTATTATAATAAAGTTTTTTTTTTTCGAAATGTTGCTATTTCTTGTCCAGGTAGTAGAGTTTATAGATAGATGTATAATATTCGAGCAGGTACTAGTACGGATTTCTGAAGCTACCAAACCCCCGTTGAGACTTCTCTTTCAGCGAGGTACCAGATATCTCAGTAGATTTCAATCTAGCAAGCTAATGAAGGCATTTCTGCTTGAGGCTGAATACGGGATTTTACAGGTATGATCCTCAGCTCGTCAGCTGAGAGGAAGAGACAAAAAAGGAGTTACTAGTATTAGCATTTCTAGTATAAAAGTGTAAAACTCATATAGGAAGGAATTCTTCCCCCAAGAAATCCTTTCTAATTGGGCAGTGTGAGAATCCTAACCACGATCTCACACTGTGGAAAGATCACGTACAACTCTCACTCTACATTTACACAAACGAATAACAAATACTTGCCGAAACATGTGTATATGTCCTACAACCAAAAATATGAGAAAGATGTCTTGAACTGAGATCTTGATGTACAATCCTTCAGGAATGAGTATCTTATGGTTCTAATCATTACAATAAATTGCCAAAACATTCAATTGGCGGATCCTACAATCCAGACTGATTGTACCTCTTTTCGAAGCACTTCTCGTTAATATTCATCCAGTACTATCAAAAAATAATAAGTATTCCTAAATTGGGTGACTGTATCAAAAAATTTTACATTCACTTTTCTTTAATATTACTTAAATTTTCAAATTGTAAATTTGAAAATAGTTTTCCAGATTCGACCGAATAAAACTGGTAATCAGTGGCGTAGCAATAGGGTTGGCAGGTTAGGCATTGCCTACGGGCGCAGGGAGTTTCGGTATATTAGGGTCACCCCAGGTTTTTAACAATAAAAAAAGAAGCAAATTACATAAATAGAGGATCAAGTTTTCGTGGTCTTCATTTCCGAGCATGGCAAGAATAAAAATTTCTGTTCACTTCACTCACAGTTTATTACATTTACCTATCAAATTATTGACATTACAGTAAACTTGTCGAGGTTATGGCACTGTATGATTGAGAAATTAATCCTTCTCTATTAATACGGTGGGGCCGCGGTGGCTCAGTGGTAGAGCGTTCACCTCTGGTGTTTGGGGTCCCGGGTTCGATCCCAGCCCCCGCCAAGTGATCTTTGTGGTGGACAAACACCGTGTGCGTGGGTTTTCTCGGGGTTCTCCCGTTTCCTCCCACTTTCTTCATTCCACCATTTCACTCATTTCTCATTATCACCGTCTCCTTTAGCCTAACCGGCATAACCGTGGGACGTTAAACTTAAAGATTTCATTTCCTATTAATACGGTATCAGTCCTATATTACATATACTGAGCTTACTAACTTTAAATAAAATTCTCCTGTGCAACAGACTTCAACAATAATGGTAGATTCTATTATCTATAAAATCTGGGTTAAAACGACTTTAAAACTGTTGTCATGATTATGATTCACAGTACTATTGCCAGGTACCACAGCTACAGAGAACCAAGCACAAGCACCAAGGGTCGGGCAAACCGGACAACTGCCCGGTGCGCCCCAAACGAGCACCCCAAAATACATTTTCGAATGTTAATATCACTGTAATAAAATGTTAAATATGGGCTAGGACTAGTGGGGGCGGCAAAAATACACTTTCACCTTGAAAATTTTGATCGTGGATTAGACACCTGTGATCTGATAAAAGAATTCGCATAAACAAAAGTGAGAAAGAAACACTTCTGATTTTGTATACAACTTGTCTATATATATATATATATATATATATATATATATATATATATATATATATATATATATATATATATATATATATATATATATATATAAAATAGAAAAAATGCTTATAAGCGGTTTCACAAAATTTTATTACAGTGTGTCCGTAAAATTGCGCAACCCAAAGTTGGATTGCGTATATATTTTGATCTAAAAATAATCAAGTTTGAGACATGTAGCAAATGTAAGCATGTTCTATGTAGATATTTTCCAGACTATGATCAATGCTGGAACTTGTAACGTTTTTGTGTAGTAACGAAAGAAATTACCGTAAGTGTAAAATAAAAAATGTGTAAAATGAAGAAAATCAATATTCAGTTGCAGAAAACTGATTTCCTGCGGGTGAATTCCTGCGTATATGTACAGTATGCATCAACGTTTATCCATTGATGTAAAAATCTAACAAGGCTAATGCAGTGTTGCCATATAAAAAGACTATTTAATGCAAGTCCTAAAGTGGGTGTTTTTGACAGAAACGCGGCCCCTGGCAACACTGTTGTCGTAAAATTACTGTAACAGGTGTGTTTTAGGTTAATTAACCCTAGATTACTAGACTTATTTTTTTTGTCTTCTAATACTAGACTGGGTGAAAATTCATCCACATATTTTTTAATTGTTTTTCCTCTATATGTGATTTATTTAATTTGAAGCTTACAAGTATATTTTAAAGTAGATACACTTATGCTTCTCTTTGACAATGTTTCGGTAAATAATTACAAAGGAAACCTGTACAAAACTTAAATGAACTAAAATCCCACTTTCATCAATAAAATATTAGTCAGCATTTGTTTAATCACTAATAATTAAACTTTTATGCTTTACCCAAAGTATTTAGAAAACTAAAACAAACATTTCCAAGTTTTCATTGTGTGTATTTTATTTCTTTCGGCATATATTAAAATACACTTTTTTGGACAATACGAGAAAAGCTACGTGTCAGACAATTGTGAGAGATTATCTATACATTCAATACTAGACTGAGTGAAAATACACCCATTTCATTTTTTTAATGTAAAGTGCGTATTAAGGAAATGTTTATTACTGAAAGTCTACTATTCTTATGGCACACGATTTTACTCAAATAGTGCTCTCAAAACTTAGTGTCAGGAACCCTTACTGACAAGCTTTACAGAAGGTGCCTCTGTGCTTATTACACACAAAAGAAGCACATTTGAAGCATTTCACAGCATACTTTTTCTCTACACGAGAAGGGCTGCGAAGTGCTGACACAGAATCTGAATATGAATTTCCTTCATCATCATTTATCTTCAGAATACTCCTAATTTTTTATCTCACAGACAACTGCAATGTTGGAGGCTGTAGTCTTGTCATCATATGCGTTTGTGCTAATTTCAGTCCAAGATTAAGGTTAAATTCTTGGCGGTTCAATCCTTTTAATCCACTTGATGCATGTTGAATTTGTGAATGATGTTTGCATTAATGGCACTTGCATTAAAAATACCGTAGAAAACTGCCATCTCCGTGGTTTTCTGCTGCACGAGTACTGTTTACACAGCTTGTCAAAATCATCTACTCCACCTTTTGTTCTATTATAATATTCTATGACCTTCGGCTTGTTACTTTCTTCTGATATGGTGGTTTAATTGTGCATGGAAGAAGCAACCAGGACAACTTTGTTTTTCTTTGGGCTAAATGACACAAGTAGCATTTGATTATGGGTATCAAAAACGAAAATAGAAATTTACGGCTCACGATTCTTCGTACATAACAATTCTCGTGGTATTTCTGGTTTGTTTGATCTCACAGTTTCTACCATAGTCGAATTGTGTTCCTTGAGCATCTTTGTCATCAAGCGGAATCTGGTAAACCAGTTATCTGTTGTTATGTTACTATTAGATCCATGAATTGGCTGTGATAGTTCCTCCACAAAATATTCAGCCAGTCCTTTGTTACCATTTGGTGTTTCCTTCCCGATATAAGGAATTCCGCTTACGAGGTAAAATGAGTTAAAATCGACCATAAGAACTATCTTAATACCATATTTGTTAGGCTTACTTGGTGTATACATTCTAAATCTGTAATTTCCTCGGAATGCTAGGAGTTGCTCGTCAATGGTCACTTCACACGATGGCTGATAGTGCTTCTTACAATGAGAAATAAATCTCTCCCACACCCAGCGTATGTGGGTAAATGGATGTTTAGTTTGTCTTTCAGCTCTATCTGTTTTATCATCAAACCGAAGGCAGTTTGAAATAAATACAAATCTTTCATGAGACATCACACTTGGGTACACTTGCGAACCAAGCTCTCCCCATAAGACCTTAGTTGACATGTGGTTGTCTTGTCTAGCTCCTGAAATGAACAGAATACCAATATACAGCTTGAGGTCTTCAACACTGAGATCATTTACCCAGTCTGGATCTGGATGTGACATCTCCAGATTTGTGTAAAGTACAATTTTACTAAGCAGTTCGTCATCCATGAACAAAGATCAGCAGTCCATTTCAGAAGTTCTTGCATCCCCTATGGGACCAGGAATGTTACGTATTATACTTTTCGCAGATACTCTCGATTTATTTCGAGATCAACAGTTGACCACATTCCATGTTTTCTTCCTTTGATAACTGGTTCCTTCAGAAGAAGATAATGTGAATTTTGAGAACTAGGTTTCCAGCGAAAACTTCTTAATTCTTCGGTATTTTTTTTTTTTTTCAGATCTACGTCTTTGTTTTGAAGGATGTTTCACTGACCAGGGATGACTCCATACCGGGACCAAGTACCTAGATAAAACTTATATATAATCTGAAAGCTCTTAACATAAGAAGTACGAAACCGTTTTCAAATCACGGGCAAACCCGCAACCTGACCATATATGGGGCCAATTCGTTGGTGTTTGTGACCCTATGTATGGTATATTCGACAGAAGTAAAAATGAATGTTTCGATGCATCACGCATAAGTCACTGAGCCCATCATATTCCTGCTTGGTTCACTGCTAGAACGTGACGCGGGAAAGGGTTTGATAATATCACTTTGAACCCAAACGTACCCATTTCGTCAGTGTTGCCAAGGAATTGTAAATACAACGTGGCAGATAGTTTCTGTCCCACTGGATGTATATCCATAAAACGTGGTATAAACATCATTCGTCACTAGAGGAAATATGCTTGGGACATATACCTCTCCCAAGGACCCAGTTTGTCAGTGTTGCCAACCACATATAAAAATAAGAAATTGTAAAACAGCTTCCGTACGATGAGACGTTTACACCAAGCTTGGCAGAAACATCGCACAACACTATAGCAAAAAGACGTTGAGTGTGACTAACTCCCAACCATTCTAGGTTGTCAGTGTTATCAACAAATGTAAACATCACAATGTTGAAAATGGCGTGAATGCCATTGAACGAATATATGACAAATGCGACAGAAGCAGCATTGGAAAATAGAAAACATGGTGTGAGTGTCCTCGTCTTCCAAGTACCCCAGTCTGACAGTGTTGTCAATCAATGCTAACATACAAGATTTTCGCATAAAATCTACGGATATAATTATATAGTATATGGCATTGGCAGATATAATTAAACTGTTATCCATATACTACGAAGCTTGTAGTATGTTAGCGTGGACCTACAAGCACCCATTTTGTCAGTTATGTCCGCCAAATGCGTCTGTTACATTTGTTATATATTCGTTCAATGGCATTCACCCATTTCCAACATTGTGATGTTTACACTAGTTGGTAACACTGACAACCTACAATGGTTGGGAGACGGTTACACTCAACGTTTTTTTTTTTTTTTTTTTTTTTTTTGCTATAGTGTTGTGTGATGCTTCTGCCAAGCTTGGTGTATAAATGTCTCATCGTACGGAACTTGTTTTACAATTTCTTATTTTTAAATTTGGTTGGCAACATTGACAAAGGGAATATGTCCGAAGTATGTTTTTTCCAGTGAGGAATGATGTTTATGCTACGTTTTATGGATTTACATTCAGTGGTACGGAAACCATCTGCCACGTTGTATTTACAATTCGTTGGCAACACTGACGAAATGGGTACGTTTGGGTGCAACGTGGTATCAAACCCTTGCCCGAGTCACGTTCCAGCAGTGAGCCAAACAGGAACATGATGGGCTCCAGGGCTTATGCATGATGCATCGAAACATTCATTTTTACTTCTGTCCAATTACCATACATAGGGTCACAAACACAAATAAACTGGCACCATATAGGGTCAGGTTGCAGGTTTGTCAGTGATTTGAAAACGATTTCGTACTTCTCATGGTAAGTGCTTTCAGATGATATATAGGTTTTCCCCAGGTACTTGGTCCCGGTATGGAATCGCCCCTAGTGAGAGTGAATCCGCTTTTCTCTTTTTGGGACGTTCGTTTTGAAAAGCTATCTTCTTCGGATGAAGAAACACACTCGTTAGGATTAAAATCGGGATCGAAATCACTATCGTCACAATCAACAACATCATCCTCAACTTCGTCTACTTCTAATTGATCAGGTTCATTGTCCATAAATTCTTCTTCAACTGCATCAAAATTGTTTGTATCAAGTTCTTCCAAAAGTGCACTAGCAATTTCCTGATCTCTCAAAATGCGTCTTTTATCCATGATATCCTTCACAGTCACCAACGAATTTCCTCCCGAAAGGAAAAAACAAATTAATCCACACAACACTTCTTGAGCACTTACTA
Organism: Thermobia domestica; assembly: GCF_964235325.1. NCBI lineage: Eukaryota > Metazoa > Arthropoda > Insecta > Zygentoma > Lepismatidae > Thermobia > Thermobia domestica. Next base: position 180,822,519 of record NC_137461.1, on the reverse strand, counting down.
TTACACCAAACAACTTATGATTTCGTGTTACGCACTCACTAATACCTGTGATGAATTCAATTTTTTGTTAGGAAGAGTTGCTCATTCAATAGTAACGCAAACACTAGACTGGTTGAAAATTCACACACCTGCCTGTATTTGACGCTGAACTAAACTGAAAACACTACTTTCAACACTCGGCCACACACTGCACAGAGAAAGAGGAGAATACCAGGAACCACATGATAATAGATGGTGGTATCCTCTAGTAACACGCTACGAAAGCAAACTATGGGTGAATTTTCACCCAGTCTAGTAATCTAGGGTTAATGATAAGCAGTGAGAATTTGTACATAATTGACAAAATTGATTTTTATTCAAAAATTTACGATATCGCGACTTTACGGACACACTGTATTTATTTTATAATAATGTAAAATCTTAAATGCAAAAAAGTCCGAATTTTACATGAGTATATTTTTAGTGAAGGACACTCCGTTCAGTTTAGTTTTAAAAGACATGCCACAATGATATAAAAAGAAAAATTGTCAGTAACGTCCCATTGATAATTTTCGGTTTATGGTCGTTTCCGCTCGTACGCATAAGTTATAGATGGTCATGCATGGGGCCTATTCGATGGGTGAGGGGTGCCACTAGGGATTTTACCAACTGGCGCTAAAGACTATTCTTACGCCACTGCTTGTAATATTGATTATTTTATGTATGTTGTGTCAGACACTTCTGCATGTATTTTCTACTTCCACTTCTTTTCATAATTCTTTCTTTTCACTTCTTTTCTATATGCTTTACTCTGCTAGGTATGCATTATTCTGATACATGTATTTTTTTGTTTCTTTTCAAGGTAAATATATGAGAATCTTTACTTTATTTCTGAAAATTTGCAATACTAAATATATTTTCCTCTTATTTATTTTGCAGCTTGGAAATTCTTTGATCTACTGAAAAAAATTCAACTGAATGTTCGACATTATGGTATAAATCTAACGCCCCTTCTAAATGCAAGAACTTCACCGGGAACATTTATTACAAGTATGCAGTTACCCCATAAGAAGATATTTATAATCTTCCCAATGTCAAAAAGCACTATTAGATTTGTAAGTAAGGTAAGTAATGACTTATGTCTACATCTTACTTTCAAAAATGTAGTTAGTTAATTATACTTTTCTACTATATACTACTTATATATCATATGTACAGCATAATATTTCAGTAACAGTTGTAGGTATTCAGTAAATATTGTATCAAGAATTATTACGCGATAAATAGTAAGGTAAGCTTTACAGCAAGGTAGGGTCCATGACCCACACTACCTAAAATTCTTTTCGAAATTCCAGCAGGTAAACCAGAGATATTTTAGCTGACACTTTTCTCAAATTCAGCTCTATGATAATTTCTCTTCCAGTTTGTTTCAATCAGATTAGTAATTAAATTTGTGAATAGTATTTTTTGTTATAAATTATCATTTGCTTTTCTCAAAGCAGGGTTGTAAATGAGCACAATCATTTGAGGTAGCTCACTTGTGCTGGATTTTCGTAAGATAATTCGTTTTGAAAAATATGAGTGTGAGTTCAGTTTCACTCGAAATGTAGGTGAGTTTGACCGTAAAACTACTCTCAACATCGGATATTGTTATCTTTGCAAAATAATGTAATCGCTCATTTGTACGTTTGATGTCCAATCGCTGAGAAGAGACTTAAATACTAATTTTTCATTAAACAAATTATGCATGTTAGGGGGATTAGCGCTAGAAATAGCTAAGGGCGACTGGAACTACATCTGTTTCAAGCGATATTTGCTTAGTTGACGGAATTTATCATTCTTTTTTAAAAATGTTTATCCAAAATAATAATTACCTCAATAGTTATGTACCAACCAAAGACAGAAAATATATTTTGCCTTGTGTATAATTGATAGCTTATTATTCTTCTAAAGATATCAACAGAAAAATATGTAATCTTGTTATTTTAAAAAATCAATTATTTCTTGATGTTCTCCATATAATATCAAAAGGTAAGTAGTACGACCAGATGTTTAAATTTTATTGTTTTCTTTCTTTCCGTTATGAACTTAAAGTGTTTGGCTTCTCTGGATTAAATTACGTTTCTTTGCAAGAGATAAATCATACACTATTGCGTACATACATTATTATCATTATTAAAATATGACTATCGTCGAGAACTTCGAAATTTTAACCGATTTACATGTTTCATGGCACCTACATGCCGAGAAATTGCTTTCAGAATGTCCGTCTGTCCGTTCAGTCGTCGCTATGTATGTACAGCGAGCCACAGAAATTCTTGGCGTACAAAATCCGGGAGATAGGCAACCAAACTTACGCCTGCTCCAAGATTACTCACGTCTGGTAGTAGCTATTACAGCAGCGTGAAGTTGCCCACAACTGTTAGAAGCACAAATCGTAAAGAGTGTTTTCGTGCAGAAATGGAGCGAAACGTTGGCTGACGAAATGACAAAAGGGAGTCTTGTACTCACAGTACCTCTTGTTTGTATGATACACACGTAAAACTATACACAGCCACTTGAAAAAATATACGGATATCAGAGGCGCTGATGAGAAGATAACAGTCGGGGAACTTAGTTACTCTTATAATTAATTCAAATGAGGATTATATAAACAAGTTTACTTACTTCAAATAACTATATATATCCGCGTATCAAATAATATACCGGCAGATTATGCGGTACATATGGTAGGTTTTTTTTTTTTTTTTTTTTTGCGGTTCATATGGTAGGTTATTTGTTTTAAGTAACTCAAAGCTTTGCGCTGAGTTCTGAAACTATTAACAGCAATCCTACCTGCGAATCAATTACAAGTATGGATGCATCATTTTGGGGGAAGAACCCAACCCTGAATGAAAATTTTAGGAGTCTAACAGAGCTTGAGCTCATACGTTCCGCCGCTACTGACTCATACGTAATACTATTTCGAAAGAAGAAATTGTTGATTTCATTATTCGTTAAATAATTTTTGAAAATGGTAACTATTGGTAATTTATTTGTAAATATTAAAAATGCAAAACTCGATAACACTTAAACGAGTTGGAGAACTTATCCGTATTAAGGTAGGCCTATTTCGCGTTAACTAGCAAATATAACTGAAGGTTCATGATTTTTATAATATTTGTGAAATTTGACACATTGAGATACAACGAGAAAAGGAAACAATATTGTGCCATGTAAACAACAACTTAAAAATGCACGAAATTAACGGATAATATCAAATACAGAACCATTAACAGAAGTAACTCTGCAATTCGTTTTCTCCATTCATTTTTCTTGCTTTATTTTCAAGATCACTGAATTTCTCCACTGGAGATTATCTTTCATTTAGCAGCATCCAACTGGAACTCAGCCTTGTAAATGAATCATTTTAAAAAGGATAAACGGCGAAGGCGGGGATCGATCCCGAGGCGCCAGATTAGAAAACTACAACTCTAACCACTTATCTAAAGCGTTACTTCTTTCGGCTCGCCTAAATAAAGAGCCTTTTCTGTTTGCTGGAAACAGTAGTTCGTTAATAATCAGATTTATTGGCAAAACACAGGAATATGTACTTGACTCGGAGGGAATTATATCACTGTATTCATTAAATTACCAACATTAGAGATTTTTTCAAAACAAAAATCCTTTATTTTGAATCAAGTACGGCGTAAATAAATTAAAGATAAATCAATTCCTGAGTAGTAATCGTGGTTAAGTGGTCAAGGCGTTAAACCAGTAATCTGAAGGTACTCCAGTAGAATCGTATCCGCGAACGACCAGTACATTTTTTGTTACTTTTGAATTTTTGGTGGCGATTGATCGGCGATGACACGTTTTATTTTCTTCTGATATTTGAATACTCGGATGTTTCAATACTTGAAGTATCAAATCTTCAGGAATAATAATAATAATAATAATAATGAACTAATAATAATAATTATTGTCTCATAGAAAGCTAAAAGTTAGGAGCTTCTTATCGCTCAGCGCATAACATTACAACCAGAAATGTAACATTTGGCAAGAATATTTCGGTTTTGTTTAGTGTTGCTCACGAGAAGAGGAATTTCGCATCTCGTTTCTGATACAAAACAAACAAAATTGAGACGAGAGTTAACATTTTACATTTAAGACGGGACAACGCTGAACTGAAATTATCGTCTCGCTTTGGAGATGGAAATCGACACGAGACGAAAGTATCGTAAACATTTCTCGTTTTATCTCGATTCTCGAAATAGTGTATGTTCATTCATTAAGTAACAATTGCTTTGTAAACTAAAGTTATACGCTACTTTGTTACTTTGTATTTCGGAGCTCATTGAATTTATTATGGTCTGTGTAGATATTTTTGTAGCAAAGCTTTTATAATTACTTCTGCATATCCTTAAAGTTTGTTTATTATATGCCTTACTGTTCAGTGATATTCAGTTATTTTTATTACAGATGTCTTCCTCAAAACTTACAGTAGAATACTTTCTACATGAAATGTCAGTGGAAATCTTTGGTTTAAAATTTTGGTAGTTGCAGAGGTGTGTCCTGGAGGTCCAGACACCCTCCCGAAATCCCGGTTTATTTGTAAGTTTAGCCTAATTTTAGGGCAAATTTAAAAATTTTAATACCATTATTATTATGATTTTATTATTATTATTATTATTATTATTATTATTATTATTATTATTATTATTATTATTATTATTATTAGTAGTAGTAGTAGTATTAGTATTAGTATTAGTATTATTATCACTGAAAATTTAGGACATAAATGTTACGTCCTATTGGAATGTAAATAAGGGTACTGAAGTTGATAGAAAAGAAAAAGAAAGGATAAGAGATAGTGATAGAGAAAGGATAAGAGCGATTAGTTGAGTTGAGTTGATTTTGAGTTTAACGTCCCTTTCAGCAGCAAGGCTATATGAGACGTGGACCTACTGATTAACGTGGAACCTGAACCACATGAGCTCCCGCCGGGAATCGAACCCGGGCCTCACAATGAGCAATTAGTATCCGAAAGGAAATAAGAGGGGACAAAGAAGATGTCAGCTCCTGGACAACATTAATATCGAAACTTCAAATGCCTAAACAGAAATTAAGTAGGATTTATCTTCACTACGATACATAGTAATACGCTTTATGTCGATAAAAGATTTTGGATTATGTATGCGTTATGTGGATATTTTAACAAAATACACTTACCAATATAAGAAATAATAGTTCCTATTTACAAATTTTAGTTAAACGGATATATGGAACGTGTTGGAAATGGCGAACGAAAATATTATTATTTCTAGCAGTAGGAGTAATAGTAGAAAACGTTCGGAATAATTGCTCGGAAACAATATCGTTTCAGACACATTTATGACTCATACTAGGCCCTAAGCACGACCCTTAGGGGTCGTATTCATGAATTGTTTGCTAAACACGTTACGTTTTACAACGAATTACGAGTAACGGTTGTAGAAAGTCATATGATGTTAGTTTACTAGTATTTCCCCTGTGAAGAAAGCAGTCTGCACTCTAGCTTGTAATACCGTAAGAAATTGAGTATTTTTAATTTTATTACACAACAGAAGTATGAATATCGTAGTTTATAAAAACAACCTACGGCAGCGAGAATCGAACCCGTTAGCACTGAATTATAAAGCGAAGGGTCATGCCACTACGCTAAGACTGCTTTGTTAAGTAAGATTCAAAAAACACTCGTTTATGAAGCAAATTGCACACGCTTACGATAACGACGAAAAACACTGCTTTTTGTCCTGATAAAATACTATAGTCGAGAGACTTCAAATTTAAATAAAAAATAAAAAATATACATATAGTGCCTCAGATCACTTTCTTTTCTGATCCACCGAAAGTATCTCAGTATCTTGCTATTATTGGAATTACAAATACCAAAATCCAAAAATGCCTGAAGTTCCTTTTCACTTACAAGGAGAAAGCAGACTTTGGTAAATTAAGATCAGGGTTAGGGTTGCGCGCGAGTCGAGACATGTTTCGAATCTCGACTCGAATTCGAGTCGAGATTTGAGTAGAGACACACTTTGTAAAATTCAAGACGAGTCGAGGCAAACGGATTCGAGTTGTTCGAGAAGTGCTGTGATGAGTGTCTTCAACAAGTGGCGTAAACAAGGGGAAACGACGTCCAAGCGTCGAGGTGTTGGGCTTCCCCCACCTAATTACATATGTCGGACGTCGTAGGCTGAGCAGACTGGTAAAACAGGACAGGCAACAAGTAAGTCTGAACTAGTGTTGTAAAATTTTTGGAAACTTCGAACCTGTTGGTAAAAAAACAGTTTTTTTTTCGATTTATTTCCGAAAAAATTAGATACATTAAAAAGAATTTAAAATGTTTGTATTAGGTTAATTTTATTAGTAATGATATCCTTTTTTCCAAACGAGTGAAAAATATGTTTAAAAATTTCAATATTGCGAATATTAAAAAGTCATCATCATCATCATCATAGGTATTCTGCCTTTATTGGCAGGTCACTTAGCGCAGCTGAGGAGCTTCCATGCTCCACGGTCCTCCGCTAACTTCTTCGTCTTCGCGTATGATCTTTCGATTTTTATATTATCCATTAATTGTAATCTCCTTCGCCCCCTCCCTCTCTTTCCCGCCACCATACCTCCTAGGACGTCCCCCATTACACAGTCTCTTCTTAGGCAATGCCCCAACCAGTTTCTCTTCCTCTTCCTAATAATACCTAAAAGTATTCTTTTCTCACCCACCATTTCTAACACTCTCTCATTCGTTTTCCGCTCGACCCAACTAATTCTTTCCATTCTTCTCCACATACACAGTTCGAAGGCTTCCAGTCGATTTTCATCACCTTTACGTAATGTCCACGTTTCCGCCCCATACAGTACAACATTCCACACGAAGCATTTTATGAGTCTTTTTCTCAACTCTTTATTCAAGGTCCCACAAAACAGACTTTTCTTCCTCCTAAAGTCTTCTTTCGCCATTCCTACCCTTGCTTGTATTTCACGTTCGCACTAAGAATATTACCCAGATATCGAAAACTATTCACTTGTTCTATTTTCTCCCCTCCTACTTTTATATTTCACACAGACCCCTTCGTTCCAAATACCATGGGTTTTGTCTTTCTAACATTTATTTTCATCCCATATTCTTCAAAGCCCTTTCTCATTTTTTCTAACATTTTATTGATTTTCTTTTAAGATTCTGCAACAAGCGCCATATCGTCTGCAAATCTTATCCATCTAACCATTCTACCTCCCACCGAAATGCCATTATCATCATATAGGCTCTTTTTCACTATCTCTTCTAGATAGACATTAAATAGTGTTGGCGAGAGGCAGCATCCTTGTCGAACTCCCCTTCCAATTGCACTCTCTTCCGTCAGTTCTTCCTCTATCCTAACACCTACCTGTTGGTTCATGTATAAGTTTCTTATCAGTCTTGTATCTTTCAATTCCAACCCTATCTTCCTTAAAACTCCCAACAACAATTCCCAATTCACGCGGTCAAAAGCCTTTTCTAGATCAATAAATACAACATACACCTCTTTCCCTTTTTCTATAAATCTTTCACCGATCGCCCAATAATCCAATTGTATGTCTTGTGCCCTTGCCTCTTCTGAATCCGAACTGCTCCTCCTCAACTTCTTTGTTTGTTATTTATTAAAAAGTAGCACTCGAAAATAATTATTCCAATTATTATCTGTATCCCAATTATTATCTGTATTAGAAATACAAGATTTACGCATATATGTTTGTCCCCACAGAGAAGTTTATATGTTAGTCTCCAGTCCTTTCGACAATGAGATATTGAACCCACAAGCGCTAGAAACGTACCGTTTTCATTGGTCGATTCCAAACTTTGTGTAAATTGTCCAGTTCTAATGAATACTTAAAAAAACATGGCCATTAGTTCTTTATTAAATTTTTAGGGGTACACTGGAAGTATTAAAAATTTTGTAAAAGTAAACCTTCATACCCTACTAGTCATATTCCAACATCACATAGTTGTATATAGGGGTTATATATCTCTCAGGTGTTTCATGGTCAAATGATAAGAAAACGAAGGATAACCATTTCTTCAGTCTAAGATGAATCTTCATTTTTGGAGAGTTTTTTAATGAACTCCGTATATAACTGACAGAATTAATTGTGTGTATAATTTATTTACTTTTTACATAATGCATGCAAAAAGAAAGAAAACACTGGTCATATATGAATTAGAAATTCCAACCACAAGTCGGCTCAAATCTTGCAAACGGTGCGAGATATTAAAAAAAAATAGTCGAAAAAATTTCCCTGTTATGATACCTCTTGACGATTTTTACGAAAGCGTTCTTCATTTCTATCTGTAAAGGGACATTTACACATATGAGGAATGACAATGAGATTCATGATCATGTGTGAATGATGCGCTGAGTAGAGAGCACAGGTTCAGCTAGTTGAAAATTAATAGTCTGCACTAATTTCTGTTATGTCCTTTATTCGTGGATGTGCATTAGTTACAGAAGTTACAGTTACAGTTACATACAGTTACATGCATTAATTACAGTTTCATACAAACCTATCAACATGAAGTGTTCTGTTGCAGCAAATAGGTCTTTTGAATAAAACTGAGTTCTCAACATACTCTTTGGTCTGGTGAAGTTTTGTTAATTTTCACCAAATTACTTCTTAAGAGGAAGAGCAGTAGGCAAATTTCACTATTACTCATGCACTAAAACATATAATTACTATTGTTTAATATTTTAAAATAGACACTTATATAAACTTTATGTACAAAATCATGTATTTAAACAAATGAATGTTCTCTAGTGCGACAGATTATCTATTACAATCAAAATGAAAGTGACTATGTTTCTAACTTAATAACTCTTAAATCATCAGACCGACCTCGATAAAATTTCCAACATAGTTGAGCTTCAGGATAGTTTTTATCATTTCACTTTGAAGGTCCAACTTGAAGGAAGGGGAGAGTAAAAAATGACATATTAGTGTCGAATCCACAATTTTCGGGGTCGCTGAAATGAACAGTGACACTTCCGATGCCATTTAAATCAAAATTCAGCCCCACAATTTGGAGAAGAGAGGAGATATATAAAAATTGTTGAAAATGACCGATATTTGTGTCGAATCGTTAGTTTTCGGGGTCGCTAAGATGAACAGTGATACTTCTGGCTGTTTAAATCCAAATTCAGCCCCGCAACTTGGCGGAAGGGAGAATATATTTATTTATATGTCGATTTTTCTGTCGGTACGCAACGGTACGGCATACTGGGACCTTTTAATGGTAGCGGAATATTTCCTCTTATGTCTTAAAAATGGGTTGACAAGAAACTTTAAAAAATACCAAATGCACTGAGAAAAAATTGTAGGTGGCGTACTTAAAAAGGTAGGTTACATGAGTAATTCCTGTAGTTTTTGGACTTAACGTACAGTAGACATATAACTGAAAGAGCAGGTTTTATAATACTTTTCGTATAAGTGTTCCATCTATACGGACTTTCTGTATGAAACAATATAAGCGGTCAGGATCTTACATACAAATGGACGTATATAACATATAGCTGATTAATGTAACATAAGTATATGCATGTGATATACGGAAAACCGTTAGATGTCAGACATCCTGCAACGGCATGATGTAACATCTAAGGGCAGTACCTATGTAGCATACGGATTACGTATGTTCCGTATGATTTTTGTAGTAACCAAGAGTATTCCGTATATTTGTACAATATACCGCTGTCCGGAGAATGAATTTTTCTCAGTGTAGTAAATGTATAGGATTATTGAAAATCAGAGTTTTCTTTGTTTGTTTTCGTTTTCTTTTTTCTTTCAGGAGAAAGAGCTCCAAATCTTTGTTCCTTCTTGAAGCCAGCTAATAATATTCAGGGATCTTTCCCTCGTTGGTACGTCCTCGCGCTTCCCTTTGTTCATTCCCTTTCCGCACGGTTATATATCCCATAAAGGGTCTGAACCGACAAGATTTTTTTTGAAAAGACTGATGTCTCACAACAAATTTGTCTGTCGCTTATTCAATGGCCATTAGAGATGGAAAGTTCAGGGTTGAATTACTGAGATAAATAAAGCAATGAGGCAAATGTGGACGGTGAGCAAAAGTGAGACTCTTTCTCTCTTTCACAAATGGGCATTCAGTAAATGGAAATGTGCATTCAAGATGCAGAAATACTAGAAAATGTTCATTCTATTATCTATACAAGCCAGCTACGAGTCTTTTGTTTTGACCACGGGTGCAGTACAAACTACCCTTTCCTCCTACCAAATTCAAAATTTAGGATTTAGCTTCTTACGGGATTTGTAGCCTACCGAAGGACTACACAGATGTCATGGAAACTATTGTGCTATTGTTTATTTGTATTCTTTGGCAGAAACTTCTTTGGATATCGAAGCCCGCTCACTTTTCATACTTGCGGATAAATTGAGAAAAAAAAATAGTAAACCAAGCTCTCTGTCTACAATCTTAGATTTTTTCGCATTGAGAAGCAACCTAAACTCGTCGCGCTCTCAAGTTTGTGCTCAATTTCAGGTGGAAAAGATTGAAGTTCCGATCACAGCGGCTCAAGAGATCCTGTGAATCTTAACATTTTGCAAGCGGCTTCGGTTTCGGGGACACTAAAACATCGTGGGACGAATTATCAGCAATGAAGTATCTTTCATTTGGTTGGTCGTGTAAGCTGGAAAATTTTCGAATTATGAAAATTTTAATTGAATCTTAAACTTACGTATAAGTGTGTAGTGTGTAGGTAAACGTCGAGTAGTTATCTCCAGGTATGACAAAAAGTATAGTCGCTTTTTAAAAATTGCCAAGGACAATTTGAGTATATTTCTTACCCTATGAACCATGTTTTAAAATATTATGCTGTGTTTTCGTAGTTTACGTTGCTGTCTGGAACAGGCTTAAACTTATATATTTCAACAGGGACGAACGCAGCGGGTGGAATTTGGGGATCCGGCCCCCCGAAATCCTGATTTTTATGCAAATTTAATCTAATTCTAGGGGCAAGTTTACAAATTTTAATATAATTTATCCTCAAATTGAACTTCAATTCCCCCGAATACCTTTGACCTTTCCAAAATAAATAGGGGGTGCGGTGTCTTTGTGGTGGAGCGTTTACCTTCGGTGCTTGGGGTAAACTTTGTGGTGGACAAACACCGCGTTTTCGTTTTCTCGGGATTGTCCCCTTTCCTTCCACTTTCTTCATTCCACCATTTCATTCATTTCTCATTATCGCCGTCTCCTTTGGCCTAACTAGCATAACCGTGAGACGTAAAACGTAAAGATTTCATATCATTTTTCCTTCCGAAAATATTCCTGCGTACGTGCTTATATTTCAATTATCTTTTATGAAAATGCTGTTCTACTCAAAAATGTAAGCTTTGAAGTCCGAACATTGGGAGCTAATTGTGCTCATTATTATTATTATTATTATTATTATTATTACCCTGAAAGGTATGCAATCAACTTTCCAAATTTTAACCATTGTGTACGTGAGGTCCATCGTACCGGCATCTTTATTATTAAAAAAACTATATATATATATATATATATATATATATATATATATATATATATATATAGAGAGAGAGAGAGAGAGAGAGAGAGAGAGAGAAAAGATAGATATAGATATATACGTGATCGAAACTGGCGGTCGAATACACACTTCTCGGGGTCCCTGATGTGAACAGAAGATGGCGTATAAATCCACAAATTCAGTCCCATTAGTACTCTTAAGAGAGAACGGGAACAGGCAAAGGTATTTGAAAATTTCTGACATTAGTGTCCAATTCATAGTTTTGGGGCTAGATAGTTCATTGGTCACAGTTCTTGTGCCCTTAATGTCCAAAATGAAACGTGCAAGCTATTAGGCTAGTCTGTAATAATAACGAATGGTCTGTAATAATGGTCGTCTTCCGATTGGTCTTCCAGTCAAGACTTTGAAAGCGTTTCTACTTTCTTCCATTCTAGCTACATGACCCGCCCACATAAACCTCCTAGACTTGACGACCCTAACAATGTTGGATAAACCATATATCTTATGTAGTTCCTTGTTATGAAGTTTCCACCATTCCCCATTCTCGTTCCTCTTGGGTCCGAATATTCGTCTCAGGATCTTGTTCTCAAATACTTTCAGTCTATGTTCTACCCTCAGAGTAAGTGACCATGTTTCGCAACCATACAGAACAACAGGCATGATTATCGTTTTGTATATTTTAAGCTTCAAATTCCTCGACAGAATTCGCGACGACAAGAGATTTTGGACCGAACAATAAAACGAGTTCCCTGCCTTTAGTCGACATGTAATTTCTTCGTGAATATGATTTTCCTCTGTTAATATTGATCCTAGGTATTTGAAACTACCACTTTATCAAAAGTATTACTTAATATTTTAACGCATCCATAATTTGCTGTATTACGTCCCGACACACTTCCATGTATTTAGTTTTCTCTGCATTTACTTCTAAACCCATGTCCCTGCAAGCATTTAATAAGATCTCTGCATTTCTTTCTATTGTTCTTCTATCATCCCCTATTAAATTTACATTATCAGCATATGCCATACCTTGGTGAATACCGTTCAACGCTAGGCCCTGGTTGCTATCTTTGATTTTCCTTATAGTGTATTCCAGAACAGAGTTAAATAATAATGGCGACAACGCTTCTCCTGTTTTAGGCCATTTTCAATGTGAAAGCTCGTGGACATAAATTTTCTTACCCGGACTTTACTTTGGGATTCATTTAAACATATCTTAATTAATCTAATTACCTTTCTCGGTATTCCAAGTTCTGTAAGAACGTTGTATAATCTTCCTCCCCTAACCGAGTCGTACGCCTTTCTAAAATCAATAAATATTTGATGTACCGGGGTATTGTATTCACACTTGTTTCGAGTATTTGGCGAATGGTAAATATTTGGTCGATATTTGATCGATTTCGTCTAAATCCGCACTGATAATCTCCAATAATTTCATCTCCGTGTGGAGTCAATCATCCTAATAGAATATTTGAAAGGATTTTATAGGATGTTGACAGAAGAGAAATGCTTCGATAATTATTACAGTCAGTTTTGTCGCCTTTATTGTGAATTGGAACAATGATTGATTCTTTCCACTCTTGTGACAATTCTTCCCTGTTCCAGATCAGCAAATGAGTTTGTGTATCTTGTTCCACAATTTTTCGCCTCCAGCTAAAATTAACTCAGCCGGAATTTCATCTACACCCGGAGATTTGTGTTTCTTTAATTTCTTTATACGTGTTTCTACTTCTATTCGGTTGGGTTCTGGAATATACGGTTCTGTGGTGTGTATCTCCTTTTCACCACGTACACTAATTTGTGGTTGCGTGTTAAGCAAATCGTCAAAGAAATCTTTCCACCTATTTAGGATGCTATCCGTATCACTGAGAACTGTGCCGTCAGATTTCTTGAATATATAAGCACGAGGAAATTTTACATAGAACAAGGAAGATATCTCTATAAAATAGTTGTTTGATTTAACATATTCGAATACAAGAAATATAAGTACTCAGTTATCTTAACTCTAAACTAGTAAATAGAAAATAGTTTTAATTTTGAAAGCTTAATATAATAAAACATTCAAAATTTCAATTTTACCCAAATTTTCCTTTTTTAGGTTCGAGAAAACCGTAAAAAAACTGTTTTTTTAACCCAAAATTTCCGTTTTTTCCCTGACTATTACAACACTAGTCTGATCACACAGTACACCGAGCACTCCTAACAATGGGCCTCCGCAGCCGATTACCCATTCATGTGCGAATGTTAGCACCACGATATCGGCAACTACGACTGAAATGAACACGTGACCATCGCCACTGGACCTTGGCATAGTGGGAGAGCGTTGCATTGTCTGATGAATCCCGATAACTTCATCACGACGATGGGACGGTTCGAATACGACGTATTCTAAGGGAACAGCTCCTTGACACCCGTACTGGGGGACGGAGACAAGCTGGCTGGGTCTTAATTATTATCTGGGAAACATTCACGTGAGCATCCATGTGCCTAGTGGAGCTCGAGCAAGGCACCATGACGGCACACTGCTTGCAAACTACGTACACCCCTTCATGAGGACCATGTTTCCCAACGGTAATAGCATTTTTCAATAACATAATGCACCATGTCACAAAGCCAGGAGTGTGATGGAGTGGTTCGAGGAGCGTAGGAGCGAGTTCCAAGTGATGTGCTAGTCCCCCAAATCGCCGGATCTGAACCCAATCGAATACATCTGCCATATGTTGGACGTGACGTCATGGCGCATCGCCCCCTCCCCGAAATTTACGGGAATTAGGTGACGTGTGTGTGTGCATATGTGGTGTCAACATTCTCCAGCGACCTACCAAGGATCATTGCGTTCATGCCAAGACTTGTTGCCGTTGTTATCCGTGCCAAAGGTGGACATACTGACAATTAGGTAGGTAGTCATAATGGTTTGGCTGATGTGTGCGTATATTTTAACTCGAGTCGAGTCGAGAAAGATACTGACGACTCGCGACAAGAGTCGAGTCAGAAACATATTTTCGAGTCGAGACATTTTCTCGAGACGAGTCGAGAGAGGCTTAAATCTCGACTCGACTCGGCTCGTGCGCATCCCTATTTAGGGCAATTTTCTGCAAGGTGATTGCGAACATTTAAAGTCCCCATATTACAAACTGGGAGAGCGCAATGGCCTAACATAGCATAGAAAAAGCGTCTTAAAATTTTCGACTCGACGCATATGACGTACGTTGCGCAAATTCCGCTGGCGTCAACCTTTTTTTTTCTGCTTCAACCAATAAAGCAGCCACTTGTAGCTACAAGTAAAATGATTGACAGCTACAAGTAAAATTCTCCATATGTTTATAATGAATTAAAACAATAGAAATATTCAAACCAGTTGTAAAATCTTTCAATATTTCATGGTAACTGGCAACAAAATATAATCTATTTCGTAAATATATTGGTATCATGGATGCCAATATATTATGGATGCCATAGTCGTTTTGTAAAAATGTTCTTATACTTCGAGTCTACATCTGTTAACAGTGTGTGTATTACAAGCACTGGCAAAAATTGCACGGGGCGATGAGGGGGATATGTCCCCTCCAATCTTGGAACTGAGTGAATGTGCCGCCAATAATCCAATTTGAAATGTGTTTTTTGGGGAGAAATATGATGAATTGTGTCCGATTGCCACAAAGAAAATTGAGTTGAAATTGATATCCTCCAGAATAAGCCTCAAATCTGCCCGCCTCACAATGTTGAAGTCAACTCTGCTCCCCTGATTGTCCAAAGTATTCTTTTTCAACATCATAAATATTTTGAACATCGCTTTAAAAATATATGGGAACGGTCTTACTCGTCCTCGGCCCCCAATATTGGAGGGAGATTTTCACCGCTTAATAGAAGTGGAATAAGGGGTTATAGTTATAGTAACATCCTTTGGTTATAGTAACATCGAGTATTACCAAAGAGGATCTCCTTCTCATCCCCCTTGTAATTTTCACACTGTCAATAGAAGTAGGCACGGAGCGTCAAGAATATTTTACACGACGATTGTAGGAACTATAATACAACTCGTGATATCAATATATTTACAAAATAGATTACATGGGGACAATTGGGAAACACGAATTGCCTTATTTTACATATACAATACCTACACACAATTTCAATCACTTCGGTCCACTCCTTCCCGTACTTCTACGATAATATTTCCTTTTTGCGGAAGAGGCCTTGGCCCCAACACTCTTGCTCCGCACAAGCTAAAAACACATGTTTTCATATTTTTTGCATATTGTCCCTACAAATGTTTCGTTGTAATCCTCCATTTCTTTAGGCAGTTCTGACGTATACTTAGCATTTCAGATAATTCGCAATCAGAGATTTGGAAGTTTTTTTTCTTTTTAGGAAAATACGAAACACATATTGCCTCATTTTACCAATACAATATCTGTGCACAATTATATTCACTTCAGTCCACTACTTCTTGCCTTTAGGGCGTCAACTTTCATAATTTTGGGTAGGAGTATTTGCACTCTAAAACAGTTTTTCCGCAGAAAAAAAAACTAATATTTGTTTCCTTTTTGCGTATTGTCCCTACACAAAGTTTTGTTGCAATTCTTCATGACCTTTAGGCACTTCTGACATACTGTTATTAGAATTTTTGATATTTCATGATCAAAGGCTTTCCGGAATCCGTGCCCACCGGAATCTAATCTTTTTCCGGATCCGGAATCCAATCTTTTTTACAGGAAAATATGAAACACATATTACCTCATTTCGAGTCTAAATATCTGTGCACAATCTCGTTCGCTACGGTCCACGTGATTTTCGAGCGTCAAATTTCAAAATTTTGGATGGGGGCTTTTGTCCACTAAAACCACTTTTTCCACAGAAAATAAAAAAAACACTTATGCTTTTATTTTTTGCGTATTGTCTCTACACAACGTTTCGTTGCAATTCATCATATCTTTTAGACACTTCTGATATAGTGTTATTATCACTTTTGATATTTCGTGATCTTTGCGTTTAACGTCCCACGATTATGTCTGTTAGGTTAAGCGACACCATGATTAAAGCAACTGAATTATGAGGGGCAGATTAGTGGAAGGAAAAAATAGGAGGAAATTGGAGTGTCCGGGAAAAAAACGAGCACGATGTTGTCCACTTCAAGTTTACTTGCCTTGGGAACGAACCAAGTACCCCACGCTCAGAACAGAGTTGGAGTGGGTCAGTGGGTCAGTAGATCGAGTTTTCTGAGTGGATCAGTGGGTCGAGGGTCAACAGCATGTGACCCACTGCGACACACTACCCACCATGATCCACTGCGATCCACCATGACGCACTGCGAACCACCATGACCCACTGCGATCCACCGACCCACTCTACTTACTGCATTGTAGACAGTATCTTCTCAACAGTATATTTTTATTTCATCCTCGACCCTAGCTATAGGAACTAAATACACGTTTCTGATTGGTCCCAGTCTGCGATTGTCCAAACCTTCTACTGTATGTATTGTGTGTTATAGAAGAAAATTATAATTACTAATAGAAGAAAAAAGTCACTTTGTTGGAATTAAAGAAGAAAACTGAAGAAGGAGCTGAGGTTAAATTAATATCATGGCAGTCAACTTGTATCAAAACGAGCTCTGCGTAGCTTCTGACCCGTTGTTACTACTACTACTATTACTACCTGTACTATGGATTCGTGTAGCAAAACTGCACGCGTAACGTAAGTAATTCATTTTCTTGAGTATTATTTATCACATTTTAATGGAAATCGTGTTATGGAAACTTAATAAAAAATAAAATATAAGATTTAAATAGTTTTTCTGAGGCGGGTTTGAACCCACGCCAAAACTAATTATAATTACTAACCAGTTGTGCTAGCAGTCTCGGCCACGAATACCGAGAACATTAGGTATTTTATTACTGCTAAATTTATGGTAGGTGGCGATAAACAGATAACTTCAACTAATCAGAACCGCGTATTTAGCTCTCACTGCTAGGGTCGAGCGTCCTTTAAAATATGCTTGTGAACACATGTGAATTTGTCTACGTTTTACTTTCAAGGCCTCCATTGGGAAAGATCTCCACAAGGAAAGATTTTACATGTGATTTGGAAATTTCTATTGTTTTATTCATTATAAACATATAGTGAATTAATATTTTAGTAATAGTTACAAGTGGGTACTTTATTGGTTGAAGCGAAAAAAATATGTATGACTCAAACAGGAATTGAACACGGAGCCCTTTACTCATGAGTCAAAGATTTTCCTCACTTTGCCACGCCGATACTTAGTAAATTTGTGCGTCGTACAACATATACAGCTAGTAGAAAACTTTAAGACGGTTTTTCTCCGTTATTTCTGTCCATTGCGCTCTCCTAGTTTGCAATATTAAATGCACACTACCAGCCCGCAAAAATGACCCCGAAGTTTACTTACCAAAGTCTGCCTTCTCATTGTAAGTGAAAAAAGAACTTCAGTCACGTTTGGACATGCGGTAAGTTGTTTTATGAACTATAAAATTCATACTTCTGCTGTGTAATAAAATTAAAAATACTCAATTTCTTACGGTATTACAAGTTAGAGTGGAGACTGCTTTCTTCACAGGGAAAATACTAGTAAACTAACGTCATATGTCTTTCTAACCCTTGCTTCGTACTGTGGTGGAAAACGTAACGTGTTTAGCAAACAATTCATGAATACGACCCCTAAGGATCATGCTTAGGGCCTAGTATGAGTCATAAATGTGTCTGAAATAATATTGTTTCCGGGCAATTTTTCCGAACGTCTTCCATTATTACTCCTACTGCTAGAAAAAATAATATTTTCGTTTGCCATTTGCAATACGTTCCATATATCCGTTCAAACAAAATTTGTAAATAGTAACTATTATTTCTTATATTGGTAAGTATATTTTGTTAAAATATCAACATAACGCAAACATAATCCAAAGTCTTTTAGCGAAATAAAGCGTATTACAATGTATCGTGGTGAAGACAAATCCTACTTAATTTCTGTTTAGGTATCCGAAGTTTCGATATTAATGTTGTCCAGGAGCTGTCACCTTCTTTGTCTCTTCTCATTTCCTTTCGGACACTAATCGATCTCATCCTTTATCTATCACTATCTCTTATCCTTTCTTTTTCTTTTCTATCAACTTCACTATGCTTATTTACATTCCAATAGGACGTAACATTCATATCCTAAATTTTCAATAATAGTAATAATAATAATAATAATAATAATAATAATAATAATAATAATAATAATAATAATAATAATAGTACTAAAACTTTTAAAGTTGCCCTAAAATTAGGCGAAACTTACAAATAAATAGGGATTTCGGGAGGGTGTCTGGACCTCCAGGACACACCTCTGCAACTACCAAAATTTTAA
Organism: Thermobia domestica; assembly: GCF_964235325.1. NCBI lineage: Eukaryota > Metazoa > Arthropoda > Insecta > Zygentoma > Lepismatidae > Thermobia > Thermobia domestica. The sequence goes on along the minus strand of NC_137461.1, from coordinate 180,803,616 downwards.
ACCAAAGCGTTTCACTGATGTTTCATGTAGAATGTATTCTACTGTACCTTTTGAGGAAGACATCTGTAATAAAAATAACTGAATATCGCTGAACAGATGGCATATAATAAACAAACTTTAAGGATATGCAGAAGTAATTATAAAAGCTTTGCTACAAAAATACCTACACAGACCATAATAAAGGAAATGAAATGAAATTGTGAGTTTTACGTCGAACGGTTATGCCGGTTAGGCTAAAGGAGACGGTGATAATGAGTAATGAATGAAATGGTGGAATGAAGAAAATGGGAGGAAACGGGAGAACCCCGAGAAAACCAACGCAGACCATAATAAATTCAATGAGCTCCGAAATACAAAATAGGGATGCGCTTGAGACAAGACTTTCCTGAAAAATTCGAGTCGAGACACGGCTCTTCCAATAGAGAAATATACAGTTTTAAAGTCGAGACATCCCTTTTACAACACATTTTCGAGACGACACAGCCACAAATCTTGTCTCGTGCGCATCCCTAATTCAAAGTAATAAAATAGCGTATACGATTCAATGTAGAAAGCGTTACATAAAGAATGGACATGCACTATTTCGATAATCTTGATAAAACTAGAAATGTTTACAATACTTTTCGTTTCGTTTCGATTTCCATCTCCGAAGCGAGACGATAATTCAGTTAGCCTTGTCCCATCTTAAATGTAAAATGTTAACTCTCGTCTCAGTTTTGTTTGTTTTTTATCAGAAACGAGATGAGAAGTTCCTCTTCTCGTGAGCAACACTAAAAAAAACCGAAATATTCTTGCCAAATGTTACATTTCTGGTTGTAATGTTATGCTCTGAGCGAAAATAAACTCCTAACTTTTAATCTTCTATGAAATAGTAATTATTATTATTATTATTATTATTATTATTATTATTATTATTATTATTATTATTATTATTACTGAAGATTTGATAGTTCATGTATTGAAATGTTTGAGTATTCAAATATCAGAAGAAAACAAAACGTGTGACATCGCCGATTAATTGCCATCAAAAATTCTAAATTAAAAAATGTACTGGTCGTTCGTGGACACAATTTAGTTCGACTACCTTCAAATTACTGGTTAAATGCCTTGACCACTTAAACACGATTACTAGCAATTTATTTGTCTTTAGCTTGTTTATGAATATAATACACGCGCCGTAATCGATTCAAAATAAAGAAGTTTTGTATTTTGATTTTTAAAAATCTGTAATTTTGATAATTTAGTGAATACAGTTATATAATGCCCTCCGAGTCAATTGGATATTTTCCTGTTTTGCCAATCAATCTGACTGTTAACAAGCTACTGTTCTGAATGGAGAGAAAAGACTTTATTTACGCGAGCTGAAAGAAGTAACGCTTTAGATGTGTGGTCAGTTACGCTCGAGCGTTCAAGCGAAGCATATCGCAGAGTGTGCTGGTAGTGTAGTTTACTTTCTTCTCACACCTGCAGTGTTGTGCGCTTGGCAGTTTCCTGTGGAATATACTGCTTGGCCTGTTTGGTGCCTATCCTTGTGAGTTCAGTGTTAATTAGTGCTTCATTATTTCAACGTACAATGTCATATAAAGAAGATCTACAATACAAATTTGCTTGATAAGAGATATCGCAGTTTTCGTCCAAATTCGAGGCAGGTCTAGATTTCCACGCCTTTTCGATAAAATTTGTGGTCTTCAGTTACATGAAGAGTCCTACAGTATTTATATTAAGTTCAAGAACTTAAAGGAGTATGAACAGTTTGCGTCGACAGTTCCTGAGTCTACTGTGTTTACTCACGCTGATGGAAATTCGAGCATTGTGAGGATTTTGCTGGCTGAAGACCCAGTTAAAATGGCGCGTCTTTTTGATTTTCCCCTTG